>NC_053489.1:106559075-107197200 GCF_905171775.1 Rana temporaria
TCCTTGTCATTTGTCCCTCATTTTGGTCTGATCTATATAGTTGTAGATGTAGCACTGTGGTGTTTAGGCAGGGTTGCTAACAAATTTAGTGTGCCAGGTGGCAATTATCCTGTTTAATTGTTAGAAGATCCACTGATTCCTCTCTAACTCTGGAATTGCTGCACCTTTTCTCTTCTGTCACTAGCTGGCGCTGTAGCTGGTGACATTAGAATGACAAGGGCTTAGCAAGGTCAGATCATGAATGGATGGGTGTCTCAGCCAATTGGCAGGGGCTTCTTTAGTCCCTTGGCCTGCTTTCTGTGCCACCTGGACAGCTGTCTGGGTGGATGTGTGTTATGTCACCCCGGGCTGCTAGGCCGAAAGCCTGAGGCCTATCCCGGGAACACCTGGCTGCTAGGCTGCCTGAGGCCTATCCAAGAGCAGGAGAAGCAGCGTGGGGTTGGGACTTCAGGATTGGAGTCCAACCGGGTTGAGAAGGACCAGCTGAATGAGGAACCAGTGTGACCGGAGGTAAAGGGGAGCAGTCACCACTAAGGGGCCATCCACCTTATTACCAGAGACTACTGTGAGTGAGCTGAAGCAAGTACCAGAGCAGTCTCCTCACCAGCAGGGGACGGTGAAGAAGTGGGAAAGCATCAGCAAGTGGCAAGCCAGGACCCAGCAAGATAGCGGGGGTGACGCTTGAAGAGTATACAGCGGGATAGCTGTGGAAGAGCTCAGGGGATCCAGTGACAACTGGGATCTGGAAGTCTAGTGAGAGACTGGGGGCTCAGTGAGTGAAGCTCTACAGTGGGATACTGGGAGATAAATAAAGGACTGTTCTATGTTTTCAAGAGTTATGTATATCTACCGTTAGTGATGTTGTGCCATGTTCTTTCCATTTGGTTATGATAGATTTGATGGTACTCCTAGGGATCATTAAAGATTTGGATATTTTTTTGTAACCTTGCCTAACCCTGACTTGTACTTCTCAACAACATTGTCCCTTACTTGTTTGGAGAGTTCCTTGGTCTTCATGGCAGTGTTTGGTTAGTGGTGCCTCTTTCTTAGGTGTTGCAGCCTCTGGGGCCTTTCAAAAAGGTGTGTATATATAATGACAGATCATGTGACACTTAGATTGCACACAGGTGGACATCATTTCACCAATTATGTGACTTCTGAAGGTAACTGGTTGCACCAGAGCTTTTTATGGAGGGTGAATACATACGCACATGCCAATTATCAGTTTTTTATTTCTGAAAAATAGTTTTATGTATATATTTTTCTAATTTTACTTCACCAACTTAGACTATTGTGTTCTCATCTATCACATATAATTCAAATTAAAAAAACATTGAAATAAAGGTTGTAATGTAACAAAATAGGTAAAAAGCCAAGGGGGGTGAATACTTTTACAAGGCACTGTAGATTTGCCTGCTTTTACTAAATGTCTCTCAGTCTTGTATTATCTAATATACATATTTATATGCACTTACCAAACCTTTTTGGTTTGATTTCAGATTTATTAGACAGAAAAACAATCTTTTTCACTTTTTGCAGTCTTTGAAATTCATCTGGTAAATGATCGAAAACCTCTGGGTTTTCAGGAAGGTCAAAAAAAAGTTCAGTCAATTCAGGAAATTTGTGAATGCCACAAACTAGTATCTCTGAAAAAAATGAGACAGTAATGATAATTTTATTAATAATACATGTTTATCAAAATATCAGCAAAGCCTAATGCCGCGTACACACAACGTTTTTCGGATTGTAAAAAAATAAAATTTTTAATGGTCTAGGGTTCACACTGCAGCCCTCTCCGGCTCACAGCAGGAGTCTGGTTCGTCCCCATTCACCATGTCAGGTAAGATTTCAGCCCAAATGTTTGGCTGAATTTGGACCGGAAATGGACCACAAAACGCACAGGGCTCCTGTGCAATTATCACCAGAACCGCTGCGGAGATGTGTGAAGCGGCTCCATAGAGAGCTGGTCACAATCTCCTGCTATGCGAGTTGGATGCAGAGAAAAATTTGCATCCAGTTCGCGAAAGTGTGAACCCAGCCTCAAACAAAAATGACATTTTAGTCAAAAGAGTATGACTAAAACCAAGTTGAAATTTGACATGAAAATTAACACTGGTATGTTCAAAATGTAATACCATAAATAATAACATATTAGATTTTTCATTCCAGCAATATATAATGAGTTTGGAAATTGTAGAGATATGCTTAAATAATGCATTACAACTTAACTGAACCCATTCAATTTCAGATGACTAAAATGAGTTTTAGCGGACTAAATTTATTTTAGTCGACTAAAATGTATTGAATTTTTAGTCGACTAAATATGACCAAAACTAAAAAAATTGCAGAAGACTAAAATGGGACAAACACTAAAATGCCATTTCAGTCAAAAGACTAGGACTAAAACTAAATCGAAATTTGCTGCCAAAATTAACACTGCCACGACTGAATGATAAAATAATTTCTAATTGTAGCTCATAGCACCATAGAGAGGAGGCTGTGCTGTGCCTTCTGGACCCAGAAAAACATCCTATATTTACTAATTTAGCATTTAACTCCACTGCACTCCACTGATATAGCAACCTGCCCGTCTTCCTCTATCTGTACTGATACAGTAACCACTTATGCCACACCAATGCCCACTGCTGCTACGAATACAGCATCCAGCCCGCCCATTTTTCTTCTTGTAACATCCACCACTACAGCCCTACCCATTGACCCCACGGTAGTCTCTTTTTTTAGTGCCAGACTTCCCCGGACCAAACCACTAAAAAGAAAACACAAAGTAGAGGATGCCGGGGTAGAGGAGACAGATCCAAGCCCAGACCCCAGGAGAAAGACAGTACTATAAAAAACTTTAATCTCTCTACCCATCCCTTTACTAGAGATGAGACTTTGCTACTCAGTCGGAGTCTCAATTTATCTCCCTCCGCTTAGCTGAATCCCCTTCTTTTATTCAAAGACTTAAATAAATGTACACGTCGCTTGACTCTTAAAAGGTTTTTCAATATACAGTCTCCTAAACATAAGAACAACCACCTTAAGGTTCCTTCCATTCCTGCTGATCCTCCACCTGATGATACTATCGCTAGTAGTATCATCAGGCGGAGGACCAGTTTGGCCCTTTTGGAGGAACTTTATTTTAATAATACAAATTCCGGTTACCATCAACCATGTTCCTCTTTTCCTGTTGCAAACACCAAGAGCGACTTAATTTTGTATACGCAACATCTTATGACTTCACCACCCATCCATAATACACAATTTAGGCCTACATCTGTGTTCTACCCCATCCATCCCAAAGGCTCCTGCATCGATGCCTTTTACCGCATTGTCTACGCTGAAATTCTGGACATGTGTAATTCAGCCAAAAATAAAAATAAGATGATCCATAATCTTACACGCTCCGAGAAGATTGCCTTGGATACCTTGACCAATAATTATGACTTAAATCTGCAGATAAAGGAGGGGGGATAGTGGTACAAAACAGAACCGATTATGTTACAGAGGCAACTAGGCTCTTGTCTGATACGAACACCTATACTAAATTAAAGACTGATCCCTTACCCCAATTCACCCTAGAGGCCACCTCCCTTAGTGATAATATCATTACTTAGCAGGAAGACTCCTTCTTGGTCAAGGCTATTCACTACACCCCCTACTTTTACCATCTGCCCAAGGTTCACAAAAGCCTGGATAATCCTCCTGGTCGACCGATTGTCGCAGCCATGGGTAGAATTACCAGTGGCTTTTCACAATATGTGGATCAATTCCTCCAGCCACTTGCTCAATCACTTGAGTCATAAATAAGGGATGATAATAGAAAAAAAATTGCATATCTGTGGGATTCATGGAAAGAAAAATCATTACAGCTTTGTCATTTACTGCATCTGACCACCATTAACTAACTATGGTTAACTTAACCCTTGTCTCCTCTATGTCATGGTTTGTCTTTGCTGTAAACCTGCTTTGGTTGTGTTGCCTTTCCTTTATGTTGCCAGTATGTCCACTGCTTCTCCCTTTTACCGTGAAATGCCTCAAATTGACAATACCAAATGCCAAAAATACTATCTGCATCAGTTATTCACAAAGCATCTGGACACAAGGGGGTAGATCCACGTACCTGGGCGCATTAATACGCTGGGTGCAGCGTATCCAAGATACACTACGCTGCCGCAACTTTAATACACTACGGCGGCGTAGTGTATCTCTGGCGGCGTAAGGGCGCGGAATTTAAATGGATGTAATGGGGGCGTGTTTTATGTTAATACGTCGTGACCCGACGTAAACGACGTTTTTTTAACTGCGCATGCACCGTCCATGGGGGTATCCCAGTGCGCATGCTCGAAACTAAACCGGAACAAGCCAATGTTTACGACGGTGACGTTATTCTACGCAAATCCCTATTCGCGAACGACTTACGCAAACAATGTAAAAATTTCAAAATTGTATGCGGGAACGACGGCCATACTTAACATTGAGTACGCCTCATAACAGCACCTTTAACTATACGCCGGAAAAAGCCGAACGAAAACTACGTAAATAAATGCGCCGGACGTACGTTCGTGGATCGCCGTAAATAGCTAATTTGCATACTCGACGCGGATTTCGACGGAAACGCCACCTAGCGGCCTCCGAAAAATTGCATCTTAGATCCGACGGCGTACTAAGACGTACACCTGTCGGATCGATCCCAGATGCCGTCGTATCTTGTTTTGTGGATACAAAACAAAGATACGATGCGGGAAATGTAAAATTACGCCGGCGTATCAATAGTTACACCGGCGTAATCCTTTTGTGGATCCGCCCCAAGATGTGTATGCAGGTTTGTAATAATAATTATTACTAAAAAAAGAAAAGAACAACCATACCAGGATAATAAGAACTGACAGAGTTTCTAATATCCAAGGATTCCACAGAAGACATTTGAAGTATCAAATCTTGCTCCTCTGCAGTCAGTTGTGTGTTATTAAAGCTCAATACTTTAAAAGAATCCGAGAACTGTTTAATTGCCGGGCCAATGTGCTTCACAAAATCTCCACAGTTTTTCAAAATAAGCTCAATATGATTAGACATTGAGAAAAGAACACAAAGCTTCTGAAATTCATCTGAAGAAAAGTTGTCATTGTTAATATAATTTGCTATCAACCTGAATGTAGGCACTTTATGCCTACCAAGCCCCATAAATGGACGAATAATTGCATCACTGATTTTAATTCTTTGGGGTAAGAGTGAAAAATATTGATCATTCATAAAAGCCCTTTTCTTTTCAATGTGCTGAATTTGAGCATTGAGTGACAGATAAGCAGATGAGTAGTCACTTTCCACAGTAGGAGCTCCATATGCTGCAAAGCCTCTAAATATTGAGCTGTCCAGTCCTCTGTACTCTTCATTTGAATTGTGCATGATAAAATCAAAGGATTTCAGTACACTAATACTTTTAGGGAACTTCTCTATGAAAGTCAGGATACTTCTTGAAGGATTAAACACAGATCTTATGGAGAAGGTGGCGGTTTTCCCGGCAAGAAATTGCATGATCACAGGAGCACATTCAGGAAGACCCTGACATGCAATGGCTGCTTCAACAGCAAATGTCATCAGTCGATCCATGCATATTACAGAAGTGGTTAGTGTAATATGTTTACGTAGGCTTAGAATAAACCCCTCCTCTTCCACTTCAAGCTCCGGATGTTGCTTCAAATGTTCTCTGTTTTCTAAATGGCAATCTAGTGCCTCGGGATTGTCATACAGGCTAAATACAAAGGATAACATCTTCACAGTTGCCACTGCAGAGATGCTTCCGGCGTATTTCATGAAATAGCTGTAACGTCCTATAAGTTTGAGGAAAGTATTAACCTGATGAAGGTAGTAGAGACCTTTGTTCAGATCTTTTGGTTGTTCAGATTCTAAAAGTTCACTTAGCCTGCTTCCTGCAAGAAATTCCTGGAATGATGGATCAAAAAACCTATGGATAGACTGAAGCCTTTGTGCTGTGAATTTACTCAAAAGTCCGTATTTCATGGCTCTGTCACTATCAACTCCAGCTGCTCTTAAATCATTGTCTGTGAACTGAAATTGTGATTGAAAAAGACCCTTGAGGGCCAGTTCTCCACATGCCGACATCTGTGACATCACTTCTTCTCTCTCAGCAGGAAATTTCAGCATGCTATATTTTATGTATGTTTTAAAAAGATTTGTGTCACAAAATGTACTGCCACTAGGATTTTGATGTTGTGTAGAACAATGAGTAAGGATCATTAGAGGTGTTTGCAAAATCGATTTCAGGTTTTCACAAACTTGTAGCTTCACTGTAAATTCTTTGACATACTCCATGTCATGTGGAAATTGGTTCTTCACTAAATAAACAGTACTGTATAGAGGGAATTTTCCAATACTCATTATAGTACTTGCATATTGTCGCACCTTCCCTGACTTGTTAGGGTTCACCGTGACTGCAAATGTCACTCGGTTCCAAGGGTTCTTCAACAACAGTTCCTCTAATGCTCTCGAAGTTGAATCCGTCATGCCATAGTCATCCAGAAGGAACAGCACATTGTCCATTAAATGTTTTATAATATCACCCAATAGCTCTTCTGTGAGAGATTCTTTGGATCCAATTAGCTGCTGGCAAATGATGTCACTTAGAGATTGTTGGCTCTCAGTGGAAGAAAGGGAAATATAAAAAACAAGGCTGAACCTGCTGAGTATAAAACATTTCCCAGAGGCCCACAGTATGGCAATTTTCTTGAGCAGTGCCGTCTTTCCACTGCCAGCCTCTCCTTCTATCATAGTGATTTCCTTCAGCTCTGATAGGACGTCTGGTAAAATGAGTTGTCTCACTGGTTGATTCCTGGTGTTCTTTAACACAATAGATATGTCGGCAAAAAGCAAGTTCAGATCTATGGAAATGGAATCTTCGAATGGGGATACTTTATAGAAAGTGGCATCACTGTACTTTTCAATGAGCTTCTTTTTTAACATTGTCACTTGTTCAAAAAGCGGAGCCTGTCTATGTGTGGTTCCTATGAGGAAAAGAGCACTGTCAATTTCAATAAGAAAAATAAGTTATCCGTGCTATATTTAACACAGAATTAGATCACTGTTATATTGGGGGTGTGGATTTACTAAAACTGGTACACACAGAATCTGGTGCAGCAGTACATAGTTACCAATCAGCTTCTAGGTTTTATTGTCAAAGCTTAATTGAACAAGCTGAAGTTAGAAGCTGATTGGTTACTGTACACAGTTGTACCAGATTCTAGATGCACCAGTTTTAGTAAATCTCCTACATTGTGTGTCAGTTAATTTTTGCTGTACATGCGTTGATTATTTGAAAACGTGTTGATGTTATACATTTGGTTTATTTATTAAATGTATTAATAAATATGTGCCATGTGGAGCAGCAGATGTTGCTCCACATGGCAGGCAGAGCACACAGCAAAGAGAGCATGCTCCAATCCCGCTGCCCACCCTTCCCCAGTTCAGCTCAATCGCAGGTGGGAGGGTGTTAAACCTGTGCAGACTTTGCTCATGATGTGTAATTACTGTACGAAAAGGTTGTACCTGCTGGGAAACTGCCATATTTCCTCTGGTAAAAAGATCAGTGGCAGCTGGTGCTCAAAGTTTTTGGGGGGGGCGTAAACAAACTGAAAAATTCTGAGAAAAAAACATCAATTGCAGCCTCACTGTGCCATTAAATGCAGCCACTGTGCCCATCAAATGTAGCCACTGTGCCCATTAAATGCAGCCACTGTGCCCATCAAATGCAGCCACTGTGACCCCCTGCCCGCCTGCTCGCTGTCTGACCTGCACTTACCCCATCTTGGTTGCAAGTAGTATGCAAAAATCACAAAGGAAAAGCCGTTAGCCCCCCCCCCCCCCAAATGGAGCCCCAGATAAATCTCCTGATAGCAAATGTTCTTAATCCTATACTGCTCTATCCAAAACTAAAAAAAAAATGTGGTGGAAAGACACTATATCACAAACTGGAACAAAATATGCAAAAGTCAGATTATGAATTTATAATGTTCAAAAAAATTATGTTTTAGACCCTTATCTGAGCATCCAGCTTGGCCGGCCAGGAAATATGGGTGAGCTTATGCTCCTCCCTACCTGATTCATACCAAGTCACATCCCTCAACATGGGAGGGTACCTATTTAGGGGGAGGGCCCCCTGAAAAAGCACCTTGTCCCCGTGTTGATGAGGAAAAGGGCCTCTAGCCCACAACCCTGGCCTGGTAGTTTGAGGGTCTGCAGGCAATGGTTTAGCAGAATCTATACGCCCCCTTTAACAAGGGAACACTTAGATACTACCCTCCCCCCCACATGTTAATGAGTAAGGGGCACATCCAGCCGAGTCAGCTGTGTTTTTTTTCCTCTAGCTGGGCAGAGGGCAGCCAAATTGTGTTCAGACCAGACCTTAAGCTCATCCCTAATTCTGATCCTTCCCCACTTTATCTTAAAAAAAAACATTTTGGCTAGACATAAGGCCCGTCGTACACACGATCGGATATTCCAACAACAATTGTCCGACGGACGTGTTTTGTTGGACAATCCGACCGTCTCTATGCTCCATCGGACAATTGTTGTCGGAATTTCCGACAACAAATGTTGGCTGTGCATGCTCTCAAATTGTCCCACAACAAATGTGTTATGATGTTCACAGCGTCTGCCCACAACGATGTAGCCACAAGGGAGGGGGCAAGCGCGCTGACTAACCCCCAGCCAGAATGGCTCGGATGATGGGGGCAAGCTTACTGAGGAGAAACAGGAAGTGAGAAATTCAGACAAAGAAAAAAAACATTTATTATCCAGCCAGAAAAAACACTCCTGCCAAAAAACGCTGATAAAAGCCTATGTGTGCATGCCACATAGGATAACATGCTGCGGAGTTTACTAGCTGCAGAAAAAAAACATCTGAAGCCAAAAACAGCAGCTATAAAAACATCCAGTGTGCGTGAAGCCTTATGCCGCTTACACACGAACGGATTTCTGATGGAATAAAATCCGATGGATTTTTTCGTCGGAAATCCGATGACGCTGACTTTGATCGGTCTTGCATACACACTGACAGACTAAATTCCGACCGTGCCAAATCGCTGTGACGTAAAACACTACTACGAGCCGAGAAAAATTAAGTTCAATGCTTCCGAGCATGCATTGACTTGATTCTGAGCATGCGTGGATTTTTCTCCGATGGAGTTCCACACAAACGATCGTTTTTTTATCCATAGGAAAAATTTAAAACATGTTCTATTTTTTTACACCGATGGAAAAAAGACCGATGGGACCCACACACTATCGGTTTGTCCGATGAAGTCCATCAGACTTTTTTCATCGGATAAACCGATCGTGTGTTCACGGCTTTAGTCTTGGATAAATTGGGATTACAGATTTCCTCCCTGTTTGGCAAAACCAGTCAGCAGGACAAGAAGTGACAAGTAATCACTCTAATGGAGCCCCAGATAAAGCTCCTGATAGCAAATGTTCTAAATCCTATCCTGCTCTATCCAAAACAAAAAAAAATGTGGTGGAAATACACTATAACACAAACTGAAACAAAATATGCAAAAAAGTCAGATTATGAATTTATAATGTTCAAACAAATTATGTTTTAGGTACCTAACTTACCTGGCAATGATAATGTTTCATGATCCAGAAAATCTGTGAATGTTTCTACCTAAAAAAAGAAAAATGTATAATATTTGTGAATACTACACAAATCACAATGAATTATTGTAGCTGGAAATTATATAAATGGGCTAAATATTAAAGGGGTTGTTTTACCTTAAATCTGAGGTCCACATAAAAATGGAACCTCCGCTGTCCGGATTCCTCCCCCCCCCCTCCTGTGTCACATTTGGCACCTTTCAGGGGGAGGGGGAAGCAGATACCTGATAGACAGGTATTTGCACCCACTTCCGGGCATAGACCCCTGCATATCTGCCGCAGTCTACGCTACGTCCCACCCCGCTGTCTTCTGGGAGACACAGGGGTCCCAGAAGACAGCAGGGACCAGTGGCATTGCGCAGCGCGAGTCAAGTATGCGCAGTAGGGAACCAGGAAGTGAAGCCTCAAGGCTTCACTTCCTGACTCCCTTACCGAAGATGGCTGCGGCAGCATCCGAGGGACGGGTCGGCCTTGGGTGCCCACATCGCGGGCGCGCTGGACAGGTGAGTGTCCTTATTTTAAAAGTCAGCAGCTGCAGTATTTGTAGCTGCTGACTTCAAAAAAATAAATAAATTGGGCAGGCCTCCGCTTTAATGCATACTATGCATTAAGGTGAAAAAAACACCTGGCTGTCACGGGCCCCCAGCCCCCCTGTTTTACTTACCTGAGCAAGTTCACCTGCTCTGCGCGTCCCCTTCTCTACGAAGTCTCAGTGTTGATTAGATAGATTGACAGCAGCGGGAGCCAATGGCTGCGCTGCTATCAATCAAATCCAATGATGCGGCTGCCAGGGGGCGGGGCTGAGTCATACACTCTGCGTCTATGGACACCGACTGTATGACACAGGAGTGCACCCACAAGCCAACACCCTCGGGATAGAGCTTCCCAGAGGGGGTTAGCTATTGTGGGGAGGAGCCGCGAGAGCCGCCGTGGGACCCCAGAAGACGAGGATCGGGGTCACTCTGTGCAAAACGAACTGCACAGCGGAGGTAAGTATAACATGTTTGTTATTTAAAAAAAAAAAAAAAAAAAAAACCTTCACAACCCCTTTAAAGATTATGTTTTACAAAGTCAATATTATTGCTTTGACGATGGTGATTACTCAATTACACAATAAAAGGGAGAGCCATAACCATACAAGCTTAAAATCTAGAGTGATAAGGAATGCACATAAGATGCTTTCAACTAGACAATTACCTGGTTAAATCTGAACTCCAAAAAAACTCTATAACAGTGCCAAGAAGAAAGTTCACTCTAATCATGTTAATTTGAGTTCTCTCTAATCCGCTGAAGACGACCTGGTCATACACCGGTGGATTTTTGTATGAACTTTCATACAATAAACCTCATCAGTATATTCGATAATGCCATCAGAGATGGGGTGAATGTTGTTTGAAAGTACTTAAACATTTCATTTGCTTTTAACATTTGATTTTGGAATGTCTCCTGCATCACAAAATGGGGTTCTCTGGTCACTAGTATACTAGCAAGAGGTCCAGTGGTGCATTACAGCAATGTCCAGATGGAAAACCAAAGTACTTTGCATGCTAGGAATGTTCTTTGCCTAAGCGAAGAAATCTTTGTTGAATAAGATCTAAGATCACATGAAAGAATTGTTGCATGTAAATCGAGCCAAAGGAGGCTCCAGGTAATTCTGAGTATGCCGGTTCACACTACAACTTGGGATCTGACTTGTCAGACCTCAAGTCGCCCCAAGTCTCTGGACATAAGAAATTCAATTGAGATGAATGAGAGCCGTCTTAATGTACACTACTGAAGTCGCTCCGACTTCAGAAAAGGTTCCTGTACTACTTCAAGGTGACTTTTAGCCGACTTGTACCGATAGATTTCAATGGAGGTCGGCTCCAAGTCAGATCCCCAGCTATATTGAAGCGACTTTACAGAAAAAAGACAATAATTTACCCAGGTACTCCCCACGCTTACTCAGGCAGCCCCCTCCCTCCCACAAGAGAGTTTATTCTCTGAATGGCCACAGGCAAAGTCGCTTGTCATGGAGGTCGCTTGAAGTCACGTTGAAAGTCATGCAAAGTCGTGCTGAAGTCGTGTGCAGATCGCCTTGCAAAGTCGCGCTGTAAGTCGGGTTGCCCCTGTGTGAACCGGGTGGGCAGCAGACAAGTACTTTTACAGACAAGCGGCAAAATTATCAACATTTTTATTTATATGAAGCCAGTGAAAATTTAAAACAATTATTTTAACATCAAATACTGTATTTACCATTATTCCATTATATCTCCGCTCATTTTGAACATACTGCTGAATGTCTTCTGGAGATATTTTGCTCTTTAGAAATGTACACCTGTAAAACAAAATTGTGTTAATTTATTAGCTGTAGTCAGTTTACATTTTAGAATAATAAATAACCCAGTGACAACAAAATCAAACTTGAAGTGAAACTAAACTCTCTCAGATGAGCATTAACTAATTGTAATCCTTATGTTGTTATCCTTTGTAAATAGATAGGAAGGTGTATTATATATTTTTTTTTACATTTCTTCAGTTGCTTCCTGGTTTCTGACCTAGGCCAAAATTATGTCATACCCCAGCCCTCAAAATTTACACTCGCCTGCTCGCATTTTGCGAGTGCATTTTGAGGGCTGGCGAGTGTGGGCTGCCTGGGAGCAGGGGGGGTGAGCAAGGAGTATATATAAATGAAGAGGGAGGAGAGTCGCCGCCGCCTGATTGTTCAGAGAGCGGGGAACATGACAGCTTTTAATTCAATAGCTGTGTTCCCCGCTGCGCGCCGTCATATACAGACCCTCCCCCTGGTCCGGGCACTTTGATAGATCACCCATCCCAGGATTGGACGGGTGATCTGTCTATCAAAGTTTCCCGGACAAGGGGGGAGGGGCTGTATATTATTGCTTGCAGGGGGGAACACAGCTATTGAATTGAAAGTTATTATGTTCCCTGCGCTTTGAACAACCAGGCGGCGGTGGCTCCTCTCCTCTCTCTTACCCAGCACAGGTAGGCTCCACTGGGGACACAGGTTGCAGACACAGGGACATTTAAGTGTCATTTCATGAGATAATTTATGAGGGCGTGTCTAGGGATGGGATTAGGGGCGGGACATGGTAGGGGTTGGGCGGGGCAACTGGTGGCGAGTAACCCGAGTGGCGAGTAAACCTTGAGGCCTGGCTAGTAGCTCAGGACTTGAAATTTTGAGCCCTGTCATACCCCCACAGGATTCTTAATGGACATATTTTTTCATATAATGAAGGGGAGGAGGAGCTTTCTCTGCTAAGCACACTCTCCTGCCTGAGCTAAGGGCAGATGGATTACAGAATGTACAATGTATATGTTGCAGGAATCATTTGCCCTTGCTCATGATGGCCATGGCTACGAATTCCAGAAGGTTGCTTTTCAAAGTACTTTTTTCAACAAAATAAAGTACAATGACATGGATGGCTGGATGGATGAGTTTGCTTTGAATATTAAAAATTTATTAGATAGCATTTTCCTTTTTTGGTGCTCAGAGACAGTTAAGTTGCACTTTAGACAACATAAACTCACTCAGGAAACCACTTTGCATGTTCTCTCCAAGGATCATCATCTTTCTCCCATATTCCTATACATCCCCCACAGGAGAAGCACTGCACTGTGTCTCTTGATCCTGAAATTAATAAGAGTACCAGCTTATATTATTTTCTTTCCAAGCAATAAAAATAAAAAAACATTTTGTGTGCACTGCCTACCATCTAACATGTGGGAAAAGGTTGGGAGGAGTGTATTAGCGACAATACCAATTTAATAGCATGAAAAGTATTATTCTATATGGCATCTTTATGTTTTAATTATCAAGGAATGATGTCTTAAAGGAAAAGTACTGTCCCTCTGTCCTCATCCCATCCTGTCCCCCTGTGCTCATCCCACCCTGTCCCCCTGTCCTCATCCCATCCTGTCCCACTGTGCTCATCCCATCCTGTCCCCCTGTCCTCATCCCATCCTGTCCCTCTGTCCTCCTCCCATCCTGTCCCTCTGTCCTCCTCCCATGAAAATGACAGGGCGGGTCTTAAAAAGGAAGGGGTGCGTCATATATAAAGTAGGGGGTACGCAAGTTTCACCAGGCCTAGGGCGGCACAAAACCTAAATACACCCCTGCTCGTAACCACCCCCACTTGCCTCCTATCCAATGAGATATTGTCAAGAGGTAGTCCGTCTCAATAGATATATTATATTACTGAGCATCTTGCCGTATCGGCCTCTAGGGGCAGTATTGCCCATATCATCTCCAGGAGCTTGTTGATCTTTTGATCTTTGTTATCAATCAACCTGGCAGCCATTGATCTCTTGGAGATGGCTTGCAGTGTATTGTCAGCGACAGACATTCTGGAGCCAGGCGTTCAGATGCAGATTCTGATATGCTACAGAGCTTTGTTGTATAAATACCTTTATCCTTTAACCACTTAACGATCCGCCAATAGACAAAAGACGTCTACAGGGC
Source organism: Rana temporaria (assembly GCF_905171775.1). Taxonomy (NCBI): domain Eukaryota; kingdom Metazoa; phylum Chordata; class Amphibia; order Anura; family Ranidae; genus Rana; species Rana temporaria. The sequence goes on from NC_053489.1 coordinate 106,573,207, forward strand.
GGTTTGTTAACTCTGGGAGGATGTCCATGGACGTCCTCCCAGAATCGCGCCCCCTGGGGCGTGCACACGGGAGTGTCCATGACCGCTGGGTCCAGAGGACCCGGCTCATCACAGATCACGGTACATTGCCGCTGATAGCGGCGGCCGTTTACCACGTGATCGATCCGTCCAGTGACTGAGCGATCACATGTAAACAAACCAGCGTCATTTGATGATGCTGGTTCCTCCCTCCCCTCTCTGTACTGATCAGTACAGTGTGAGAGGGGGGGAGAGCGGGTGTCAGCAGCAGTGCTGTGGGGGGGGGGAGAGCGGGTGTCAGCAGCAGTGCTGTGGGCTGGATCTGTGACAATTGCAGTCACAGATCCAGCCATCCCTGCAATACCCCCTGCAATACCCCGTGCAATACCCTGTGCAATACTCTGCAATACCCCCTGCAATACCCTGTGCAATACTCTGCAATATTCCTGCAAACAATACCCCTGCAAATACTCTGCAATACCCCGGCCAATACTCTGCAATACCCCGGCCAATACTCTGCAATACCCCGGCCAATACTCTGCAATACCCCGGCCAATACTCTGCAATACCCGGAAAATACTCTGGAAAAAAAATGCGTTTTATCCACTTCCCGCCCGCTGGCCGTCATAGGATGTCCTTGACTTTGTGCAGGGATATCTGAATGATGCCTGCAGCTACAGGCATCATTCAGATATCATCTTTTTCAGCCGGCTACACCATAGGAATGATCATGGCGGCTGTTCCGCCTCTTGATAGTTCTTATGGGAGGCGAAATGGGATGTCCCCCCCTCCCGTCGCCCTCCGGTGCTTCTTCCGACTCACCGCTACGATCAAAGCCAGGATTGTTTTTTTTATTTTTTTATTTCAGGCTTCCCAGCCTAGAGGTGAGATGTGGGGTCTTATTGACCCCATATCTCACTGTAAAGAGGATCTGTCATGCCATATTCCTATTACAAGGGATGTTTACATTCCTTGTAATAGGAATAAAAGTGATCAAAACATTTATTTTTGGGGGAAAACATGCCCAACTAAAATAAAGTAAAATGAGCAATAACAATCCCCGTGTGCTCGTATACAGCAGAGAGCGCACACGTAAGTCCCGCCCACATATGAAAACGGTGTTCAAACCACACATGTGAGGTATCGCTGCGAACGTTTGAGCGAGAGCAATCATTTTGGCTCTAGACCTCTTCTCCAACTAAAAAGATGTAACCAGTAAAAATATTTAAAGCGTCACCTATGGGGATTTTTAAGTAGCGAAGTTTGGCGCCATTCCACAAGCGTGTGCAATTTTAAAGGGTAATATGTTGGGTATCTATTTACTCAGCGTAACTTCATCTTTCATATTATGCAAAAACATTGGGCTAACTTTAATGTAATTTTTTTTAAAAGCACAAAACAGTTTTATTCAAAAAAAAAACACGTTCGAAAAAAATTGCTGTGCAAATACCGTGCAACGACTGCTATTGTATTCTCTAGGGTTTTTGCTAAAAAAATATATATAATGTTTTGGGGTTCTATGTAATTTTCTAGCAAATAAATTATTATTTTTACATGTAGGAGAGAAATGTCCGAATTGGCCTGGGTGCTCCAGAACACCTGATGGTGCTCCCTGCATGTTGGGCCTCTGTATGTGGCCACGCTGTGTAAAAGTCTCACACATGTGGTATCGCCATACTCGGGAGGAATAGCAGAATGTATTTTGGGGTATAATTTGTGGTATGCATATGCTGTGTGTGAGAAATAATCTGCTAATATGACAATTTTGTGAAGAAAAAAAATCTTGATTTTGCAAAGAATTGTGGGAAAAAATTACAACTTCCAAAAACTCACCATACCTCTTTCTAAAAACCTTGGAATGTCTTCTTTCCAAAAAGGGGTCATTTGGGGGGTATTTGTACTTTTCTGGCATGTTAGGGTCTCAAGAAATGAGATAGGCCGTCAGTACTTCAGGTGTGATACATTTTCAGATATTGGCACCATAGCTTGTGGACGCTATAACTTTCACAAATACCAAATAATATCCACCGATTTGTACTTATTACCAAAAATATGTAGCAGTATAAATTTTGGCCAACATTTATGAAGAAAAATTACAAATTTGCAAAATTTCATTTTTTTACAGAATTTTTAGTCTTTTTTCTTTTATAGCGCAACTAATAAAAAATCCATCGGTGATTAAATACCACCAAAAGAAAGCTCTATTTGTGGGAAAAAAAAGAATAAAAATTTCATTTGGGTACAGTGTTGTATGACTGAGTAATTGTCATTCAAAATGTGAGAGCACCGAAAGCTGAAAATTGGTCTGGTTATTAAAGGAGTTCTCCAAGCTAAAACTTTTAACCCCCGCTGTGCCCGGGCTGTAAAACTATACAAAATAAACTTTCACTTACCTGCCTACGATCCCCCGTTGTTCCGATATCGCCGTCCCGTTCTCCGGTCCCGGTCTCTTCCACTTCCTGCGGGTCGGTGACTCACAGTGCGCTCAGCCTATCAGCGGCCGCGGCGGGACATTGCTGCGGCCGCTGATAGGCTGAGCGCACTGTGAGTCACCGACCCGCAGGAAGTGGAAGAGACCGGGACCGGAGAGCGGGACGGCGATATCGGAACAACAGGGGAACGTAGGCAGGTAAGTGAAAGTTTATTTTGTATAGTTTTACAGCCCGGGCACAGCGGGGGTTAAAAGTTTTAGCTTGGAGAACTCCTTTAAGGGGGTTTAAGTACCCAGTGGTCAAGTGGTTAAAGCCATGGAATTGCAAATATCAGCATGGCTGATATTTGGGAATAGGAACCAGATATGTGGACACTCCAGAAATATGACATTAGACCATGTTGCCTTCCAACAGCGACCATGGTTGGGATCCGCCCACATGCCCTGACCGCCACCTGGCTCAGCCTCTCAGCGAGCCGCTTAGAGCCTTATCCATCCACTCCTGCCCCTCCACAGCCCAGCTCTCCAGTGAGCGATGGAGGGGCAGAGCAAGAGCGTTGACTGACAGTCACGGCTCTCTGCATACAGAGCTCTGAGAACCAAGCCATTAGTAGTGTTTGATCGATGTTCTCAGTGTTAGAGCTGGCAGGGGACAAGTGCAGCATTCACCTGGGTAAGAATGATTAGGAAACAAAAACATTCCCATACTTCTCCTCAATCTACACAATACAATCTGACTGTACAGGGTGTCCTAAATATCTAGATGTACCAAAACTGTCTAGTGGTACCCCCGTAGGAGCTGCTGAGTATTGTGGTCCGTCTGTCACTCTGCCCCAGCCAGGCACACACTTTTCACTCATCCAGAGACATGAAAACAGTCCTTGTTGTTATGTTTTATTGAGAGTGATTAAACTTGGATGGAGACTTATGAGATGCCCAGGTAATCAAAACATTAGAAATGGGGACTTCTATATACATCACATATGGTATACATTTTCCTCTTCTCCTCCTGCACATCGCTTCCTTTCATTCACTCTCCAGACTAGCTAGCACTGTATGCCCGACACTGGCTCAGCCAGGCCCAAAGAAATGACAAAAGATACATTTTATTTCTTCTGGTTATTGCACTAAGGCCTCATTCACACGGACGGACCGTTCAGGTCCGCCTATCAGTTTTGACGGCGCTCCATGCATCCCTATAGAGCGTCGGATGTCAGCGGAGACATGTCCGCTGACATCCGACCCTAACCGATCAGCTAAAAACAGACGTATGGGGGCCACGTCCCAATCCGTCCATGCGGATCGGATCAGGTAAGATCTGATGAAAACGGACATGCTGTCCGTTTTCATCAGATCGCTCCATAGGAGACAGCGGTGCCCGACAAGCCCCTCCCCGCTCAGTGAGCAGAGAGGAGCTTGTCATCAGTCGGCTCAGCGGAGATCTGCGGACTGATCTCCTGCTGAGCTGGCGGGAGCAGGCGGACTCCGTAGCAATGGAGTCTGCCTCGTGTGAATGAGGCCATAAACTACAGAATAGTGGTATATGTCAATACTATACAATATGGAGATGCCTATAGAATAAATGTGTAGGCAGGTGCCTAACTTCAATGTACACTTTACCTCCTGTTATATTGAACAGTAGTGTGCTAGTGAGTTTAATGTATAGTAAGCTGTCCAAGGGGTTAGGAAGGATAAGTCTGGCTTCTCCCAGATGTTCTTGGAGCTGCCCCTTGAGGTGGGCTATAAATCGGGGAGCTGCAGCTTACTGTACAGGGGTGGACAGGCAGGTAGGTAATTTTAACACAGAAGAGACAAAGCATGTCTCTTCTGCATCAAAAATCCTACCTGTTCGCCCATTTTTATTTATTACTTAGAGTTCCACTTTAACTATGTGAAACTCTGTGCTCAGTGAAAATATTATTAGGTATGAACTTTTTGGAAAGCTGCACTCAACTTATCTGAATAAAAGCTAACGAGCCAAAAAAAATAATAAAAACTGTGTTGCGCTATCCATTTAAAGTGGCTGTAAACCCTTACAAACCACTTTTTGCTACAGGTAAGCCTATAACAAGGCCGTCATGTGATCAGAAGGGCCAATCACAGAGCCCTCCTGCCGATCGGAGATGCGCCATGTCTGGGTGACACAAGCACATGGGGATCGCGCTGCTGCGCGGGCACGCGCGTGCGGTCCCCCTACTTCTGAGGGACGTTCCTTAACGTCCACTCAAAAGGAGAGCGCACCCACCCGGCCGCATATATGCAGTGGCCCGGGTGGGAAGTGGCTATATACTGTTTTGCAGTATTTACCGCAAAAAGCTTGGTAAATATCACATGAACTGGTGTTAAAGTCAAAGGATTAAAATAATTAAATGCATGCAGTCATTAAGTAGTGGTAAAGTCATTGCAGTATTTACGGAATGTAAAAATATAATAGTCAATTCTGAGTAATCTCTATCTTTTCTGATCAATTCTCTCAACAGTAATGAATAGGAACCCTCTTTATTTATGCTGTTAACCATTATCATTGAAAGTGATAGCAAAAGAAAATCGGAAATTTTGGGATGTCCTGTGACCTGGCTTTCCGTCCCAAAGGTCTTCTATCGGGTTGAGGTCAGGACTCTCTGTAGGCCAGTCAAGTTCCTCCACTCCAAACTCACTTATCCATGTCTTTATGAACCTTGCTTTATGCACTGGTGCACAGTCATGTTGGAACAGGAAGGGGTCATCACCAAACTGTCCCCATGAAGTTTGGAGCATAAGATTGTCAAAAATGTCTTGGTATGCCTTAAGAGTTCCCTTTACTGGAACTAAGGGGCCAAGCCCAACTCCTGAAAAACAACCCCACACCATAACCCCCCTCCACCAAATTATTTGGAAAAGTGCACAAAGCAACTGCAATGACATGGCTGAACGAGTTTGGGGTGGATGAACTTGACTGGCCTGCACACAGTCCTGATCTCAACCCGATAGAACACCTTTGGGATGAATGACACACTCCTAAACCTTGTGGACAGCCTTCCCAGAAGAGTTATGCCACGTACATACGATCGTAAATTCCTCTGAGTGACGAAATGCGTAGGAAGGAGCTACGTTCTGACGTCACCGCGCCCACGCCAATCCCGGAACTATACGGGCTGTTTCCAAGAGCCGGCCGGCTCGATTTTATGCTGTTTTATTTCTACTTTCATGTAAGTGTCCATTCGTCTTCTTCTATTTATTAAATGTGTAAGGGTTTACACTATATTAGCCTTGTTTTTTCATTCATATAGACTCTGACGTTCATTTTTTCAAGCGATACTCCTGGGAGGTTTATTGCATTTCACTGTGTGTGTTTATTTATTACATTTAGCTGGATTTCAATATGATCTTTCCTTTTCCACAGTTTTTTTGGTTATATTTGTTTGAGCGTTTATTATTTGTTTCTTTACATTTTTGGTGAAGTACACCTACATTAGTCCTAGTGGACTAGCACTTCATAGATCATTTTTTTAGCGCAACTTTTTTCTCTTTCTATATCTGTTGAGTGTTGTATAACCATGGTAGTTGCAGCTTGTTGCACATAATTTTAAAGAGCGCAGTTTTTCTCTTTTATATTTTTTTATATACTCCTAAACCTTGTGCACAGCCTTCCCAGAAGAGTTCCCAGAACACGATCGGAAATTCCAACAAGAAAACCGTGTTTTTTTTTCCGATGGAATGTTGGCTCAAACTTGTGTTGCATACACCAGGTCACACAAAATTCCGACTGTCAAGAATGTGGTGACTTACAACACTATGACGAGCCGAGAAAAATTAAGTCCAATGATTCCGAGCATGTGTCAAATTGATTCTGAGCATGCATGTTTTTTTGCACATCGGAATTGCATAAAGACGATCGGAATTTTTGTCGGAACCAGCTCTCAAATTTTTGCTGTCGGAAATTCCGACAGAAAAAGTCAGATGGAGCCTACACACATTTCCAACCAAAAGCTCACATCAAACTTTTCTTGTCAGAAAATCCGATCGTGTGTACACGGCGTTGTAGCTGCAAAGGGTGGGCAAACTCAATATTGAACCCTATGGACTAAGAATGGGATGCCATTAAAGTTCATGTGTGTGTAAAGGCAGGCACCCAATACTTTTGGTAATATAGGGCCAGATTCACAGAAGCGATACGACGGCGTATCTCCTGATACGCCGTCGTATCTCTGTGATCCGCCCGTCCTAACTATGCGACTGATTCATAGAATCAGTTACGCATAGATAGCCATAAGATCCGACGGGTGTAATTGACTTACACTGTCGGATCTTAGGATGCAATTCTATGCCGGCCGCTAGGTGGTGATTCCATTGCGGTCAGCGTAGAATATGCAAATGACTAGTTACAGCGATCCACGAAGATCCGCGCGTTCGTCGCAATCCCGTACGTCGCCGCTAGTCGTTTTTACCTGTCGCAAAGTTACACCTGCTTTAACATGGCTTATCTTTAGATCAGCCATGTTAAAGTATGGCCGTAGTTCCCGCGTCGAATTTCTTTTTTTGCGCAAGACGTCCAGGAATACGAAACGCCGTAACGCAGGTCGCATTTAAAAAAAAAACGTTGGGGCGCCGTAATTTCGCGCAATGCACGTCGGGAAATTTCCTAACGGAACGCGCCCAATTTAAATGGTGCCCACCCCATTTGAATTAGGCGGGCTTGCGCCGAGCGCATTTACGTTACACCGCCGCAAGTTTACAGGTAAGAGCTTTGTGAATCGGGCACTTACGCTGTAAACCTGCGGCGGTGTAATGTAAATGGGATACGTTACGCCGCCGCGGAGTAACGTAACTGTCTCTGAATCTGGCCCATAGTGTATATACACAGTATATTTTATCTGTGTATTTAGCTGTGTGCCTGGAGTTCAGCTGTAACCTTTCTTCCAGTGTGGTTGATTTGAATGATATTTTCTTCAAACAGTGTTGATAAAAAAAATATTTTTTATAAGTTTCATGAAAAATAAAATACCTGTGAAGAAGAATCCAGCCTGTACCAGGGCAGAAGGATCTATTAGGGCATAGGGTGGCCAACAGGAAAACGATTGTAACCTGGCCTGTTCACCTTTCATTGATTCCTCGCAATTTTTCTGTGCACTTTTTACAGGCCTCGGGTGAACTTCATACTTTAATATATTCCCAGTATCACCACCTTTAACAAATTCACAGTTAGGATTGAAATGTCTATGCCTTTCTATGGGAGTATAAGTAATAGATGGTTTGCAGAGGACTAGCCCACAGCAAAAGCATTGAATGCTGCTTTCTAATTCTGTACAGAAGAATCCAGCAGAAGCCATTTCTTTTGGGCACCAAGGTGACAAAGGGTCGTATAGACTAAAGAAACTCTTCAACCTTTTTGTTTCACTTCTCATCGAGTAATTGGGCCCTCTGGGCAGCTGCTCTCGTATCTTCCTGGCATTTTGTTCTGCTCTAAGGATCGCTTTGTTCCAGTCTATATGCTCCAAGGATGGTGGGATTGCGAGCTTAACAGATGGGTCATACTCCGAAATCTTTGTAAGATCCATGTTTTCAGAAAAGGTGGACATTTCGTTTCCAAATATATCTGTAACAAAAGAAAGAAAATACAGTAAAACCTTGGTTTGAGAGCATTTTGCAAGACAAGCCACATTTTTTAAATGAATTTTGACTTGATATACAAGCGATGTATTGAAATAAGAGTAGCGGCGTCATGTCACAACTGAGTATAAAAAAAAGAAGAGAGGAGCCTCTAAGTGTAGAAATATGGTTACATTTAATGAAGGTACAACATTTAGCAACATATTCCTACACTTAGAGGCGCCTCTCTTCTCTTTTATACTCTGTGGCTCCTGCTGGATTTTGCTTCCATTTGTGGATGGACATTTTATGGTTACACAACCTATCACATTGCTATAATCTTTTTATATGGATTATAAACCAAATGACTTATGAATAAATGGTAGTGGAAAGAATCATCCGAGTTTCCATTATTTCTTATGGGGAAATTTGCTTTTATATACAAGTGCTTTGGATTACAAGCATGTTTCTGGAACTAATTATGCTCACGATCCAAGGTTTTACTGTACTGTATGAAATGGAAAATGTTATTAATCACAACCTTTAATGCAAAACTGAGTGTCCCGATCAATCAAAAAAAAGTAGGAATTTAGGATTGTTTCCACTCAGCTTTAATAACAGGTTCTCCATGACTTATGTGGCCGAGTGGTTGGTGTGTGGCATTCTCAATGCTCTGCAATCTGATTGCATCTAAATAAGGTATTACACTTCTGCTGCTTACACAGTCCGTGCCATAGACTGCTTTAATAATTGCTCTGGTGTTGCTTTTTGGTATGTTTTAAGTTCCCGATTACATAAAAAGGAATATCCTGCAGTTCCTATAACTTGTATCTGTTTTCACGCAATGGGGTATAGAGTGTAATATAGTCAGCAGCTGTCACCGGGTTATATATCCTACACCAGTAGGGTATATAGTACATTGAAGATGTTTATGGTATAGCCCATACCAAATTCTACTTAACTGTTGTGCTTGTTCTATAATAAAAAAAAAACTGAAAATCCAAAATAATAAAAACCTTAAAATTGCACTTACAGCATAAAAAAAAAAAAAAAAAAAAAGATACTGACGATTTAAAAATTCAATGTTTGGATCGCTTGTGCATTCTTTGGACCAGACATGATGAAAAAGAAAGTGACGCAATTAGCCCCATCTAATATATTTTGTCACCAGTATCGGCCTGCTGATGACATTGTGATGGACGAAACGCGTTGCAATGGCTCTTTTTGCTGTAAGTGCAATTGTAAGGTTTTATCAGTACTAAAAAATGGTATAACTCTATGGAAGATTCCCTCTTTTAAATTTACACTGTATTGTCCGTGTAGAGGAGTGGAGAAAGGAACCAATTGTGGAGGCAACTTGGAGCCAGAGGAAGTTTTACCCACAAGGTGCCATCTGCCACACTTAGTTATAAGGGGTCAAGGAATTGTGGCGAGTGCAGTTTTGGAGGTGGAGCACAAGTGTTTAACCACTTCCCATCCCGAGTATATTAATATGAGGGCCTCACGGCCACTAGGAGACGCCGCCCGTCATGTCACTCGGGTGCCGATGTGTGTGGCTGGCGGGAGCGATGTCTACCAGGCACCCCGTGATCGCCAGTTACAGAGCCAGGAATGTGGATCTGTGTGTGTAAACACACAGATCCACATCCTGTCAGGGAGAGGAAACCGATGGTGTCTTCCTTGTACATAGGGACACCGATCGGTCACCTCCCCCAGTCAGTCCCCTCTCCTACAGTTAAAATCACTCCCTAGGATACACATTTAACCCCTTGATCACCCCCTAGTGTTAACCCTTTCCCTGCCAGTCACATTTACACAGTAATCAGTGCATTTTTATAGCACTAATAGCTGTATAAATGTGAATGGTCCCAAGAATGTGTCAAAAGTGTCCGATATGTCTATCGAAATCACAATAAAAATCGCAGGTCGCCGCCATTACTAGTAAAAAAAAAAAAAAAATTAAAATACCATAAATCTATCCCCTATTTTGTAGAGACTATAACTTTTGCGCAAATCAATCAATATACGCTTATTGCAATTTTTTTTACCAAAAATATGTAGAAGAATACATATCAGCCTAAACGGAGGAAAAAATTGATATTTAAAAAAAACATTTTTTTGATATTTATTATAGCAAAAAGTTTAAAAATAGTGTTTTTTTTCAAAATTGTCGCTCTTCTTTGGTTTATAGCGCAAAAAAATAAAACCGGAGAGGTGATCAAATACCACCAAAAGAAAGCTCTATTTGTGGGGAAAAAACATAAAAATTAGTTTGGGTGCAGTTTTGCATGACTGTGCAATTGTCATTCAAAGTGCGACAGCGCTGAAAACTAAAAATTGATCTGGGCAGGAAGGGGGTGAAAATGCCCTGTATTGAAGTGGTTAAGAACTTATGCAATATATTTATGTGGAAGGTGTTTTGTCGTTTTTGTGGAGGCACTTCACATTTATGATTTATGGTATTTACTTATTAGTTAATATTGTCCATTTTTGCATTGAGTGGAGGTATTTTGTAGTATATCGTCATTCAATTATATTTTACATAGGTTGGTCAAAGTACTTTGGAAGATTATACAGGTGATTTGAGTGCACCATTTCTTTATCGTACATCACGGGACACAGAGCGGCATTCATTACTATATGGGTTATATGGAGTACCTTCAGGTGTAGACACTGGCAATCTCAAACAGGAAATGCCCCTCCCTATATAACCCCCTCCCATAGGAGGAGTACCTCAGTTTTTCCGCCAGTGTCTTAGGTGTTAGTCATGGTTTAGCTTGCCTCCACATCCTTGGGATTAGGTGAGCTAACCGGTTCTGTCCAAAAAAGCCTCAGCGCTAAAGTGGTCAGTAACCGGACCCCAAACCCTTGGGGTATAGCCCATAATGCTTTTCTTTTTAGAGAGCTGGACCCTGGGCCCAGAACTTAGAAACCTTTGGGTGCCTAATGTTTCTGTTGCCAGAGTGCTATATGGGCCCAGGACAGTGGATCCTTCATAGGAACCCAGGGCCTGAAGGTCTAGACATCCCCACCGAGATGGGGGAAGATTGGGCCTCTTGCTTGGCAAAGTCCTGCGGCATGGAGCAGGTAAGTGAGGGGAAAACTTGCGGAACTTGGTTCTTAGCAGGTTTTTTCTGGGGGGTCACAGGGGACATGCCTAAAGTTATGCACTGCATCTGGCAAACTAGTCACATATCATAAAGATAGGATGGCTCTATATGTATTATTCCCCATAAGATGTGACCTCCCTTGTAGTGTTGGAAAAGCATTGAGTGGGGCCTGTGTTATATAAAAATATATGTGTGTGTCAGAGAGCTGTGCTTACCTGCAAGCCTCCAGGCGATGCTCCATTCAGTCTTCCTCCTCACGGCCTGCAAAGCAGGCAAAACGCTGACCTCCTCATGGCTGCAGTTTGCTGGAGCAGAGAGGTCCCTTCCTCCCAACCCCACCCCCCCCCCTGTCGGGAGGGGCATTTCCTGTTTGAGATTGCTGGGGGGGAAGGGCGGGTCAGTGGCTTAAGGAAGGGGCGGCCCTTCCTTGTTTGTTCCATATAGCTCATTCAATACTTTGGAACTGAGGAGGAAAGACCAGAACGGCAAGCACGGGGCGCCGAGGACACACAGTGGCCAGAAAGAATATTGCAGTCTTCAGAAAGACTGTTTTCAATCCTAGGAATAGGCTGTTTCTTTTCCATCTCATAGTTTTTCTTGCAATACTACTCAGGGGGACAGAATGTTTTTTCTTTCCTAGATTTGAAAAAAAAAGATTTTTTTTTGAAAAAAAAAAAAAAAAAAAAGAGAAGTGTCATCTAGGGGAGAGGAAGCATTTTTTTATCCCCCAAACAGGTGTTTGGGCATTTAACTATTTATAAGTCCCAGGTACCAATAAGTAGCAGGTGTACCTCGGTATTGTACCATGGCATCAAAAAACAAGGGTACAAGAGGTGGGGATTCCCCCAGAGAGTCTGAGGTCTCGGACAATGCTATGCCGCTGCTTTCCCCACAGGGAGCCTTGGGGCCATCGGGATCTGGGGCTGGAGCTGACGCGGGTCAGTCCAACCCTAAGATGGTCACGGAGGAGGTATTACTCACCTCTTTAAAAGAGATGCAGAAAAGCATGGGAAAAATGATAGCCGCAGCTATGCGGGGCAGTAAGCGGAATAGATCTCCGTCGCCCGAGCGCGGACCCTCAGAAGAGGAGGTCCTTTCCTCAGGGGAATTGGACGACCTCTTGGACAAGGACCAAGTAGGTTCAGGGATCGAAGATCCGGATACAGAGGAGTCTGGGGCAGTCTCCCTGAGGGAGAGCTGGTGGATTCAAGGATTGTCGGACTTGGTCCATAGGGCATTCAACTTGCCAGTACCAGATCTCCAGGTATCGACGGTTTCAGCTTTGGGTTCACTGAGGGCGCCTCAAAGCAATGCTGTGTTTCCGATCCATCCTCTATTAGAGGGAGTTTTGTTCCAAGATTGGAACAAGCCAGATAAGATCTTCTTACCACCTAAGAAGTTCTCTGTCCTATATCCTATGGAAGAAAAATTTTCCAAAAGATGGGCTACTCCTGCAGTGGACGCAGCCATCTCATGTGTTAACAAATCGTTAACATGCCCTGTAGAAAACATACAGGTGTTCAAGGATCCAGTTGATAAGCGCTTGGAAGCACTACTTAAGAACTCCTTCACTACTGCAGGGGCAGTAGTACAGCCAGCTGTGGCTGCGATTGGGGTCGCTCAAGCATTATCGGATCAATTTAAGCAGATGCTTAAACTTATTCCTGCCCAGCAGGCAGAAGAATTTTCGGATGTCCCTAAGGCCATATGTTTTACGGTAGACGCAATCAAGGATTCTATCCAGCAAGCGTCACGTTTATCGTTATCCCTTATCCATATGAGAAGACTCTTATGGTTAAAAAGCTGGGAGGCTGAGCCCCCATGCAAGAAGCTCCTGGTAGGGTTCCCCTTCCATGGAGGACGACTCTTCGGAGAAGACCTAGATAAATACATTCAGACCATTTCAAACGGCAAGAGTACTCTCTTGCCAACTAAGAAGAAGGTTCAGGGGCCTGCGTTTAAACGACAGTATTCCCCTGGGCAGGGGCCCTCTAATACCAAGCAGTATCGACGGCCTCCTGCAAAAGCAAACTTCGGCTTCAACAGCAAATCACAAGGACAGGCTGTTAGAGGCAAAAGGCAGTGGTTTCGCAAACCAGCAAAACCAGCCCCCAAGCCAACCTTATGAAGGGGCGCCCCCACCCACGAAGGTGGGGGGAAGGCTGCGACTCTTTTCAGAGATTTGGGAAGCCAGCATTCCCGACGAGTGGGTACGGTCTTCCGTGGCCACAGGCTACAAATTAGATTTCCTAAGGTTTCCTCCTCCTCATTTCCAGGAGTCGAGGATTCCAAACGATCCGCCTCGGATTCTGGCCAGCCTGGAACAGGGGCTGGGTTTCTACTCCAACCTATTCATCATCCCCAATGGAGATGTCAGGCCAATTTTGGACCTAAAGATGGTAAATGCATATCTAAAGATCCGCTCATTTCGGATGGAATCCGTGCGGTCAGCAGCTGCCACACTCCAGAAGGACGACTTCATGGCGTCCATAGACATAAAGGATGCCTACCTTCATGTTCCAATTTATCAGCCACATCAAAGATATCTACGCTTCATGGTGGCTTCGCGTCACTTCCAATTCGTGGCGCTTCCCTTCGGGTTGGCTACGGCCCCCCGGGTGTTCACGAAGGTCCTAGCTCCGATCCTAGCCAAGCTAAGGATCCAAGGGGTCACGATCCTAGCATACCTGGACGACCTCCTAGTCATAGACCACTCGTCTCCCGGCTTGGAGCGAGCAGTGGCCCTCACGGTCCAATACCTCGAGAGGTTCGGCTGGGTCCTAAATCGAGAAAAGTCAGCTTTCCAGCCCACAAGGCAGTTGGAATATCTCGGCATAAGATTAGACACAGAACAACAAGGAGTGTTCCTACCTCTGAGGAAGGTAAAAGCCATCAAGGAATTAATCCTACTGGTTCTAAGCAAGAAAGAACCGACTATTCGCCTATGTATGAGGTTACTAGGCAAGATGGTGGCCACATTCGAGGCGGTACCATACGCCCAGAGCCACACTCGCATCCTACAGGCAGCCATCCTGTCAGCATGGAGCAGAAGGCCACAGGCCTTGGATATCCCGTTGCCGCTCTCATCAAGAGTCCGACAAAGTCTGTGTTGGTGGTTAGACCCTCAGAATCTACTGAAAGGGAAGTCTTTCAGCCCAGTGGCTTGGAAGATAGTGACCACAGACGCCAGCCTGACGGGCTGGGGAGCAATTTTGGATGGTTGCACTCGCCAAGGTACTTGGGCAAAGCCAGAGAAGCAGTTGCCCATCAACATCTTGGAGCTCAGAGCTGCTCGACTAGCCCTCAGGGCTTGGACGTCAAAATTGCAGGGGTTCCCGGTGAGAATTCAATCAGACAATGCCACGGCCGTGGCATACATAAATCACCAAGGGGGAACCAGGAGTCAAGCCGCTCAGAGAGAGGTGAGCTTGATTCTCCTATGGGCAGAGGCTCATGTGCCCTGCATATCGGCAATATTCATTCCAGGAGTGGACAACTTTCAGGCGGACTTCTTAAGCCGCCAGACTCTATGGCCGGGGGAATGGTCTCTGCATCCACAAGTCTTTCAAGCACTCTGCCAAAGATGGGGAGTGCCGGACGTGGATATCATGGCATCGAGACTCAACAAGAAACTAGACAGGTTCATATCCCGCTCAAGGGATCCGATGGCCTGCGGAACCGATGCGTTGGTTTGCCCTTGGCATCAGTTCAAACTTCTTTATGCGTTTCCCCCGCTCCAGTTACTACCCCGCCTGCTGCGCAGGATCCGGGTGGAGCACATACCAGTCATCCTGGTAGCTCCAGCATGGCCCAGAAGGGCATGGTACTCACTAATCTTAAGGATGGTAGTGGGAGACCCTTGGACTCTTCCTCTACGGCCAGACCTGCTATCGCAAGGTCCGATCCTCCACCCTGCCTTACGGCATCTAAATTTGACGGCCTGGAAGCTGAATCCCTGATTCTCAGGGGTAGAGGTCTGTCTCAGAAAGTAATCTCTACCCTAATCAGAGCCAGGAAACCGGTCTCTAGGGTGATTTATTACAGGGTCTGGAAGGCCTATGTAGGCTGGTGTGAGTCCAAGCGATGGCTTTCTCGCAAATTTACCATCGATAGAGTATTAAGTTTTCTCCAGCTAGGAGTGGATAAAGGATTGGCATTAAGCACAATCAAAGGACAGATTTCTGCTCTGTCAGTGTGGTTTCAGCGGCCGCTGGCCACCCACTCGCTGGTTAAGACCTTCCTTCAGGGGGTCTTACGTATTAGACCTCCAGTTAAATCCCCGCTTTGTCCGTGGGATTTAAATCTTGTTCTGTCAAGTTTACAGAAACAACCGTTTGAGCCGTTGGCTGATATTCCTTTGGTTCTACTGACAAGGAAGTTAGTATTTTTGGTTGCCATAGTTTCCGCAAGAAGAGTTTCGGAGCTGGCGGCCTTATCCTGTAAGGAACCATATCTTGTTTTTCATAAGGACAGGGTCGTTCTCCGCCCTCATCCTTCCTTCCTACCGAAGGTCATATCCAGTTTTCATTTGAACCAGGATTTGGTATTACCATCCTTCTTCCCTAAACCTACTTCCAGAAAGGAAGGGTTGCTGCATACCTTGGATATTGTCAGGGCCATGAAGGCCTATCTTAAAGCTACAAAGAAGATCCGGAAAACAGATGTGCTGTTCATTCTACCGGATGGGCCCAAGAAGGGGCAGGCAGCTGCAAAGTCCACCATTTCTAGGTGGATTAAGCAATTAATCACTCAGGCCTACGGCTTGAAAGGGTTGCCTCCTCCAGTATCATTAAAGGCTCATTCTACTAGAGCCATGGGCGCCTCCTGGGCAGCACACCACCAGATCTCTATGGCTCAAGTTTGCAAGGCGGCAACCTGGTCTTCTGTCCACACGTTTACAAAATTCTACAAGTTGGACGTAAGAAGGAATACTGATACTGCCTTCGGGCAGGCAGTGCTGCAGGCTGCAGTTTGAGACCCTCGGATTCCGGGGGCTCCTCTTTTTTGAGTTAAATTTAAAATTTAAAAATTATTTTTCTCAACTAAGTTGGATTTATTATGATTTGAGTATATCTCTAAATTAAATCCTTTTGTCTTGGAGATGTTCTCCCTCCCCTCATTGTAAGCATTGCTTTGGGACATCCCATATAGTAATGAATGCCGCTCTGTGTCCCGTGATGTACGATAAAGAAAAAGAGATTTTTAATACAGCTTACCTGTAAAATCTTTTTCTTGGAGTACATCACGGGACACAGAGCTCCCACCCCTCTTTTTTGAGGACCATTTTGGGAGGCATACTGCTTGCTACAAAACTGAGGTACTCCTCCTATGGGAGGGGGTTATATAGGGAGGGGCATTTCCTGTTTGAGATTGCCAGTGTCTACACCTGAAGGTACTCCATATAACCCATATAGTAATGAATGCCGCTCTGTGTCCCGTGATGTACTCCAAGAAAAAGATTTTACAGGTAAGCTGTATTAAAAATCTCTTTTTTTTATAGTGGAGGTGGTGCACGGTAGTTTACATACACATTCATTTATTTTTTGTATTTTTACGTTTTTATTATATAGCAAGCACAACGGTTAGGTGGGGTTTGGTAGCGCTATACCACAAACATCTTCAATCCTGCTGTCCCTATTCTCTAATCTGCTTTGCATTTTAGTATCCAGCCACAATGGGGTTGCAGGTGTCAAATATTTTAAGCATAGGTAAACCCAAAAAGTGATTATATGCTTTGCCTATGCAATACAAAGCAA
Source organism: Rana temporaria (assembly GCF_905171775.1). Classification (NCBI taxonomy): domain Eukaryota; kingdom Metazoa; phylum Chordata; class Amphibia; order Anura; family Ranidae; genus Rana; species Rana temporaria. Next base: position 106,590,090 of record NC_053489.1, read on the forward strand.
CAGGTTCACTTTAATGCACACATTTATTGCTGTACTACTTACATTGTAAGCATCAGTGTCCACAGTTTAACAAGGGGGTCTTCTCAAATGGTTGGAGCAGCGGTAAAACAATGCACAAGAGAGGGACACTAAGAAAAGTCCAAGCAGGTTTACCCTGCACTATTTTTCAGCAATGCCAAAACACATATTCAGTACAGGAGAAATGTTTTGTACAGCAAGTCCATAGCATGAAACAAACAAAACATCTTCCAAGCCACTAAACAAACAATTTTCCTGAATAACAGATTGCCCCCTAATAGGTTCCCCCAAAACAAACAGGCAGCATTTGCATCTTGTTAGTGTTCTGTCTGTAGTCAGCCTTTTCACCCAACAGCATTAGCACCCCACCCAGAGCTCTGCAAAGTCTCCAAGACCCAGACCAGAAGCGTACGTAGAATCTGAGAAAATAAAGTTATTTTTTTCCATATCAAACCCAAATCCTGGAGTCCCTCACCATGTGAGAACCCTAGTTAACATGGCAGCCAGTGTCTCTCAATATATACAGTATACCGGTACACACACGCTATATTATTTATCAACGTTTTTTAATTTTCACATTACATAGTCAAAGAAGCAAATATAAAACATGCACAATAATGGGGGGGCTTGTGGATATGTAACACCACATTACCCTCTTAGTGGTGGAATTCATCCCTTAGGTGTCTCTATGGGTTAACATCTCAATGTCAGGGTCTGGTCCTTGGTGTATGGTGGGGCATAAATAAGTTGGGTGATAGAAGCAATCATTCCAATAAACTAATGCCGCGTACACACGATCGGACTTTCCCTTGGAAAAACCTTGGATGTTTTTTTAGACGGAATTCCGCTCAAGCTTGGCTTGCATACACACGGTCACACAAAAGTTTTCTGAACTTTCGACCATCAAGAACGCTGTTACGTACAACACTATGACGAGCCGAGAAAATTAAGTTCAATGCTTCCGAGCATGCATCGAATTGTTTCCGAGCATGCGTCAGAGTTTTGTGCGTCTGAATTGCTACAGACGGATCTTCCGCTAGGAATTTTTTCTGTTGGAAAATTGGAGAACCAGACCATACACACGGTCGGAAATTTCCGTTCAAAAGCTCACATCAGACTTTTGCTGTCGGAATTTCCGATCGTGTGTACGGGGCATTAGGGAAGATCTGCCAAACCTACAACAAGGTAAATTACAGCTCAGTCTGGGTACATCCCAGCAACAACACACACCAAACCTAGACAGGGATACAACAAAATAAAGGTCATGTATAAAGACCAAAGTGTTGATGAGGCATAGTTCAGATGTAAATAAATTGATCAATTTAGTCAATAAAAATCAATTGCGGGTCAGAACACATTGACTGGTCAGCTCTGAGATGGAAAAAACAAGCTTGTTCTGCAATGTATTTTCTCATAGGAAGTATTACCCAATACACAAAGATTAGGCAAGACTGTTACGGTATTCACTGCTTCCTGAAGCAGAGCTTAACCACTTGTCCACCGGGCCTATTTTGGCACTTCTCTCCTTCATGTAAAGATCAACATTTTTTTGCTAGAAAATTAATCAGAACCCCCAAACATTATATATTTTTTTTTTTAGCAGACACCCTAGGGAATAAAATTGCGGTCATTGCAACTTTATTCTCGCACGGTATTTCCGCAATAATTTTTCAAGCGCCTTTTTTTGGGAAAAAAAACGGTTTCAAGAATTAAAAAAATAACAAAACAGTAAAGTTAGCACAATTTTTTTGTATAATGTGAAAGATGATGTTACGCCGAGTAAATAGATACCCAACATGTCACGCTTTAAATTTGCGCACACTCATGGAATGGCGCCAAACTTCGGTACATAAAAGTCTCCATAGGTGATGCTTTAAAATTTTTTACAGGTTACTATTTTCGAGTTACAGAGGAGGTCTAGAATTGTTGCACACACTCTAACGCACGCGACGATACCTAATATGTGGGGTTTGAACAGCGTTTACATCTGTGGGCGGGACTTGCATGCATGTTCGCTTCTGCGCGCGAGATAACGGGGACAGGGGCGATTTGAAAAACAATTTTTTTTAATTATTATTTTACTTTTTTTTAGCACTTTTATTCCTATTACAAGGAATGTAAACATCCCTTGTAATAGGAATCAGTGTGACAGGTCCTCTTTATGGAGAGATGTGGGGTCAATAAGATTCCACATCTCTCCTCCAAGCTTACAAGCATGAAATCACTGATCACATGCCGACAGCCGCGATTGCGGCTTTGTTTACTTCCGGGTACCGGGCGTGACGTCATAACGTCGCGCCCGGGCCTCCGACGGTCATAGAGATGACTGGTGACCATCTAGTCACAAGTCATCTATGCTTTCCAGGTAGCGCCGACCGATTCGCTCTCCGGGCCCCCGATGGCTCAGGAGAGCCCGGAGAAGCACCGGATGGCGGCGGGAGGGGGGGATGTCCCATCCCGCTGCCTATAAGAACGATCAAGCAGATATCACCGCACAAATTCGAGGACGTCATATGACGTCCTCCCGTGGACAAGTGGTTAAAGTGTAATTAAAAAGTGTATGCAAAGCATTTTTTTTGTTTTATATAAAGTAAAGAAGTTTTAAAACATCTGTTATGTTTTTATTCCTCTTTCCCTATATAGGGGATTTACCTCTTTATTGCCCTAATGACCATAAAACCCTCAAAGCCAGTACTCCATTCACTGGTAAAAGCTTTATTTGCACATATACGTTAATAGAAAGTTATCTCCTTCTAACATTTTTTAACCAATAATGGTCCTAGTCATGGCCAAAGGCTTCAGAAACATCGACTCCCCATAAGTATACTCCCAAATGAATGGAAAAGCACCAGGAAAAGATGATACTGATGAAAAAGAAGATCAAGCTCACTAAAAGACCTATGTAGTCCAATACAATGCCACCAAATAATTATAGCAAATCTCTTACCTACTATCATTAAAATAATTAGTTGTATGCAAAAGGCCTCATCCAGATAGTCAGCATTAACCCCTTCCATACAGGGCATTTTCACCCCCTTCCTGCCCAGACCAATTTTTAGTTTTCAGCGCTGTTGCACTTTGAATGACAATTGCGTGGTCATGCAACACTGTACCCAAACGAAATCTTTATGTTTCCCCCCCCCCCCCCACAAATAGAGCTTTCGTTTGGTGGTATTTGATCATCTCTGCGGTTTTTATTTTTTGCGCTATAAACAAAAGAGGAGCGACAATTTAAAAAAAAAAAAAAAAAAAAACAACACAATATTTTTTACTTTTTTATTTAATAAATATCACAATTAAAAAATAAAAAATAAAAATTCCTCAGTTTAGGCCGATACGTATTCTTCTACATATTTTTGGTAAAAAAAAAACAAAAAACGCAATAATCGTATATTGATTGGTTTGCGCCCTAGATCGCCGGGAACACAGGATGTCATATGACGTCCACCCTGATCGGCGAGGGGTTCCTGCCGCCGTCATTTCCCTATGACGTGGCATGGAAGTGGTTAAATGGAGGTATCTACTGGTAAATGGGGTATCTACTGGTAAATGGGGTAGTTAGAATGGCACCCATCTGGTTCAGCAGCAGTCTCGTATTCATATTAATGATGTGCCAAAACATGGCATCCTGGCGCTACCATGCACTTGCACGTAATGACGTTATCACGCGCGGCACAATGGCGTCAGAGTGCAGCTGCCTTCTTAGGACACCCAGGAAGTGCTAATCCAAATACAGTCAATGAGGGCTTCCATAATGATCCTGAAAATATATTTTGTGACATACCCAATTCCAACGAAGATGACATTTTTTAAAGTGATTCTAAAAATAATAACAACAAAACATGTCTATACTTACCTCCTCTGTGCAGTGATTTTGCACAGAATGGCCCTGATCCTCCACTTCTGGGGTCCCCCCGCAGTGCTCCTGGCTCCTCATCTTCTTAAGTGCCCCCAGGGAGAGCTGTCTCCCTGGGGGCACTAGTGCGGGCACGTTAGAGAGTTCTGCTGCTGCATCCATTGACACAGACAGCAGGACTCTGCCCCAGCTCCCGTGTCACTGAATTTGATTGACAGCAGCAGGAGTCAATGGTTCCTGCTGCTATCAATCTATCTAATGAAGACCCGAGACAGCAGCTAGAGCTGCTGTGCTCATTCCCGTCGCTGGAATGACTGGGTTCAGGTAATTTACAGGGGAGCTTGGGGGGAGCTGCATCACAAAAGGTTTTTCACCCTAATGCATATGCATTAAGGTGAAAAACCGTGATGCCGCGTACACGATCGTTTTTCGGCATGAAAAAAAAAGTAATTTTCAGCATGTCCAAAAAACGTTTTTCCAACTTCATCATTAAAAACGATGTTGCCCACACACCACCGTTTTTGAAAAATGATGAACAAAGCGTGATGACATACGACGGCACTCTAAAAGGGAAGTTCTATTCGCCTTTGGGCTGCTTTTAACCGATTCCTTGTTAGTAAAAGACTATTCGCGCTTTTTTGTCTGTTACAGCGTGATGAATGTGCTTACTCCATTATGAATGGTAGTTTTACCAGAACGAGCGCTCCCGTCTCATAACTTGCTTCTGGGCATGCGCGGGTTTAAAACGTTGTTTTTTCCCCACACACGATCATTTTTTACAACACCAAAAACAACATATTAAAAAACGACATGAAAAAATGCAGCATGTTCAAAAAAAAAAATTGTCGTTTTTCAGAAGCCGAAAAACAATGTGAAGCCCACACACGATCATTTTAAATGATGTTTTTAAAAAAACATCGTTTTTTTTAATGCCGAAAAATTATCGTGTGTACGCGGCATGAGGGTTGACAACCCCTTTAAATAACATAGCTGAGAACGTATGCAGCACTGCAGGGGGACCTCAGACAAAATAAATGATACACAAAAGGAAAAAATAAATATATAGATACAATTAACGAAATCCAACTATTAACTGGGTCAGTGAATCCACTTTACATATTGGATTGTACAGACAAATAATAGATACAAAACATGGTTTTATTATTTGTATATATAATTAATTCACCTATCTAAAAATGATCTTAAAATAATGAAAAATAAATAAAAATGTACGATAAAAATGACTCTTTTATTAAATGTATCTAGGGAAGTAATATTTTGCCTGCTATCATTTGTAAAACTTTTATTCTGGACTGGTATTTTGTATAGATTTAAAGTCTGATTTACATCTATGTGTTTTTCAGAGCATTTTCAGCTTATTTAACATGGTTTCCTATGGGTAACATTCACATCTGTGCATTTTTTACTGGTGCATTTTTTGGAAAGGTTCGGGTTTTTTTTTCCCCCACAGCAGGTTTTTGGTTCCATAGACTTGAATGGAAATGTAGTGGAAACGCATCACAATCGTTTAAAAAATGCAGTGCTTACATTTTGAATGCATTTTTGCTTGTTTCAAGACAATACACCTCTCCAAAATGTAAAATGGACTGGGAAAATGTAGTACTTTCTATTTGAAAGGTAAGCAGCTACAGTACTTTTGCTTTATGGGTGTTGAAACCACCACCTTGGAGAGATGAAAAAACATGGAATACTGTATGTACATACCTCCCAACCCGCACGGATTCTGCGGGACTTTCCCGCATAGACACTATTAGCCGGATTCAGGTAGATCTGCGCATCTTTCTGCCGGCGTAGCGCATCTTATATGCGCTACGCCGACGTAACACAGAGAGGCAAGAACAGTATTCACAAAGCACTTGCTCCCCAACGTTGCGCCAGCGTAACGTAAACTCATTGGCGTAAGCCAGCCTAATTCAAAGTAGTTAGAAGTGGGCGTGATACAATTAAATGAACCGTGACCCCATGCAAATGAATGGCCGAAAAGAACGGCGCATTCACGCGCATGCTCAGAATCATGTCGAATATACTCCCTAAGATACGACGGGTCAATGCCTACGACGTGAACGTAACCTACGCCCAGCCCTATTCACGTAGTACTACGTAAAATACGACGGCTGTTACGTGGTCCATACCTTTGCATGGGATGCGCCTCCTTATATGTGGAATAACTTTACGCCGGACGTACGCCTTACGTAAACGGTGTATACTACTGCGACGGGCACAAGTACGTTTGTGAATCGGCGTATCTCGGTCATTTGCATATTCGACGCGTAAATCAATGGAAGCGCCCCTTGCGGCCAGCGTAAATATGCGCCCAGGCTCCGACGGCGTAGGAAACTTACGTCGGTTGGATGAAGCCACATTTCAGGCGTATCTTGTATTAAGAATCAGGCGCATAGATACGACGGCGCATCTGTGCACTTACGCGGCGTATCTACACATACGTCGGCGTAAGTGTTACCTGAATCCGGGCCTATGTTCCTGCAGTCCCGTGCTCAACAACTAATGGCAGTAAAGAACAAATTTTCGCACCCCCCCCCCCACTCAACTTGAATGTCCCGCAGTAGAATTTTTAAAAGTTGAGAGGTATGTATGCAGAACATATCAAGAAATGCTCTGGTGGGCTTCTGACAAAAGGGAAAACCCTATATAGCAGGGGTCTCAAACTGGCGGCCCCTCAGCTGTTGCAAAACTACAAGGCATTGCAAGGCTGACAGTTACATGCAAGACTCCCACAGGCAGAAGCATGATGGGACATGTAGTTGCGCAACAGCTGGAGGGCCGCCAGTTTGAGACCCCTGCTATATAGACACCAAGCAAAGATTTACTTCAAAAAGTAAAGTTTTACCTTTTAACATAAACATTACATATATACTAAAATCATGAAGCTCATACATACATGAAAGCCTAATGCTCACTTACCAAATATAATACATCATCTTCAGATAGTAATACTACACCTCACAAAGTGATGTAAAGTCCAAATCAACAGGAAGGCAAGTTGAATATATAGCTGAAAGGAAAAACAAAAACTGGCGATGTGTTTTTGTGAACACAGGAACCTCCAACAGGAACAAAGATTAATAATGACTAGAAGGAGGAATGAGGAAGTGAAAACGAACACCCATTCATCTAAAAGCTCTCCCAGTCCAGAAAAACAAACACATACAGTGGATATAAAAAGTCTACACACTCCTGTTGTGTCATGTTTCTGTGATGTAAAAAAAATGAGACAAAAGGTAAATCATTTCAGAAATGTTTCCACCTTTAATGTGACCTATAAACTGTACAACTCAATTGAAAAACAAACTAAAATCTTTTTGGGGGAGGGGTAAAAAACAAATGTGGTAGCATAAGTGTGCACGACCTCTTATAACTGGGCATGTAGCTGTCGTCAGAATTAAAGCGGAGGTCCACACACATTTTTAAGTTAAACTCCATCGCATTCTTGCCTTGCATACATTGTCAAATGGAAATTTGTATTTCTTTTTTCAGAGGGGGTACCTGTATATCCGGGTTTTCTTGTTTGCTTCCTGTCTGACCCCTGCGGGTATGGTTGTCATATGCTGCGGCACACTGTCTCCTGGGAGCTATGTGTCATTATTCCCAGGAGTCAGTGCGGATGGCCGCTGCTAATTCTTGCGAGATTCGTAAACCAGTTTATCTTCGTTGCCATCACAAAGGGGCGGGAACTTCCAACGTCACCGCCCGTTGTGATGGCAACGTGGAAGTTTGTGGCGCTCTGCGCTGTAAAAACTGAGCTTGCGCGGGAACAAGTGGTGAATGCTGGTAGCTCAGCATCACCACATCCAGAAAGTTTATGATTTTGGGATTCACATGCCCACAAGCAAGATGAAACCTGCCATTACTCAAGTACGTTTTATGTACGAAACCGGACATTGTGGGATATATTTCATAAAACAAGTGAGTATAGCATTTACATTATATTAACTTATGAATTGTTAAAAAATAACATATATTGAATTGTCGGCGGACCTCCACTTTAAGCAATCACATTCAAACTTATGGTAAATAAGAGTCAGTACACACCTGCCATCATTTAAAGTGTCTCTGATTAACCCCAAATAAAGTTCAGCTGTTCGAATAGGTCTTTTCTGAAACTTTTTTTAGTCGCATCCTACAGCAAAAGCCATGGTCTGCAGAGAGCTTCCAAAGCATCAGAGGGATCTCATTGTTAACAGGTATCAGTCAGGAGTAGGGTACAAAATAATTTCCAAGGCATTAGATATACCAAGGAACACAGTGAAGACAGTCATCAAGTGGAGAAAATATGGCACAACAGTGACATTACAAAGAACTAGACGTCCCTCCAAAATTGATGAAAATACGAGAAGAAAACTGGTCAGGTAGGGCTGCCAAGAGAACTACAGCAACATTAAAGGAGCTGCAGGAAGATCTGGCAAAGTACTGGCTGTGTAGTACATGTGACAACAATCTCCCATATTCTTCATATGTCTGGGCTATGGGGTAGAGTGGCAAGACGGAAGCCTTTTCTTACAAAGAAAAACATCCAAGCCTGGCTTAATTTTGCAAACACACATCTAAAGTCTCCCAAAAGTATGTGGGAAAATGTGTTATGTTCTGATGAAACCAAGGTTGAACTTTTTGGCCATAGTTCCAAAAGATATGTTTGGCGCAAAAACAACTGCACATCACCAAAAGAACACCATACCCAAAGTGAAGCATGGTGGTGGCAGCATCTTGCTTTGGGGATGTTTTTCTTCAGCTGGAACAGGGGCCTCAGTCAAGGTAGAGGGAATTATGAACAGTTCCTAATACCATGTTCTGCTAGAAAGCTGAACATGAAGAGGAACTTTATCTTTCAGCATGACAACGACCCAAAGCATACATGCAAATCAACAAATAAATGGCTTCACCAGAATTTTGGAATGGCCCAGACCTAAATCCGATTGAAAATCTGTGTATCTGAAGAGGGCTGTGCATAGAGGATGCCCTCGCAATCTGACGGACTTGGAGTGTTTTTGCACAGAGCAAACAGAAATTCAAGATGTGCCATGCCCATAGACTCATACCCAAAAAGACTGAGTGCTGTAATAAAATAAAAAGGTGCTTTAACAATGTACACTTATGCAAGAATATTTTTTTTTTTTTTTACTTCCCTCCACCTAAAAGATTTCAGTTTGTTGTTCAACTGAGTTTATAGCTCACATTAACCACTTCAATATCAGACACTTACACCTCCTTCCTGCCCAAGCCAATTTTTAGCTTTCAGTGCTGTTGCACTTTGAATGACAATTGTGCGGTCATGCTTCTGAGTACTCAAACACCTTTTTTTTTTAATTTTGCTCCCACAAATAGAGCTTTATTTTGGTGTTATTTGATCACTGCTGTTTTTTGTTTTTTACACAACAAATAAAAAAATACTGTAAATAAGTATGTTTTCTCCTTCACTGATGTTCATTGATGAGGCTGCACTGATGAGGTGGCACTGATAAGCACTTATAGGCAGCACTGGTAGTTCCTTGATGGAAATCGTCTTGAATCTTGTTTGGCTTGAACCCTTTGCTTCTCCCATGAACTTCCTATAAAAGCCATGTCCCTGCACTTGCTGGTTGCCAGAATATTGTGCCTTCACCAGCCAATATCTTGCTCCCGTCTCTCTTGCTGCCGACCGATCTTTGCTACCATTCGCTACCAACTTTTGGCTCATCCCCAGACTACGCTTCTGCTGAATCCCAACCTGCAACTATTTGTTACCAACTTTTGGCTCATTCCCCGACTACACTTCTGCTTGATCCCTACCTGGTTATATCTGCTTCCGGACCCCGGCTTGCTCAACTCCTGGTGGGGCTATCCTGAGGACCGCGACCTGGCACTAACACGCAGCAAAGCCCATCTCCACCATCAGGAGCTCTGGTGAATACAGGTTAGTGCTTAGACCCCGCACCTCAGATGAACGCGTGTCATCAGCCAGGATGACCTGTGTGAATATTCGCTCTGCTGCTATAGCTACTGGCCTCTGAGCCTGACTCCAGACCGTGACAGAATATTCTGGCACAAAACATGGAGGCCATTGTAGCAGCTGCTGTAGCTCCTCTCAGGGTGCAAATCGCTGAGTTGCAGACATTTGGTGTGAACTACCAGGAAAACATTTCTGAGTTACAAATTGAAGTGAAAGCACAGGAAATCCCTGATCTGAATAAACAATTTCGTGCCCGAGACACTGCTGCCGTAGATACTAATGCACGAATGCCAATACCACTTAAGTTTAACAGAGTCCGCCACCATTATAGAGGGTTCCTCAATCAATGTCGTATATACTTTCAGATGTCGTCCTGGATGATTTAGATTCTTTTGTGACTGCGATGAACCAAGTTTTCGATGATCCTAAACACTGCGCTACTGCTGAGGCTAAATTGCACAATTTACAGCAGGGTAGACGCTCTGTTGCAGAGTACACAACTGGATTCCCACGTTGGATCTCAGATACCAATTGGAATCCAGCAGCACAAAAGAGTCAGTTCCGTCAAGGACTCTCGGAACAAGTAAAAGATGGAGCTTGCCAGAGTAGAAAGTCCTGACGACCTTGAGGCTTTTATTAAATTAGGTATTCGAGTTGATCAGAGACTTACTGAAAGGAGAAAGGAGAGACTGGGAATCTTAGGCAGTAACGGTGGCATGCGTTTTTCTACTACTCAGTATCCTCCTAAGGGTCCAAGAGTTTTTCCTGATTCTGAAACTCCAGAACCTATGCAGGTGGATGCTATTAAAAGATCTATTACTACTCAGGAGAAAGAAAGACAACGTTCAGAGAACTTAGGTCTTTATTGTGGAGACTCTGGACATTATGCAGTTAATTGTCCCAATAAATTTAAAAGAACAATTGCAGCAACAGATATTACAGTATCTGAACAAATAAACTAAATTTCTCAGTCCGTCTCTCCTTTGATTCAGGAAGCAAATAAAGTTAAAGGGTCACTAAAAAAAAAAAACATTTTTGCTGAAATGACTGTTTACAGGGTATAGAGACATTAAGGTTAACTGATTCCTTTTAAAAATGATTAAAAATAAGAATAAATTCAATCATAATGTGCCTCTAGTTTCACTTTTGTTTTTAAACTGGTTTCAAGTTTCTGTGAAGTAAAGAGACCCACAGAACAAAAACAAACAAATCCAGGGCAGTGTTTTGTTTTTAAAATGAATCTGATTGGTTCTGAGGAGTTTTAGACACACAGCTTGGACCACAGTGAAAAGCTGCCATGAGATTTTTCATAAGGAGCCAGACAAGCAGGAAGTGTGGAGATCAGAGCAGAATTACAGCAACTTCAAAGCAAAAACTAAAGGACATTAAACCAGGACTGCAGTAAGGTAAAGGAAGCTATTTAGCTAAAAAAAAAAAAAAAAAATTCCTTTAGTGATCCTTTAACTAATTTTGTCACCCCAATAAGGCTCATCGTTGAAAGCAATGAAATACCTTGCTCTGTTATCAGTGGTGGCTGGTGCTCAAAATTTTTGGGGGGGCTCAAGCAAAAAAAAAAAAAAAAAAAAACACAATTGCAGTCTTACTGTGCCATCATTTATCGCCACTGTGCCCATCAATTGCCACCACTGTGCCATGCCATAAACCACTGCCATGCCATAAACCGCAACCACTGTGCCCAAACGCAGCCACTGTGCCCATCAAACGCAGCCACTGTGCCCATCAAACGCAGCCACTGTGCCCATCAAACGCAGCCACTGTGCCCATCAAACGCAGCCACTGTGCCCATCAAACGCAGCCACTGTGCCCATCAAACGCAGCCACTGTGCCCATCAAACGCAGCCACTGTGCCCATCAAACGCAGCCACTGTGCCCATCAAACGCAGCCACTGTGCCCATCAAACGTCGCCACTGTGCCCATCAAACGTCGCCACTGTGCCCATCAAACGTCGCCACTGTGCCCATGACTTTTAGCCACTGTGCCCTGGAAAAAATGCTGCCACTGTGCCCTGAGAGGAGCGAGGTTTGGGGCCGGCTGCATCGCTTGACTGTGGGACAGGTAAGTGTCTGTTTAAGAAAATACTTAAACAGAACAAATTAACCACTTAAGCCCCGGACCAATATGCTGCTAAATGCCCAAAGGCGTTTTTACAATTCGGCACTGCGTCACTTTAACAGACAATTGCGCGCTCGTGCGACGTGGCTCCCAAACAAAATTGGCGTCCTTTTTTCCCCACAAATAGAGCTTTCTTTTGGTGGTATTTGATCACCTCTGCGGTTTTTATTTTTTGCGCTATAAACAAAAATAGAGCGACAATTTTGAAAAATGCAATATTTTTTACTTTTTGCTGTAATAAATATCCCCCAAAAATATATATAACGTTTTTTTTCCCCTCAGTTTAGGCCGATACGTATTCTTCTACCTGTTTTTGGTTAAAAAAAAAAATCGCAATAAGCGTTTATCGATTGGTTTGCGCAAAATGTATAGCGTTTACAAAATAGGGGATATTTTTATTGCATTTTTATTTTTTTTTATTTTTTACTACTAATGGCGGCGATCAGCGATTTTATTCGTGACTGCAACATTATGGCGGACACTTCGGACAATTTTGACACATTTTTGGGACCATTGTCGTTTTCACAGCAAAAAATGCATTTAAATTGCATTCTTTATTGTGAAAATGACAGTTGCAGTTTGGGAGTTAACCACAGGGGGCGCTGAACGTGTTAGGCTTCACCTAGTGTGTGTTTACAACAGTAGGGGGGTGTGGCTGTAGGACTGACGTCATCGATTGTGTCTCCCCTATAAAGGAGATGACACGATCGATGCGCCGCCACAGTGAAGCACGGGGAAGCCGTGTTTACATACGGCTCTCCCCATTCTTCAGCTCCGGGGCGGCTATAAACGAATAGCCGCGCCGTCGTCCCGGATCGCTCCCCAAAGAGGAATCCGCCCGCCGCACGCAGCGGGGGGGGGTCCCGATCGGACCCCCGACCCGCGGAAAGGCAAGGACGTATATATACGTCCTTCTGCCTGTCCGTGCCATTTTGCGGACGTAAATAGTCGTGCGGCGGACGTTAAGTGGTTAAAACAATTGTGTTGCACTGTGAATATACTCAAACGTATTCAAATAATTAAAATCATGTAGTGCTCATACACGGATGAGAATAAAGTGCTATAAGTGCAAAAAAGGAAATTCATCCATATATACATGCAATGCTGTAAATGTGCATTTATAAATTATATTATTCAATAAAGTGCCCAGTGAGGTATACAATAGTTTATAAATAAAGTGCCAAATTATTCAGGGCAAAGCATAAAAAAACTCAAATAATGTTCATTCAAAAATGCCAAATCTTCAAATGTGGCATAAAATTGGTGAATGATAGACAGAGAAATCCCAATTTCAAATACTGGTGGTTACACAGGTGCTCCACTTGTGCTTAGAGTCCAAAAATGCTGAAAAGTGATCCCTTGTCCGTGCTTCACCACATATAATAATCTATTGAGACAAAACTTTAATGAATAAAGACAACTTACCGGACACATTATTGGTGATCTTTTGGATGATGCATCCAACATACGGGTCCTGTGAAGGGAGTGTTCCCTGCATACCAACAGTGAGGGGGTGCTGGCCATAGGCGTCCCTAGGGGGGGGGGCCAGAGGGGGCCCTGACCCCCCCAACATCATGCTGTGCCCCCCCCCCCCCCAAAAAAAAAATTTTTCTTTTTTTTTGGGGGGAATTTTTGTATTTTGCTCCCTGAGAGGGAGAGCGCCCCCAGTCAGCTCTGCGGGGGATTCCTCCCCCTCCCTGTGCTCGCCGACACTGCATAATGCGAGTGCTCACACAACCAGATATTCTAGCCTGGGCCGTGTTTAAGTGTGTGCACTGCAGACTGCAGTACACTGTAATCACTGAACTACATTATCTCCATCCCTTCTGTCCCCCCCCGATCTGTCTCCCTCCCCCTCTCCTGTTCTTTCAAAACATTCACAATTTACTTTCACGTTCAGTTAGGCAGGTAATATATGGTACAAATTTCTTTCCTGCATCCACAGATTGCAGGAAAGAAACTTGCATGATTCCCCCATCAACACAGACAGTGGTGACAGGGGAATATCCCTCCTGCCCAGCAATTATATTCTCCCGACAAACAGTGATTATCACTAGTGACTATACAGCAACCACTAGTGATAATTATAAGAGAATCTAGCCAGTTTATGCTGAACCAGCTGAGATTTAAACTGTCTATGGCTGGTCTTAGCTCTTAGGCAGCCCATACATTGATTAGCACTGTGGAGTGTCGGCTTCCTGGCGGGATCGGGCATGTGGGATTTCAAACACACCCGAACCCATCTCTATTGGTTGTAGACAGTTGAGCTCCCTGCAGGTTGCTTAGCAGCAGTGGACCCTTCTCTGACATGCTGATCAGGATGCAATCCAGGTGATGCTCTTAGTCAAATCCTAGTCAAAAATATCAGTGATTTTATTGATCAAAGCCCACACTTTACAGGCATAGAGCCCACATGGCTGCTGATCATACGGGTGATTATATATATGTGGTTGTACTCTTGATGCTAATAAATACTGTGTTTATTAGATCTGACTGGGAGCATCACCTGGATCACATCCCGATCAGCATGTCAACAGAGAAGGTTATACAGCATTACTGCTGCTAGGTGACCAGCTGGGGGCTCGGCTCTCTATAACCAATAGTGCCAGCCTTCCCCTGCATGCACCCATAATGTCACCAGCACTTGGTCCTAATAGACTGCCGCCGCTGCCAAGGAGACAGATGCCAGACCAGCTCTGTAAATAGCAGGGACAGGACAGCTGGGGATCCCCACTGTGGCAGAACACCAGGGCCCGGTGGCAAGACAACCTTTGCAACCCTGAAAGTTCTCCCACTGCTTTGGACCCTTATGTTTTCTTGTTGTGCTGGTGACATATATCTCTTGTTTTCTGCCACCCTGGGGGGCCCCAGTATAGTAGGAAGGGAGCTCACTGCAGAACATGTGAAAGGGCCCATAGTGGGATCGTAGTAAAGGGCCCCAGGAGATATATATATATATATATATATATATATATATATGTGCCCCCCCTAAATATGAAAGCTGGAGACGCCACTGGTGCTGGCCACTAATGCATGGCTAGACCTCGTTTGGGGTCTCATCTTGTAAGAGTCCATTCATGATTATATATGGTGGAGCACAAACAAGGATCACTTAGAGCACGTTTGGACTGTAATTAAGCACGCTGTGGAGCACCTGTGTCACCACCAGTATTTTGGAAATGGGAGAACTGGCAAAGACTCTCTTGTATATAGACTGAAAAAAAAAATCCAACAAGGGGATAACTTCTTAGTCTCTGGTAAAAGTATTACCAATAAATTAAAGTATAAACCATAAAAAAAGTGAAACAACATTGTTTCACTTTTTTATGGTTTATACTTTCATTTATTGGTCGAGGCTCTGTTCACACTGTGGCAGCTTCACTCCGAAGCCGCCCCGCACAGCGCAACTTCAGCGTGGCCTGCAAATGACTTCTTTAACCACCTCAGGCCCGCGCTATAGCCGAATGACGGCTACAGCGCGGACCTGAAAATCCAACTGGACGTCAATTGACGTCCGCCCCTTTGGGCGTTCCCCGCGCGTGCTCCCGAGCGTGCAGCGGGGGAACTCTGTGTTGGCCGTGTCCCTTGGACACAGCCAAACACAGATCGCGGCGAACGGCCAATCAGAGTGGCCGTTTGCTATGCGATCTGTGCGGCCAATGAGAGATGATCTCAAATGTAAACATTTGAGATCATCTCTCATTGCCGACTTACACAGAGACAGCGTCCTGTCTCTGGAGAGGAGACCGATCTGTGTCCCTTGTACATAGGTACACAGATCGGTCACCGGGGGGGTCACCCCCCTCCACCTACAGTTAGAACACTATACAGGGAACATTTTTAACCCCTTCCTCACCCCCTCGTGTTAACCCCTTCAATGCCAGTCACATTTATACAGTAATTAGTGCATATTTATAGCACTGATCGCAGTATAAATGTGAATGGCGCCAAAAATGTGTCCGATGTGACCGCCATAATGTCGCCGTCCCAATAAAAATTGCAGATCGCCGCCATTACTAGTAAAAAAAAAAACAATTCTGTCCCCTATTTTGTAGGCGCTATAACTTTTGCGCAAACCAGTCGCTTATTGCGATTTTTTTTTTTAACCAAAAATATGTAGAATCGGCCTAAACTGAGAATTTTTTTTTTTTTTTTAATTGGGCTATTTATGATAGCAACAAGTAAAAAATATTGATTTTTTTTTCAAAATTGTCGCTCTTTTTTGTTTATAGCGCAAAAAATAAAAACCGCACAGGCGATCAAATACCACCAAAAGAAAGCTCTACTTGTGGGGAAAAAAGGACGTCAATTTTGTTTGGGAGCCACGTCGCAGGACCGCGCAATTGTCCGTTAAAGCGACACAGTGCCGGAAGCTGAAATTTCACCTGGGCAGGAGGGGGGTATATGTGCCCAGTAAGCAAGTGGTTAATAGAAGTCAATGCATGCCTCTTCAAAGACACCCCCAAGTAGTGAAGGAACCTTTTTCTAAGTCGGAGAAACTTGTTCCATTGCAGACGCCTGACAGGTTGCCCCAGTGTGAACCAAGCCTTCCGTACCGAAGGATTGAGGACAACCGATATCTAGACTTTGTCCTCCAGTGTAGCTCATGTGGTTGAACACCTAGGTTGAAGTAAAAGATGGGAGATCAGACTAGCTGATCCTGGGTTTTTGGCAACATGATTATCGAAAGAGTGAAGTCCAGAGAACTCTTTTTTTTTTTTAAGGAAAGGTAACCATTTCTCCCTATAACTTCTGCTTTATCCTTCCAAGAAAGACTGCTAAAGCAGAACTTTGCATACAAAATTTGTGAACAGCCAGAAATACATACTATGCCTTTTTTGGAATAAAGGATGATTTATCTGCCCGTTTTCCATGAAAACCTGCATCAAACCAGCACTAGCAGCTGGTCAGTGTGTTCTGGCAGGAGGTACAGTACAGTCCCTGACAGAACACAAATGCACAACGCGGGTGAATGCCACACTAACATCACAGGTGTTAGTATGACGATCATTTTATTTTTTGTTCAGTCCACTGGGTAGAATGAAAAAAAAAAAAAAAAAGTTTTTCCTTAGGTTGGAAATTGGGAGAATTCACTCATCTCTCTTACATGCACTGATGCTGCCCCCACCACCGCTACTGTCAGAACAGAAAGCAGGAAACTTGTGAACTCCAGTTTTGTGATGACCTCTGCAAACTTAGTTTTTTGCTTTTAGACATCTGACGCAAAACCCACAATGATAACACTCTGGGTCAGTCACTTGGTCTGATCCCTAAAACAGGAATGGGATTTAATTTACATCCTTAGTCCCTCACTTATTTATCCTTGAATTCCTATGTGTGCTTCATATATTCATAGATATCATTCAACGACATCATAGAGCACCAACAGATTGTGAGTTCTGACCTGCCGTTCCCCAATGTGTGCTAAATGAGTCTCTATGTCATTGTACCCAAAAACCTTAGCAATGGACAGTAAATGAAAACTGCGAAAGAAGAAATGGCAGCCAGCTAAGGTGCACTTGGCAATTATTACATTTAATTTTTTTAAGAAAGACTGTAAACAAATTTTTACAATATGTACAACTAAAAGTATGTTGAAAAGTATTTATACATGCCATTGTTGCAGCATCTCGGAAAATTAATTTTTAGGGGGAAAAAAAATAATTCAGTCCACCAAAAAGTTTTCAGGCTTTTTTGTTTGTGAAACCGGGTGTGGGGGAGAGGATCTTTCACCCACTGTCACAAGTGGGGAATGAGGGGGGCTGCAGCATTAGTAACATTTTAGGGTGTAACATGTTACTAAAGGTGAACTTTTAGGTGATCCTTTAAAACAGTGTCCATTTATATTTATTACGGCAGAAATCAGCAGAGATCACACATTTATTTTCTTTAACAGCAGTCACTTAAACCAATGTTTCTCAACTCCAGTCCTCACGTACCCCCAACAGGTCAGGTTTTCAGGATTTCCCTCAGATGAAACAGCTGTGGTAATTACTAATGGAAAGCCTGAAAACATGACCTGTTGGGGGGGACTTGAGGACTTGACTTTAACCATAGAGGCGGTGCTGTCATACTACAGGGGGGTTTAGCTGTGCGTGAGTGCATCCAGGACAACAATGCAGAGAATCATGAATAAACAGGTCACAGTCCACACAGAAGACACACTGACACACTGTGCAAATGTAAACCTGTAAAAGATAAAAAAGAGAAAAAGTTAACATATACATTTAAGAGGTAAAAAAATTAGAATCTAAGAAGCAAATTGGAAACAAAGCTACAGCTGGTCACACCTTATTCTAAATGCAAGCATCCACAGGCATTAGATCTATCGAACAGATAACGGATTTAGCTGTATTTTCTGTTCCGAAAATTACTTCCAAAAAGGTATTATATAATATTATTGAAACATGATTTTTTTTTATCTGCAGCCTTGAAACTGTCCAAGCTATTATGATTCAAATCTGTTGCATCAGTAAACTGCAGCGTGTCTCTTTTTTAAATATCAGCTACATAGAGCTCACAGAGAACGTAAGGCAGGCCATACAGTTGAAAAAAAAAAATAACCGATTCTCCCAATCCACATTTTCAAGCTATAACCAGTGGTACTGTTCGGTAAAGAAAAACCCAACAGGCTGGTTGTAGACAAGAACAAAAGAAGGCATTATCTAGAGCAGGACTGGGCAAACTACGGCCCGGCGGACCTTTTAATCCGGGCCGCTGAGCGCTAGCTACGGCATTGTAGTGGCTGGGCGAATGACATCTCGCAACGTCTCCTCCTGGCTAGTCAGTGGCTGGGCCGGCCAGCAGCTAGTGGGGGGGGAGGGGCGGGGCTGTGGGCAGACTACGAATTGAGCCGTACTTGCAGGCGCAGGCAGGGAGTTGACGCAACGTCAGATGACGTCACCTGCCTTTCCGCGCGCCTGTGAGGAGCAATCCATGCGGCGTGGATGTTATCAGTGACTGGCCCTCCTAGGTGCAGTAAACTTTCCTTTGGATCTTAACTGATGGTGAGTGATGTTTGGTTGCTATGGTTTGCAATATATTGGTGCATTTTCTGCTAAAATTACATAAACCAGCTGATGTGAGAAACTAAAAAAGAGAAGATAAAATGGGCACAAAGCATGACAAGGAACAGACACCACAGAAAACAGAAAATAGAAAGGAGAAGTATAGAATAATGGATGTTATTCATCAGTCTGTGAGCAGTCCATGTGCATACAATGAACATCTTCCTACTTTTTTCAAGACAAAACCGAGAAAAGAAACATAAAAGGAAAATAACAGGTTAAGTCTGCATGGCTGTCTGAAACGAGCCATGATAAATTGCAGAGTTCCTAAATCTCTATAGGAGGAGACGCTGTGAGATGTCATTCCCCATCCTCCTGGTGTAATACACAGGTGAGTCCATGCCATTTATATTACAACCCTAACCGTTAGGGTTGTAATATACATGGCATGGACTCACCCAACGGTTGGTTGTAATATAAATGGCATGGACTCACCTGTGTATTACACCAGGAGGATGGGGAGGTGATGGGGAATAATATCTCACAGCGTCTCCTCCTATAGAGATTTAGGAACTCTGCAATTTAACATGGCTCGTTTCAGAAAGCCATGCAGACTTACCCTGTTATTTTCCTTTTATGTTTCTTTTCTCGGTTTTGTCTTGAAAAAAAGTAGGAAGATATTCATTGTATGATTAATGTTGCAAGCTTGCACATGGACTGCTCACAGACTGATGAATAACATCCATTATTCTATACTTCTCCTTTCTATTTTCTGTCCCTTGTCATGCTTTGTACCCATTTTATCTTCTCTTTTTTAGTTTCTCACATCATCAGCTGGTTTATGGAATTTTAGCAGCAAAATAAAATGTTAGGTTTCTTCAAAGAGGGTTTGTAATATATATATATATATATATATATATATATATATATATATATATATATATATATATATATATATATATATATATATATATATATATATATATATATACTTTTTAATACTGTACTGTATTAAACACTGTACTTATATATACATTTTATACTGTACTGCTGTAACCTATTGCTATGTGTATATCTAAAGTACAGTATTTAATACAGTACTAAAAAGTAAATTATATTATAATATATATCCCCGGGTCCAATATTTGAACCCATTGCGGCCCTCGAGTCAAAAAGTTTGCCCACCCCTGATCTAGAGTATTAGGCTTGAAAACACAACTACAATGGAACCTTTATAACTATTAGAATGTTTAATAGACAGACAATTTTAGAAAAACCTACTGGTAGGGAACAAAGTGTATAACAGCTTCCTTGTTCGGATAATTGTCCTTAAGCCCCAGATCGCCGATGCCATGCAGGTCTCGGGCAGATATGTCAGTGTATAGGCTTACTTCGTACGAGGAAGCCGATACATTCTGACAGGAAGATTCAATGAACTATGGTGGTAGGAGGGCCATGGTAGTTCATTGAAAACTACAGGCCACAAAAGTTGCCGGAATTGTGGCAGATACTGGGAAAAGATCCCCCCGGTTTGCTGTCACAGTAGAGATCGCAGGGGGCCAGTGCATACATAACATGTTACACCCTGAATATGGGTGTAACATGTTATGAAAGGTGAACTTATTCCTTAAAGATAGAGGGCAGTTGTTTCAAAGAAAACACAGTAACTATCCTGAACATTATCAGTATGATGTTTGTCATCTAGTCTCCGGAATCCACATTCATAGTAAAGCATCAGCTGCCCACTAGTTTTGCTATAATATACTATAATATAGGAAGTGTAATGAAGAGAGATCACAGAGTAAGGAGCTCATCCTGAAATGTTACTTTTTCCCCAAATCTGCCCTTTACCCATATCTAAAGGAAACTCCGGAGACTTCCATTGCTGACTTCTTGTCAGTTCCCTGGCTGTGATGCTGATCTGCTAAGTCACGAACAAAGAACAAGTATGAAGACATGACCTCTGCTTCCCTGATCTACATACTTGTTCCAGGTCAGTGACAGTTCAAATTTTGATCCATGGATAGGTAGGGTGGCTGTGGATTTTTGCAGCTCGATCAGCACCACTGGCTATAGCCAGCAGCACTGATCAGTGTAATCTGACAGCAGGGAACTCCCCCCACTGTCAGAATACGATGGCACAGCAGGGAGGATTCCCCCATCCACAACGTTTGTGTGGATGGGAGAAAAGATCCATCTAAAGCCAGCCTCAACAGAAAACCAATAAGCATTGTCAGAATTAGGTCAGCAACCTTTTCAATGGGCTACAAAGAGTCAAACAAACAAGGAAAGTAGTAAAAAATAAATATTTCACTTTAAAATGATGGCACTTACTTGTAGATCTTTGATCTCTCCATCACAACCTCGACAATACCTTAAGTAGGTGAAATGAAATATATGTCACATAAGCATTTTATTAATATATAGGTATTTCACCATGAGCATTAAAAGCTGGCAATGCACCAGCAAAATGTACTCTAACAAAGCTAAACTCTAAGCAATTTTTTTGCAGGCACAGTCTCACTGCATGGGTTAATTGCTCGTTTTTGTCTAAGGGATTGGAGAGTGAAGATATACTTACCTAATCCTCCGATCCCCCCAGCACAATACCGGTTCATGCGGCTCCCCCCCCTCCCCGGTAGTCTGGTGAACTTGTACGGTGGACAGTTCCTGACGTCATTACGCCCATAGACCTGCTCTGGAAATAAAAACATCAGGAACAGTCCACCACTGCTTCATGGGGGGTGCCGTTTGCCACTAGAGAGGCGGATCGAGCGAGTGTACAACTTTATGGTTACCTCTTGACAAAAACAAACAGTTAACCCATACAGTGGGGCTGTGCTTTAAAGTGGAATTGAACCCAAAAGTAAACATATTGCAGCTTACCAATTCTTGGATGTGATAGCTGCATTCGTTTTGTTTTTAGGCTAATTTTCACCTGGTGATCCTGCCAGTAAAGTGGGCCATACTTGGATTAAAATTCAGCCAGTTAAGCAGGGACCAGCCAAATATCCATCTGTATACAGTCACTTTGGTTGTACAGAAATTGACTTCTGTACAAGCACCCTGTCAGTTTTGATCAGTGCTACAGGCCAATTGTGCCTGTTAACACTTGCACACTCAGAGGCCCCATGCTCAAAAAAGCGAATACCTTATTTTTTCCTTAAAAATATATATGCTATGTTTTCTACTGTGAATAAAATAAATAGTCATCTGTTTTTTTGTGGATTTCACACAGCGTTCCAACAGTTTTTGGAATTGGGGTTGTACATTATAATCAAGATATGTCACAGTCACAATTTCTAAAGGCCTTTTTGTTGAGGTGCTAGATCTTAAAATAGACACAGGGGAACGATACCCGTTACCAAATCTGTCTATTGCCAATACAGTATGTTGCTGAATCCAACTTTGGTTAATGTTTATTTACCCCTTCTATTCAATGCTCAATTGCTTAAATTGATATTGACCCAAGCCGGAGCCATCAGCTAGAGACTTTAACACCATACTTTATCGCATCCACAGATAGACCCCTTTGTCAAGGTAGGCCTAAAGGATAAATTTGTGAACTGTATTAAATGTTATGACCCTCAAGATGAGTGGAGATAGATGCATCTGGATATCAAAACGTTTTCTTGTCACTCTGGCACCTGCAACTCCCTTGTATGACAGTGATGGGCACAGCTAGACAAAATACTATGCCACCGAAAGTCAATCAGATCTGAACCAGACAGACAAAATTATGTTTCTGTGCCCTTTGCTGTACATTATAGAATATGAATGAAAAGAAAAACAATGTGCACTTTTCCTTCTCTTGGTGACCAAGAGCAAAAAACTGGTACTGTATTGTGATTTTTGTACTTCATTTACTAGTATTGTTTACATAACTTGTAAAATTCAATAAAAAGCATATTAAAAAAAAATAATGAGACAAAACCCACCAGGATACCCGTCTTCTATCCTGTATTAGAGGTGGCTACCTCCAAATAAAATGATGCTACTAGAGCACATGGACGTTTCAATTGCGCTAAACTGCAACCATCTTAACAGGTTTCCTTTTAAAAAAATAGGATTTTTATAACAGCTTACCTGTAAAATCCTTTTCTTGGAGTACATCACGGGACACAGAGCTGCATATTCATTACTATGTGGGTTATAGAGTCTACCTTCAGGTGATGGACACTGGTGTAATCAAACAGGAAGTTCCCTCCCTATATAACCCCTCCCCTACTGGGAGTTCCTCAGTTTTTGTAGCAAAGCAATAAGTGTCCCAATATCCCCAAACAAGAGGGGTGGGAGCTCTGTGTCCCGTGATGTACTCCAAGAAAAGGATTTTACAGGTAAGCTGTTATAAAAATCCTATTTTCTTTATCGTACATCACGGGACACAGAGCTGCATATTCATTACTATGTGGGATGTCCCAAAGCAATGCTTACTGAGGGGAGGGAGACACCAACAACGCAGACCGCCATCAGACGTGAGGACCTATAATGCTGCCTGCAGCATACTGCGCCAAAAAGCTGCATCCTCTTGCCGTCTTATGTTCACCTGATAGGAGTTAGTGAACGTAAGCACAGATGACCAAGTTGTGGCCTTGAAAATCTGTGTCATAAAGGCTTGGAAATGCATTGCGCATAAAGCGCTTACCATCCTGGTAGGGAGCACCCCCACAAAAAAACAGGGGGAATCCTACTCTAACCACAAGCCTGAATAATAACCTGATGAATCAACCTTAAAAACAGTTGATTTTAGACGCTGCCTGCCCTTTCCTGGGGCCTCCTGGTAGCGCAACAACATCAGTTTTCCGTATCCGAGCAGCCGCTTCAGATAGGCCTAGACCCTTCTTACTCCAACGAGAGAGAGAGAGTGTAACCATTTTAATAGCTGACCTGAACACTGCCTGCCCATCTAGGGTCTTCTGGCAGCCCAATAAAAACGTCAGCTTTCTATATCTGAAACCTTCAGATAGGTATTAACTGCTCTCATCTCAATTGAGAGAAAAGCAATAACCTTTCCTTCCGTGAAATAAGGTTTTGAAAAAAGGGAAGGTAAGAATATCTAGATTCAAATGAATACTAGATCCTTCTAGTAAATAAGGTTGGGTGAGGATGAAAATCACTCTACTTGTAAGAATAATTGAGTATGGCTCTATACCAAGAAAGTTGCCAATACTGAAACTCTTGGAGGCTACCACAACCAAGAACACCAATTCCCTTGCTAAAGGATGAAGGGAAATATGGTGCATCGGCCCAAGGAGCTGACCCTGTAAGCCGACAAAACTAGAGCCAATCCTCCGAGCACAAGGGCGACCTAACTGGTGGACTTATACAAGGGGTGACGTGCATAACAGCCCGGACCAAAGAGTGTGAAGTAATCGACCTTTGGAAGCAAGGCCGAGATCGGATCCTTGATATAACTTAAGGCTAGCTCCGTCTCCTTTCCAAATGTAGGAAGGCAGGAATTTTACCTTTGACAAACTTCCACGGATGCCACCATCTGGTTTCACACCAGGAACATGGGCCTTCCAGACCGTAGGCTATCTGGTCCTGGAGGCCAGCTCTCTTGTATGAATCAAGGGAATTGCCGCTGATTCTGAAAGCCCCGATCCTCGAGAATGTGGTCTATAATAGCCAGACCATTAATTCACCTGTTGCAAGGCAGAATGTAATACCCCCTGCAAAGTAGGCCTGGACAAGATGTAAGGGACTGTGGGTCCTCTACTACCACCCTTACTGTTCCTGCACTGAGAGGTCGTCAGGGTTATGCCGGAGTAATCAGGCCAGCTTCCGTTCTCCTCTAAATGTTGCATAGAAGCCACAAAAGTCGCGGCACTGGGGGGAGAGACACAACCAGTGACAACTGGTCCCCCCCCTCGGATTAAAAACACATCTGCCCCGCATGCGGGTGGATCCTTTATCCTTGACCCCAAGCTGTTCAATCTCTTGTTGAGCCTGGACGCCAATACATCTTATGTACAGGGTACTATTTCTGTGACATTTGGTCAGGAAAACAGTCAGGGTGTAGAGGTCATTCTCCCGGAGACACTTGTTGACGGCTCCAGCGAATCGCCCGCCAATTCTGCATTTCATGAAATGACGAATGCCAATAGGCAAGGCACAAGCTCCTCCTTGGTAAATTAAGTAAATCACTAGTATGGCATAGTCTGATTGTACTCTGACAGAACCAACCTGCCACCTGAACGTTCAGGCCCCTAAGCCAGATGCTCCATCGGTAGCTCTAGCTGACAGATAAGGCTCCCTTGGAGCTTGACTACTTCCCCTGGGCCATGGTCTCTTCCTGACCTGGCAAACCCTTTTAGTTAAGAATCACCAAGAGGAATTCCAGCATATCTCTGGGACCGGGTTCTTTGGATAATGCTAGGTCAAGATCCACACTTTCTAGGCCGACAAAATACTGTTTATAACAGCCCTGAATAAAAGTTAGTATAGGGAACTGTCTTGAATGAAGCCAGCATCTTCCCTAGTGCCTTAATCAAAAGGCCAAAAGTAAGGAACTGTTCCTTGCCGTGACCACATAGACCAGTTTTCTTATAGCGATGGTCTTGTCTGAGGCCAAAACTCTCCTTTTTGGACTGTGCCAAACATACCCAGCTTCTTGTCAAATGAAAGAATGTATCTTTAGAGTTCCAGATACTTGACCATGCTGGACCCAGGTCTTACTAGCCACCTATAGGAAAACCTCTCTTTACACTCTAAGGAGAAGATAGAGGCTTTGGCCGAGTAGGCAGAGGGAAATTATATGCAGCATGAATCTCTGAAAAGACTGCAGGTGCAATCAGAACCTGTAGAGCTATTGATAGCTTATCCTCGTTAGGCTGCAGCTCCTGTCTCCTGTCCTCTGACAGTGAACCTTCATCCCCAGCTCTTCTAATCCCTTTGTTTAAGGATTAAAGCAGGAAAAGGGACACACCCTGCTTTTTTTTTTTTGCTTCTTGTGAGGATGCTGCGAACATAGCAGTTAACCTCTTGTAGAACAACAAATGTGATGCAAAAAACAAAACACATGCAGAGTGGCTGCAATGTTGGGGGAGGCTGCATTGATTGCCTGAGAGGTCTGATGGCTCAATCTGTGAGCTGTCTCTACAGGGGAGAATAAGGGGCCACCAGGTTCAGGTGGCGATTCCTTTTTATATTCCTACCCCTGACCTTATTCAATGGGGAGACCAAAGTCCTAAGCTAAAGGCAGAGGAGCTTAACCCAGGTGCATCAACAGCTGAACATAGTCTGGCAGCAACAATGCCTGCTAATCTGCACAGCTAGATGCGGAGTAGGCGTCTTAGATGAATCTGTATCCAACTCACACAAGGTGCTTGCGTTTGTGTCCCCCTAGCTTTACAGAGCTCTGACGTCTGGGCCTTTTTGAAGAGCCCTCTCTGCGACTGCACTGAGCCGGTGAGCACGTGCGACATGGTAGAGCCTGAAGCTGAGGAAGTGGGACGCACAATAGACCAGCTAACACTTAAGCTTCCGTCTTTGGAAAGCATGGTAAGCGAAAACATCAGGCATGTCTTTTACTGCCCATAGTAGTGGAAACACAGATAAGACTTGCAGCTACTCATGGAAGACAATGCTTTGCATAGGATTAAGGGCATTTTTTTTTTTTTTTTTATATGTACCAGCCCCTTCAAGGGGAGATATATGGGTACTACAGCCATCCTGTCTGAACAGACATAGTGGCCCAGGCTACATGCCGGCTAGGGGAGGTATATGGGTGCCCTGAGCCATCCCGTCTCAAAAGACATTGTGGTTTACATTGCCCATGCATAAAAACATAATATAGGCGAGACCCATAGTCCCCTACAGAAGACCTACTGTCGAACCAAGTCCCGTAGGTCTCTCTCTTACCTTTCCACGCTGCAGGGTATTGCCAAGCAAGAGGCCCAATCTTCCCCCTTCACCGTGGGTATAGTCCTAGACCTTCAGGGACCGGGGTCCATGGCAGGAACACCACACCCCTGGACCTATATAGCACCCTGGCAGCAGAAAAAACATTTGGTCCTTAGAAGGCACAAAGTTCTGGAACCCAGGATCCAGCCCTCCACAGAGAGGCATTATAGGCTAAACCTCGTTCTTCGTACCGAGGCCCGGGTACCGTCCACTTTGGCTATGAAGCACCTTGGACGGATCCGGATTTATGGAGGCTTTTTACATCCAGCATGGATCCCTCCAGTGGAGCTCCTAAGAGCACATGTTAACTCGTGACCAACACCTTAGACACTGATGAAAAAACTGAGGAACTCCCAGTAGGGGAGGGGTTATATAGGGAGGGAACTTCCTGTTTAATTGATTACACCAGTGTCCATCACCTGAAGGTAGACTCTATAACCCACATAGTAATGAATATGCAGCTCTATGTCCCGTGATGTACGATAAAGAGATTTTTAATACAGCTTACCTGTAAAATCTTTTTCTTGGAGTACATCACGGGACACAGAGCGGCATTCATTACTATATGGGTTATATGGAGTACCTTCAGGTGTAGACACTGGCAATCTCAAACAGGAAATGCCCCTCCCTATATAACCCCCTCCCATAGGAGGAGTACCTCAGTTTTGTAGCAAGCAGTATGCCTCCCAAAATGGTCCTCAAAAAAAGAGGGGTGGGAGCTCTGTGTCCCGTGATGTACTCCAAGAAAAAGATTTTACAGGTAAGCTGTATTAAAAATCTCTTTTTCTTTATCGTACATCACGGGACACAGAGCGGCATTCATTACTATATGGGATGTCCCAAAGCAATGCTTACAATGAGGGGAGGGAGAACATCTCCAAGACAAAAGGATTTAATTTAGAGATATACTCAAATCATAATAAATCCAACTTAGTTGAGAAAAATAAATTTTTTAAATTTAACTCGAACAAGAGGAGCCCCCGGAATCCGAGGGTCTCAAACTGCAGCCTGCAGCACTGCCTGCCCGAAGGCAGTATCAGTATTCCTTCTTACGTCCAACTTGTAGAATTTTGTAAACGTGTGGACAGAAGACCAGGTTGCCGCCTTGCAAACTTGAGCCATAGAGATCTGGTGGTGTGCTGCCCAGGAGGCGCCCATGGCTCTAGTAGAATGAGCCTTTAATGATACTGGAGGAGGCAACCCTTTCAAGCCGTAGGCCTGAGTGATTAATTGCTTAATCCACCTAGAAATGGTGGACTTTGCAGCTGCCTGCCCCTTCTTGGGCCCATCCGGTAGAATGAACAGCACATCTGTCTTCCGGATCTTCTTTGTAGCTTTAAGATAGGCCTTCATGGCCCTGACAATATCCAAGGTATGCAGCAACCCTTCCTTTCTGGAAGTAGGTTTAGGGAAGAAGGATGGTAATACCAAATCCTGGTTCAAATGAAAACTGGATATGACCTTCGGAAGGAAGGAAGGATGAGGGCGGAGAACGACCCTGTCCTTATGAAAAACAAGATATGGTTCCTTACAGGATAAGGCTGCCAGCTCCGAAACTCTTCTTGCGGAAACTATGGCAACCAAAAATACTAACTTCCTTGTCAGTAGAACCAAAGGAATATCAGCCAACGGCTCAAACGGTTGTTTCTGTAAACTTTGACAGAACAAGATTTAAATCCCACGGACAAAGCGGGGATTTAACTGGAGGTCTAATACGTAAGACCCCTTGAAGGAAGGTCTTAACCAGCGAGTGGGTGGCCAGCGGCCGCTGAAACCACACTGACAGAGCAGAAATCTGTCCTTTGATTGTGCTTAATGCCAATCCTTTATCCACTCCTAGCTGGAGAAAACTTAATACTCTATCGATGGTAAATTTGCGAGAAAGCCATCGCTTGGACTCACACCAGCCTACATAGGCCTTCCAGACCCTGTAATAAATCACCCTAGAGACCGGTTTCCTGGCTCTGATTAGGGTAGAGATTACTTTCTGAGACAGACCTCTACCCCTGAGAATCAGGGATTCAGCTTCCAGGCCGTCAAATTTAGATGCCGTAAGGCAGGGTGGAGGATCGGACCTTGCGATAGCAGGTCTGGCCGTAGAGGAAGAGTCCAAGGGTCTCCCACTACCATCCTTAAGATTAGTGAGTACCATGCCCTTCTGGGCCATGCTGGAGCTACCAGGATGACTGGTATGTGCTCCACCCGGATCCTGCGCAGCAGGCGGGGTAGTAACTGGAGCGGGGGAAACGCATAAAGAAGTTTGAACTGATGCCAAGGGCAAACCAACGCATCGGTTCCGCAGGCCATCGGATCCCTTGAGCGGGACATGAACCTGTCTAGTTTCTTGTTGAGTCTCGATGCCATGATATCCACGTCCGGCACTCCCCATCTTTGGCAGAGTGCTTGAAAGACTAGTGGATGCAGAGACCATTCCCCCGGCCATAGAGTCTGGCGGCTTAAGAAGTCCGCCTGAAAGTTGTCCACTCCTGGAATGAATATTGCCGATATGCAGGGCACATGAGCCTCTGCCCATAGAAGAATCAAGCTCACCTCTCTCTGAGCGGTTTGACTCCTGGTTCCCCCTTGGTGATTTATGTGTGCCACGGCCGTGGCATTGTCTGATTGAATTCTCACCGGGAACCCCTGCAATTTTGACGTCCAAGCCCTGAGGGCTAGTCGAGCAGCTCTGAGCTCCAAGATGTTGATGGGCAACTGCTTCTCTGGCTTTGCCCAAGTACCTTGGCGAGTGCAACCATCCAAAATTGCTCCCCAGCCCGTCAGGCTGGCGTCTGTGGTCACTATCTTCCAAGCCACTGGGCTGAAAGACTTCCCCTTCAGTAGATTCTGAGGGTCTAACCACCAACACAGACTTTGTCGGACTCTTGATAAGAGCGGCAACGGGATATCCAAGGCCTGTGGCCTTCTGCTCCATGCTGACAGGATGGCTGCCTGTAGGATGCGAGTGTGGCTCTGGGCGTATGGTACCGCCTCGAATGTGGCCACCATCTTGCCTAGTAACCTCATACATAGGCGAATAGTCGGTTCTTTCTTGCTTAGAACCAGTAGGATTAATTCCTTGATGGCTTTTACCTTCCTCAGAGGTAGGAACACTCCTTGTTGTTCTGTGTCTAATCTCATGCCGAGATATTCCAACTGCCTTGTGGGCTGGAAAGCTGACTTTTCTCGATTTAGGACCCAGCCGAACCTCTCGAGGTATTGGACCGTGAGGGCCACTGCTCGCTCCAAGCCGGGAGACGAGTGGTCTATGACTAGGAGGTCGTCCAGGTATGCTAGGATCGTGACCCCTTGGATCCTTAGCTTGGCTAGGATCGGAGCTAGGACCTTCGTGAACACCCGGGGGGCCGTAGCCAACCCGAAGGGAAGCGCCACGAATTGGAAGTGACGCGAAGCCACCATGAAGCGTAGATATCTTTGATGTGGCTGATAAATTGGAACATGAAGGTAGGCATCCTTTATGTCTATGGACGCCATGAAGTCGTCCTTCTGGAGTGTGGCAGCTGCTGACCGCACGGATTCCATCCGAAATGAGCGGATCTTTAGATATGCATTTACCATCTTTAGGTCCAAAATTGGCCTGACATCTCCATTGGATTTTGGGATGATGAATAGGTTGGAGTAGAAACCCAGCCCCTGTTCCAGGACTGGTACCTCTACTATTACTTCCTGGGAAAGTAGATGATCTAATGCCGATCTTAATGCGGCTCCCTTTTCCGGATCGTTTGGAATCCTCGACTTCTGGAAATGAGGAGGAGGAAACCTTAGGAAATCTAATTTGTAGCCTGTGGCCACGGAAGACCGTACCCACTCGTCGGGAATTCTGGCTTCCCAAATCTCTGAAAAGAGTCGCAGCCTTCCCCCCACCTTCGTGGGTGGGGGCGCCCCTTCATAAGGTTGGCTTGGGGGCTGGTTTTGCTGGTTTGCGAAACCACTGCCTTTTGCCTCTAACAGCCTGTCCTTGTGATCTGCTGTTGAAGCCGAAGTTTGCTTTTGCAGGAGGCCGTCGATACTGCTTGGCATTAGAGGGCCCCTGCCCAGGGGAATACTGTCGTTTAAACGCAGGTCCCTGAACCTTCTTCTTAGTTGGCAAGAGAGTACTCTTGCCGTTTGAAATGGTCTGAATGTATTTATCTAGGTCTTCTCCGAAGAGTCGTCCTCCATGGAAGGGGAACCCTACCAGGAGCTTCTTGCATGGGGGCTCAGCCTCCCAGCTTTTTAACCATAAGAGTCTTCTCATATGGATAAGGGATAACGATAAACGTGACGCTTGCTGGATAGAATCCTTGATTGCGTCTACCGTAAAACATATGGCCTTAGGGACATCCGAAAATTTTTCTGCCTGCTGGGCCGGAATAAGTTTAAGCATCTGCTTAAATTGATCCGATAATGCTTGAGCGACCCCAATCGCAGCCACAGCTGGCTGTACTACTGCCCCTGCAGTAGTGAAGGAGTTCTTAAGTAGTGCTTCCAAGCGCTTATCAACTGGATCCTTGAACACCTGTATGTTTTCTACAGGGCATGTTAACGATCTGTTAACACATGAGATGGCTGCGTCCACTGCAGGAGTAGCCCATCTTTTGGAAAATTTTTCTTCCATAGGATATAGGACAGAGAACCTTTTAGGTGGTAAGAAGATCTTATCTGGCTTGTTCCAATCTTGGAACAAAATTCCCTCTAATAGAGGATGGATCGGAAACACAGCATTGCTTTGAGGCGCCCTCAGTGAGCCCAAAGCTGAAACCGTCGATACCTGGAGATCTGGTACTGGCAAGTTGAATGTCCTATGGACCAAGTCCGACAATCCTTGAATCCACCAGCTCTCCCTCAGGGAGACTGCCCCAGACTCCTCTGTATCCGGGTCTTCGATCCCTGAACCTACTTGGTCCGTGTCCAAGAGGTCGTCCAATTCCCCTGAGGAAAGGACCTCCTCTTCTGAGGGTCCGCGCTCGGGCGACGGAGATCTATTCCGCTTACTGCCCCGCATAGCTGCGGATATCATTTTATTTTTATTTTTTATTTTTTTTTTTTTTTATTTTTTTTTTTCCCATGCTTTTCTCATCTCTTTTAAAGAGGTGAGTAATACCTCCTCCGTGACCATCTTAGGGTTGGACTGACCCGCGTCAGCTCCAGCCCCAGATCCCGATGGCCCCAAGGCTCCCTGTAGGGAAAACAGCGGCATACCATGGTACAATACCGAGGTACACCTGCTACCTATTGGTATTTGGAACTATAAAAGTTAATTGTCCAAACACCTGTTTGGGGGATAAAAAATGCTTCCTCTCCCCTAGATGACTTTTTTTTTTTTTTTTTTCGTTTTTGTTTCAAATCCAGGAAAGAAAAAACATTCTGTCCCCCTGAGTAGTATTGCAAAGAAAAACTATGAGATGGAAAAGAAACAGCCTATTTCTAGGCTTGACAAAACAGTCCTCTGAAGACTGCAATATCCTTTCTGGCCACTGTGTGTCCTCGGCGCCCCGTGCTGCCGCTCTGGTCTTTCTCCTCAGTTCCAAAGTATTGATGGAACAAACAAGGAAGGGCCGCCCCTTCCTTTAAGCCACTGACCCGCCCTTCCCCCCCAGCAACCTCAAACAGGAAATGCCCCTCCCGACAGGGGGAGGGGGGGGGGATTTTGGGAGGAAGGGACCTCTCTGTTCCAGCAAACTGCGGCCTGCAGCCTGGAACCATGAGGAGGCCAGCGTTTTGCCTGCTTGCAGGCTCTGAGGAGGAAGACTGAATGGAGCATCGCCTGGAGGCCTGCAGGTAAGCAAAGCTCTCTGACACACACATATATTTTTATATAACACAGGCCCCACTCAATGCTTTTCCAACACTACAAGGGAGGTCACATCTTATGGGGAATAATACATAGAGAGCCATCCTATCTTTATGATATGTGACTAGTTTGCCAGATGCAGTGCATAACTTTAGGCATGTCCCCTGTGACCCCCCAGAAAAAAACCTGCTAAGAACCAAGTTCCGCAAGTTTTCCCCTCACTTACCTGCTCCATGCCGCAGGACTTTGCCAAGCAAGAGGCCCAATCTTCCCCCATCTCCGTGGGGATGTCTAGACCTTCAGGCCCTGGGTTCCTATGAAGGATCCACTGTCCTGGGCCCATATAGCACCCTGGCAACAGAAAACTTTAGGTACCCAAAGGTTTCTAAGTTCTGGGCCCAGGGTCCAGCTCTCTAAAAAGAAAAGCATTATGGGCTATACCCCAAGGGTTTGGGGTCCGGTTACTGACCACTTTAGCGCTGAGGCTTTTTTGGACAGAACCGGTAGCTCACCTAATCCCAAGGATGCGGAGGCAAGCTAAACCATGACTAACACCTAAGACACTGGCGTAAAAACTGAGGTACTCCTCCTATGGGAGGGGGTTATATAGGGAGGGGCATTTCCTGTTTGAGATTGCCAGTGTCTACACCTGAAGGTACTCCATATAACCCATATAGTAATGAATGCCGCTCTGTGTCCCGTGATGTACGATAAAGAAAAAGAAAAACTTCTGACATCAGCCAGAGAAAACACAAAACTACCAAAGTGTATATAATAATAATTTTGATATGTGAAAGAAAAAAAAAGAAAAAAAAAAAAAAAAAAACACATTACTTACTTCTCCCCTTCATATTCTCTAGTGGGAACCTCTCTGTAAGCATCTAATGGGAAAAGATGGTGGTAGGACCGTGCTAAGTGCGGAGCAGACACTAAAGTAAGGCCTAAAAGAAAAAGAGAAGGTGTATTTATAAAAGCAGTAAAAAATAATATCTATCCATCAGTACAGGACACAGGCTGGATATTCATTAATCCTGGTTTATAGGCTGCCTACCTTTTGTGATTCTCATTGCACAAAATTGGCCCAGAAGAGCCTGTACACATTTTAAAGGACAGGACCGCTGGCCTCTCCCGAACAGGCCAGACCTGCTGTCCCAAGGCCCCTTGTACCATCTTGCTTCTCAGTCACTGGCTTGAATGCCATGACAGTTGAAACCCAGGTATTGAAGGACAGGCGTATTAGTGCATTGTGCTGTTTGATTGCAAGACATAGACTAAGCCCTGAATGGTGCAAATGTAAACACTCAATAGGTGATTAAATGGGACCGTTGTTGCTGGCGCAAATGAAAAAACAAAATTGTTCTATATTAATGGGTTTGCTGCAATCAAAAAAAGGTGCAAGACACTCTATGGTGTCTCGTCCAGAATGAAATAAGTGTAATATATGGATTGTGCTACCCTGGTGGTTGGTCTATATCCACCTGGTCCTGGGCAATAATTGCAATCATTAGTCCCTATGTATATCACCCCTATTGACAATCCACCAAACATATATGTGTATATGAATGTGTATCGAGTGCTCGCATGCAAATATTCCTCTCAGGACAGTGTGAAAACACATACATATGCGTACCATACACGTATTAAAAAGTGGACTTAAAAAACGTGCGTTCCCCTATATCAGATTCAAAAGATCCTTACCACGAAGAGGTCTTCTAGATTGATCCTCTTCCCTTTAAAGTCCCAATATGATAACCAAGTGCTCATAAGCGATCAATGCTTCTCCTGTGGGGTGTGAGGGAGTGTAAAAATGTATATAGCGCTGCACATGCGAACTGAATCGCCTCTGGGCGCTTGTTTGAGCATTTCTCCTTTGACCTCAAAAGAGATGGGTTTTGATCTTTTTCCTAAAAAGGCCAAGTGGTTCTCCTCCAACCGAATGGAGGTTGGTAAAGTGTTCCAAAGTCGAGGGCCTTGGACAGCAAATCTTTCTCCTTTAGGCTTGTATCTGGTTTTGGGGATTTGGAGTAGATTTTGGTTGGAGGATCGCAGAACGCGATTGGGGTTGTAAGCCTTTAGTTTTTCGCATAGATATTTGGGGGCATTTCCCAAAATACATTTATGCGTCAGACAGAGAGCTTTGAAAGTGATTCTGTCTTTCACTGGCAGCCAGTGAAGGCTTCTCAGTGAAGGCGAGATTGATTCCCATGTTTTTTTCCCAGTCACAAGTCGAGCGGCCGTATTTTGAACGACTTGCAGACGAGTGATTTGGTACTTTGGGAGTCTGAGGTAAAGGGCATTTGCATAGTCAAGTCTGGAGTTAACAATTGTTCCCACCACGACTGCTATGTCTTCTTTAGGAATAAATAGAATAAGTCTGCGTAGTAGGCGCAGCAGATGGTGCAATCCGCTGACTACTGACCCCATTTGTGCATCCATTGTCATGTAGGTATCAAAGATGACTCCAAGACTTTTGACTTTGGTGCTAGGGGTGATGATTTTGCCCAGAAAGGGCGGAGGTGTCCAGGTTGTTGCAAGTTGATTCTGTCTATTGGCGTGAAACAGGAGAAGTTCTGTTTTCGAACCGTTGAGTTTAAGATAACTCTTTGTCATCCAGTTCTCTATCAAAGAGAGACAATTCTCTAGACCGAGATGATGATCCTTTTTATTGCAGATGCGAAAGTACAATTGTGTGTCATCTGCATAAGAGTGGTAGAGCAGCTTTTGGCTGCTGATGATTTCAAAAAGAGTACGGAGATAGATATTGAACAGCACCGGTGACAGAGGGTATCCCTGAGGGACTCCGCATGACACCGTGCGTTTTTCAGAGGTGAAAGGTCCCAGTTTCACTACTTGTGATCGGTTTTCCAAAAAGGAGAAGAACCAGGATAAGTCACATTCCGCGACTCTGGCTACTTCAGCTAGCCGAGTCAGTAATAGTTTGTGGTCTACCGTGTCAAAAGCTGCGCTAAGGTCCAACAATACTAGAAGGACCAGGTAGATATAGACCAACCACCAGGGTAGCGCAATCCATATATTACACCCCTTAACGCCCGCCGCACGACTATTTACGTCCGCAAAATGGCACGGACAGGCAGAAGGACGTATATATACGTCCTTGCCTTTCCGCAGGTCCGATCGGGACCCCCCCCCCCCCCGCTGCGTGCGGCGGGCGGGTTCCCTCGGGGAGCGATCCTGGACGATGGCGCGGCTATTCGTTTATAGCCGCTCCGTCACGATCGCTCCCCGGAGCTGAAGAACGGGGAGAGCCGTATGTAAACACGGCTTACTCGTTCTTCACTGTGGCGGCGCATCGATCGTGTCATCCCCTTCATAGGGGAGACACAATCGATGACGTCAGACCTACAGCCACACCCCCCTACTGTTGTAAACACACACTATGTGAAGCCTAACACGTTCAGCGCCCCCTGTGGTTAACTCCCAAACTGCAACTGTCATTTTCACAATAAACAATGCAATTTAAATGCATTTTTTGCTGTGAAAATGACAATGGTCCCAAAAATGTGTCAAAATTGTCCGAAGTGTCCGCCATAATGTCGCAGTCACGAAAAAAAAAAATCGCTGATCGCCGCCATTAGTAGTAAAAAAAAAAAATTAATAAAAATGCAATAAAAATATCCCCTATTTTGTAAACGCTATAAATTTTGCGCAAACGAATCGATAAACGCTTATTGCGATTTTTTTTACCAAAAATAGGTAGAAGAATACGTATCGGCCTAAACTGAGGAACAAAAAAAAAAAAAAAAAAAAATGTATATATGTTTTTGGGGGATATTTATTACAGCAAAAAGTAAAAAATACTGCATTTTTTTCAAAATTGTCGCTCTATTTTTGTTTATAGCGCAAAAAATAAAACCCGCAGGGGTGATCAAATACCACCAAAAGAAATCTCTATTTCTGGGGAAAAAAGGACGTCATTTTTGTTTGGGAGCCACGTCGCACGAGTGCGCAATTGTCTGTTAAAGCGACGCAGTGCCGAATTGTAAAAACGCCTTTGGGCATTTAGCAGCATATTGGTCCGGGGCTTAAGTGGTTAATAAGTGATTAAAGTCCAACACAATTCCTAAATAGTTTTATTTGTAAAAACAAATACTTGGCAGAACAGGTCTTATCTTTTCAAGTTGCTGGTCCCTGTATGGGTCTAGGCTTCCCCCGTCACAGTGGTCATCCCACAGCACCCTGCAATTTGCTATAGGCATTGCACAAAGTGCCAAAATGCAGGATCCAGTGCCCAAAGCAATTTTCCAGGTGGGGGATCCCCACGGCATGTGATCCATGTATGACTTCTCTAGTCTTTACCATGTTCACACGGAGTGAGGTAGAGGCACCCCTAGGGTCATGTCAAAAGCTTTGCCAGTGTCCAAGCACTTGAAGGTACACGCCTAAAACCCAGAGCCTATGAATATTCAGCTTGCATCCTTTACTGCATAACTAAGATATAACAAATATCAGCAGAGAAATCTATCCAGGCTGATCCATTCATCCCCTTAGCCAAAAAAAAAAAAACTGAGGAGGGCTTAGGGATATATACAAACATTCCCCAGTATGACCATAAATGGCTAGATTGGCCTTGTGTTTTTGTATGGCTGTAGATACATTTAACAGTGACTGCACTCTATTTCATTAAATAAAGGCAAAGTAAAGGCATTGTAACAAAGGCAAATTCACAAATGCACTTCTAAAACTCAATATTTTATCTACAGTACAAATAATTGGATTTCTCTTACAGCTTACCTTGGAGTACGTCTGGGACACACAGCAGCCATAGTAATGACTATGTGGGTTATACGCCACCTATAGGTGAATGGACACTGGCTGATTAATCAAACAGGAAGTCCTCCCCTATATAACCCCACCTACACAGGAAGGACCTCCGTTTTATAGCTAAGCAATGAATATCCCCAAAAAAGATGGGAGGGACCTCTGTGTCATGTGATGTAATCCAAGAAAAGGATTTTACAGGTAAGCTTTAGGAAAACTCAAATTGTATTTATTGTACATTCAGGGACACTGAGCAGCCATAGTAATTACTATGAGATGTTCTAAAGCAATGCCCTTGTGGGGAGGGAGACACAATCACAGAAATTGCCACCTGAGAAGGCCTTATTCTGCTGCCAGAACAGTATCCC
This sequence comes from Rana temporaria, assembly GCF_905171775.1. Taxonomy (NCBI): domain Eukaryota; kingdom Metazoa; phylum Chordata; class Amphibia; order Anura; family Ranidae; genus Rana; species Rana temporaria. The sequence goes on from NC_053489.1 coordinate 106,627,913, forward strand.
CCGTGGATTTAATATCCATCTGGTAAAATCACAATGTATGAACCAAAAACCATGTAGGGGGCCTTAAAATTAGGGGTGCACCGAATGGAAATTTTGGTGCTGAAACCGAAAATGCAGGATGCACTTGGCAAACACCACAAACTGAAAAATACAGTTTTTAAAACAACATTTATATTTTTATATATAACGATTATATTCCACTTTTTATTAATATCATCAATTGTAATTAATATGAAGTCATTGTTGGCCATTATTGGCACCTTTAGTGCAAGAAAAGCCAAAGGAAAATGCAGTCGGCAGTCTCTGACCATCTCTTGCATCTTGTATCATGCAATCTCTTACTTAAACACATTGTTAATAGTATTTTCAAAATTTCCATTCAGTGCACCTCTAGCAGACATGATACAGGAAATGGTCAAAGACTGCAGACATCATACAAGAGATCAATGCTGCCTGCCAGCGCCCACGAGATGCAGCCAGCACCCACGAGATGCTGCCAGCCTGCCAGCGCCCACGAGATTCAGCCAGCCTGCCAGCGCCCAGTATAGTGATCTCACGCTGTGTGACAAAGCTGGATCTGAATCGCCAGGCAACCGCTGTAACAATGTCCCACCTCCTATGACACACGGCACAATGATTCCCGGCATTGGATCAGTGTACCATCTGTCACAAGAGCCGGTCTAGGAGGCGGGAATTGTTACAGCGCTGCCCGGTCATTCAATCCAGCTCTGTGATACAGCATGAGATCGCACTAGAAGGCACTGGTAAGGCTGCATCTGAAACATGCAAGAAGAAGGGGGCGGGGGACGGACGTGCCAGGATGACATGCGCGGCACCCTGTGCGGCAGACCTAGTCATTATCAGCATTTTTTTTTTCAGCCGCTTGGATGATATGCTTTGGTGGACGAAATTTTGGGGCAGTAATGAACACCACTGTTCATACGGTATCACGCTATGCGAGTTCTTTTTAATATTTCTTGCCTGGCATGTGGTTACCGAGCCTCTATGAAGTTATCATTAACACTGTGATTTGGGATCATCAAGTCGATTAGCCGTTTGGATCCAGGACCAGCTGTTTAGATCGATACAAGCCTTTGGTGACTTGGGCGGTATATACCTTCCCTAGTCATTTATATTTGGTTAGCCCCCTTTTCTACCATTGGTGGTGGCACTTCTGTCAAGCTGTTGTTCCATCTTCAAGATCTCCTTATGGTGAAGCCATCTTTATCCACATTTATTTGGACTCTAGTCACTTCATGCACTTTTCTGTGGTGAAGTCACCCTCATTTCCATTTGTTTGGATTCCAGTCACTTCATGCACTGTCTCAATTCATTGTTATTATTTGCAAGACTTTACTATATGTTGGCACACGAATATGTTTAGTAAGGTCACGTGGTGACACTTTAAGATTTAGTCATGAATTAATATATGTAGATTTGGTTCGTCATCTTTTAGATGTGTTTTTTTCCATATCTTTACACAGATATTAGCACTACATTGTTCCAAGTTACCCCATTTACTCTATTCCAAAGTTGTGTGGCAGCTTATATTTGTACTATACACAGCGCAGTTTATTCTTTATATTTTTGCACAATAAATGAATGTGTCTATATACTCACGGCAGACTTTGCATTCTACTGGGAGCTCAGAGTACTTTGCTTTACACTGTGGGCAGAAGTAGCCTCCTAATGTCAGGCCAGGCTCGCTAGTGCTATCCAGGTGCCTTAAACAGAAGAACAGGAATTGTGGAGCATATGAACATACATATTTGTAATATAAGTAACCAATACTACACCAATGCTATGTATATAATAATCTACTGAACGAATAAACAATGAGTGCAGCAAGTAAAGGAGATCTTCTCTGAATTGGCATATTCCATACACAAAACAAAAAAGGTTCATTACTATTATTTACAAGGCAACTATGCCAGGTTTATGAACTAGTAGAATATAGCAGCCCTCAAAATTTGCACTCGCCTACTCGCATTTGGCGAGTAAACAAATGCGAAGGGCGAGTAATGACATGGCTGTGATATCACAGTAATGTATACCAAGTGTCCCTTCCGCCGCACACAGGCTCGCAGCGCAGATATTTCAATTCATACAGTCAGCCGTCTAGGACCGCCCCTCTCCACCTCCTTCCACACGTCCCCACCCAGGCTCGCAGAGTGTGCATGAAAGAGCCGCCTAGGACCGCCCCCCTCCGCCTCCGTTCTGCACATACCCGCCCAGGTTCACAGACCGTGCACTTCACCATTAAAGAGCTGCCTAGGACCGCCCCTCTCCACACATCCCCGCCCAGGCTCGCAGAGTGTGCTGTTCATTGGGCATGAAAGAACCGCTGGGACCGCCCCCCTCCACCTCCGTTCTCCTGCACATCCCCCACCGTGCACTGCACTATACATGTAAGAGCCACCTGGGACCGTCCTCCTCTGCCTCCATTCTGCACATCCCCGCCCAGGTTCACAGACGGGACCACCCCTCTCCACATTTGTTCTGCTGCACATCTAAGGAGTGGGGCGGTCCCAAGTGGGCAGTCTCAAACGTCGCTCCACCCTCAGTATGCAGTGATGACTGACCCCCGTGGCTGCAAAATGGTAAGTACAATGACAGTGTGCTGGAGGCATTGATGACATGGGGGGATTAAACAAGAGGTGTGCTGGAAGGAAGGGGGGTGGGATTGAGAGCAAGCATATGCTGGATGAGGGGGGGGGGGGGTGCAATTGAAATCATAAATATCATGGATGGGTAAGGGGGTGGAATTGGAGGTCTGAATCTATGCCTTTAATAGCACCCCCCGCCCCCCCCCCTCAATCCATGATATCTATGCCTCCAATTCCACCTTCACCCCCCTAATCTATCATACGGTATGATAGAATGGGGGGGGGATGGTGGTGGAATTGGAGGCATAGATAGGATTGGGGAGAGTATTGAAAGCATAGATGTACAGGATTGGGGGGGGGGGGGGGGATTGGAGGCATAGGTGTTCTGGAGAGGGGAGGTCAGAAGATGAGGTGTGCTGGTGGGTCATTGGAGGCAGAGATATGCTGGGAGGAGGAATTAGAGGTAGGGATGTACTGGGTGAGGCATTGGAGGTAGGGATGTACGGGGTGAGGCATTGGAGGTAGGGATGTACGGGGTGAGGCGATGGAGGTAGGGATGTACGGGGTGAGACGTGGGCGTGTTTAGGGGTGGGCAGGGTAGGGTTTGGGTGGGGCAACGGTGGCAAGTAACTTTTAAGGCCTGGCTAGTAGTTCAGGACTTGAATTTTTGAGCCCTGGAATATAGTATCAATAAACTGTATTAAAAAGTGAAAATTAACAGGCCGGTGTGAACAGCTGAAGCGCACTGGGTGTAGGCCCACTTTAGTTGTATTTACCATTCAACTGGATAGGCCAGTGGTATTACCCCCTTGAATATTACCTTTGGATAATCATTGATAAAGCTTAACTACTCCCCTTCCCTCCTGCGTTAGCAGAGGGGTTTGAGTAGCACTGTATATACTCTCTGGATATTGACTTGATACATTTGTTTTATAATAGCGATAGAGAGAAAATATATATATATATTTATTAGATAGATAGTTTTTAAAGAAAAAAGGTTCACTTTATAATAAAATTCCTCAATGGTCAATTTGTTTTCTCTTTATTGGAATGAGTATGTGAAATCCTATTTGTGATGTCATCCAGTAAGCAGGATTCAAGCAGCCACCTTGCATCACTTCTTCCAGATGCACCTTATTAAATACCAGTCCTGTAGGGTTATCGCCAGTGACAACACTGATAACTATCCTCCTCGGACTGCATATGGATGGATTCACTAAAGGAGGGGGAGGTTATTGGCACCAAGTATTTAATTATGTTAATCTGCATTTAAATAAGATTTATTTAGTGCAGCATACCTTATTTTTAAACAATTTTTTTTTTTTTTTTTTTTAATCTTTTAACTGAATCAATTTTATATTCTTTTTATACAGCTGGAACAGTTGGTGCATAAACTCTTGGATGAATCACTATTTTGCAGAAACTTATACCTTATTTACATAGTATTTGATACGTACGCCATACTAAAAGAAGGTTTTGCATCTTGATCAGCCAGGGAACCCACGGTATGCTGAGGGAAACCTATAGTAAAAACAGGTTTACATAAAAAATGTCATCATTGTATGTCAACACAAGCATTCAGAAACTAAAGATATTGTTCCCTTTTTTTTTTAAGATTTAATTAGTGGCTAGTCTATTAAACCCTTTTCATGTTCCCAATTGCAATATACAATAATTACCCTTTCTGTTCCCCATTTTAAAGCTGTCCATACATGCATCGAAATTCGCCGGTTTAGCAGGGGCTGCCCGGATCCATGTATGGGCAGGCTGGTTGTACAGAAGTCGATCTACCCATCAAATTGTGTACAGCCCAGCCAGTCTAGTTTCCTAATCAGTGATGCCAGCTATTACCGGCAGCACCGATCAGTGTATTCTGAAGGCGGGGATGTCTCCCTGCTTTTAGAATACAAAAACTCAGCAGGAAGGATTCCCCCCATCCACATTGAGTGTGTAAATGAGGGAATCGGGGGGAAAAAAAAAAAAAAAAATATATCTTTCAATCCCCCAGTTGAAAGAAAATAAATGTATGGGCTGCCTATGTCTTCACTGTGCCTTTCTGCAAGAGGATCATGCTGGTGGGAGGGGCTGGCAAGGCTATGTATATAGATTCCTGTAAACATCACAGCAGCCTGCCTCAGTATTTCTCTGAAAAATCCATAGCCTTGATACAAGCAGTGGCCTGGACCTTGGGAGGAGTAATGCACATACAATAATGAAATGGTGGATGGAGTGGCAATTTGCATGCAGGAGTTCAGCTTTAAAGAATGAACCCAAATACATTAGCGATATGAATACAATAGGATACAAAAAAATTATACAAACACAGTACATATGATATGATACCATGCTTTACGATCAGAAGCTTGAACAAAAAAAACTATTGTCTGCTTTGCTTGGAATTAATAGTAAAATAATCAGAAATTAAAAGGTCCCTTACCCATTCGTATCAGAGAGCATTCAGAACTGTTATTTGCAGGAGGGGGGCTGACATGGTGCATCAAGAGCTCTTTGTAGTGACTCTCATCCAGGATGATATGATAAACGCCTAACAAAAAAAAAAAATTTTTTTTTTTTTTATAAAACACATTTCACCAATATTGAAATTTAACACCAATCCGTAAAAAGTACCAGTAAACTTGTACTTAATATAGAACAGATAACAGGTTATTTTTTTTTTTTTTTTTTTATTCAAATATTCAATCTGGAAAAGGCAGCTACAGTGTAACAGGTCAGTAGCAAAGAAACATTAACCACTTAAAGACCTTAGGTGTTTTTCAGATTTGGTGTTTGCAAGACTAAAACATTTTTTTCTGCTATAAAATTACTTCAAACCCCCAAACATTATATATATTTTTTTCTAACACCCTAGAGAATAAAATGGCGGTCATTGCAATACTTTTTGTCACACCGTATTTGCGCTGCGGTCTTACAAGCGCACTTTTTTTTGGAAAAAATACACTTTTTTGAATAAAAAAATAAGACAACAATAAAATTTGGCCCAATTTTTTTATATATTGTGAAAGATAATGTTACGCTGAGTAAAATGATACCAAACATGTCACGCTTAAAAATTGCGCCCGCTCGTGACATGGCGTCAAACTTTTACCCTTAAAAATCTCGATAGGCGACGTGATTTAAACACCGTTTTCATATGCGGGCACTACTCGCGTATGCGTTCGCTTCTGCGCGCGAGCTCGTCGGGACGGGGCGCTTTAAAAAAAAATGTTTTGTTTTCTTATTTTATTACTTTTTACACTGAAAAAACAAAAAAACAAAAAAAACTAATTTGATCACTTTTTTTCCTATTATAAGGAATGTAAACATCCCTTGTAATAGAAAAAAGCAAGACAGGTCCTCTTAAATATGAGATCTGGGGTCAAAAAGACCTCAGATCTCATATTTACACTAAAATGCAAGAAAAAAAAATATTTAAACTGTCATTTTTTCAAATGACAAAAAAAAAAAAAATTGTTTCTTTAAGACGCTGGGCGGGACTGACGTTTTGACGTCACTTCTGCCCAGCAGAGCTATGGGGACGGGTGAAGGACATTTTTCCCCTCACTCGCAACCCCAGTCAGCTGCCGAACGCACCCGATCTCCTCCGCCACTACCGACGGCAACGGTAAGCCGCGGAGGGCACGGGAGATGGCGCCCCTCTCCCGCCACCGATAACGGCGATCTCGCAGCGAATCCGCCGAGAAGACTGCCGTTATCGTGTACAGGACCCTTAGCACTAAAGATGGATACCTCTGTTGTGGCAGCAGCTGCTGCCGTTACCGAGATATCCATCTTTAAAATTTTGACGTATATATACAGTGCAGGGTCTGGAAGTGGTTAAACGTTACTTAAAGTCAAATGAATGGTACAATAAATCAACTGTAAATGGAAACTCTGTTTATAGACAATCGGTAAAGTAATCAGTCGAGTTCTCCAATAGGGAATGTACCATTCTTGAAGCAGGCCCACATGACCTCTTGGTATGGATAATCTGGTAGTTCTCAAAAGGCTACCCTGTCCAGTTTTCCATACTATTCTTTTTTTGAAAAAAATGATGAGTATAAATTAAGAAAAAAAAAAAAAGAAGATAGGGAGAGAGGAGGGAAAAACAGGAGGAAATGATGGGGCGAGTTTACCACGACAAAATAAAAAACTGCTTCACAAAGCCCAGATCGGTCACTTAACGAATGGTGTCAGCAAAGAAGAGCTGCCCCTTCCTCAGAACAAAAAACATGTTCCATAGCCTTGTATAGTTTAGCTGGGGAGTCCGAAACATGTAGTACGAAAAAGGCGAGTCAGGAACCACATACTCCTTAAACCTTTGAAAAATTCCTCTGACTTCTTCACAAAAGTACCCAAGTTTAGGGTATGACCAAAAGATATGAATCCATCTCCAACAACGGTCGGCTACCGTGGGAAAGAATTTATGTAATTGGTGGGGGGTGCAATACCACCTTGTGAGAATTTTGAATTTGGTTTCTTGAATCTCTGTGCAAATCAAAGATTTGATGGAGAATTGAATAATGTTCTGTTGTGGGCTCGGTGTGAAAGAGTGATTTAAGTCCTTTTCCCACTTTTTCAGGTCATTTCTTTTTTGTCATCTGCAGCAGTACATGTTCTTAAAGCATACGTTTTTATTTTTTTAGCGCAAGGGTGGGTTAGACAATTTGTCAAGTTTTTTTAATGATTTTTTTTAATGATGCCGTGTCCCTGCTATGAAGATTCAACCATTTATTTTTCCTGGCAATTATTATCAAGAAAAAAAGTGAGGGAAAATCCCCAAAAAATGTGTCTCTGGAGAGATTTTGTGTAATATCCACAGGACAGGAGGTAAAGGGAAATCTCCCCGGTGGGATAAGATAACTAAAAAATAACTTAATAGCAGTTTACCCCTTTCCTACTAAACTCAAACTAAAATAAAAAGTTTTGGCTTTACATACATTTTAAAGCGATATTAAATTCTTTAAAACAAAAAAAAAAAAAACGAAAACACATGTTATACATTGTCTGCTCTGTGCACTGGTTTGCCCGTTTCCTTCTCTTCTCAGGTCCCAGTTGGCGCTCCTAGCCCCTCCCACCCGCCAAGTGCCTCTAGAGCAAGCAGCTTGCTTTGGGGGCACCCAAGCGGGCTCGCTGCTGAGCCACAGCTCTGCGTGTTTACTCACACAAAGAGCCACGGTTTGGCCTCTCCCCCTCCCTCTCCTGATTTGGTCACTGTCTGTGATTGACAGCAGCGGAAGTCAATGGCTCCCACTGCTGCCTCAGCCAATGAGGAGTGAGTCCCCAGAGAGCAGAGGCTCTTATGCACATCGCTGGATCGAGTTGAGGCTCAAGTATTAGGGGGGCTGCTGCACACAGAAGGTAAAAAACCTTTAGATCTACTTTAAGGTTAGAAACCAGTTAATTGCAGGTGGATACAGGGCTGCCAGGGAAGGCGCACACAGAGCCATGCACTTATCAAAAATGATACTCAGTAACATATGCCCCCCGTACTACAAAAGATTCCAAACTGCCACCCTGGCTGCCAGTGCAAGCTGTCTGGGTGCTCAATGTTGCTGTTGTTTATTCACACTCTTGAGTTTGCACACCTAGTTGTGACTGGCTGTTGGAGTAGGCTGACAATTCTAGTTATTATAGATGGAGAAACACTAAGTGGGCAAACTTGCTTTTACCCTCCCCAAGTATCAAAATGCCTTGTGTGGCTGTTATTCTTATTGCTAGTGTGATACTAAAGCTGGGCATACACAAACCCCCGCCACTGTAAGAATACATTGATCAATTGCTGCAGCCTCCGATCGAAAAAAAACATTTCCAAATAAAGCCTGTATGCAGCCGTATTCGTGTAAACACAGATGGCTTGTGCACACTGAGGAAAAAAAATTGTAGAAGTGACAGTAAAAAACAGCAATGCACAAGCCATCGTTATTTTAGCGAATATAGCCATGTACAGCCCTTTATTTGTATGGGCGGCTGTACGTGGCACCTGCAGTTCCCCAGGCACGAGAAAGCAACAGGTACTTTACGTTAGAGGAACTTGCAGTCTCTCTGTGCAAGGGGCCGAATAGGCAAAACATTTTTTACTCACTTCATACTGCACTGCTTACTGTTCGTATATTTTCGGAAATTCTTATTGAAATCTTAACTATGCTTCAGTTTATAGCTCAAGCAATGCAAACAAATTACTTAGATTGCAAGGGTGAGGTTTGTTGCTCCCTGTGTACGGGAAAGCGCATTCAATTTTGCAGTCTCTAGATGTCCATGTTTTCAAGTGTCATAGGTAAAACACAGCCACAAATGACATTATTGCGCTCTTTATAAGCCATTAACGTTTATCTTACCACCAGTTTCCCGAGTGAGCACAGTGCAGACCCGAACCTCAGCTGAGAGACCTATGACAGACACCCGAATTTTGCTGGCCTTCAGGCTCTGGCAAAAATATGAAAACAAATATATACAAAATTAGGTAGCTGAACAATTTCTGAAACAATATCACGCTTTCTAAACAATGTTCAATATAAAGTTGCCCATAAGCATTGTCAGTAGATGTTGCCCATACCTGTTGTCCTCCTAAACCCCCCTCTCCAGCAAAGGCATAAACAGAAATGTTTAGATATACAAAGTTTTCATATTTATGTGCACTGTGACATAGGAATGCTGGTGGAAGGCAATGCTGTTCCTGCATGTTCAGCTATCCTTTAGCGCAGCCTCTCTCACCCATTTAACACCAGAGGAACTCTTAAAATAATTTTCAGGTCTTGGGGAGTCGTTGCTAAAATGAATTCACTTGGGTGGCAAGAATGCCGTCCTCACAGTGGTTGTCAGAATGCCACCCCTATAGATAGCCAAAAAGATTAGAATCATGCAGCTGGCTCTGAAGTGGAAGACCCATTATCAGATGGGAGGCCAATCAGCCACAGCTCAAGGAACCCTTCAAAACTTCTGGAGAAACCTTAGGGTTTCATGGAACCCTGGTTGAGAATTGCTGCCCAAGTATCTATAGTATAATTTAAAGGACAATTGCAGCCTTTCTATAGTATAATAAAGCGCAACTAGTTATATATATATATATATATATCATAGCTCACAGCTTACTAGTCATTAGATGCGGTAGCTGGATTTGTTTTTTTACAGGCTTTTTGTTTATTCACACAACATAGTCCTGCAAATAAACTTCTTATTCTTGGATGGCTATGTGCACTGTTTTGTATCTATGGGGGGGGGGGGGCCTTGATTGCCACCCAAGCTAGACTACAAATATGTCTGCCTTTGTTTATCCCCATTACATGAGGGGAGCGGTTAGGAGAAATTAGGAGTTTACAGGAAGATATTTATTTTCCTTTCAGTACAGCTCACAAAAAGTGACAAACTTTAAAAAAAAAAAAAAGTCCTTCTACAGAACAGGTCAGTATTAAACAACAAAAGGCTATAATCTCAAACAAAACATATACAGGATCACAAAACAACATAAGGATGGAACCCTGCTGTCCTGGAAGATTACTGGAAACAGAGGTGCCAATAAGTCCAACACTGGATTTCAGAACAGAAGCACCAACAAGGGTGGAAAGGGACACAGCTTGAAGAATTTTTCCTCCTACAGGGCTGTCCATCAGTATTACAGATATAGCTCTTCTTTAACATAAAAAGATTAGTATGCAGACTAAGCTCAGCATAGTAGAGAATTATAATAATACAGAACATTTTAACATTTCTGTTGAAGAAAAGATTTATAAATGAATGACTTCTATAGCGCTACACATGCGAGCTGAATCGCCTCTAGGAGCTTTTTGCAGCCAGTGTCTTCCTGGCTGGTGTGGTCACTGACCCCGTAGGATCTTGACACGCTTGGGAAACACAGTTGTACGCACATATATACTGGGCCAATTTGGACAGGATCTAATTAACCTACCAGCATGTCTTTAGAGTGTAAAAGTCTAGGGGTGTTAGCAAAAATTATGCTACCTCACTTGACATAAATGTGCAGAGAGGTCTAAAATGTGGCGGAGATAGCCCTAGAAATGAAAGCCTTGCCGCAGAAAACAACATACAGGGGGTTGATTTACTAAAACTGGAGAGTGCACAATATGGTGCAGCTGTGCATGGTAGCCAATAGGCTTTTAACTTCAGCTTGTTCAATTAAGTTTTTAAAAAAAAGCCACTCCTCCTGATGACGTCCGCTGTGACGAAACATGATGGGCTTTTATTTATTTAAATACTACACCATGAGAGTTTCTCTCCATTTCTCTTGATCGTCGACAGATGTTTTTGAGTGACAATGGAGGGTCTTTTCTGGAGGTCTGGCGATTCCCTTGCCACATGGATTAGATACAGTGCATACTGGACCATCCATTATAGGTGGCCTTGCCTTCTGGTAAGCTGCCTTTACACACAAGAGTACAGCTTTGGTGGAAGTTTTTTCTACTACCACTTTTCTTGCCAAAAGGCAGTTGTATCTCTCTTAGGGGATTCACAATTTTTTTGGAACTTTCTATTATACTTTTACATTTTGAGGACTTATTACTTATTTGACCTTTTGCTATTTTTTTCACATTTGTGGAGGTGCATTTCCTAATTAGCTTTGTTTGTTCGATGGTTATTTTTTTCACATGAGAATTGATTTCAGCATACAAATTTATGAATTTGTGCTTGTATGAAGTTATTTGTAATTGATTTCTGAGCACAGCACTTTTTAAAATGATCTATAACTTAAACACTGGAAGGCTTACCCTTTAAGAGAAAACCATGCCTAGCATCTAACATGTCTATGTAAAAGAAGGCCATCATTAATACTACAGCCTGTATACAACCTGATCTACATTATACTTTACACTATAATTACTGTATCAAAGAGTTTATGAGAAATATTCTTCTCCTCCTAGCCATAGAGGCAGTCATTTATATAGCATATCACACATTTAGTTTAAATATTACTGTAATAAGTTTGAATGTGGCGCTATATAGCTGGAAATCATGGTCGATATTTACAACAAAATGACACACTTCGCTTTCTCCTAAAGACTGTGCATCCTAATAAATAACAAGGAATCTGTATCTCTTATAATAGGTGCTATAAAATACATTAATTACCTTTATCATATCATAAATATTAGAAGGATCACATGTTGTCAAGCTGCTAAAAATCACCAGAATCTCACGACTTGTATGGCCAGGCATGTGTCTACATAGAAAAAAAAAAAAACACACCTTAGCAGAAGAACTATAAAATTACAGATACATAAAAAACCTCACTGACATTCCATTCGCTCAGGCGAAGAAGGAAGAAGAACTGAAAATTACGGTACTCAATTTGCTTCCCGGCCCATTACTTATAATGTTCATGCACATATAGATCCTATTAATAATTTCATGATGGTCATTTGCATTTAGAACTTATTCCATGATTTTATGACGATTATTTGTATGTAGCATTGTACTTTCTCCCTCTAGTGACTACACAATACTTTATTTGCATCAAGGGAAAAAGCTATATAAGCTCCATTTACATCTGTGTAATGGATTTTTTTGCACAGTTTTGTTTTTAAATGGGCTGCACTCCGTGCATCAAGAGCGCCAAAAGTGCTCCTGCACCTTCTTTGAGCAATGAGCCTTGCACATTGTCACATGACTAGACATGCGAAAATGCGCAACATGCTTGCAGGTGCCATTTATTTTATTTTTTTGCATGTTCCCGAAGTGCGCTGGTATGAATGGGGCCTTGGGGGTCTACCACCCCTTTCTTCTTGGCCCAAGCAGTACTGATTCACAGCATATCAATACTACTTGGACTGAGAAGAGGTAGTAGACTCCTAAAAGCTTGTCCTGTAAATGTAACTGTTCGTGCAAAAAATAGAAATGATGTGTGTGTGTGTACGATAGAGAGAGAATCCCCCACGCTGTCTTCTGGGAGACACACAGGTTCCACAAGACAGCAGGGACTATTCGGATCCCACAGTGCGACTCGCGCATTCGCAGTAGGGAACCAGGAAGGCTTCACTTCCCGATTCCCTCACCGAAGATGGCGGCGGCAGCATCCGAGAGTGGATGGAGAGATCGGCTTCGGGTGCTGACATTGTGGGCGCCCTGGACAGGTAAACTTCCATATTTTAAGTCAGCAGCTGCAGTATTTGTAGCTGCTGACTTTTAAAAAAAATAAAGATTTGGCGGACCTCCGCTTTGAGGTTCAACTACGATATTTACTGGAAATCACTTCTGGTAACCAACTCAGATATGGCTTACTCAGTAAAACAGAGAGCAATACCCATAACAACCAACCAGATTCCATACTGTAATGGTTTGACTTCAGCAAGTGAACTCTGGTTAGTTTGTAGAGGTATGTACACATTGGGGAAAAATATCCAGAACTTAGTAAAGGAGGTAAAGCTTCACTTTGAAAAATAATTCTTCAATCACATGCAAGGAAAATAAAACAGCATTTTTGTTTGTACATGATTGAAATCAGCAGAGCTTCCTGTCAGATCTAGAGCAAATGCACCGAGGACCAGTTCACACAATATAAACACAGTCCAGATGCGATCTTGATGCAGTCCTGTGAATTTTTCCCCCACTTTTTCTTAACTTTAAATAAGGACATGTGTGTTCCAGTGCATTTTTGGTACATATAGGTGCGTTTCAATGCGTTTGAGTTGTTTCCGGCATTCCAGTACAGTAAAAATGCAACATGTTATACTTTTTTTTCTGGAACCCATTGGACCTACAAGCACTGGTGTGAACTATGACATTTAAAAACCATATAATCCTGGATCACGCATTAAATCGCAAAATACTGGAAATCGCCTTCTACCCCAAACATATCAGAAGTCAGACAACAAATGGAAGTTATACACAGTTATGAAAAAATACTGGCGTTTAATAGTGGGAACCACACTCGATACCTTGATAGGTGGGTGGTGTGGCAGAGATAGAGTAATTCCTTAATACCTGATCTTTCCCACAACAGATGAAGACTGGCCACCCTCCATGAGCACACATCAATGTTACTTCCCATGGTTTTCTTTTTAGTTAAAGGGGTTGTAAAGGTAAAAAAAATGTTTTTCCTAAAAAGCTTCCTTTACCTTAGCACGGTCCTTCCTCATCCTTCGATTTTGCTTTTAAATGTCCTTATTTCTTCGGAGAAATCCTCACTTCCTGTTCTTTTGTCTGTAACTCCACACAAGAATGCAAGGCTTTCTCCCTGGTGTGGAGTGTCGTGCTCGACCCCTCCCCTGTAATACAGGAGAGTCGGGCGCTCTCTACCCTGCAGATAAAGGAGCTGTGTGTTAGTGGGCGTCCTGACTCTCCAGTAGTCCAGGGGAGGGGTTGAGCATGACACTCCACACCAGGAAGAAAGCCTTACATTACTGTGTGGAGTTACAGACAGAAGAACAGGGAGTGAGGATTTCTCAGAAGAAATAAGGACATTTAAAAGCAAAAATGGAAGGATGAGGTAAGTGAAGGAGGACTGCACTAAGGTAAAGGAAGCCATTTAGGATTTTTTTTTTTACCTTTACAACCCCTTTAACAATACAATAGATACCAAGTCATACATAGTACTGTGTCCCTTCTTTCCTCCAAATTTTTTGCTTTCTTCTATTAACCTAAAACATTGCATTAAGGTTTCCACCTTAGAGTATTGACCTATTTATGCAACATTGTAAATGGTACAAACTTGTTATTTCAATCATATATTGATTGTCTCAATGTTGGAGATATGACGGTACTTTAAAGTTTGTGTTGAACTGTTTTCCTTGTAAAATCTTAATAAAAAGAAATCTATATATATATATATATATATATATCACACACACACACACATATATATCCTACTATACATGCGTTTTTGATGCAGAAAAAATAAAAAAACGCGCTGGACTGTATGTGGTGTAAACTGGCCATTAAAGTGGGATTGCAGTGCACAGTATATTTCCCCATTAGTAAATCAACCTCATCATACTTACTACTTACAGACCACATCTGTAATGAGCAAATTGTTAGAACATAAAACTATTTGCCCAATATAAAATGTTAAACACTCGCACACATTTTAGCAATATAAAATCAACAGTGGTATACTGTAACCCTCACCAATTTTTCTAGGTGACTGAACTACGGCATATAAGAATCCTTGTTAAAATCTAAGTCAACGGCTGGAGATGAATGTGTTTAGCACCTTTAGGGCAGTTTCACACGTGCAGACTGTATGTCCGCATTTTCATCCGTCCGTTGCAGATGAAAACGGGACATACATTAGTTCCCATGCGATTGCGGGTGTCAGCGGATGACCATCCGCTGACACCCTTAATCGTCCGCCTCCGCAAAGATCCGCATTTGCGGATGGAAGAAAATCCTATTTTACTTCCGTCTGCCGGATCGGATGAACACGGACATACGGTCCGTGTTCGCCCGATCCCCCATAGGGGAGAGTGGAGGAAAGACAGGGCGGTCCCTGCACAGTGTGCGGGGACCGCCCTGTCAGCTGCCAGCTCAGCGGGGATTTTACGGAGGATCCCCGCTGAGCTTTTTACGGACACACGGAGCGGATCATTACTGATCCGCACGTGTGAAAGGGCCCTTAAGCGATTGTAAAAGGTAAAAAAAAAAACACACACACACACACACACACACACACACACACACACACACACACACACACACACACACCCCCCTATACTGTCCATGAACCTCCTCTTCTCGGGTCCCCTGCTGGTGCTCCTGGCCCTTCCTCTATCCAGTGTCCCCACAGGAAGCCGCTTCCCATGGGGGCACACATGCGTGCCCACTCCCGAGCCCTGGTGCTGCGTCCATTGACACAGACAGCAGGACTCAGTCCCTTGTCATTGGCTTTGGTTGACAGCACTAGGAACCCATGGCTTGCAGTGCCCCAGCAAAGAGAGCAAGACCTAGAAGTGAGGGAAGAGAAGAGCTGCAGACATGCACAGTGCTGGATAAAATTAGGGCTCAGTAAGTAAAAGGGGGAGCGGGGGTGTAAGAAATGCATTAAGGTAAAAAAAGGTTTAGGCTTTGAAACCATTTAAGACCTGGACCATTATGCAGGTAAAGGACCTGGCCCCCCTTTGCGATTCAGGACAGCGTCGCTTTAACTGACAATTGCGCGGTCGTGCGACGTGGCTCCCAAACAAAATTGGCGTCCTTTTTTTCCCCCACAAATTGAGCTTTCTTTTGGTGGCATTTGATCACCTTTGCGGTTTTATTTTTTGCGCTATAAACAAAAAACACTTTTTGCTATAATAAATATCCCCAAAAAATATCTAAAAAACATTTCCTCAGTTTAGGCCGATACGTATTCTTCTACATATCTGTGTTAATAAAAAAAAAAAAAAAAAAAAAAAAAAAAAAAAAATCGCAATAAGCGTTTATTGATTGGTTTGCGCAGATGTTATAGCGTTTACAAAAATAGGGGATAGTTTTATGGCATTTTTATTAATAGTTTTTTTTTTTTTTTTTACTAGTAATGGCGGCGATCAGCGATTTTTTTCGTGACTGCAACATTATGGCGGACACTTGACACATTTTTGAGACCATTGTCATTTTCATAGCGAAAAAGTGCTATAAAAATGCACTGATTACTGTGAAAATAGCAGTGAAGGGGTTAACCACTAGGGGGCGCTAAAGGGGTTAAGTGTGTCCTATTGTGCGTTTCTTACTGTAGGGGGCGTGGCTGGACGTGTGACCTCACTGATCGTCGTTTTCTATGACAGAGAACAGACGATCAGCGACAAGCCACAGAGAAGAACAGGGAAGGATTGTTTACACTCGCCTCTCCCAGTTCTTCAGCTCCTGTGACCAGCTCGTGACCCACTGCTGGGTTCTTAAAGGGGACGTACATGTACGCCCTTGTGCCCAGCTGTGCCATTCTTTCAACGTATATCGTCGTGCGCCAGTAGTTAAGTAAAAAAACTAGCAATGTCCTAAGTCATTTTTCACTTTGAAGTATTTTCCCAAATATATTAATAAACACAACAAAGAACACGGCTACTAACTTCAGTGTCTGCATTGCAAGGTTGAGGGAGTTGTAAAGAGATGGCTCGCCGCTGCACGCTGTGTCTACAGCTTTCTTCAGGGCAGTTATGTGTTGTCTGGGATTACCTGAAGAAATAAAAAAAAAATCCAAGATTAACCACTTTAGCTCTCGCACCTGTATACCCCCTTATGGACCA
Source organism: Rana temporaria (assembly GCF_905171775.1). Lineage (NCBI taxonomy): Eukaryota > Metazoa > Chordata > Amphibia > Anura > Ranidae > Rana > Rana temporaria. The sequence continues at coordinate 106,644,687 of NC_053489.1, forward strand.
CAGCAATGTTTACATTTATGCCACAGCCCCATTTATTCAAAAACCACTGTCTGAATTTAAAATAGGGAATTAATGCAAGCGTTTTTGGTTCAAGCAAGACTTTTTGGCAATATCATCTTGTAAATATTTTATGGACAAAAATACATATGAACATTTAAAAAATGTATAGATTTCTCTTTTGGCCAGGGTTAGCTTTTGATTTTTACGGCACAATGATATTTGCTCAAAATGTTTATCAAAACAATATTTTCATTAAAAAAAAATACACTAAAATTATTATTAGCAAAAAAAAAAAAAAAAAAAAAAAAAAAAAGTACATTTTACAAAATTCCAACTAAATATAAAAGCTTAACCTGTATTGAGTGAATAAATCACTAATACTTGCACTTTTTAAAAATTACACCTTTTTGCAAAATGGTATGCACAAATGTAAAAAATAAAAAAAAAATTTCTCAAAGAATCGGAAGGTTTTCATTATTCCCTTACAGCTTTGAGTTTGTTAAAAGACCCGCAAACCATATATTTTCTGAAAGCATAGGACTAGTAGAATAAAAAGAAGGTGCTACCGATTGTTAAGGCCCCACGATATTTGCGCAGTTGTTTTTCAAAACAATATACTTGCGCAAAAAAAAATCATTTTTAGCAGATTTAAAAAACAGCTAATTTTACAAAAAAATCATGCCAAATATAAAAGCTTAGCCTCTATGGATTTATTAAATAACATATTTGTAAATTTTAAATTGCGCTGTATGCAAAGGTTTTCTAAATTTTTCAGAATTTGTAAAATACATTTTCTGAAAGCACATGGCCAGTAGAATAAAAAAAGAAGGTTACTACTGATTTTTAAAGCAAAATGTTTATCAAAACAATATTTTCGCTAAAAAACAGTACATAACCCCAAAACCCCTGCATAACCCCAAATGCAGGCAGCTCAGGGACATGCATGCGGACCTACATGGATGTAAAGTTGGGAGCAACGGCTCTGTTTTTGCAGTGGCTACATCCCAAATGACATCAATGGGACTGCCTGCACAGAGATGCACGGAACACCTGTGCATCCCGGTAAATGTATGCCCTGTAAGAACAAGACTTTAGGCCCCTTTCAGACAAGCAAACCGATCAGGTCAGCCTGTCCGTTTTTCAGACGGGCGCAATCGGATCACACATTGTTCTCTATGAAGAGGCTGATGTAAAGGAACATGTATCCAATCCAGTGTGCTGAAAACAGACAGATGGGGATCCCATTCCCCATCCATCCAGCAGATCGGATGGTATCCGATGGAATTGGACAGGAGACCTGTTTCCATCTGACTGCCCCATAGAGAACAGCAGGCTGTGTCCATGTCCACTCTGCATCAATGGAGAGGACACGGACCTGTTGTTATTTGCCTGCTCAGCAGAGATCAGCAGAAAGATTTCCTGTTGAGCAGGCGGATCTGCTTGAAAGAGTCCCCTCCATGTGAAAGGGCTCCTACCAGGTGCGGTCGGTCCATTAGGGGCACTGTCCCCCGGATTCATATGTTTGTAGGAGTTTTTTTTTTTTCCCCTTAGCCACATGATTAGAGCATGAGGCCCCAATTGGCTTGAAAAAGGTTAGGCTCAGGGCGCAGATCATTGCACCCCAAACCCCCCCCACTTGTGACAATGCGACAGTCTGACACATAGTAACACTCGCGGTTTACTATATATATATCAGCTGTCAGTGGACATATAGGAGCGATCTATACTGATCGCTGAATATGACCACTGTACTACAGGGATGGGGCTGGTAAACACATCCAACTTCACCGGCACCACTCCCCCAGTGCTCCCCAGCCTGACAGCTCACACAAGCTTAGTGCAGACAGAAACTGCAGGTGGGGAGGTGGGATGCCGCCGGAGTGGCGATGAATCGTGGGTGCAATTTTTGAAGAAACACTAAAAAATAATAAAAAAATAAAGTATCAAATTGTAGAGAAAAAAAAACAGCAAACAAATTACCAGCCAAAAGGAGGAAAAGGTGAAGTAGGGCTGATCATAATGCACTAAAAATTATCAAGGGGTTAAAGTATGCCTACAGACAAAAGTATTTTTAACATTTTGGATAGAGTAAGGGAGGGCAATAAACTTGTCATTTTTTGCCACCTGTGTCCCATTACCAAATAGGTTGAGAGGAAATCCCTCCAAATTACGGGAATCCCTTGGGGACCCCCAGTTGACCAGAACTAGTGTCTCGATTGGAAGATTTCCCCTCCCCTTATTCAGATATAGGGTGCTTTGTATGTCCCAGGACACATGCTTCCCCATCAAAGGCATTTTTATGAACACATGCTTTGATAACCGATCCATAATTTGCTCATGGGTATTTTCCCCAACCTCCCAATTTATAATATCTAATAAGCAGTGCCTTCTTGCTTCCCAATATTCTCTACAATGCCTGATATTTGTTACAGCATTTTGCTTAAACAATCCTTTCTATGCCAAATATTCTTCCTTTATTTCGCCACCCTGTTAACTTTAGATCTGATACAAAAAATACATCACAGTACAACATAGAATGCATATCTTTAGATCAGTGGTGTTCAACCAACTTGATGAATGGGGCTATAAGTGCAGCCCTTAAAACCTCCAAACAGTAGCACATATTGTTGAATGTATTCAATGGAAGATTAAAAAAAAAAAAAAAAAAAAAAAAAAAAAAAAGTCAGAGACTGAACATACTACAGTGGAAGATCAGAGAATGACGACAAGTTACAAAAGAGGATACACCTGCTACAGTTCCCCCGAAAAATTACTGTTATAGGTTTACATGGTTTGTTGAAAGTAATACATTTAAATTTGTGAATTTTTAACAAATTGTTAAAAAAAAAAAAAAAAATCTTTCAATGTGGTGGCTGCATTAGATTTCAGTTATTTTCATCCGATGATCTGACCATTATGTCTAATTTTTCAACTTTTGTTAACTGGCCCTGCTATCCAGCAACAGTGGCCGTTAGAACATGGATAAACTATTTAACCCTGACAAGGGTGCTTACAATAAGCTTTTATTCATTTTTGTGAAATCTTTATCCCAAAAGGAAAAAATGTAACCGCTGTAAAAGTGTTGGCTGTAGTTCTATTTTAATTGATTAGTCAAGTCTATCTGAATCTGTTAGCACATCTAACACTTCTCTTTTCCCTAGATGGACAATGCTGCTGTGCAAAGATGGCTTCTTTGCTCCTCCACAGATAGAGGAGACACCCTAATACAAGAAGTGTGTTACTGGCAGGATCACAAGGTTGGAAAAAAAAAAAAAATGTACAGCAATCACATCTAAGGATTGGTAATCTGTAATAAATGACATTTTAATACTATAAAACAGGCTCCTGCCTTGCTGGTCAGCATTATCAACATTAGACGTGTAAATGGAAGCAGTATCTACTTTGTTTCATGCAAGTCAGCAGCAATGAATATGAGAGTTGCTGGTTCTTAGACCAGAGTCAGATTTGTCATCTTCACTTGCGTATGTAACTGATCAACAGAATTTTGTATAGGGTCAACTCAAATGCCACAATCCAAAAATATATTTCTTTGTACCATGTGGGAAAAAAAAAAAAGAAAGAAAGTGAAAAATTATTTTATTATACTTATCATACCAGCAAGCTCTGTCAGCTTCTCAGCCCTTTTATTTCTTGTGATAATGAGGCCTACCTAAAAGTGATCAAAAATGTGACAAAAAGTTAAAATCGGTAAAGGATTTGCATTTTGTGCGTTTCAATGTGTTTTTTGCAGAAACGCAGTACAGTTCATTTACCATGGTTTCCAATGGGACACCTTCACCCCTATGCTTTTTTCAGCCACTGCATTTTTTAGAAAGGGTAATTTTTTTAAACGTAAAATGGTGTTTTTTTTGCTTTTTTGGTTTTATAGACTTTAATGGAGAAGCTGCAGGAAAGTGTGTAGTGCGTTTTTGCCATACTACATACAATTTGCGTTGTGGTTTTTACTTTGTCCTACAACAAATTGGGCAAAAAAATAAAATAAAATGTGCAAAATGCAAATTTCAGCGAAATTGTGTTTGCAAAAACACACAGCAAAAAGCACTGCAGAAACGATCAAAAGCAAATGGCATAGGTGTGAACCAAGCCCAAGACCCAAGCCTAAGGCCCCAGAACTTTCTGTCAGATAGCAACTCTGCCACTACATATTTCTCCACTGCTCCCCCTTGTCATCTTTGCAGGGACATGCGGTGAGGCTGAACCTGATGTTTCTGGGCACATTGCCGACATCACTTCTTCCCAAGGAGCAAGGAAAAAAAAAAGAAGAAGCGCACACTTCTGGGCTAAAGGGCATAGTAAAGCCTACCTTGTTTATTTGTACCTACAGGCTAGTCTATAATAAGGCTTACCTGTACATACAGTAAATATCTCCTAAATGTGCACCGTTTAGGAGATATTTGTCATCACTGGCCCATGCCGTCCATTGAGAGAGATATGCCGCGATCATGACGCCCTGCACATGTGCGAGAGTGATGCTTGGCCAGTCAAACTGTGGAAGCCCACAAACCCAGAAGGAAGACCGGGTCAAGATGGAAGCCCTGTCAGCGGTGACAGCACAATGCTGGAGGGCTTAGTTCTAAGGCAAGTCTTTCATTATGTGCCAATATGCAATGCATAAAAGGACATTATGCTATATTTTTTTTGCAGTTTATTAACACTTTAAGCCAACTACTGAACACGACCATCACCTCAATTGCCATGGAAGCCTTCCAATGCGGCTGTCATTTTCTAGAAGTCCAGCATCCAAATGTATTCTAGATTTCTATTACTTACAAGGGTAAGCATTTTATTTGAAATGAAACACCACTATTTATTACTCCTCTCTCCAAACTACAAGCCACGGGCCAAATCCAATCTAAATTACAATCACTTTAAGAGACCCTGATGTAAGGGGGAACCTCTGATGTGGTCTCTGAAGTTAGGGGGAAGGTGCAGACTGCGTTTTTTGTTCAAACATTCTTGGCTCAAATTTATTTAGAATTTATTTTCTTTGTTTTACCAAAATTTCCTTTCTCTGTTCTGAATCATATCACCCTGATTAAATGAATACCCAAGTACAACGTACTCATTCATTTAAAAATTGTATTCATTCATAAAACAGATATTTTTTTTTTTTGGACCAGTGAATATCTATAAGACTTCCATTGTGGCTCTTGTACTGGAAAAACTTAGAACAAGGGTCTGCAAACTTTTCCATGTTATTATGACCATGCCATCTCTATTAGGCTGAAACTAAGGGGAGAACAGATTCCAGTTTACTTTCTATATTCTTCTTTTACAGGATGCATCTGCATTTGTATATGAATGTCAAGCATAAATCAGGGCATATGCATTCCTAAAGTTTATTCATTCTGGAGAGTGTGATAAAGCGTTAGAGCCCCTGTCAGGTTTTTATTGATGCATGTACCCCACAGCTACAGAAATTCACACTCAATATTTGTTCTGGTAAACATCGATCAAGACCGAAATTAAAAGGAGAATTTAAAATGGAGTTGTCATCTTATATTTTGTATACAAGATGGTACAGATTGCAAACACTATTATAACCGGTAATATCAGATATGTGTGGCCAAATGCATGGCCAAAGAAGGATGACATTCCCTTAAAAGTGATTGTAAAGGCAGAAGTTTTTTGTTTTTGTTTTTTATCTTAAAGCATGCATGTATCAAGATAAAAAGCCTTTTGTGTGCAGCAGCCCCCCCCCCTCATACTTACCTGAAGTTCCTCTAGATCCAGTGATGTTGCAGGAATGTCTCAGCCTTATGGGACTTCCCTCCTCATTGGCTGAGACAGCAGTGCGGCACCATTGGCTCCTACTGCCGTCAAAGTCAGTGAGCAGAGAAAGGGGTGGGGCCTGGCCGCAGCTCCGTGTCTGAATGGACACAGGGAGCAGTGACTCAGCTCGGGTGCCCCCATAGCAAGCTGCTTGCTGTGGGGGTCACTCAACAGGAGGGAGGGGCCAGGAGAGCCGAAGAGGAACCCGAGAAGAGGAGGATCTAGGCTGCTCTGTGCAAATCCACAGCAACAGAGCAGGCAAGTATAACATGTTTTTTTTTTGTTTTTAGTTAAAAGAAGAAGACTTTACAATCACTTTAAGGTTTTCTGAACTAAGATTTGGGACATGATTTTTTATTTTATTTTTATATTATGTCTCAAAACATACCCATTGGTAATAATGCTACATTGTAAAGATGCCTTACTTGTAGCATACAATCTTCTACATTTATCCAAAAGTCCAATCCTTGTCTCTAATGGCTGGTATCAACATTATAAAAGAAACTAAGGGATATTTTTATAATGGTTTTCACACAATTTCCAACTGAATCCAGTTACAAAAAATTTGTGAATTAGGCATAAATCACGTGAACCTTGATGGTCAGGATTTCTTCTCCCCTCATACAAGTCTATGGGAATGTAAAAGCAGCTTGAAGTAGGTCAGACGGAGGTAAACTGCAGATGAAGTGCATCCATGAAGCAAGCTGCATTTGTTCACTGAAACAAGTGCAAAGCCTGTCAAAACAAGCTCTAAAGACATAGCAGAACAATTCTATTGATTAATGGACCACAGGGTTGATTGCCAAAGATGTGTGAAATACTTTAACTGCATTTGTCATTTTACACCAATATCATTTTTGTCATCATAATACTAAGTTTCATTAACATTAGTTAGTAGGTTTTAAATCATTTTTCACAAGAAATGCATATTTACATGAGGGAACAATGCTTGAACACACAGAAGAATAATCAATCTGATTAATGTAATACAAAAAAATAAAAGAGAATAATAGTTTACGTAACAAATGTAAAATAAATTACACATACCTGACTTATTGGGTTTTGATCAAAATATTCATCCACAAAATATTCCAACAGCTAAAAGGAAAAGATAAAAAAAATGTATAAGGAAATAATTATTTCAGCATATGTTAATCAATATGTTTAATTGGTCATGAAGTATAAACAAACTCTAAATTATTTATTTTGTTTTATATGAAGGCTGTGGCTTTAACAAGCAGTACATTTTTTTATTTTAATTTTAAACAAGCCCTCACTGATCTCAATAGCTGCAACCAATATAGAGAAATGTATTCTCAACTGAAACAATGATATTGCAGCTCTCACCCCTGGCTTTCTCTGCCAGCAGGAACTGCCCCCCTCCTTCTAATCTAAACATCAGGTGCCGTAATTTGAGGATGAATTACTCTACAGTATCTGTAGCTAGAGGTCAGTACAGGCTTGTTAAGAAAACTTACTACCCCATAACCTAGCCAAATATTTGCTTGAGTGTGAGAAGATTTTGGGCTAAAGACCCATGTACAGTCCAAAATTCAAACTAGGTTACAGTGCTGAGACTTCATAAAAGATGTATGAAAGAAAACTCTGTTAATACAAATTATAGGTTACACAATAAAAACATTAAGTTATACAACATCATAACTGATAGAATGTATTATAAAAAATAATTTTAAAGAGTTTTATATATTTCCCATGCTGTGTGTGCATAACAGCTATAATGTACACTTATTCTTTATTATAAAAGATATCTAAGAATTTCAATAATTATATACAGTACTACATCAACAGACCTATCCAATAATTAAAGTTTAACCACTTAAATACAGGGCACTTTCACCCCCTTCCTGCCCAAGCCATTTTTCAGCTTTCAGTGCTGTCACACTTTGAATGAAAATTGCGTGGTCATGCAACACTTTCCATATGACATTTTTAAGCTTTTTTTCACAATAGAGCTTTCTTATGGTAGTATTTTATCACCACTGGCTTTTTCATTTTGTGCTAAACAAAAATCTTGAAAAACAAATGCGTTTTTCTTTGTTTCTTTTATAAAATGTTGCAAATAAATAATCTTTCATACATTTAGTTCAAAATGTATTCTGCTACATTTAAAGTAAAGCCCCCCACCTCGACCCCCCTTAAAAAAACACAAACACACACACAGCGACCACTGAGTGAGCTTAGCGAATTCTAGCATTTTATTTAATACTCTTCCCCGATTGTAACTTCGGCACCAGGCGCTGTGTTGCAAGAGGCAGGAGAAGTCACGGCCCCCATACCCCAGAAGCTCAGTTTTTTGAAGGTACAAATAAGGGACTGTAAAAAGGCAGGGCCATCTTTAATGTTGATTGGACCCTGGGCCCATGCAATTTTGCTCTCTACCTGCTCTGAGACATACAATAAATATCAGCTAGACTTAAAATCAGTTTACTCCTTACTTCCCACTGACCATCAATGTAAGGAGCATTCTTCATATCAGTCTGTATTGTGGTTTGAAAACTGTCACATGACATTTTAAAAAAAAAAAAAAAAAAAGAATCGGTATCGGCGAGTACATGAAAAAAAAAGTATCGGTACTTGTACTCGGTCCTAAAAAAGTGGTATCGGGACAACCCTACTTATCAGCTATACCATATACAGTGCAGATTAATACCACATTTTACTGTAATAGCCTGTCCATTACTAAATCAGTCAGGGCCAGTCCGAGTAGCTAGCCAACCTCCCCAAACTTTGAGCAGCTATGCCGATATATCAGCTTTTCCATCCTTAACACTGAAACCATATGGGCAATCCACATCTGTGGCGTGGCAAGTTTTTTTAAGTTATGTTTTAAAACAACTTTTTGGAAAAGAAAAATATATATATATATATATATATATATATATATATATATATATATATATATATATATATATATATATATATATATATATATATATATATATATATATATATATATATATATATATATATATATATATATATATATATATATATTTTTTATTTTTTTATTTTTTTAAATACGGTCACCAGTGCAGTACAGCATTATCATATAACTGGTGTGGTGGTGATCAGGGACAATGACTGGTGACAGTATGTAAAAATAAATAAAAAAAAGATCAGCATTTCATTGGTATAAGCAACCATTTTTATTGATTCACTCAGTGTCTTTTGTTGTGAAAAGCTGTAATTGGCCAAAGCTAATCACATTGTACAGATGGGCTGTGATTGGCTCTGTCTGTACCAAGTAATCACTGTGACCAATCACAGCTAGCAACACAATTGTATACAATGGATGGCATAAAAAGGAAGCCATCCATTGCTTACAGTTGTCATGTGATCTGCCCAAAAGTGTCCTGAGATCAGAATTTTACAAAACCAAGATTTGCATTGCTTTGCCTTTATCAAGTAAAATCGTACTGAAGTGATAAAATCTACCTAAAATGACAAAAGATACACAAAGATTCCATCGCATGCTCAGGTCCCACCATTAGTGCAGGTTTGGCAGGTAAAGTCACAATGGCACAGGTCAAGAAATTAAAGTGTCTGCAATGTAATGCAGCTACCTGCGTTAGGATAGATTTGGGAAACAGCGTGTCAAGGAAATAAAAGGGTAATTTCAACTTACCTTCAGTGTGCTTGTGAGCCTATTAGGTTTCAGATCCTGATCTTCCATTGTTCTTGACCCATCAATGATCACATACAAGTGGCGCATCTAGTAAAATAAATAAAATAAAAACTTCAAAAACATTAAATATTTGTTGTGCAGTTTCTGCAGGACATGGCAAAGACTGGAATAGGGGCCTATGACAACTCACACTTTAGTATCAGCAGCTATTCTTGAAAGATTTTGGCAAAGGGGTGACCAATTTTTAGGATGATACGCAAGTGATTTTTCTAAATACAGTGGCACTAGGGGTGTCTGCTCAACATATAGGCTTACAATCTTAGGCAAGAGGTGTATACAATTGTATCCACTTTTCCTGAAAAGTAAGAATTCCAGGAAACAATTTTACCCCATTTACTGCCATTTCAAACCAAGTCCTTTTAACTTAAACTTGGTGGGACAACTTTAAAAAAAAAAAGTGATGTTCTGCAGTGCCCAAAAACATACAGGAAAATGCTTTTTTTTGTAGGAGAAAAAGATTAAAATTGCATATCCACCAAATCAACCCAACGCGTTTCAACTATACATGGTCTTCTTCAGGGGGTAGGAAAGTGGAAGCAATCAGAGGGATGGACATAAGCAAATCAAAATTGTGAAACCAAAAATAGCTAGTAGTGCATGCTATTCAGGTCTCTTTATGTCTCTATTTATTTCTACTGTGTGATTTCTATTGCTGCAACAAAGTCCCAATGGGAGATATCTTTCCTGTTATATAGTAATACCATAGGACAAAGCTGCTTAGTGGCCAGACAGTGCAAGCACCATTTAAAATCCTTAGAAAATGTTAAAATAACTTACCATACCAAGTCTAACTTGTCCACGATTCTCAAAAACTCTGTAAAACATTTATTGGATCCATATGGATTAAATTATACATTGCATGGGCAGAGTAGGTAGCTGTTACTGTCACCTATGAACTCTTATAATCTCCCACTCAATTAGAGTAGGCCCTTGTGCATTGTAATTACAGTTTATAGTTCAAAATAGCACAGCAAAAAAAAAAAAAAAAAAAAAAAACTTAGATAATAGCAGTAAGGATTTTTACTAGGGTTGTCCCGATACCACTTTTTTAGGACCGAGTACGAGTACCGATACTTTTTTTTAAATGTGTCCCCAAATGCAGCGATGTCCCCCCACATATGCAGCCATCGTCTCCCCCCATGCAGCCATTGTCACCCCCCATGCAGCAATGTATCCCCCCATCCAGCCATTGTCACCCCCCATCCAGCAATGTATTCCCCCATCCAGCCATTGTCTCCCCCCATCCAGCCATTGTCACCCCCCATGCAGCCATTGTCACCCCCCATGCAGCCATTGTCACCCCCCAATGCAGCCATTGTCACCCCCCATCCAGCCATTGTCACCCCCCATCCAGCGTCTCCCCCCCCATCCAGCGTCTCCCCCCCCCCCCCCCATGTATCCAGCGTCTCCCCCCCCCCCCCATGTATCCAGCGTCTCCCCCCCCCCCCCATGTATCCAGCGTCTCCCCCCCCCCCCCCCCCCCATGTATCCAGCGTCTCCCCCCCATGTATCCAGCGTCTCCCCCCCATGTATCCAGCGTCTCCCCCCCATGTATCCAGCGTCTCCCCCCCATGTATCCAGCGTCTCCCCCCCCATGTATCCAGCGTCTCCCCCCCCATGTATCCAGCGTCTCCCCCCCCATGTATCCAGCGTCTCCCCCCCCATGTATCCAGCGTCTCCCCCCCCATGTATCCAGCGTCTCCCCCCCCATGTATCCAGCGTCTCCCCCCCCATGTATCCAGCGTCTCCCCCCCCCATGTATCCAGCGTCTCCCCCCCCCATGTATCCAGCGTCTCCCCCCCCATGTATCCAGCGTCTCCCCCCCATGCAGCCATGTCCCACTTACCTGCATCCCCGCTGCCGCCGACTGTGTCATACGCCGGGAACATTACAACTTTGAATCGCTGTAATGATTGGCCCTGCGTATAGACACTCCCCCTCGCTCGGGATTGGACAGTTCACCCGAGCGAGGGGGAGTGTCTATGCGCGGCGCCAATCATTACAGCTATTCAAAGCTGTAATGTTCCCGGCGTATGACACAGTCGGCGGCAGCGGGGATGCGGCGAATGGCGGCGGGATGCGGCGTCACGGCGGCGGGGGGGGGGGGGGGGGAAGAGTATTCTATTTGGGTATCGAGGGTATTTGCGGGAGTACGAGTACTCCCGCAAATACTCGGAATCGGTCCCGATACCGATACTAGTATCGGTATCGGGACAACCCTAATTTTTACAACCTCACATATGCCCCGAATCACTCCACGAGTCATTATTGCTTTACGGTTTACTGTCTTTTTTTCCCCCCTTCTCTTTATTTACTTGTTGCAGTTTACCGATTTATTGTGTTTTTTATCTGTATGGCAAAAAATGTATAACAATTATTAAGTCACTATATGCTGTTTAGTGCAAGAACTGCATCACTCCATGTTCTATATATGGCTACAATAATGTCAAAAAATGTTTCCTGTACTAGTGTAACTGTTTTCATCGACTGTATATACAGTAGTACCTTGGATTACGAGCATAATTTGTTCCAGAAGCATGCTCGTAATCCAAAAGCACTCAAAAGTGAGTTTCCTCATAGGAATCAATGGAAACTCATAATTCGTTCCACAGTTACTGCTGGTGTATGCAGTACTGTTTGTGGCCATAGGGGCGGGGGCGCTGGTGTATGCAGTACCGCATGTGGCCAGAGGTGCAGGGGGGTCAGAGACACTCAGGGAATGGAGTGTGTTCGAGCGTCACCGGTGTCCCCGCACCTCTGGCCAAATGCGGTACTGCACACCCCAGTGGCTTAAAGCCTACTTGTCTTGCGAGACAACGCTTGTAAAATCAAGTCAGGACTAAAAAAATAAATAAAATAAAAAATATAATAGCTTGTACTGCGAAACACTCGAAAACTGCATTACTCGCGATCAGAGGTTTCACTGTACATGCAAAATTGCTTCGATAAACATTCCTAACAAACCATACAGTGAATGTATATTGCCAAATACAAATGTTACTTCACTCCCGCTTGTTTTGCTGGGTTCTCAGCAACCTAGACCAGTGATGGCGAACCTTGGCACTCCAGATGTTTTGGAACTACATTTCCCATGATGCTCATGCACTCTGCATTGTAGTGGAGCATCATGGGAAATGTAGTTCCAAAACATCTGGGGTGCCAAGGTTCGCCATCACTGACCTAGACCTTGCCTCTAGAAGGCAGGAAGGGTATTTGAAATCCCTGCTGCTCCCTCTTCTCTAGCCATCATCAGAATCTATCTAGTCTGTCCCGTTGTTCTGACGAAAACTCCAACTCGCCAAAATCTCCAACCACGTCACTGCCAGTGACTCTGCAGCACCAATAATTGGAGGATTGGGACGAGTTGGCTGTTTTGACAGAACAGCGGTAGCATATACATCAGGGATATGCAATTAGCGGACCTCCAGCTGTTGCAAAACTACAAGTTCCATCATGCCTCTGCCTCTGGGTGTCATGCTTGTGGCTGTCAGTCTTGCTATGCCTCATGGGACTTGTAGTTCTGCAACAGCTGGAGGTCCGCTAATTGCATATCCCTGATATACACTATGGTACACCATATAATGAGTGGACATTGTTAGTCTGTCCGATACTAACAACATGACCGCCTCCAAAGCAGCGACAAATTTTTTCCTCCTTACCTGGTGTTCTGTCAAAACATCCAAATCGTTGTGTACCGCACTGTATACACTGCCGCTGTTCTGTGTAAAGAGGCAAATTATCCAACTCTCCAATTATTGCTGCTGGAGAGTCACCGGACGTGACGTGGTTGGAGATTTTGGCGTGTTGGAGTTTTTCGGCAGAACACTGGGACAGACTAGAGTCACTAGATGGATTCTGATGATTTATCAATGCCATCACTTGACGTGAACTAACCTTTTAATAATGTGCATAGTCTGGACCCTATGTGATCATGTTTGTGTACTATCCTTCGTATATAAAAAATATGAATTTAAAATGCATTATTTATGAAAAAAAATAAAAATAAATGCATGGTAATAAAAATCATAAACACATTTGACATTTATTCATTTTCCTTTATTATACTGATGCATTGCATTACTTAGAAAAACAAAAAATACCTTTTTCTTTTATCTTTAAATAAAATTTCATCTATTGTGGATTTCAGGGATCCTGACTCGTCTTCCTTGAGAACCTCCCTGAAGAACAAAAGCATTTCATTTTAAACACATGGGTAGTGGCCTGGGATTCAATCCTTGATTATTTCCCGCCTTGACTACAGCAACTCTCTCCTTAACCTTCTGAGCGGTGTTCCCAAGTCAGACTCTGGCTCGACTCGCTGCAGCCACAGACAAAGTTACTTACCTTGTCCCTGGATCCAGCGATGCCACCGCGCTGTGTGAGCGAGCGGGACCTCGCTCGATTCACACAGTGCCTCTGTGTGCCGCCGATCTCCGTTCCCTGCGACGTTACGACGCACGGGAGCGGAGAACGGCGCCAAATTCAAAAAGGTAAACAAACACAATACATACAGTATACTGTAATCTTATACAGTACTGTATGTAAAAAATACACACCCCCCTTGTCCCTAGTGGTCTGCCCAGTACCCTACATGTTATTTTATATAATAAAAAACCTTTCTTTCTGCCTGCAAACTGTAGACTGTCCATAGCAACCAAAAGTGTCCCTTTATGTCAAAAATGGTTTTAGAGCAGCTAGAAAACAGCGATAATAAATTATAATCACTTGCAGAATTGTGCGATAGCGATTTGTGGGGAAATTCGTCATAAAAAAATAAAAGTAATGACAGCGACAATTCTGCAACTGAGCAAATTTCAGTGATTTTGAGTTGATTACATTATTGAATAATTTTTATTATATTATTATTTTTTTATATTATTATCATTATCGGTATGTCCGATCAGCCCCTACCCTGTCCACCTTTAGGAGATCCCTGAAAACTCATTTATTCAGGGAAGTCTATCCCATACCCACCTAACAACTGTCCCAGAGCCACCCCCATCAAATCATTCTCAGCATCCATTACCTTTTGTACCACCACCCCCTCCCTTTAGAATGTAAACTCTACGAGCCGGGCTCTCCTGTACCTTCTGTATTGAACTGTAATTGTGCTGTCCCCCCACATTGTAAAGCGCTGCGTAAACTGTTGACGCTATATAAATCGTGTATAATAATAATAATAATAATATTATTATCTCACACAATGAAGGCACAGTTCTTACCATGTTCTTTCATAGCCACCTTCCCACCGCTTGGTTTTTTCTGGTTCTTCATCCACCTTTAAATGATCTGCCATTTTTGCTTTATTCTGAAAATAAAGAGGGATATTAAACAGAAGAACAGGTATGCATTATGAGATATATACCGGTACTTAATATACAGTACAATTCTATTTGTTTTTTTAAAATCAGGTAAATAGGAAATATCACTTAAAGCGGTTGTAAAGGGGAAAAAAAAAATTTCCTTTAAAATAACAAACATGTTATACTTACCTCCACTCTGCAGTTCGTTTTGCACAGAGTGGCCCCGATGCACGTCTTCTGGGGTCCCTCGGCGGCTGTCTCTGGTCCTCCCGGCAATTACCGACCACAGTCATGCGAGAGTTTGCATGGTGGCGAGTAATTGTGGGCGCGCTCCCGTGATACAGCGAGCGGCCATAGACGCTCACTGTATCATTCGGCCCGCCCCTCGGCGCGCCGTGTCACTGGAGGTGATTGACAGCAGCGCCAGCCAATGGATGCGCTGCTCTCAATCCATCCGCTCTAGCGAATCAGCGGCCAGGCTGAGCGGCGAAGAGGATCTCGGGACCGCGCAGGACTTTCGACGGGTCTGGTAAGTAAAACAGGGGCTTGGGGGGGGGGGAATTTTTTATTTTATTTACTCCATTAATAACAACACAACACCATTTTCAGCAACAGGAGGTAGCAATTTTCTAAAGCCACAAAACCAGCTACTGCTGGTAGACCTGAGAAGTATAAAATTAAAGTAAAACTTTTTTTTTTCGTTTTAGATAGAGTGGAGAGGGATCAGAACTCCTGCCAGTTTTTACTGCCGTCTGTGCCCCCATTAACCATTTGCCAACCAGGCCAATTCTGACATTTCTCTCCTACATGTAAAAATCATCATAGAACCCACAAAAAACAATCTCAGCTTCCCAGCCGAGGCGGCGCAGTTTTTTTGAATGCAGAGGCCGGGTGTGACGTCATAACATCGCACCCGGCTTCCGACGATCATAGAGACCCCGGCGACCATCTTCTCCACCGGAAATCTCTATGGTGCACATCCAGGGCCGACAGATCCGTTCTCTGACTCACCGATCATAGAGGGCAGCAGGAGGGGGGTGGACGTTCCCTCTGGCCGCCCATAAGAACGCTCAAGCGGCTGACCGTCGGCAAATGGTTAATGAGATTCTTCCTCTATATATGTTCTGTTAACCATTATCATTAAATATGAAAGTAAAAAATCCCAAATTGGGTTGACCACAAGAAAAATAATTAAGGGAAACTCCTCACTTCCTGTTTGGCTAAGGGACAGGAAGTGAAGGGAAATCTCCACAATGGGACACAGATGGCGGGAAAAAATCAGGGGTTGAAAATGAAGAAAGAAACCCCACTGCCACGTAGGGCTGAGGCAAGAGTCCCTGGCCCTGTGTATATTTCAACTCAAGGCTGGATCAAACATCAAAAAGCATTTAGGCACGGCAGCAATCAGGGCCAATGTGGACATATCAGGAGAGTCCTACACGGGGACTCAATATAAGACTAACCTTTTTGTCGATGATGCCCTCTTGCCCTGCCCAACCCACGTATCTCCCTCCCCAATCTGCAACTCAAGCTTGATCGCTTCTCTGCCTTTTCGGGTCTTCGGATCAACCTTTCTAAGACGACGGCACTGAATGTAACTCTCTCCAAAGTTGTGGAACAGCTTCAAGAGCACTTTCCATACAGCTGGGCAATCCACTCGATCGACTATCTAGGGCAGGGATATGCAATTAGTGGACCTCCAGCTGTTGCAAAACTACAAGTCCCATCATGCTTTGCCTCTGGGTGTCATGCTTGTGGCTGTCAGAGTCTTGCTATGCCTCATGGGACTTGAAGTTCTGCAACAGCTGGAGGTCCGCTAACTGCATACCCCTGATCTAGGGATTAAACCGATACCTTCCAACTCTTCCCTGTTCTCTGCCATTACTCTCTGTTGTGCACTTTAACCTTCCCTATGAATTCCTGGCAATATGCTTCTCTGATCCTCCCCTTCTTCCACGATTTCCAATCGATCTCCTGAGATCGATTGGAAAGAGATCAGAGCCTTGGAGCCTTGTAATACCAACGGCCACCACCGGATTTCGCCAGCTCACACAAAGAAGAGCTGGGGACTTCACCAAAAAAAAAAAAGTTTTTTTTTTTTGTTTTTTTTGCCCACCTTCCAAGCCAAGTCGCCAGGATGCCATTTCTAGTCGGGCGACCTGGCGACCAGGATTAGTCGAGCCCTGGGTTAAAGTAATTTTATCCTGAAAAATTGCATTGTGACAAAAATATTGCAACAATCACCATTTTATTCTCTAGGGTCTACTAAGAAAACATATATAATCTTTGGGGGTTCCAAGTAATTTTCCAGCAAAAAACAATGATTTTAAATTGAAACCAACAAATGTCAGAAAAAAGGTTTGGTGTTTAAACTTTCCTCATTTACACACAAAGTCTATTCCTTTGATGTAAAGGACAAATTGTTACAATGTTTAGACTTAAAACGGAGGTTCACCCAAAAAAAAAAAATGTTTAACATTACATTCAGCCGAGTTGTCCTAATGACAATCGGCTGTTTTTTTTTTTTTTTTGGTACATACCTTATTTTCACCGCCGCTTCCGGGTATGTCTTCTGTGGGACTGGGCGTTCCTAATTGATTGACAGGCTTCCGACCGTCGCATACTGCGCTTCACGAGTTGCCGAAAGAAGCCGAACATCGGTGCGCAGGCGCCGTATAGAGCCGCACCGACGTTCGGCAACTCGTGACGCACTGTATGCGACGGTCGGAAGCCTGTCAATCAATTAGGAACGCCCAGTCCCGCAGAAGACATACCCGGAAGCAGCGGTGAAAATAAGGTATGTACGGAAAAAAAAACAGCCGATTGTCATTAGGACAACTCAGCTGAATGTAATGTTAAACATTTATTTTTGGGTGAACCCCCGCTTTAACGTTACACTGCTAAAGAATGTTGCGATACTTGGCAGACTGCCTGGATTTTTTCTTCCTTTCTTTTGATGGCTGTGGCTTCAGCAGAGCAGAGAATTCTCTGCATAGAAAGAATCGGGAAATACTTGGTCAAGATCGCAATGGAAAAAAAAAATTGCGATAACGATTCTCTACCATTAATCGTGCAGCTCTAATGGACACAGGGAGCTGCGACTCAGCCCCCATAACAAGCTGCTTGCTGTGGGGGGCACTCAACAGGAGGGAAAGAGGAGGATCCGGGCTGCTCTGTGCAAATCCACTGTACAGGGTAGGCAAGTATAACATGTTTGTTATTTTTATAGAAAAAAAAGAAAACACGACTTTACAATCACTTTAACATGTTCATTTCATTCAAGTCAGATTCACATTTTTTTTTTAATATATTTAAATTAAAATAAAAAAATGCTCCGGCACTTCCTGTTCCTGCCACCACTGCCTCCCATTTGTGTCTCAGTGTCCCTGAAGGGAGTCTACCTGTGGCCATGCTGCCACACATTGCGCAGGAATGGTTGTCAAGAAGCTGATCCTGAGTAAGGATGAGTTCCGGCGTGTTTTCAGTCCATGTGCAGAGCCCACCAGGAAGTCGGCACCGCACTGCGCTAATTACAGGCAGGGAGACATTTTGCAATGCTCGGCTGCAGACATCGGGAAATGTCTCCCTGCCTGTGATTAGCGCAGCGGAGTGCCGACTTCCTGGTGGGCTCTACACATGGACTGTGCAAACACGCCGGAGCTCATCCCTAATCCTGAGTAGGGAGGAGCTCAGGAGTGCTCTGACACAGGTTCAAACCTGCAGGAGCCATGCCGCCAGGAAGCTGTCAAAGACAAAACAGCCAATCATAAGTGACAAAGGCATTCCCTGCCCCACAGCTGCATATATAATATATATATTTATATTTATATTGGGCTGCAGGGCAGAGAATGCTGCTGCCGCCTATGATTGGCTTTTGGCTTTGACAGCTCCCAGGCACAAGTGAAACTGAAGTGTCTTAAAGAGGCTGGAGGAGATCAGCAGCACAGAGATGTAAACAAGGAGTGAGAAATGTGGAAATTGTAATTGATGAAAAACAAACAAAGCGTGGGGTTTAGGCTGCATTCACTCCATGGCATTTAGTACACATGCACATTTACCAAATAAAAATGCATGTCACGCTTGCAGTGTCATTCAATGACAATGGCACCCCAAAAACAGCAGGCGGACTTGCATTGTTTCATGCAACAAGAGAGGCGCAAAAAAAAGGATGCAGGAGCTATTTTGTGTCACATAAGGGAGCGCACTGAACAGGCTGCCCTATGCGTTTAGCACAGCAATGCACACAACCTTTCACTGTGGAATAAACCCTGACAAAATTAGATAGATAGATAGATAGATAGATAGATAGATAGCACATTCATAGGAGGAGCACCCCCTGTCCTCATACACACTCTGCCAATTATCTCAGGAAACAACAGATCACACCACACACATACCTGACCCAACTCACAGCCAGAGAATTATTATGACTGTCACACCAGTGACCAGACACACAACACAGCCCACCTTCTCTGCTATCTTCGGGACTTCTTTTCACTCGTGTGCAGCACAGAACAACTTCCCCCCGGAAACATTCACGCTGTACAAATGTTCCGCTCTCCTCTCTCTCGGAGTACAATGTGTGCTCAGTATGTGGGGAGGAGCTCTGCTTTAACCCCTTGTCTACAGCGGGTTTTTCTTTTTTCACATGTTATAATATGCATCTGTTTTGTTTTTTGCTAGAAATTACTTGAAACCCCTAAGCAATTTTTTCTGAAAGCAAAGATCCTAAAGAATAAAATGGTGTCAGTGGTATTTTTTTCAGATTGCACAATATTTATGTAACTATTTATCAAACGCAATATTTTTTCAGATTTTTTGGTAAAATATAAAATAAATACAAAGTTTTGTGAAGTAAATCGAACCTGTTAAGCCTTAAAGCGGAGGTGCACACAAAACGTAAGACCCCTTTCACAATGAGGAGTTTTTCAGGCGGTACAGCCCTAAAAATAGCGCTGCTATACCGCCTGAAAAACTCCTGCCCAGCAACCTCAATGTGAAAGCCGGAGGGCTTTCACACTAAGGCGATTCGCTGGCGATAGACCAAAAAATCTCCTGTCAGCAGCATCTTAGGAGCGGCGTGTATACCGCTCCTTCCCATTTAAAACAATGGGAACCACGGCAATACCGCCCGCAATGCGCCTCTGCAGAGGCGCATTGCGGTCCGTATTAACCCTTTATCGGCCGCTAGCGGGGGTTAATACCGCCCCGCTAGCGGCCGAATCCCGCGGCAAATCAGACGGTATAGCGCCGCTATTTTGAGCGGCGCTATACCACCACCGTGGTTCCCGCCCCAGTCTGAAAGGGGTCTAGATTTCCGCTTTTCAGAACCCTCTGGTGTCACATTTGGCACCTTTTAGGGGGAGGGGGGGTGCAGATACAGTACCTGTATAATACAGATATTTGCACCCACTTCTGGGCATAGACTCCCACGGGAGTCACTCCCCATCCCCCCTAAGGTGACCACATGTCCCGGATTGCCCAGGACAGTCCCACATTATGCAGGTCTGTCCCGGGCACCTTCATTCCAGGACAATACAGTGTCCCGTAATGAAACTGACACAGCCACCCCCGGGCCAATCTGATGCCCCCAAAAAAGGCGGCCACATCACCTCTTTACTCACCGACAGTACTTGTCCTGACGGGGAATGCCTGGAAGAGCACAATCCCCGCCCCCTGCTTGTGATTGGAGAAATCATAAATCCCGCCTTTTGTATCCATTCACTGTGCTGTGATTCGTTACAGCACAAGCTGATTTTTGGGAAGGGAGGGTGTCACTGAATGGTAGTTTGGAAATGTGGTCACCCTACTCCCCCCCCCCCAGCTGTCTTTTGGGAAACACACAGGTCCCAGAAGATATCGGGTACCAGTTAGGACGCATTGCGTGACTCGCGCATGCGCAGTAGGGAATTGGGAAGTGAAGCCGCAACGCTTCATTTCCTGATTCCCTCACTGAGGATGGCGGCGGGCGCAGCCGAGAGCTGAGCGATTGCTCGGCTTAGGCTGCCGACATCGTGGGCACCCTGGACAGGTAAGTGTCCATTTATTAAAAGTAAGCAGCTGCAGTATTTGTAGCTGCTGGTTTTTAATATTTTCTTTTTAGGATCTCCGCTTTAAAGAGGAACTACAGTCGGCTCACATAATTTGTAATAAAAAACATCTTTGCCATTCTGAAGCTTCCCTACAACACTTTGCATATTATTTTATATATACTGAAAAGCTCCCAACTGTCCCTGATTGAGGGACTGTCCCTGATTTAGGGCAATGTCCCTCTGTCCCTTTTTCCTCCTCATTTGTCCCTCATTTTAATCTGATCTGTATAGTTGTATATAAAATGCACCTTTTTATCTTTCAAAAAGTGTTTCCCAGTGCTTAACCTTTCATCAAAGCTGCTGATTGATGTAAACATTATATTATGGGTGGACCTTCCCTTTAATGCACAGAATGCATTAAAGCAGAGCTCCAGCCCGCCCACCAAAAATGTTTTAAAGTCAGCAGCTACAAATACTGTAGCTGCTGACTGTTAATATTAGGACACAGAATACCCAAAGGGCACAAAGATGGAGTTTTGAGGTTCAGAAAAATTGATCAACATCAAATTATCAAAAAATAGAATTTTTTTATTATATTACATAGACAATATAAAATTACTATAAAATATTTGGGCATAAACAGCCCTGTGGTTACAATACAGAAGAATTGTTGCCTCTACGTGTTTCACCACAATGGTGGCTTCTTCTGGAGCTTCTGTAGTACCTTTACATACACTATCACCCTTAATGTGTGTATGACTGTGTGTCCCAAGCGTGTCACGATCCCACGGGGTAAAATGACCACACCAGCCAAGCAGACTCTGGCTGGAAAAGGCGCCCAGAGGCGATTCAGTTCGCATGAGTAGCGCTATACAAGTCATTCATTCATTTATTCATTCATTCAATGATTATGGTTCCAAACAGTGGCGGCCCGTCCATAGGGGGCGCATGGGCGCCGCCCCCCCTCTCCCCAAAGCCAGTAAAAAAAAAAAAAAAAAAAAAATGAAAAAAAAAATTTTTTTTTTGGGCCCTTTAAGAAAAAAAAAAGGTCCTTTAAGACGGTGCATGTTCAGGGTGAGCGCCGGTCAAAGACTCAGAGCACTGCTATAGCATCATTGAAGCGTCATGCCAATGCAGCAGGCAAGACGCTTCATTTGCAGTTTTTTTTTAAGCTCTGTGGCTATGTGCTGTGCGCCATGAGCCAATCACTCTCCAGTGTCTCCACTCTCCTCTCTAATTGGGTCCTGCTGCTTCCTCACTGCAGAAGGAAATGGGCGGTGCTTTCCCCAGGGCAGTGTTACTTCGCTTTTGACTCCAGGAGGAATCAAGGTAAGAAACTTTATTAAAAACACTTTATTTGTCTCATTGTCTGTCCTGTCCACCCCATCATGTCCAGCACCCAGGCCCGTCGGAACAGGACAGGCAATACAAGCAACTGCTTGGGGCCCCGACCTGGTCAGGGGCCCCCCCAAGCAGCAGCCCGCATGCCTGTCCACTCTGGCTACGGCGCCGCAGAGCGCCAGGGTATCCTGATCGTTAGTCCTGATTGTGCACCCCCTCGCGCCTGGCGGCTGTTGTGTATTCTGCATGTACGAGGAGGAGGTAGGCTGTCCCACCTCTTCCCCATGTGTTAACTTCCTCCTCAGTACCTACTGATTTGCTCCACCCACCTCTTCCCTGCGTCCAAACAGCAGAATGCATAAATTCATGAAGGAAAGGATAATAAAAGGCAAGTACAAACCGATGCACTCACCATGGCAGTTTGGGGTTAAAATGCTCAGTTAGATCTCCCCCAGCAGCCAGCGTGCTGTGCTGAACTGTCAGCACTTCACAGGAGCTCCGAGTGTGTGTCAGCCTGGAGCAAACACTGATAAGAGGACGGGGTCGGCAGGAGAGGACACCAACAGATGAGATTACACCCTCGAGGGATGGAAGGAGGACAGATCCTTAAATATCAGGGCAAGGTTCATGCTGGGATGGGCCCCCCCCCCCCCCCCCAAAGTTAAGGACTACAGGTCCCAGCATGAACCCCCCCAGAACTGAAGATGCCCCCCTCAATCAGTGAACTACAGGTCCCAGTATTAGCATGTGAAATCTATGAGCTCACAGTAATTCTCAGGGGCCCATGCTGGGACCTGTAGTCCTTCAATATGGGGGGGATCACATTCCTAGATGTCAGGGGTCCATGCTGGGACCTGTAGTCCTTCAATATGGGGGGGGATCACATTCCTAGATGTCAGGGGTCCATGCTGGGACCTGTAGTCCTTCAATATGGGGGGATCACATTCCTAGATGTCATGGGTCCATGCTGGGACCTGTAGTCCTTCAATATGGGGGGATCGCATTCCTAGATATCAGGGGTTCATGCTGGGACTTGTAGTCCTTCAATATGGGGGGGGGATCACATTCCTAGATGTCAGGGGCTCATGCTGGGACTTGTAGTCCTTCACCTTTGGGATGTGACCCCCCAAACGTAAAGAACTACAGGTCCAAGCATGAACCCCTGACATCTAGGAATGTTATCCCCCCCATATTGAAGGACTACATGTCCCAGCATGGACCCCTGACATTTGGAGGCAGGCTACAGGTGGAAAGTGGCACACTGGTCTCTGAGCATTTTCTGTATCATGTCTGCAGACTCTGACCACCTCTTGTATGATATCTGCGGGGGTATATACTTATTGGAGGGGGGGTCCGTACTGAGGTAGGGGGCCTATACTTAGTGGAGAGGGGGGTCCGTACTGAGGGAGGGGGTCCATACTGAGGTAGGGGGCCTATACTTAGTGGAGAGGGGGGTCCGTACTGAGGGAGGGGGTCCGTACTGAGGTAGGGGGCCTATACTTAGTGGAGAGGGGGGTCCGTACTGAGGTAGGGGGCCTATACTTAGTGGAGAGGGGGGTCCGTACTGAGGGAGGGGGTCCGTACTGAGGTAGGGGGCCTATACTTAGTGGAGGGGGGGGTCTATTATTACAATGTAATAATGGAATTATATTCCAAGCATGGTATTTGGATGATATAAGTGCTATAACCAGCCATTCACCTGACAAAACACCCTGCACCGAAATCCCGCCAACCCTGAAATTACATTCAACACGACCCCCCTGGTCCTTGGCAAAATTGTCCCTGAATGGCAGTTTGGAAATGTGGTCACCCTAGATGGGGACACCTGCTGTGGGGGGGGGGACTCTGATGGGGACACCTGCTGTGGGGGGACTCTGATGGGGGCACCTGCTGTGGGGTGGGAGGGGGGAGTAAGAAATATGTTGGATTTAGTTATTGTGCACTTTTTTATGTATATTAATTGATTTTATGGTACAGTGGTGTTTTTTGCAAATGTTCAATTGTTGAAATTGTTCAAATTTTATGCACATTATATGCAACAGCAGTATTTGCACTGTAAACCTTTTTTATTTATATAACGTATGGGTGAACTTAAACTGTATCCCTATGCTGTGGTTCCTGTAGGCTTTGCGTGCGTGCCGGGGGGGGGGGGGGTCGGGGTTTCTGGGGTTTGGGGGCCTCCATGTCCATTTTGCTTGGGGCCCCCAAATTCCTTCAAACGGCCCTGCCAGCACCTTATGCTGTATGCTCAGCCTGTACTGTGATCGGACTGAGAGAGGACAGGAGGGAGGGGGAGGGTGCCGTGCTTCACATCTCCTGTCTGTGTGTGAGGGCTTAGAGTGCCTGCGTCCTGCAGCTGTGCTTTACAAATCTCTTATCTCTGTCTGTCTATCTAATCTATCTGACTGTCCTGCCTGTCCCCTCTCTCTCTCTTTCTCTCTCTCTCTCTCTCTCTCTCTCTCTCTCTCTCTCTCTCTCTCTCTCTCTCTCTCTCTCTCTCTCTCTCTCTCTCTCTCTCTCTCTCTCTCTCTCTCTCTCTCTCTCTCTCTGTCTCTCTCTCTCTCTCTCTCTGTCTGTCTGTCTGTTTAATTATCTATCTATCTCTCTATCTATCTATCTCTCTCTATCTATCTATCTCTCTATCTATAGCTCTATGTCTCTATCTATCTATGTCTCTATCTATCTATCTATAGCTCTATCTATCTCTCTCTCTCTCTCTATAGATCTATCTCTCACTCTCTCTATAGATCTATCTCTCTCTCTCTCTATCTATCTATGTCTCTATCTATCTATGTCTCTATCTATCTATGTCTCTATCTATCTATCTATCTATTAGCTACCTCTGTCTAATTATCTATCTATTTATCTATCTATATCTATCTGTCTGTTTAATTATCTATCTATCTATCTATCTATCTATCTATCTATCTATCTATAGCTATCTGCCTAATTATCTATTTATCTATCTAATTATCTATCTATATCTATCTGTCTGTCTGTTTAATTATCTATCTATCTATCTATCTATAGCTCTATGTCTCTATGTCTCTATCTATCTATCTATCTATCTATCTATCTATCTATCTATCTATCTATCTATCTATCTATAGCTCTATATCTCTATGTCTCTATCTATCTATCTATCTATCTATCTATCTATCTATCTATCTATTTGTCTGTCTATCTAATTATCTATAGCTAGCTGTCTGTCTGATTATCTATCTATCTATCTATCTATATCCATCTAATTATCTATCTATATCTATATATCTGTCTGTTTAATTATCTATCTACAGCTCTATCTATCTATCTATCTATCTATCTATCTATCTATCTATCTATCTATCTATCTATCTATCTATCGCTCTCTATCTAATTATCTATCTATATCTGTCTGTCTGATTATCTATCTATCTATCGATCTATCTATCGATCTATCTATCGATCTATCTATCGATCTATCTAATTATCTATATCTATCTGTATGTCTAATTATCTATCTATCTAATTATCTATAGCTCTATCTCTCTCCCCCTCCCTCCATCTATCTATCTGTTTAATTATCTATTTATCTATAGCTCTATCTAGCTATGTCTCTCTATCTATCTATCTGTCTGTCTATCCAATTATCTATCTAATTATATATAGCTCTATCTCTCGCTCCCTCCCCCTCCCTCTATCTATCTATCTATCTATCTATCTATCTATCTATCTATCTATCTATCTATCTATCTATAGCTATCTGCCTAATTATCTATTTATCTATCTAATTATCTATCTATCTATCTATCTATCTATCTATCTATCTATCTATCTATCTATTTGTTTTATTATCTGTCTGTCTATCTATCTATCTATCTATCTATCTATCTATCTATCTATCTATCTATCTATCTGTCTCTCTGTCTGTCTGCAGGTCCCATTGTCTGCGAGTGGCGGGGGGGGGGTTGACTGGGGTTTTGTTTGCGCCCCCCCAAAAAAATAGAGCACCAGCCGCCACTGGTTCCAAATAATCCCTAAACCCCTCCAGGATGTCCGATCGGGGATGTCTGTGCCAAGAGCAGGATGGCAGAACAAATACCCTCCAGTTGAGCCTGTTTGCCTTAGAGAAGGGCGCTTAACAGATTTAATCAGTCAGTATCCTTTTTCCTTTTTCTAGTGAGAGCTTGAGACAGTCACGGCAAATTTCAAAGTGCTTGTGCAATCTAAGTGCTTCCCTCACAAAAATGGAACTTCCACTTTTCGGAACCCCCCCCCCCCTCCGGTGACACATTTGGCACCTTTCAGGGGGAGGGGGGTGCAAATACCTGTCTTCGCACCCACTTCCGGGCATAGACTCCAGTGGGAGTCTACGCCACTCCCCCCCCCCCCCTGCTGTCTCCTGGGAAACACACTGTTCCCAAGAAAGAGCGGGAACCAGTGACGGCGTGTCACGCTACTCGCGCATGCGCAGTAGGGAACCGGGCAGTGAAGCTTCACTTCCTGATTCCCTCACCGAGCATGGCGGTGGCAGCATCTGAGGATCGAGCGATTGCTCAGCCTCGTCTGCCGACATCGCGGGTGCGCTGGACAGGTAAGTGTCCATTTTATAAAAGTCAGCAGCTCCAGTATTTGTAGCTGCTGGCTTTTAAAAAAAAAAATTCGGGTGAACATCCGCTTTAACTTTGAATTGTCTCCGTTCCTTAATTCAGTGTCAATAAAACATCTGTTTAACTGGAAAGATCGGCATTAAAGTTGATCCAATCCAAGGGAATAAAATAACCCTTTTTGAGCAGTTCAGTTATTAAACGCTTCACTGGCAGCAGGACAAATGGCAACAGCTGTTAAAAAAGGGTTATTCTCTTGGATTGGATCAACTTTAATGCTGATCTTCCCAGTTGAACAGGTGTTTTATTGACACTGAATTAAGGAACAGAGGCAATTCAAAGTTAAAGCGGGGGGGTCACCCTAAAAAAAAAAAAAAATTCTAACATGCCATCCAGCATACTAACGCGAGCTACAGTATGCCTTTATTTTATTTTTTTGCGCCGTACTCACTGTTTAATCCCGTAGTTAAGTTTCAGACTAGTAGGCGTTCCTATGCAGAGGGGAACATGATTGACGGCCGGCTATGGCGCGTCACAGAAATAGCCGAAATAGGACTTGGCCGTATAGCGCCGTGAAGAGCCGAGTCCTACTCGGGAAGCGTGACGCGCCATAGCCAGCCGTCAGTCATGTTCCCCTCTGCATAGGAACGCCCATTCCCCGTGGGGAGTCTGAAACGTAACTACGGGATTAAACAGTGAGTACGGCGCAAAAATAAATAAAAAATAAAGGCATACTGTAGCTCACGCTAGTATGCTGGATTTCATGGTAGAAACTTGCTTTTTAGGGTGAACCACCGCTTTAAGGAAGCACTTACACATGTACACATGATCGGAAATTCCAACAGCAAAAGTCCGATGTGAGCTTTTGAACGGAAATTCCGACAGTGTGTATGCTCCATCAGACTTTTGCTGTCGGAATTTCCACGTGTATGCAAGCCAAGCTTGAGCGGAATTCCATTGGAAAAACCATCCAAGTCAGTAAATAAAGTCCCAACATATAAATTCATGACCGTCAATCGCAGCAGCAGGAATCAGTAGACTGTTGCCGCTGGAAATTGCAGCGCGGTTAAATGCCCGTGTGTGTGCATCCCAACTGAAAGATTGTACCTCAGGATGGTGGAGCTGGAGGAGGAATCTGCAGTAGTTGGCATTGCGCGCACGATTTACCGATTGAGGTCAAAGTTTTGTAGACTCATTTGCAATTGAGTAAATAAAATTATTTTTCTTTCTGCATACATGTGCATTTATTGTTTGTTTTTTTGCAAAAGGTGGACACATGGTTTTTAGTCAATCTAAAATAATAAAACGCATATATTTTTGCAGGAAATAATTTGTGCAATTATTTTTCCCCAACGGGAGCCAGCACTGCAGTTGCGATTGTTGGAGGCTCCTGCAGACACATCCTCCAGTTTTCTACTTGTACCTCTGTATAGGCTTTGTTAGAAAGCTGCAGGAAGTGTCAGTGGACTACACGTGCGCTAAAATTAGTGGCGGCCCGTCCATAGGGACGCACGGGCGCCACCCCCCCTTCCACAGTCACAAAAAAACAAAAAACGGGCCCTTTAAGAACTTTTATTCGGCTAAAATGTCATATTGACATTTTAACCGCAGTTCTGGCGGCCGTCTATAGAGGGTGCTGCAGCCCCTCTCGCAAATAACACACATTCGTGCATAAATGCACGAATGTATGTTATTGGTTGGTTGCCAGCTGCCTTGTCTATTCAATAACCGGACGCGGGACGCCGGTTACCCGAATAGCGGCAGCTGGTTGGCTGAGGGGAACTGCCTATCAAAGCCAGCGGCTCTGATAGGCTTTTCTCCGGCTCTCAGATGTCTATACTCGGAGCGCAGGCAATCTGCGCTCCTTGCATAAGACAAACGGCCGTTTCAGCCAATCAGGTTCCCGGATTCTGGTTATCAGGAACCTGATTGGCTGAAGCTTCACCACAGCGGCAGAAGACATCGAGGGAGGACATGGAATCCTCAAGTAAGTGCTTTTTACAGGGAAAGGGGCACAGTGACATCATGGGGCACAGTGGTGACAAAGGGCACAGAGGTGACAATTGGCACAGTGGCATCATGGGGCACACTGGTGACAAAGGGCACAGAGGTGACAATTGACACAGTGGCATCATGGGGCACAGTGGTGAGTGACAATGGGCACAGTGGCATCATGGGGCACAGTGGTGACAAAGGGCACACAGGTGACAATTGGCACAGTGGCATCATGGGGCACAGTGGTGAGTGACAATGGGCACAGTGGCATCATGGGGCACAGTGGTGACAATGGGCACAGTGGCATCATGGGGCACAGTGGCATCATGGGGCACAGTGGTGACAATTAAAGGGCACAGTGGTGACAATTGGCACAGTGGCAACAATTGAGGGGCACAGTGGCTGCGTTTGATGGCATGGCACAGTGGTGACAATTGATGGAACAGTGGCTGCATTTGATGGCATGGCACAGTGGTGACAATTGATGGCACACTTGCTGTGTTGCATGGCACAGTGGTGACAATTGATGGCACAGTTGCTGTTTGATGGCATGGCACAGTGGTGACAATTGATGGCACAGTGACTGCATTTGATGGCATGGCACAGTGGTGACAATTGATGGCACAGTTGCTGTGTTGCATGGCACAGTGGTGACAATTGATGGCACAGTGACTGCATTTGATAGCATGGCACAGTGGTGACAATTAATGGCACAGTTGCTGTGTTTGATGGCATGGCACAGTGGTGACAATTGATGGCACAGTGGCTGCATTTGGTGGCATGGCACAGTGGTGACAATTAATGGCACAGTTGCTGTGTTTGATGGCATGGCACAGTGGTGACAATTGATGGCACAGTGGCTGCATATGGTGGCATGGCACAGTGGTGACAATTGATGGCACAGTTGCTGTGTTGCATGGCACAGTGGTGACAATTGATGGCACAGTGGCTGCGTTTGATGGCATGGCACAGTGATGACAATTGATGGCACAGTGGCTGCGTTTGATGGCATGGCACAGTGGTGACAATTGATGGCACAGTGACTGCATTTGATGGCATGGCACAGTGGTGACAATTGATGGCACAGTTGCTGCATGTGATGGGCACAGTGAGGCTGCAAATTTTTTTTTTTTTTCGTTTGCGCCCCCCCCAAAAAATTTTGAGCACCAGCCGCCACTGATCAGTACACTCATAGTCCTTTGAGAACTACAAATCCATCCTCTGTGGTGGAAGATGGGACTTGTAGTTTATTTATTCACAGATCTCCATTTCAAATCTGACAGCTGCTCCCAGAGAAGAAGTCACCCAGCCCCACACATCTACCCTTATTTTAAATGTGTGTGTGTGTGGGGGGGGGGTAATGATAGCACACGTTACACCCTAAACACAGGTGTAACATGTTCTAAAGATGAACTTATCCTTTAACTGCATCTGCTGACATTTAGAACAATTAAACAATATTCACCAGACAGATGCTTGTTGCTACCAACGATCATTAATTGGTACATTGCAGAATCATGAAGTGTGGATAATCACAAAGATGCAATTGTCTAGAAAACACTGTAGCACTGAATAGGCAAGTCAATTAGCAGCTTATTGTGAGAATTTTTATAGTCATACAATAAAGAAATCACCCAAAGCATTGTTGTTTTTAGGTGTTGGCTTAAACATAAGCGTCCTGGACTTTAATTATAAATACTGTAAAAAAAAGTCTCCTATTCACAGAAAACATGTCTATTGATCCAACATCACAGTCCATGTGAAATTAATAAAAACAAAAGTATGGCTATTCCAATATTAATATCGCAGTCAAAAAGTATAAGGGCTTGTGCACACCATTTTACTAGTGCAGAACGAGCATGGATACACAGAAAACAGGTATTTTCTATGTGCCCCATGTCCCCTGCCCCACACTAAAACAGAGTTGTCAGATGCAGAGCAATGTTGTGTGGAAAAATGCATGCTGGATGCATTTTCCCGCAACAGAGCAGTGCATGGAAATAAAATGAAGTCTCACCAACACAGAGCTACATTTAATATTTTTGGCCAAATTTTATGATAACAGACAAAATGGAAAAAGTGTCTCTTTGATACCAAATTAAAGGGTCACTAAAGGAATTTTTTTTTTTTTTTTTTTTTTTTTCTGAAATGACTGTTTACAGGGTATAAAGACATAATAGTTAACCGATTCCTTTTAAAAATGATTAAAAATAGATAAAAACCAATCATATAATGTACCTGCAGTTTAGTTTCGTTTTTGCTGTTGTTTCCTGGTTCTCTGATGTACAGAGACAAAGAGCCAATAGAGGGCAGTGATGCTTTGTAAAACGAAACGGGATTGGTGCTGACACACAGTAATCACACCTCCTTGATTAGTCACCACAGTGAGAAATGTCCCAGTACTGTGGTGATCAGGAAACAGACAACCAGGAAGTGTCCAGAACAGAGAGGAATTACAGCAACATCAGAGCAAAAACGAACAATGAGGACATGAAACCAGGACTGCAGTAAGGTAAAGGAAGCTATTTAGCTAAAAAAAAAAAATCCTTTAGTGACCCTTTAAATCCCCTTGAGAAAATAGAAATACTTTTTATTAAAAGACTAAAATATATATAAAAATATTATATGTTCCTCCAAGTGGTGCTTTAAGTCAGGAATTCAGTAACATGAATAAACTAAACTAGCCATGAAGCAGTTAATATCAATAAAAGCAAAATATAACTAGGATTATCAAATCAAAAGAACAAATGGCTCCCTAAGGAGACTTCAGTTCCAAGGGATCATTTGCCAATACTAGCGATTAAAGAGGAACTGCCGTCTGCTTACATAATTTGTAATATATATATATAAAAAAAAAAATCATTCTGAAGCTTCCCTCCAACCACTTTGCATATTATTTTATATATACTGTGATTCTGTACTTGACAAATATGCTGCAGAAATCTCCCTTCACTGAGACTGGCCATTTTAAAGCGGTTGTATACCCGCAGCAGTTTTTTTTATTTATTTTTTTACACCTGAAAGGGCAAAAAGGCATAATGAGCTAGTATGCACCACATACTAGCTCATTATGAAATACTTGCATTGGAAAGAGGTGTGGAGAACTTACCTGATCCTGATATAATCTTGCCTCGGCGTGTCTTCTGGGTATCGCCGCTCCAGCGCTGTGATTGGCTGGAGCGGCGATGTCGTCACTTCCGCGCATGCGCGGGAGACTTTATTGCGGCAAGGTCCGGCGGCTGCCGGCCCTTTAGCCAAGGATCCCCGCTGCGCATGCACCGCTGCAATCAGATGGAGATGGAAAAGTTGAAAAAGGACTGAAGGTCCACTTTAAGCTTTAGCAATTATAGTAGCAGGGTCGAGCTACTAAAAATCTCCTTTGTAGCTGTAGCATAATGAACTGAATGCCAGTTGGGGGTTTGTAAGGTGTGTTGAGGTGCCATTTAAAGTAATGTTACGCTTTTGCATGTGTGAAGCTAGCCTAAAGTGTATCTGTGGTCAAAATTGCAGTTATTTCTAGCCTATTCTTAATTAGAAAAAACATCTTGACGTCTGAAAAATGTACTTTTCAAAAATCCCAACATATTTACTTTCCTGAATTCTGTGGTACGAATTTACTATGCCCTGTGAACAGGCACGGCTGTGTCACACATTTCACAGAGCCTGCCGTCAGAACTGCAGAGGTGCTGAGAGGAGGGGTTTCAGGGGGTGGAGTTAGTAGAGGAAACACTGGTTGCAGACAGCAAGGTACCTTGGGATATGTAGGCCTTAGAAATTGAAAAAAAAATGGCAGAGGAGCAGCTGCAAAGCATGCATGGAATCCAGGAAGTTGTGGAAAGAGGGCCAGCAGACAGGCAGCACTCACAGCATGAATGGAGATTGTTCCCAGTAGGCCTATATTGGAATGCCAAAAATGTTTGTATTGGCAATAAAATTCTGGAGGTTATAAAATGAAAGTGTATGTAGTGATTAGAGGTTTGATATGGTTTAAAAAAAACAAACAAACACACACACACCTTTAAAAATTACCAAATTCTGCAAGAAACACATTTTATATGTAGATATGAAACATATAAAAAAAAAAAAAAAAGAAAGCACACCTGTTGGCATTCTTCTCCTAATAAACAAAACCACACATACAGTACCTACACAAAGCCAATGCTCATTGGAACTGTCAAAATGGGAATAAAATAAAAAAAATCGTTACTCTCAAATCTAGTTAAACTGACCCACATTGAAACCTTTCTGGGGGGGGGGGAGCCTAGACCCACACACCAGTAACTTCCTTACCGTTAATGTTTATCCTTGCTCTAGTTATAAGTTCAACATTACTAGGGTCAATATCTTGTGCAAAAAGAAATCTTTGTAGGGTCTTTATTTCTGTGGCTAAAGCCCTTATCCCTAGACACAGATGGGTTCCGGGTACCAAGCATGGACATGAATCTTCTGGCATTATCTTCCACTCAGGCCCAGATTTACTCCCTTTGCCGCCCCAAGGCCGGGTCCTTCAAAGCCGCCCCCCCCCCCCCATTAAAAGGGGGGGGGTGACGCGCGAGGGTAAGCGATTTCTCCCAGACAATGACTGGTGTTCGTGCTTCAATCATCCCGGCACCATAGTTGTTATGGTGTCAGGATGATTGAAATGCATTATTTCTATCATTACATTGTAATATAAAATTAAATAGTTAAACTCAACATAAAGCAGAATGAGTGTGAGCCCTGAGCGTGTCACTTGCCACCGTTGCTTGTCACCAGATGGGAATGTCACTTGCCACCGTTGCCTGCCACCAGATGGTGAGGTCACCTGCCACCAGATGGTGAGGTCACTTGCCACGCTGCCTGCCACCAGATGGTGAGGTCACTTGCCACGCTGCCTGCCACCAGATGGTGAGGTCACTTGCCACGCTGCCTGCCACCAGATGGGAATGTCACTTGCCACACTGCCTGCTAGCAGGATGGGAATTGCCACAGTTACCTGGCTGCCACTCAAAAAGTATTAGTTTGTCACTAATTGCATGTAAAATCAAGCCCCCCTCCAGCATTGCAGAGTACTTGCAGCCAGGTACAATGCCGTCAGCCTCTCCTCTCCCACGCGGGGAAACTAGCTGCAGGTTAACCGTGAAACAGAGGCAAATGAGACTCGAGTGAGAGCGGGTGGTGAGAGATGACGTAATTGTCTCTCTTCTGTGTCACGCAGCCTGTAAGTAAGGGTGGAAGTTGGAACAGCAGTGCGAACAATGAGAGAAGATGTAATCTCTCTCTGCCACCGCATGGCCCGCACCGCTGAAAAAATTCCTTGTCTCCTCCGCCGCGCGGTGCCGCCCCTGCACACAGTGCCGCCCCGAGGCCTGGCCTTGTGGGAAATCCAGCCCTGCTTCCACTAGCTTTATACTATAAAACATTAGCACATTGTCTTTATTCCCTCTTTTGGACTTTTCCTTTCCACCTCAGACCATTTACATCCAACTAAAACAATTCTTACATCCTCTCTCCAAAACACACAATGCCTCTCTACATGGCAAGAAAACAATGAGATGAAAATGCTGGTCATTGAACACCTGAAGACCTGTTCGCTTGTTACAATGATTAAAAGATTGTACTTGTTTCTAGGGCTGCAACCAACGATTTTCATAATCGATTAGTTGGCTGATTGTTTTGATTAAATCGATTAAAAACCTAAAAAAACATTTTTGGCCAATTTGTTGTTGGGCAGATTAAAAAAAACACAAATTGCCGCAAAAATACATTACACGCTTTTCTGCAGCTTCTCCATTGAAGTATATTGAACAAAAAATAAATTAAAAAAATAGCACTGGTTTGCGTTAAAAAAAAAAAGTCCTTGCCCTTTCCAAATATGCAGGAGCTGAAAAAAAAATCATGGATGTGAATGTGTCCCATAGGAAACCATGTAAAATGAACTGTAGTGAGTTTCTGCAAAAAGCACCAAAAAAACACAGAGGTGTGACACAGGTCTGAGGTGTTTAGTAACATAATGTGGTAAAAAAATTTTTTTTTATATATATATATATATATATATATATATATATATATATATATATATATATATATATATATATATATATATATATATATACACACACACACACACATATACATATACATATACACACATATATATGTATTACAGTTGTGTTCAAAATTATTCAACCCCCCCAATGCTGTAAAGGGTTTTAGGGAATTTAGTGTACATTTGTAATTGTATTAAGAATGAAATCCTACAAGGACTTCTTAAAGAACCATATGCAACTAAAATGACATCAATCGGTTTTGTAATACAGTAGTAAATGTTTATTTTGTGAATTCTTCATTTACACAATTATTCAACCCCTTAAAGACTACCACTCTGAAGAACAGAGGTTCATTGAAGTGTTTTCAATCAGGTATTGAAAACACCTGTGGATGTCAGGGAGCAGCAATAAAGCCTAATAAGCACCAATCAGGCAGCTTTAAAATGACTGTGATACTCAGCTCCTTCTAGACATTTACTTGTGTGGTTACAAACATGGTGAAGTCAAGAGAATGGTCGGGGAAGACAAGAGAAGAGGTGATTACTCTTCACAGGAAGGGCAATGGCTATAAGAAGATTGCAAAGATGTTAAACATACCAAGAGACACCATAGGAAGCATCATTCGCAAATTCAAGCCAAAGGGCACTGTTGAAACGCTACCTGGTCGTGGCAGAAAGAAGACGCTGACTGCGACTGCTGAGCGCTACCTGAAGCGTAGAGTGGGAAAAGTCCCTGTGTGACTGCTGAGGAACTGACAAAAGATTTGTCAGATGTGGGTACTGAAGTTTCTGCTCAGACAATACGGCGCACACTGCGTAATGAAGGCCTCCATGCCAGAACTCCCAGGCGCACCCCCTTGCTGTCTCCAAAGAATAAGAAGAGTCGACTGCAGTATGCAAAAATCATGTGGACAAACCACAGAAGTTTTGGGATTGTGTTCTGTGGACTGATGAAAAAAAATTAGAAGTGTTTGGGCCCATGGATCAACGCTATGTTTGGAGGAGGAAGAACAAGGCCTATAATGAAAAGAACACCTTGCCTACTGTGAAGCATGGCGGGGGGTCAATCATGCTTTGGGGCTATTTTGCTTCAGCAGGTACAGGGAAGCTTCAGCGTGTGCAAGGTACCATTAATTCTCTTCAGTACCAGGAGATAGTGGATAACAATGTGATGCAGTCCGTCGCAAACCTCCAAGTCCACTAGAGCATGGTTGCAGATTAAAGGCTGGAACATTTTGGAGTGGCCATCGCAGTCACCAGACTTAAATCCGAAAGAGAACCTCTGTGGGAATTAAAGAAAGCAGTTGCAGTGCGCAAGCCTAAGAATGTGACTGAACTGGAGGCTTTTGCCCATGACGAATGGGCGAAGATACCCGTAGATCGCTGCAAGACACTTGTGCCAAGCTATGCTTCAAGATTAAAAGCTGTTATAACTGTAAAAGGATGTTGTACTAAGTACTAAGATTGAATGTCACTTGGGGGTTGAATAAAACTGATAATGATGTGAGCACAGAAAAGACATTTGTGGTTATTTCATTATAAATGTTATGTTATATTTGTCGGACCTACACGTGCCTCTTTGATTTAATTGTAAGCAGGATGACTGAATGATCAAAATCAATGTCAAACTGGGCAAAACAATCAATTTCAGTGGGGGTTGAATAATTTTGAATACAACTGTATATACACACACACACACACACACACACACACACCAAAATTACAAAAAGAGAAAATTATTGCTACTGTAGGGAATTTATTTTTTACTGTTGGACAGTGAAAGTAATATTTACAGTAGCGATTTGCTTTTTTGTACTATAAAAGGGATAATTTTTTTGTTTTTTTATAAACCCCATTATGTTACTGGCCGATTAATCGATTATGAAAATGGTAATAGATTTCATAAATCGATTAGTTGTTTCGACCCTACTTGTTTCCATTGGATTTGTATTCTTAATCATACTCGTGATTATGGTAACAGTCTGCCTTTTAGGTCTTTAATAAAATAGTGTAAAAAAATTAATAAAAAACTCACTGCATTTGAAACAGAATTTTTTTAACATTTATTATCAGTTTACGTGAAATATGCATCCATTTTCTGCATTTGAAAAGGTTATAATATTTTGTCATATAACTCAAGTGCCAAAAGGCTCAATATCGTGAAGTAGAAATACACATTCTTTATATCTGTAACAATCATATGGTATGTTGAATCAAAAAAAAAAAAAAAAAAAATTCAAAACAAAAAGGGGAGGGGGGGGGGGGGGGGACACGGCAAAGAAAATATATACACACAAAAATATTTGTTAAAACACAGTACATAGCAAAGAAAAAAGTAATTTTTACATTCATTATAGCATAGTTGTCATACTGATTTCAGCGACTTACACCTAGTAAAGTACAAAATAGAAAAAAAAAAACATTTTGGGCTGCATCATCATTTACAACACCTATTAGACAAATATTAAAATGAAAGGAAACATTTTAGCCCTTTACGATAGAACATAATTGAACACTCTTGTAATGAACATTGCATTTGTAAAGTTTTAGTTTTAATAATAAGCAAGAAAGATGGCTTGATGGCACACAGACGCACTACCGCAGATAATGTGATCACCATCTGGCTTATTCTGGAAGTCGGTGTCAGGATTACAAGATGGGGACCATAATTAAGACCATTATTCAATTATTGCCCGATTGCTCTCTGGGTTGCTCATCTCTACCAATTCCTTAACCACATCCTTTGGTTTTTCCATTTAGCTTTTTTTGTGCGACACAGATCTGTGACAACACATGCATCATACACTACTTATTCCAACAAGATGCACCTATGGATTTCTTCATACTATCAAGTGGACCAAAACAGTGAACAGTGGTCCCCAACAGATAGATACCCAAGTTGTACAGCTATAAATAGTCAAATGCACTGGCTGCCATATATTGGTACAAAAATCAGTGCAAAATGCCATCTAAAATCTCAAACCCTTTGGTGTCTTTCCTTTTTAAATCAAGGCATTCAAATTTTAAAGATGTGCTCCATACAAAACATATATACACATATTCTAACTTGAAATGGGACAGCACAAGTTTAAAAAAAATAAAAGTACAGCTTAGTAGTTAGCTTTTAAGAACTATAAAAAGATATGCACAGATGGCCCTTTGTGGATTTAGGAGGCCAAATACGATGCCAATTTGGAGATGTTCTGCACCCATAAAATGGAAGCTCAGATATTATACACGATTTATAAATGCACATTTAAATCTTTTAAAAATTGAAAAAAATAAAATGAAGAAAAAAAAAACATACAAGATCCAAGGCTTATTCATAAAAATATATGAAATCTGTATTATCTATAAGCCACTACCAAAATCCCGTACATGGCTCAACCACATTAATACAAAATTTTGATGGCCAGGACCACAAAGTTTGGCTTGTGTTTTCAGCATGAAAGTCCAGATGGTTATTTGTTGTCGTCATAGTTGCTGACCATACTTTTGATGTGGTTTAGTTTGGCCTTGAGCCCCTTGCAGCGGTTCCGTTTGTTCTTGAAATCTGAAGACTGGAAGGAAACAAAGGCTCATTTTATCGTAACCAAAAGATTCTCACTGTAATTCGTAAACCTTTATTTCTTTGTCAATTTACTATAGTCATATAATTACATACAGTACATCTAGTTTCTTTGGGTTATTGGATTGTGTTCGTAGTAGTCAAAGGCTGCACAAAGAATTTAAGTGTATTTAATGTGTCCTAGTGTATGCAGTCCCCCGGTCAGGACACATCAGTACAGCTGGGAGAGTTCTGTACCAACATTGCATAGTTGGGGGGGTGCACTGTGATGCAAAGGAGGGGGTGCACATCTAGTATTACAGACACATCTGGTTCTTTGAGGGTAACCATAATGTTGACGCAGCCCGCAATGAAATAGAGTTTGACACATTCATAAACGATGCAATATTAACAACGTTCATTTTTGTAGTAGGTTCCTTTTAACATGACATCCCTAGGATAACTTTTTTTTTTTTTAAATAACAAAGGGGTTATGACCGCCAAAGGCCATTTATCCTTACTGCTGCCTATAGGTCAAATAGGCTTATAAAACAGATCAAAAAAATTATTGAATATCTCCACTTAAACTGTAAATCTACATACCGATTTAATGTTCTTTAGACGGTTGTATTCATCAGCAACAGCCTGTAACAAAAGATAAGAATATTATAATGAAATGATTGACTGGAGTATAGTAATCTTTCCTCCCTTATCAGTGTATACAATTTATTCTGTGAGTGTTTTAACAAGAGGTCCTTGGGACAGAAGTAAAATGTTTATTGTTGCTTTATTAACATGAAAGGGCAATTCAAGTCCAAAATGAATATTTTCCTATTAATAGTAGTACGTTAAATATCTTTATCTTAAATTTTTGGCCTAGCTGTCTAGCTTAGAAAGTGTTATCCAAGCTAGGCAATCAGTTTCTTCACCGACAACACTCTCTCCCTTTATCTGAATTTGCCAAGCAGTCTTTCACTTCCTGAAAAGGTTGTCAGTCTTAGACAGGCATGCCTAGTCCTGCTCAGCCCCACCCTTATCCCTCACAGAACATGACCTCCTGTCCTTATAGCCTCAATTTGGCGTACGCAAGCGAAAGAGCTTTGGATGTATGTTATGCTCATTCCCTAAGGTTCAAACAGCACATAACACACACACACACACACACACACACACACACACACACACACAGTTAGAAACTGTAAAGGCCCGTACACACAATCTGACTTTTTGACAAACTTTCAACGGACCTGTTTTTGCCGACAATCTGACCGTGTGTACACTCCATCGGACAAACTTTTTTTGCTTTTTCATTGGAGAAATGTTCGCTGTGAGAACAAACGGTCTGCTGAATGCAGAGCCTGCCTTGGCAATTCTGCAGTTAACCTTGATGTCAATCTTTACTGCGTGGGAGAGGGTACTGTTAAGGTATGCAAGTTGGTCCACTGCTTGCAGCTTTTGTCCCTTCAATGTGATGGGTCTTGGCGTTGTCTCCAAGGTGATTGGGAAGTGAATGGCGTGCAGGGTGACAGCTGGGCCACAACTTTCAGCAGCCCCTACAAGGGTACTGCTGAACTACAGAGAATAGGAAATAACATTGGGCAAATTACAGAATGCTTAAGGCATTTGCACAGAGTCTTTTATAAACAGACCCTTTGACGTTACAGTTCTCAATGAGCATTTAAATGAAGTCCGAATGTTTGCGTGAATGCCATTTGGGTGTTGTATTTGCCTCCTACATTGAAAAAACATAGCAGTAATTAAACGGAGACAGCCATTAACCAGTTCGACAACCCACATGGTGCGGCAGGGCAGCCTGGCTGCACGAAACAATGTACCTGTACGTTGTCCGCGCACTGCTCCCACTGTGATTGTGCACAGCAGAATCCAATCAGCGTGGCCGCCGGCCACCCGCGATTGTTCTCGGGAATGACAGAATGGCGGCATGCCTATGTAAACAAGGCAGATCGTTGTCCTCTCAAAGATCAGCGATTCCTAGTAATCAGGAACACAAATCTGTCTAGTGTCAGCATCCCCCACACAGTTAGAAGGCACTCCGAGGGAACACATTTAACCCTTTGTTTGCTGGTGTTCACCCTTTCCCTGCTAGTGTCATTTATACTGTGTGAGTGCATTTTTTTTAGCACTGATCACGGTATTGGTGTCACTGGTCTCCAAAAAGTGTCACTTAGTGTTCAATTTGTCCGCTGCAATCTTGCTATATATAATAATAACAATAAAAAAAAAAAAAAAAGTACCTAAATCTATCCCATAGTTTGTAGACGCGATTACTTTTGCACAAACCAATCAATATGCGCCATATGGGATTTTTGTTTAACAAAAATGTGTAGCAGAATACAAATTGGCCTAAACTGACTTACTTATTTTTAAATCGGATATGTTTTGTAGCAGAACGTAAAAACTTTTTTTTTTGTTTATAGCACAAAAAATAAAATCCGCAGGAGGTAATCAAATGCCACCAAAAGAATTCTCCATTTGTGAAAAAAAAGAAAAAAGACAATTTTGTTTGCCTACAACATTGCACAACCGCGCAATTGTCAGTTAAAATAAGGCAGTGCGGGGGCGTGGCCTGGACATGGCTGAGTGAGGACGCAGGAACTTGGAGCTCCCGGCCCTGTCCCCTCTTTAACCGGCCAAACTCAGCGAATTTAGGCATGCAATCTGCCAAAAAGTCCAAAAGACGATCTGCAGCCCGCACCACCCGCTCCACCACGAAATCGGGAGATTTACACCGTTTTTTTTGGCTCCTCTACGGCGATTCCTCCGGGCGCGAGGGTGGCGGCGCCAAGAGCAAGCCCACGTGGCGGACCAGCGGAGGAGCTAGAACAAGACCTCTGGACCTTTCGACCGGAGGAAGCAGCAGTACACCCCGCTACTCCGGGCACACCCGAGGACCGATACCCAACTATGGCGGCCCTCTCCCCTCCGGCCGGAGGCTCCTCAGCGGAACAGGAGATAAGGGCGCTGCTGCAGGCCCTCCCCACAAGGCAAGACATAGAGTCTCTCATCCTCAAGCTGGAGGAGACTCATAGGAGAGACGTCCAGGAGGTACGAGCGGAGATATCCACGCTGTCAGACAGAGTGACCACCGGGGAGGGATCGCTGTCGACCCTGGAGCGGAGAGTGGCGGATCTGGAGCGGGACCGTGACCACCATAGAGAAGCGGCTACTACGCTCCAACTGCACCTGGAAGAGGTCGAAGACAGGAGCCGCCGCAACAATCTTCGGTTGCGGGGGATCCCTGAGACGGTAGAACCCGAGGCCCTGGATGATGTTCTGCTGGGCCTGTTCCGCGACTTGCTAGACAACCCGGCGGAGATCGTGGAGGTGGACCGTGCACACCGCGCCCTGGGCCCAAGGTCGGCCGATCCAGACAGACCGCGGGATGTAGTGTGTCGGCTGCTGCGTTATACACAGAAGGAGCGCATCATCCGCGGCGCGTGGGACAGAGGGGAGATCCTCCTGGAGGGGGCAGTGGTGAAGGTGCTCCCGGACCTTTCAAGAGCGACACTGCGCAGAAGGGCGATGCTGAAGCCCGTCCTGGACCTAGCTAGACAGCGGGAGTTTACCTACCGTTGGGGCTACCCGCTGGCGGTGACCTTCAGGAAGGATGGAGCAGCTTTCACGGTCCAGTCACCAGCGGACCTACCGGCCCTCTTCCGTTTTCTGGATGCGGACCAGATACCGATCCCCGACTGGCTGCAGATACTACCCCGCGCGGCAGGAAGATCAGGTCCCTCACACTACAGACCGGGAATGGAGAACCGACAGAGGGGACGTGGACGGAGGAGACAGCGAGCCCCCTCAGGAGAGGAACGCCGTGAGTAGGCCTTGGGCCACGATTCCCTGACCCCCCCCAGACTCCCACCTAATCCGTTCTCCCGGTCCCTCCGGTACCCTTCAGTAGATGTCCCGGTAACTCTCCCACGATGGTGTGATGCGAGCTCCAGAACACTGGACACCGCTCTTTGCGGCTCCCCCGGGACTAGGCAACCACTAGCCACTCAGATCCCTGTTGAGGCCCCCCCGGCCCGTACCATGCCCCGAGCACTCTAAACTATGTCACCTACACTACTGGGGACCCATGGTTTATATCCGGGCCTTGGGGGTATACTGCAATAATGGGGCTCCCGCGCTGTTAGAGCGCGCCCCGATCTACCCTATAGATGCATAAGTGCCCCCCACGAGAGAGAGAACCCCCCTGCACCAATGAAGACTTTGCCATGCCAAGGATATTCACACGGGACAAACGGGGCTCGTCTACCCTCCTTTGACTGTGTTCTTAAATCACCTGATCTGTTTTTCACTTTTTATTTTCTTTGCTCTGCCCGGGCATGATCTTTTTGTTCCCCCTTTTTTTTTATTATGCCTACCCAACCGTTGGCAAGGCGGACCACTGGGGGAAACTTTGAAATCGGGGGAGGGAGACTGCCCCACTGGCCAATGCTCATGTTGAGAACGAGAGACCATTGCTGGG
The DNA here is from genome assembly GCF_905171775.1 of Rana temporaria. Classification (NCBI taxonomy): domain Eukaryota; kingdom Metazoa; phylum Chordata; class Amphibia; order Anura; family Ranidae; genus Rana; species Rana temporaria. Next base: position 106,687,513 of record NC_053489.1, read on the forward strand.
ATATGAGCACGTGTGTTGTGATGAGATGCAGGAGGGGAGGTGATGCGGCTTCCCCGGGGGGAGGCGGGTAGGGGGGAGAGGAGACTGGCCCTTTACCATCCTGAGGAGAGATATGAAGTTGGGAGACGCCATGAGTTATTGGGGCGTTATGAGGGAGAGGACGGGAGGAGGGATCTGACATTACGCGGGAGGGGTGCCAGGGGAGATGGGTCATATATATCCCTTACTGAGCCCACTGATCGGTCCCCCTACCGGTTGTGCCCCCTCGATGTTGAGTGGGGTCCCCCGGAAGGGTGCCTTACGGGATACGGGCTCCTTATGTTATATGTCACTGTTTGCCACTTAAATGCTGTTATATGTATATATGGTTTAAGATTGATTGCATTGCCATACTTATCTTATTTACGTTGGCCGGGGGGGGGGGTTGGATAGAGTCGGGAGCTCGCAGTGCTGGCTCTGTCCAACCACCGACCCACATAGGCCTGCGCTCGAACTCCGGACTAGCTCTGGTGAGCGCTCTAGCTAGTTAAGCTAATTTAGATTTCTCTACCAGCCGCACTCTCTGGTGTCGGCCTTTCTTACTACACTCTATATCTTCTCTATTCTCTTCTTTTTCTGTACCCTATAACTTTTCCATCCCTGGACTCATCCGGGACACCTCCCACTACCTTCCCTTGACCCTCCCTGACTGACCTAACCCCCCCCCCACTTAACACCCCCCCCCCCCCCCGCCCGCCCACGAGCATGGAGGCACTGACAATTGTTTAGTTGAACACTAAGGGCCTAAACACCCCCGAGAAACGCAGGATGCTGCTACAGGAGATGCGCAGCCTGAGAGCAGACGTGGTAATGCTACAGGAGACGCACTTCAGGGAAGACAGGCTTCCAATCTTAAAAAATAGATATTATCCGACGGTTTACCACTCCTCCTTCTCCGAGGCAAAATCCCGAGGTGTCTCTATTCTGATTGCGGCCGGTGTACCTTGGACACTAGACGACATACAGAGAGACACCGGGGGACGCTTCCTGTTTCTAAAAGGACGGATAGGGTCGACAGGCGTTACCCTGGCGAGCTTCTACGTTCCTAATGACAACCAAGACACCTTCCTGACGAAACACCTAGACCGACTGACGAGATTTGCCACCGGGCAGGTGATAGTAGGGGGCGATTTTAATGTTCCACTATCTCCCTTGGAGGACACATCCTCGGGGACATCCTCCACCTCGGGGAAAATGCGCGGACGCATACAAGCAGCACTTCATGCATGCCAACTGGTGGACACATGGCGTCTATTGCACCCGGGGGAGAAAGATTTTACCTTTTTCTCTAGACCCCACCAGGTATACTCCCGGATAGACTATTTTTTGGTCCATCATAGGAACCTGATGGCGGTCAAAGAGGCTAAGATAGGCTCGATAACATGGTCAGACCACGCCCCGGTAATATTAGTATATGCCCTGACAGATAGAGAGACGGAGAGAAGACACCCATGGCGGCTAAACGAATCCCTTTTGCAGGACCCCGAAACACTAGCAGACGTGGTTAAAGAATTGGGACACTATTTTTCCGCCAACACAGTCCCAGACAGTAGTCCGGAGGTGGTCTGGGAGGCCCACAAGGCGGTCGTCCGCGGTATTTTTATTAAGCACGGGGCCAGACGGAAAAGACTTAGGACAGAACAACTAACAACATTAATGGCTAAACTAACATCCTTAGAGACGCAACACAAAAAATCACCGAAAGAAACAACTGGGCTTGGACCTGGACACAGTACGACGACAGGTGACGGACGTCCTTACGTACAAGGCCAAGGCGACCATCCAGATCTGTAGACGCAAGGTTTATGAGTCAGGGGACAAATGTGGGAAGATGTTAGCCCGCTCACTGAGGACACAAACTAGTGCAGCATATATACCCCACATTGCTACAGCCGGCGGGCAGAGGGTGTCGATGCCACAAGAGATCGCCAGAGAATTCAGGGACTTCTATGACACGTTATATAATATACCCTCAGCGACTCGGAACCCCGACGGAGACCCTTCCCGAGACTATTTGACCACTTCAACCATGCCAACACTCCCAGTCGAAGCCAGAGAGGTATTAGAGGAACCCATTACCCTGCAGGAGCTTCAAGCCGCCCTTGGTAACACCAAACCAGGCAAGGCTCCGGGCCCTGACGGCCTGACAGTGGCGTACTACAAAGCATTGCTCCCTACCCTGGGCACGCATCTGGTTGAGTTATTTAACGGTCTAGGCCTAGGGGGGAGGCTACATGTATCCACCCTACAGGCGCAGATAGCTATCATCCCTAAAGAAGGGAAAGACCCCAGTCAGTGCGGTAGCTACCGCCCTATCTCGCTCCTTAATGTGGACCTTAAACTCCTTACCAAAATCGTGGCGACTAGAATCCAACAACACCTGACGAGCCTTATCCACCTGGACCAAGTGGGATTTGTTCCTACTAGGGAAGCTAGGGACAACACTGTCAAAGTCCTCAATCTATTGCACGCGGTGAACACCTCAAAGACGCCATGCGTCTTGGTGAGTACGGACGCCGAAAAGGCGTTCGATCGTGTTAACTGGCGATTCATGTTTGACACTCTAAGACACATCGGCCTGGGACATAGGATGATGAACTGGATTTCGGCGATGTACACAGAACCGACGGCGCGGGTCAGGGCCAACGGGGTGGTGTCAGAGTCCTTCCAGATTAGGAACGGAACGAGACAGGGATGTCCCCTGTCGCCACTATTATTTGCGTTGACCCTCGAGCCATTCCTGAGACATGCGAGACTGAACACGGACATATCAGGGGTCAAGGTGGGAGAGGGAGAATATAAAGTGTCTGCCTATGCAGACGACCTAATGTTCACACTGACTGACCCTGAGGTATCCCTACCGAGCCTGATGAAAGAGTTCGAGACTTATGGGAGACTGTCCAATATGAAAATCAATATAGGAAAGTCGGTAGCAATGGGAGTGGGAATCTCGAGCCCCCGCCTAGATCGACTGCGCCACGGCTTCAGTCTACAGTGGACGGATACAGCCATAAGCTACCTGGGAACCCGTATCCCTCCGTCACTGCCTCAACTTTTTAAGCTCAACTTCCCGCCACTATTGAAAACCACTCAGAAGCTGCTAGACCAATGGACAACCGGGCTGCACTCCTGGTTCGGGAGGTGCGGTATACTTAAGATGTCCATTCTACCTAAATTCACCTACCTCCTTCAAGCCCTGCCTATACGCATACCGACGGAATACTTCAAACAGGTGCAATCCATGTTTAAAAACTTCCTGTGGGCTGGGAAACATCCCAGGATTCACAAAACAGTGTTGTCCCTACCCAAGGCATATGGTGGATTGGCTATGCCCAATATCCGCACGTACTACCACGCGGCACACTTAAACAGACTAGTGGACTGGTGTAGACACGGGAACACTAAACTATGGCCCCACATAGAGCAAGCTCAAAGCGACATCCCCTTGCGGAGAGCCCCGTGGTGTGTTACGGGGCTGCCCAAACCTCTACGATCTCACCCGCTGATAGGTGCCACGACCAGTATCTGCGAGAAGCTGCTTACTCAACTGGGGTCACCGCCGGCGAATTCGTCCCTAAGACCAGTGCTAGGTAACCCGAATTTTGAACCAGGGCTACGAGACGGTAGGTTCCGAGCGCTAAGAGAGTCGGGTGTGTGTCAGGTCTCCCACTTTAGCATAGCAGGACGCTGGAGGACACCAGCAGAACTAACGGATCAGGGAGGGGGATTCCAACTAGACTTTATGAGGGCAAACCAGCTGAGCCACTTCCTACATACCATGAGACCCCCACAGACAGGGACCCTACCTCTCACACCAATAGAGGAGATATGCTCGGAGACGGGCACATTACCCCACGCGCTATCCATCTTACACAACATACTAGTAACACCGCAAGAGGGATATCAACTCCCCTGTATCACGAAATGGGAACAGGAACTCCAATGCACGTTTTCGACCAAGGTGAGACAGCAGATTCTGACTTTCACACACAAATCCTCTATCTGTACCAAAATACAGGAAACAAACTACAAAATCCTGACTAGGTGGTACCGCACCCCGGCTTTGCTTCACAAACTCTTCAGGTCTACCTCAGAGACATGCTGGCGCTGCCAGGGGGACGTAGGTACACTGACCCACATTTTCTGGTCATGCCCACTGCTGAAGCCCTTCTGGGCGGAGGTCAGGAGAATATCACAGAAATTTACTGAACGCCAGATCCCTGATGACCCAGCATACCTCTTGCTACACGCTAACACATATCCTACACGCGTATACAAGAAATCGGTTATCCGACACCTTCTAGACGCAGCCAAGGCATGCATTCCAGCCTGTTGGAAATCTCCACACCCACCGACGGTGACGATGTGGCTCCGGAGGGTAGATGATATCAATAGAATGGAGGATCTTATCCTCACAGATCAGGATAGACAGGAGTCATATATAAAGACTTGGCAGCTATGGAATGTGTTCACCTACTCAGATGAAGGACAAGCACTTAGGGGACAGACCTAGATTCCTTGACACGGCTCCCCCCCTCTTCAGGGGGGAGTTGGCTTGGATACTCGGCGGAACGTTGACAGGCCGGATGGCTGACATGCTCCATGCCCGTGGGCAAATCCCTTCACTTCCCCCCCCCCCCCTCTCTTTTCTCTTTCTCTTCCCTTCCTTCCATGATGCTGTCGGGAACCCGGCTCCCGAGGCGACAACTTTTCTCTAATCTTTGGATGGGTGGCGGGAGGGGTTACTCCCTGCCGCTCCATTCTCTCCCTGTTTTCTGCTCTCCCGATAATGGAAAAGAGAGGGCGTGTCCGCGGATCCTTGACTTCACACCGCACTCCGTTGCTGGAAGCTCCCTAGGAGCAGGGTTATCACGAGGAAAGATGGTGAGCCCGATGCCACGAGTACGGAACAGACGGACCACGGACTAGGTCATACTCACTACCCTGCCACACTGTACTGGTATACTCTTAAACGTCTGAAAATGTTACTGTTTATATGCTGTTAATGTGATCTACGTGGACATGCTCTTTGGTGTGAGTAAATAAAGAATTTTGAAAAAAAAAAAAATAAGGCAGTGCTGCATTGCAAAAAATGGCCTGATCATTACGGGGGTAAATCCTTCCAGGGCTGAAGTGGTTAAGTGTGCATTTTATTAAAAGAGACTGATGCGAGTGATAAAAATACACCTTGCAAAGCATTATAAAAAAAAACACAAACAACCAGAGCATTGCGTCTACATATATGGAAAAGAGATATAGATTTTTTTTTTTTCATTGCTATAAAGTCACTGGTGCATAACAGTAATAATTTGGCAGAAAATTGATTAGATTTTAGCCTTGAAATCGCATTTTAGTTTTAGTCCCATTTTAGTCTTCTGCAATCGTTTTAGTCGTACTTAGTTAACTAAATCTCAAGTACATTTTAGTCGACAAACTAATTTTAGTCACCTAAAATCTAATGGGTGTAATGCAAGAGTTAACATTTCTCTACAATTTCCAAACCCATTATATACTGCTACAGTGAAAAATCTCATATTTAAAGGTATTGAGGTATGAACTTGCACTACAGACCAGTGTTAATTTAAGTCAAATTTCAATTTAGTCTTAACTAAAATGCCATTTTAGTTTTAGTCGTATTTTAGTCATCAATTGTTTTAGTCAACTAAAATTAGTATTCATTTAATCAACTAAATTTTATTCGACAAAATTAACACTGGTGCATAACATCCAAGCATAGGTGTGTGCAGCCTATTGCATTAGGGTGTGCACCCTAAATGTATTAAAACATGGACGGTGTCAGTAGAGCAGTGGACAGGGTCAGTAGCTTTTTATTTTTAGTATTTTAATATTTATTTTTTTCAGAGGCATTAGTGCAATGTCAGCAGTCTGCACCTCAATCAGTGATTAGGGTGTGCCTAGGCACACCCCCTGCGCACGCCTATGCAACCAAGTTAAATATTTCGGAGATCGTACCTTGTATGATTGGCTCCCTGGTGGATGTTCATCCAATTCTTTGTCCAGCCTGGATAGAGATTTTGTGACATCATCTAGTTCAGCTTGCAGCTTCTTGTATTCCTGTAGGCCTGTATCAAAGTCTCTCTTGTACTCTTGTCTCTGTTGGTCTGAAGCGATAGGGGGATACTCGCTGTATAAAATAACAATATGGCGAGCAATTGTCAATACAAGGTATAGTCACATCTGGTACCAACGTCTAAGGATATCATTGTTTAAGTGATCGGATTTTAAAGTGGTATTAAAACAAATATATATTGCAGCTTACAAATTAAAATGTTGCAGCTGCATTCTTTTTGGATCTGGCCAATTCCACTCCTCCTTATTAGAGTGCCTATACTTTGAATGAAGGGGCACCTTTTCACAGCAACATTGTCAGTCTTGGGGGGGTGTTAGATGGACTAGCAGATTTGGATACACTAACCAAAAAGCCGAATTCCAGCTAACACTTTATAAGCAGTTACAGCAAAAAATTCCACGTTTGGGATAAAGGTTTAACATAAATAAAAGCTGATCATTATAAGCACCTACACAGTGTTAAATGGTTTGTCACAACCAAAATCGGGTCTCAAGACCCACTTCCTGTTCAGCCGGGAGGAGAAGCAATGGCCCCAGCATCAGTCTCCTAAGCGAAGACCACTGATCGCAGCTGTCCGTATACCGTGGAAGGTTCGCTGATCACCACTGTCACTCTCCTGCAGGGGGTTGCAACGATCATTTTTAGTATCCAACAGGGGGTTTGTTTCCCACCACCGCTCCCAAAAAATATTGAGCACCAGCCGCCACTGTTGCGATCACTACACTAAAAAGGGGTGAAAAGCTTTTTTTTTTTTTTCATGGGTTCATTTTGATCTTAGGGTTGGATACATTCCTCAGTGCGGCATTTACAAGTTTGATGTAAACACATTGCTCATCATACCTGTCCCAGTCCTCATCCTCTAGCTCCTCCCCAGATTCTCCTCCTGTGGTATAGTCTGCATCATAATTCTCATTAGGAGATCTCACGGCTCTTCCTGGTCTTTTATGGCGAGGTGGACCTTTCTTGCTTGCATCTGAACTGCTACTGTAAGCATTTGGAGAAAATCCATACTCTTGCCTTACCGGAAGCACTTCTTCTGGAATCCTAATAATGAGAAAAGTGCAGAGCGACAAATGAAATTATTCCTCTTCAAAAGAAAAAGCCACTGTTCTTCAGATTACCCAAAGTACATACACTCCTGGTGCTTCAATGACACCATCATGTGTTCAAGAGCTTAACACACAACCCTGCAATCATCTCTTCTCAATGCTGCATAAAGAGTTACCAGAGTAGCAATGGCAGACACAGACTGTGGACAGTTCCTACAGGACGCAGTTTTGTCGACCTTGACAGTCACCAATGTAGCAAAATGTCTTTATGGTGCACCCCTGCAGACCACCTAACTTGCTCTATGCACAAACACCTTCCCTTGAAATCATTTCATTGGCCACACCCAACATCAAATAAATCCAGGTCACAGAAAACATGAAAGTATAAAATGCGCACACTTCTTAAAGCGGAGTTGCACCCAGATTTTTTTTTCTGTCACCTGTTTTGCTGCTAGGAATTAAATACTGTAAAGCATGCGATTAATAAAAATAAATTGCCGTTCAATTACAGGTTTAATTGACTTGCGTTTGTTTTGTGTATTCCTGAGCGCTTCCATCTTCAATGTGGGCATGTGAAGCCCACAGAATTTTTGTTCTGGGACAAGGTGCTGCTAGCTACCCAGCATGCGCCTCCCGATCTCAAGCATGCGTGCATTCTAACCAGGGCGTAACGAAGAAATATCATCTGCGGCGATCCCGAATAACTCCTGGGAGTGATGACACATCTCCCAGGAGTCAAGGTGCCGCATGATATGACATACACCGTGGCCTGGAAGGGGCAAATTACAAGGGACACCCTAGCAACAAGCCACAAACTGCAAGACACAAAAAAATAAAAAAAACACACACAAGTATATTCACAGCCTTTGCTCAATACTTTGTTGAAGCATCTTTGGCACCAATTACAGCCTCAAGTCTTTTTGAGTATGATGCTAAAAGGCTTAGCACACATTTTTAGGCAGCTTCTCACATTCTTCTTTGCAGGACCTCCATCAAGTTGGATGGGGAGTGTCGATGCACAGCCATTTTCAGATCTCTCCAGAGATGTTCAATCTGGTTCACTCAAGGTCAGTCACAGAGTTGTCCCATAGTCAGGGGGAATGCACTGTATGTAGGTTTTTCAAAGAGATGGAGCAGATTTGAACTTTCAAACTCTAAGGGACAGAAGCACATTTCGTTCCTTTACTGGATAGAGGAAGGCTCAAAATGTTATGGTACTTGGAGGTTGTATGCACTCAACATGAGCACCATGTGTTGCCCGACATACATCAAAACTGTAGGCCAGGGAAGTGCAATTAGCGGACCTTCAGCTGTTGCAAAACTACAAGTCCCATCATGCTTTGGGTGTCATGCTTGTGGCTGTCAGAGTTTTGCTATGCCTCATGTAGTTCTGTGTAGTTCTGCAACAGCTGGAGGTCTGCCAATCGCATATCCCTGCTGTAGGCCATTTCTTGCCACACATCAACTGGTCGCTAGTTATTTAATTCATAGCTTCAACAACTCGATGTCTCAGATCTTGAAGAGTAGCAGACATAAATGGGTCATGTTCAACAACTATGCAAGGATTTTTGCTCCCCCAAATTCGGACATTGTAGCGTTTAACCTTACCGGAGCTAAAACGATTCATCCGAAAAACCCATATGTGGCACTGAATGAAACTTTTAGGTGGGCTTTAAAAACTTTCCTCTATCCAGAGATGTGTGGAATGTGCTTCTATCCCTTACAGTCTGAAATAAAAAGTTGAAATATGCTCCATCGTTTTGAATAACCCTGTATTTTACCAGGCAGCAGTTGATAAGCCAGACACATTACATACATACCAAACATGTAACTTCACGTCAACAGCCTTTAGAAAAACCAGCAGCACCATGGTAGTTCAAAACCATCAATGATAATCAAAACAGTTGACAAATCTACCCCGGGTTACAAACATCCAACTGACAAACGACTCCTACTTACAAATGGAGGGAGACAACAGGAAGTGAGGAAATCTACCCCTAGGAAGAAAAATTCACTACTGTAAGTTATCATTGGAAAAAAAATCCAATTGTCATTAGGGACAGAAAAATTAGGTGAAATATTCTGGACAGAAAAACAAATTTTACAGGGGTGTTGAGCTACAAATTCAACTTAAAGCTGAGTTCCACCCAAAAGTGGAACTTCCGCAATTTTTTTTGGGGGGGGGGCGAGTGGGGGCTTTGGTAGGAGTGGGACTTCCTGTCCTACTTCCACCTAGGGACTGCCTAGGCGGCGAATCCTTTGCCCCTAGGGCGGTCCCTCCCTCTAAGCGATCTCCTGGGACACGTGACAGGTCCCAGGAGATCGCCTGTCCATTCCGGGAGGGCAGCACGACTCACGCATGCGCAGTGTGTGCCCGGCCGTGAAGCCGAAAGTCGTCACGGCCAGGTGCCCAGAATGTGAATGGAGGCGTGACGCTCCGTGCGGCATCGCTGGACTGTGAAACAGGCAAGTCAGTTTTTAAAAGTCAGCAGCTACACTTTTTGTAGCTGCTGACTTTTAACAAACATTAAAAGGCTGGAACTCCGCTTTAAGAAAAACCTACAGACCCCATCTTGTTTGCAACCTGGGAACTGCCTGTATTACATACACAGGCAATACTTAAGGAATAGATTCCCAATATTCTTTTGTTAGTAATGTAAAGGTTTATACTTACACACGTGATCCAATGTTGTGATCTGAATAGGCTTGCCCACCATTCACACTTCTATAATCCAGAGCAGATCCATTTAATTTCTCATTGTATTCTGACATTGAAGGTACGGCTTCAGGATTGGTTGCCACAGTTTTTACCTATATTTGAGCAAATACAGCAATATTATTTTTTTTCCATGCACAAGTCATCCAGACACAGTATAGCCAGTACCATTGAGTATCTAATCTTACTTAGAATGTGCTCCCCCAATCTGCAGACCAAGTCTAGTCAGAATTCCAGTAATTTTAAGTATTGTGCAAATCTATACATATACCTCTGCCCAGACACTAGTTGAATGCAGTGATTGATGCCTGAGCAGCCAAGCACCAGGACCCAGCACTGATCACATGGGGTTTTCAGCAAACGTTATACAGAAAAGTTAACTACTTGACCCGCGGAACATTTACCCTCCTTCATGACCAGGCCATTTTTTGCGGTACGGCACTGAGTCACTAACAGAAAATTGTGCAGTCATGCAACACTGTAGCCAAATAAAATGTATGTTTTTTTCCCCCCACAAATGGAGCTTTTGAGGCATTTGATAACCACTGCATTTTTTTTATTTTTTTTGCACAAATAATAAAAAAAAAAAAAAAAAAATTATGTTCTTTATAAAACTTTAGCCCGATATGTATTCTTCTACATGTTTTTGGCAACCTCCGCCGCCCCCGCCCCCCCCCCAAATAAGCGTATATTGATTTACGCAGTCTCCAACAATGCTATTTATGCAATTCGTTTTTTTAACCACTTCAGGCCCGGAAGATTTTTTCCCCCTTCCTGACCAGAGCACCTTTTACAATTTGGCACTGCGTTGCTTTAACGGACAATAGCACTATAAAACAAAAGGTGACAAAGTAAAAATCGCAATAAGTGTATATTTATTGGTTTGCGCAAAAGTTATAGCATCTACAATTTATGTGAAAGATTTGTGGCATTTATTTTTTACTAGGAATGGCGGTGATCTGTGATTTTTAGCGGTACAGCAACATTGTGACCGACAGATCGGACACTTGACACATTTTTGGGACCATTAACATTTATACAGCGATCAGTGCTATAAACATGCACCAATTAATGTGTAAAGGTCACTGGCAGGGAAGGGGTTAAGACTAGGGGGCAATCAAGGAGTGTGGGGAGATGGGATTGACTAGGAGACACATCGTTGTTCCCACTTAGACACATGATCAGTCTTTCGATAGGACAGGGATTTGTGTGTTTACAAACACACAAATCCCCACGCTGCTCCTCATGCACACGATGACTCGTTGGCCAGTAATATGCACCATCACTGTACTAAATGGGAAGGGGTTAAACATTTAGGGGGATCAAAAGGGTAAATGTGTGCATAACCGTGTTTGTGTACTGCATGGACGGCATTTACTAGGGGAAAGAGATTGATGTATTGCCTGCTTTGCACAGAATCCATCCCATGCAAAAGGGATTGAACATAAAATATTAAGTACAAATTTTAGCAACATTTTCAGGGGCTCAATTGTAAACGGACAAATATAAATCAAATAAAATGTTAATTTTTTAAATATTTTGTTGAGAATCTTTTTACTGGCAATGATTGCCTTAAAGTGGAGGTTCACCCAGAAATGTTAATTTTTAACCTTAGATTCATGCTCATTTTGTCAAGGGGAATCGGGTAGTTTTTTTAAAATCGAAGCTGTACTTACCGTTTTAGAGATACATCTTCTCTGCCGCTTCCGGGTATGGGCTGCGGGACTGGGCGTTCCTATTTGATTGACAGTCTTCCGACAGGCTTTCGACGGTCGCATCTATCGCGTCACGATTTTCCGAAAGTAGCCGAACGGTGTGCAGGCGCCGTATAGAGCCGCACCGACGTTCGGCTTCTTTCGGCTACTCGTGACACGATGTATGCGACCGTTGGAAGCCTGTCGGAAGACTGTCAAATAGGAACGCCCAGTCCCGAAGACCATACCCGGAAGCGGCGGAGAAGTACTGCTTCGTTTTTAAAAAAAATACCTGATTCCCCTAGACAAAATGAGCATGAATCTAAGATTACATTTTTTTTTTTTTAGGGTGAACTCCTGGTTTAAGTCTGGAACCCATAGGCATTGCCAAATATTGGGTTTCCCTCTGATGCTTTGCCAGGCTCTGACTGTATTCACTTATTTGTTAGTGTGTGCACTTTCAGCCCATATCCATTATAGAACTATAGCTTGAATATGTTTTGGTAAATACCTGAAAAAACGAAAAATTGTGCCTGTGATCCATATCATATCTATATATCTAAATCTATACATACACACACACACACACACACACACACACAATCCTGTGCAGAGCTGCCGCCCTGCAGCAGTAAAACTGCTATAGGGCAGTCAGCAAGTGGTTAAACAGATAACCAGTATGCTTAAGAGTAGAGGTCGACCGATATGGGTTTTTCTCTGGCCGATACCGATGGCGATATTCCAAAATTGGGGCGGCCGATGGCCGATATTTTAGGCCGATTTTTAGGCCGATTTTTGCGGCCGATATTTTAGGCCGATTTTTTTTTCCTATTATATCAGAAAATCTAGGTTGGGGAGGAGGTTATTGTTTAGGGTGGAGTGCAGCCTATCAGTGTCCATCAGTGCCCACCAATGCAGCTCACCAGTGTAGCCTATCAGTGTCCATCAGTGCCACCTCATTAGTGTCTACCAGTTCAGCCTGTCAGTGCAACCTCATCAGTGCCTACCAGTTCAGCCCATTAGTGTCCATCAGTGCCACCTCATTAGTGCCCACCAGTGCAGCCCATCAGTGCCACCTCAATTATTAAAAAAGAAAAAAAATACACTGGGCATGGGTGGGGATGCATTGTGGAGAGGGGTGGGTGGGGATGCATTGCGGAGAGGGATGGATGGTGCTGGGGGTGGGTGGGGATGTGTTGTGGAAAGGGATGGATGGTGCTGGGCGTGGGTGGGGATGGGTTGTGGAAAGGGATGGATGGTGCTGGGTGTGGGTGGGGATGCGTTGTGGAGAGGGGTGGGTGGTGCTGGGCATGGGTGGGGATGCATTGTGGAGAGGGGTGGGTGGGGATGCATTGTGGAGTGGGATGGATGGTGCTGGGCGTGGGTGGGGATGGGTTGTGGAAAGGGATGGATGGTGCTGGGTGTGGGTGGGGATGCGTTGTGGAGAGGGGTGGATGGGAATGCGTTGTGGAGAGGGATGGATGGTGCTGGGTGTGGGTGGGGATGCGTTGTGGAGAGGGGTGGGTGGTGCTGGGCATGGGTGGGGATGCATTGTGGAGAGGGGTGGGTGGGGATGCATTTTGGAGTGGGATGGATGGTGCTGGGCGTGGGTGGGGATGCGTTGTGGTGATGAGTTGTGGAGAGGGATGGATGGTGCTGGGCATGGGTGGGGATGTGTTGTGGAAAGGGATGGATGGTGCAGGGAATGCGTTGTAGTGGGGTGGATGGTGCTGGGTGGGGATGAAGATGATTGTGTTGCATTGTGAAGATGGATGAGGATGACTCTGTGTGGGGATGAGAGTTACATTGTGAAGAGGATCTCCACAATGTAACTCTCATATCCACCCAGAGTCATCCTCATCCATCTTCACAATGCCAGCCTCAGCCAGGTTTCCCTTTTAAAAGGAGTTTAAATAAATTCTGCAGGGGGGCACAGTAGCACATAATTTGGGCAACTTACCCTCCATACATGCTGGGTATCATAATCCAATTCTATCTGCATGCACCTAATAGGCTAGGTGCATGCTGATGAGCGGATCAGCCAATCATTGTTTAGAACTTGGTGTAATGCCAGCAGGTTCCGCCTCAGCAGGGAAGGAAGACATTCCTGCTGGGGGGAGTTACATTAGTCAGGCGGCAGTTGTAAGCCAATGATTGTTTCTCCCTGTCCCTAATACAGCACGCTGAGGGGGCGGGGCACGGCGGACGGCGTGATGCCAGTGAAATCTATATCCCTTCTGTGGTGGCCGTGCAGATAGGAGGAATCGGATACATGGGAGCGGGGTCAGTACTGCAGGGCAGGCGGCCATGCGGGCCGGACACTTTAGCCGCGAATCGGCCGATTCTTTCACAAAAAATCGGCCGATGCCGATTTCACAAAAACGGCCAAATATCGGCCGATATATCGGCCGACCGATATATCGGTCTACCTCTACTTAAGAGTCAGGTAGAGTTCTGACTTTTAGTTACGGTAGTACATATTTGTTCTCCACCAGTTGCTCTGCTTTTTATGTAACAGCACAACAGCCAAGCAAGCAACATTTTCAGAAGGCCAACAATGACAGCCCATGTTTAACAAAAGTTTCTATTCTTGCAAGTGTACAATAATGTACAGCAACACAATGGCATTCATTAGTCCAATACCCATTTTAAAGTCTTGTTACTGTGGATTATTGTGCAATACTGTACTACGGTTTGCAATTGGTTATTAAACAAACCCATTACAATTAAAACTTTCCATAGCGGTGGGACAAGATCCTGTGTACATAGGCATCTTGGATCCAATCTTTTCTCTGTGTTGCGTCTTGAGGACAAGAAAAGATGACAACTATCACGAAAAGTGTAAAAAAAAAAAAAAAAAAAAAAAAAAGCAGCCAAACAACCCTTTCTACCACTCCCGGAAATGCCTCTCACGCTTTGTCCGTTAAAATGACAATGCACATATATAAACCATCCCAGTGTTTTAAATCTAAACAGAAAGGAGACAAACTGGTTTTTCTTGCTTTTATTACCATCACAAATGGATATGGAAAAAAAAAAGTGCCAAAAAGTACAAGAATGCAATGAATTATAGGAAGAAAGCCATGAAGGGGGGGACACACACACACTTTAAAAACAGACCACACATCCAAATGACAATACATGTGCAGTGTGTAGAAATGCTTCCTAATAAACACTTCTGCTAACCCAATTCCTTCTAAAGAGGGGCTTCCATGAGCCACTGCACTGTGTCTTGGCATTTAAAAAAAAAAAAAAAATATAAATATAAATATAAATATAAATATAAATATAAATATATATATCTGTCACAATAATAGACATACACGTAATGGTGATTTGGGCAGCCCTCAAAAATTCCACTCGCCTGCTTACATTTTGCAAATGGAATTTGAGGGCTGGCGAGGAAGGGCTGCCTGGGAGCGGAGGCGATCTCCGCCAGCAGGCAGGTTGAATGGGAGTCCTTCTCCCAGCGATCGCTGAGGGGAAGAGTGAGGAGAGAGCCAGACGGATGATTAGCATGAATACAGCAATTGAAATTAAATCTGTTCTAGTGATGTTCACCATGCTCTGATCACCCAGCTGGCAATTCTCTGTTGCCCTGCACATGTAGGATTGTACTCGTTGGCACAGGCATGCTGCATTAGTGGGCATGCTGCATTGGTAGACACGGATAAAGTTAATATTTTTATAACTTAATTCTGCATGAAACAATTAAGTCATTTATGACTTTTGAGATAATTTATAAGGGCATGTTTAGGGGCAGGGGTGGGACAACTGGTGGCGAGTAACACTTGAGGCCTGGTTAGTAGCTCATGACTTTAAGTGGAGGTTCACCCAAAAAAATAAATTTTTAACATTAGATTGAGGCTGATTGTGGGAAGCACAATCGGGTGTTTTTTTTTTTTTAAATCAATGCAGTACTTACAGTTTTAGAGATAGATGTTCTCCGTGGCTTCCGGGTATAGGCGGCGTTCCTATTTGTTCCCATTTGATTGACAGCCTTCCGACCGTCGCATACAGAGCGTCACAAGTTTCCGAAAGTAGCCGAACGTCGGTGCGCAGGCGCCGTATAGAGCCGCACCGACGTTTGGCAACTCGTGACGCGCTGTATGCGACCGTCGGAAGGCTGTCAATCAAATAGGAGTGCCCAGTCCCGAAGATCATACCCGGAAGCCACGGAGAACATCTATCTCTAAAACGGTAAGTACTGCATTGATTTAAAAAAAAAAAAAAAACACCCGATTGTGCTTCCCACAATTAGCCTCAATCGAATGTTAAAAAAAAAAATTTCGGGTGAACCCCCGCTTTAAGTTTTGAGCCTCGATTTGTGCCCAATTCAACAAAGGTTCTTTAGCTTTCTTTTAGGTCCAAAGTGGCGTCATTTGGTTTACCTTCTATACAATAGGAAAGTGAAGTATCTGCATCAACTTTATTCAACCATCTGCTTCTTTGCCAGATCAGTGGTCATCGATACAACAGATCACACAAAATGTTTGGATACTTGGTCTGATAGATACCGTGTTTCCCCGAAAATAAGACCGGGTCTTATATTAATTTTGCCTACACAAAACACACTAGGGCTTACTTTCAGGGGAGGTCTTATTTACAGCATGTAAAATGACGATCTTAAAAGTGGTTGTAACCCTAAAATAAATGTTTTATAATATATCACAGTGCTTGGTGCTGTGTCATTTTACCCCTTGTTCTAAAAATCCTGGATTAAATCAATAAAATATTCCTATTTCTCCTGTCTTTTCTCCCTCTCTCCCAGTCAGGTCAGTATTTTGACATTAAACAAAAAAACATCTTGCTTAAAATTATGTCATACGGTACTGGTATAAGTGTGGCAATGTGTCTCCCTTTCCAACCGTTTTTGGAAATACGGTACTTTTCTACGGTAACAGATGCCATGGGCCCGCACATGATCTTCTCTTCTCTGAGATACCTGACGTCGGCCCGCTTCGAGGAGAGAGGGGCCGAGATCCCTGCTGACGTCAGCCCGCTCTGAAGAGGCAAGGGCTGCAGACGTCACCGGGAGGAGGGAAGAGCCGAGATCCTGCTGACGTCGGCCCGCTCCGAGGTCTGAAGAGCAAAGGGCTGCAGATGTCAGCCGGGAGGAGAGAAAGAAACCTCCGGCAGAGCAGTGGCTGTAAATATGGGATTACTGTATTAAATGCAGTTACAAAGGGAGACACGCACTGCACCATATACCAATTTTACAGTTTAATGAACGTAACTAGGGCTTATTTTCGGGGTAGGGCTTATATTGCATCCCTCCCTGATAATCAGGCTAGGTCTTATTTTCGGGGTATGGCTTATTTTCGGGGAAACACGGTAGATATTTATTTTTTACCATGACAAAGGCTACAAATAGTCAAGGTATAGAAGAGGGTGTTGCAAGATACCAGCATTTCACTAAACCAAAATAGATACCACACCTACACTATCTGGGTAAAAAAATAAATAGATATTAAAAAAAGTGAACTGTTCCTGGCTATGGTCCATTTCAATCCAATGTTGGCAAGGCTGCCAGGTACCCAATTAATCATCTGTATTATCTGAATAACTTTTTCTGTGCTAGCAGAGTTATTACATTGTTGGTATTCTAGTCTCAGTTTATTGCCTTTAAAGCTTCTCCAACTGAATAAGACTTGCAACGTTCTCTTATCATAACCTTTACTGCATATCTCTGGAATTTAAAATGTTATTACCATTGATACAGTTTTACTTAATTTACAAACCTCTTGAAGTAAAATCAAGATAAACATTTCACCTAATCACTATGCAGAACGAGAAGTTAACATGCACCGGAGTGATCCAGATGAACTCAATTTCACTTTATTCTATTGCAACTAGTGAAAGAAATTCCAAAAATTCTACTAGGTAAAACACACTTCCCTATATGTTTGGACACAGGCACAATTTAATCTCCCCCCCCCCCCCCCGGTATTTACCAAAACATAGTCAAGCTATAGTTACATAATGGATATGGTCAGGGCTCGACAAATCCCAGGCGCCAGCTCGCCATTGCGACTAGAAATTTCACCCTGGCGCCTGGCCTTTGATCAGTGACAGGTGCTTCTGCTAAAGGGCCAGTTGCGGGGTTTTGGCCAGGAACGTGATTAGCAGTGGCAGCGGGGATGGAGCAGGAAGAGAGCGGCACAGCAGCGGCTGACACGATGGGAGGAGATACGCTGAAGCAGATGTCCGAGGTAGGCGGCCGCCTTTGAAAACACGTCCAATGTGTTTACATTACCAATACGTGTTTTACACGGGAAGCGGTGTTCTCTGTCCAGCTGAGCGGCAATAGGTTGCAGCTTCCTCTCAGCGAACTCCCGGCATGTGTCCCGCAGTGTGTATCAGGCAACTTGGCGCTCTGGTAGACAGTGTGCAGGCAGCGGGAAGCTGACGTCATCTGAAGTGGCCATCCTCCCGGTGTGTACCGTTAGAGTGTAACAGACATGTACCGTGGGTTGACGGCTGTGTGCCGCGCTTGGCGGCCGCTTCATTCAGGTGAGCACGGAGTGAATATGGTAACCTTGTGCTGACCACCGTACCCCTGCTGACCTCTTTTTTTTGTCCCCAAAGCTTCCCGCTGCCTGCACACCGTCTACCAGAGCGCAAAGCTGCCCAATACACACTGCATGCTGCGGGACACATGCCGGGAGTTCGCCGAGAGGGAGCGCGCCCCCCCCCCCCAAGTCTTAAACAAGACTTAAGCACTGCCATCCTAGCAACATATATGGCACTACAAGTCCTAGCAAGCGCTGCCATCCTAGCAACATATATGGCATTACAAGTCCCAGCATGCACTGCTACCCTAGTGTTCTCTATAGAACTACAAGTTCCTGCATGCACTGCCACCCTCATGTTATGTCACTACAAGTCCCAGCAAGCACTTTTACCCTAGTGTTCTCTATGGAACTACAAGTCCCAGCATGCACTGCCACCCTAGTGTCATCTATGGAACTACAGCATGCACTGCCATCCTAGCAACATATATGGGTGCTACTCACGTATGTGTTCGCTTCTGCGCGGGAGCTTGGCGGGACGGGGCGCGTTTTCTGGCTGTTAACTTTTTTAGCTGGCTCCTAGATTCCAATCAAATTTGTCAAACCCTGGATATGGTGGTATTTGATCACCTCTGCAGTTTTTATTTTTTGTGAACACACACACACACACACACAAAGTAAAAAAAATTGAATATCGTGCAAAAGTTCATTTATTTCACGAATGCAATTTAAAAAGGTGAAACTAATATATGAGATAGACTCATTACATGCAAGGCAAGATAGTTCAAGCCGTGATTTGTCATAATTGTGACGATTATGACTTAAAGCTCATGAAAACCCCAAATCCACAATCTCCGAAAATTTGAATATTGTGAAAAGGTGCAATATTTTAGGCTCAAAGTGTCCCACTCTAATTAGCTAATTATTCCATAACACCTGCAAAGGGTTCCTGAGCCTTTAAATGGTCTCAGTCTGGTTCAGTAGGAATCACAATCATGGGAAAGACTGCTGACCTGACAGTTATGGAGGGTGTCAATGATGGTTTTCTGCACAAGGAGGGAAAGCCTCAAAAAAGGTAATTGCAAAAGAAGTTGGATGTTCCCAAAGTGCTGTATCAAAGCACATTAATAGAAAGGTTTCGTGGAAGGAAAAAGTGTGGAAGAACAAAGCAGCACAAGCAGCAGGGATGATGGCAGCCTGGAGAGGATTGACAGGAAAAAGCCATTCAAAAGTGTTGGGGACTTTCACAAGGAGTGGACTGAGGCTGGAGTCAGTGCATCAAGAGCCACCACACACAGACGGATCCTGGACATGGGCTTCAAATGTCATATTCCTCTTGTCAAGCCACTCCTGACCAACAAACAACGTCAGAAGCGTCTTACCTGGGCTAATAAAAACACACCTGGTCTGTTGCTCAGTGGTCCAAAGTCCTCTTTTCTGATGAGAGAAAATGTTTCTCATTTGGAAGCCAAGGACACAGAGTATGGAGGAAGAATGGAGAGGCACACACTGCAAGATGCTTGAAGTCCAGTGTGAAGTTTCCATAGTCTGTTGATTTGGGGAGCCGTGTCATCTGCTGGTGTTGGTCCACTGTGCTTCATTAAGTCCAGAGTCAACGCCACGGTCTACCAGGAAATTGGAGCGCTTCATGCTTCCTTCAGCAGACGAGCTCTATCGGGATGCCAACTTCATTTTCCAGCAGGACTTGGCACCTCCCACACTGCCAAAATCACAAAAACCTGGTTCAATGACCGTGTGATTGGGTCATCGGTGTTGATTGATGCGACAGAAGCAGCCGGATGAATTCTGCAGCGTTGAGATACTGTCAGCCCAGATTCAGCCAAATGCAGCAAAGTTGATTGGACGGTGCTTCACAGTGCAGAGCTACCATGATCCAAAACACTGCAAAAGAAACCTAGGAGCTTTTGAAGAAGTGGAATATTCTGCAATGGCAAGTCAATCACCTCAACCCAACCCATTTAAGCATGCATTTCCACTTGCTGAAGGCATAATTAAAAAGGCAGAAAGACCCACAAAAGAACAACTGAAGACAGCTACAGTTAGAGCCTGGCAAAGCATCAGAAAAGGAGGAAACCCAGTCTTTGGTAATGAATGGTTCCAGACTTCAGGCAGTCATTGCCAGTAAGGGGTTCTCAACAAAATATTAACAATTTATGATTAATATTCATTTTTTCAATTACATTTTAGCCCCTGAAAATAAAGGGGGGGGGGGGTCTGTGTATAAAAATGGTAGCAATTCCTTAAAAATTTGTACTTGATATTCATGTTTAACCGCTTGAATTAAAGTTGAAAGTATGCACTTCAAATTCATTTGGGATTGGTTTTGTTTTAATTTTATTCTGGTGGCATTCAGAACCAAAAGTATTAAGAGACAGAAACACATATACATAACATAGTGAAACAGAGGTAGGCATCAAAAAATTGCCTTAGGACATCTCACATGCACTTAGATGGACAAAACAGTGATAGCCTGGCCAAGCAATTTTTTACTACTCTTTGTATTTTGTCCAGTCAAGGGATGGCACTGTGGAACCCAAGGGGTTAATCCTGCGCACTGTGTAAAAAGCTGTTTGATCCCGTCTTCCACAGTCTCCATGCCATCTCCTGATAGAACAGAGCACCTTGGGATCAGGCTGCAAATGCTCAGTTTGGCAAGTATTGCTAGAGAGCTTTTTTTTTTCTTGGGAGGGTGCATGTGATGAATGAATGAATGAATGAATGAATGAAAAAACGTATAAAGCGCGGCGCATGCGAACTGAATCGCTTCTGGGCGCTAGTTCGTGTCTCATGACATCAAAAGAGCAGAGTTTTGATTCGTCTTCTGAAAGTCAGGTGGTTTTCCTCCAACCGAATGCTGGTTGGTAAAGCGTTCCATAGTCTAGGACCCTGAAAAGCAAACCTTCTTTCTCCTTTGGACTTGTATTTGGTTTTTGGTACCCTGACCAGATTTTGGTCGGTGGATCGCAGAACGCGATTCGAATTGTGAGGTTCTATCTTGTCGCAAAGATATTGCGGAGCCTTCCCATGGATGCACTTATGTGTCAGGCAGAGTGCTTTAAATACAATTCTGTCTTTTACTGGCAGCCAGTGAAGGGTTCTCAACGAAGGTGAGATTGATTCCCATTTTTTTTTCCCAGTCACCAGTCTGGCGGCCGTATTCTGAACGACTTGCAGACGGGAGATTTGGTACTTTGGGAGTCCGAGGTACAGGGCGTTAGCATAGTCCAGTCTGGAATTCACGATTGTTCCCACCACGACTGCTACGTCTTCTTTGGGGATAAATGGAATAAGTCTGCGTAGTAGGCGCAACAGATGGTGCGCTCCGCTGACTACTGACCCTATTTGTGCGTCCATTGTCATGAAGGTGTCGAAGATGACCCCGAGACTTTTGACTTTGGAGCTAGGGGTGATGATTTGGCCCAGAATGGGCGGCGGTGTCCAGGTTGTTGCCAGTTGACTCTTTCGGCTGGCGTGAAACATAAGGAGTTCTGTTTTTGAACTGTTGAGTTTAAGATAACTCTTAGTCATCCAGTTTTCTATCAAAGAGAGACATTTCTCTAAACTGAGATGATGATCCTTTTTGTTGCAGATGCGAAAATACAGTTGCGTATCGTCTGCATAAGAGTGATAGAGTAGTTCTTGGCTACTGATAATATCAAAGAGAGGGCGAAGATAGATGTTGAAAAGCACCGGTGACAGGGGGGATCCTTGGGGGACTCCACATGACACCGTGCGCTTTTCCGACGTGAAAGAACCCAATTTAACTGTTTGTGATCGGTTTTCAAGAAAGGAAGAAAACCATGGTAAATCACCTTCTGCGACTTCTGCTACCTTGGCTAGTCGCATCAGTAACAGTTTGTGGTCTACCGTGTCAAAGGCTGCGCTTAGGTCCAGCAGAACCAGGAGACAAGATTCTCCTTCGTCTGCGGCCTCGAGGGCATCGTCCCATATTTTGAGTAAGGCCGTTTCTGTCCCGTGTCCGGGACGGAAGCCTGATTGTAATGGATCCAGTAGATTGTGGGTATCTAGATGCTGTTGCAGCTGTTGTACCACTACTTTCTCCATTATCTTGGAGAGAACATTTAGGCCTGTTATGGGACGGCGGTGAGTTGGGTCCTTGGGATCCAGGTTAGGTTTTTTCAAGATGGGCTGGATTGTGCCCTCTTTCAACAGGGATGGCACTGTGCCTTCCTTAAATGACTGGTTTATAAGCTGTGTGATGGGTGGTGCCAGGATGTCGGCACATTCCTTCAGCAGTTTGGTGGGGATGATATCATTGGGCGATGTGCTGTTCCACAAAGCACCAATGATATTTTTTGTGGTATCGATGGAGATCGGTTCCAGAGTGAACTTTGTTGATTGTAGAGCGTTTCTGAGGGTGTTTTGTGGTTGATTGACGGTGGGGTTGAGGGGGGTATTGTTTTGCATGATGCTTTCCCGGATTCTTTCAATTTTGTTGATGAAGAAATCCGATAGTTCATTGCAGAACTCTTGGGTGTCTGAGTTGGGGACTTCAAGACATCCTTGATTCATGGTCTGGGTGACCATCTTGAAGAGTTTGCGGGGGCGGTTTAGGGCGCTGTTAATCGCCATAGAAAAATGATGTTTCTTGGCTTTGAAGATTTCTTTATGATATCGTGTTGTTATTGCCTTGTAGATGATGAGGTTATCCTCTGCAGGACTTCTTTTCCAGGCGGCTTCCGCCCTTCTGCGCTCTTGCTTCAGAAGCGACAGCTGGTTGTTGAACCAGCCAGACTTTCTTTTTCGGATGCAGGCTTTGCGTTTCGGTGCTACTAAATCGGCTGACTGTAGCAGAGCTGCGTTTATGGCATCCAGTGTATCTGCGGCTGTTTGATGTGGATGGATTGTTTTGATTCTGTTTCCCAAGGTAGATTTGAAGAGTTCCGAATGGAGCTTTTTCTGAGATCTAGCCCAGTGTATTGTCACCGGCTTGGGTGCTTTTATCACTGGGGGAATTTTGGAGATTATGAAATTAATTGCATGGTGGTCTGTCCATGGCAATGGTTCATTTTCTAAAATGCTTATTTTCAGATTTTGTCTGAAAATTAGGTCGAGTGTGTGACCTGAAGCATGTGTTGGCCCGCATATAAGTTGCTGTAGCCCTAATCAACACAGGGCCAATCAGCACGTCCAAACTAAAGAGCAGGGGGTTTTGCAGCGTCATAGGACAGTCAGTAGAATGAAAAAAATCCTCCTACAAGCTGTAACGAGACACTCATAAGACTGCTAAATCCTGCTGATGAGAAAAGGTCTTTAGCATTTTATATTTACTAAACTACTTGCATTTTCATGTTCTGTGGGAGACCAGATATAGTGCATCCAGAAAGGATTCACAGCGCTTCACTTTTCATTTTGTTACAGCCTCATTTCAAAATGAATTAAATGCATTATTTTCCTCAAAATTCTACAAACAATACCCCATATTGACAATGTGAAAGAAGTCTGCTTGAAATTTTTTTTTTTATATATAAATTTGAAAACACACACACACTTTGCCGTGACACTCAAAATTGAGCTCAGGTGTATCCTGTTTCCACTGATCATTCTTGAGATGTTTCTACAACTTGGAGTCCAGTAAAGTCAGTTGAATTGGAAAGGCACACACCTGTCTATATAAAAGGTCCCACAGTTACCAGTGCAGGTCAGAGCACAAACCAAGCCATGGAGTTCGAGGAATTGTCTGTAGACCAAGACAGGATTGTATCGAGGCACAGATCTGGGGAAGGGTACAGAAAAATGTCTACAGCACTGAAGGTGCCAATGAGGACAGTGGCCTCCATCCTTAAAGGGAAGCCGTTTGGAACCACCAGGACTCTTCCTAGAGCGGGCCGCCCAGATGGTCACCGACAGAGCTCCAGCATTTCTCTGTGGAAAGAGAAGAACGTGCCAGAAAAACAACCATCTCTGCAGCACTTCAACAAGCAGGCCTGTATGGTAGAATGGCCAGACGGAAGACACATGACAGCCCGCCTGGAGTTTGCCAAAAGGCGCCTGAAGGACTCCGACCATAAAAAAACAAAATTCTCTGGTCTAATGAAACAAAGATTAAACTCTTTGGGCTGAAGGGCAAGCATGATAGAGGAAACCAGGCACCGCTCATCACCTGGCCAATACCATCCCTATAGTGAAGCACGGTGGTGGCAGCAACATGCTGTAGGGATGTTTTTCAGTGGCAGGACCTGGGAAACTAGTCAGGATCGAGGGAAAGATGAATGCAGCAATGTACAAAGACATGCTAGATAAAAACCTGCTCCAGAGAGCTCTGGACCATTTTGGAATAAGGCTGTAACATAACAAGATGTAAAAAAAGTGATGCGCTGTAAATACTTTCCGGATGCACTGTATAGTGAATGCAGGGTCCTGGGTTTATAACACTATTTTTATCCTCAAATACTACACCACACCCTTTGCGGACCAATCCAAATATGATTTTAGATTCAGAGGGCACTACCATCGCAAGCAAATTACATTTATGGCTAGCATTAGTCTGGAAGGCAGTAAAATGTAAGCATGTATAGCCATCCAACCTGCTCAACAATTATGTGGACCCATCATGAGGTCAATGAGAAGATGGTATTGAAAATTTGTCACAGGTTCCCATGTACACTTGCATGTACTTTGATAGCCAGAACACAATGGTAGTAGGTAGGCTAGACATTTAATTCCATTTACTACTTTTAGTATTTTGTCCATACAAAAGGCAAGGAATGGTCATTTTTTACATGTAAAATGATGCCTGGAATAGTGGAATTGTTATAGGTCTAGCAATTTGTCCCTTTCACTTTGCAGTATAAAATGTGCTTTCAAAGGGTAGCAATGAAAGCAGACCACAGACTGCACGCTCTGTTGTAGATCTCAGCATGAAGCCAGAACAAACAAGCTGACAATGTCATGAAACTACAGTCCCCTCCCAGAAACTCGAGTCTCTCACTACAAACACGTCCCTATCGTGAGACATCATCTTACATCATCTCCAAGCAGCTGAAAGACTTATCAGCGCCCTCATCTTTGACTTGGAATTCTAACCTGGCAGGCATACAAGGCAGCAATACCTGTATATCTTGTCACAATCCCTGTTGCCCATATTTCTGCTAATACAATGAAATACTGTCAAAATTCTGAAGTGTCCTTTGACACTTTTCATAGCCAAAAGTAATGCTCTTGCTGTGGCTATACCCCACCGATTACCAACACCTTGTCAGTGGTGTGCCATTATCTTAACCTTTGCCATATTTAATAAAAGAAAACCACCCAACCCACTACACAAGATACTGTTCGCAAGACATATCAGCCTTGTCGTTGAGGGGGCAAATGCCCAACCTTTACCCACCCTTTGTCACGGTTTCACTGGTACACTTTGCACAGACATCTTTACCTTAAGAATACTTTACTGAACCTATTGTGAACACTGTACTTGGACATCTTTAGCCTTCTTCACTACAAGAAACATATTGCTTCTTACCACACCCTAGCAGATTAAAGTTAATGAGCTCCTACGTACCGGTGAAGACCATCAGATCTGCAACGGGGACATTACTGATACGAGGGTCACCACACTATTACTTCCAGGCCCCTTCTTGTGTCATTCAGGGGAATTCCTTTGCCGAGTTGGCGCTGTTGCCCAAAATTTTAATTCTATTACCTCCTTGTGGCAACATCCCTTTAATTGGATCAAGTAAATATTATTAGACTATAGAGTGTTGCCCGATTACTTTACAGTGGTACAAGGATGTCGGAACCCAGAGTGTCAGGTGAATTGGAATGTTCACCAGGTCACGGCAGTGCAGATGACCAGGTAATTCCAAGCAGTCCCTTAGGGTGATCGTGCTACAATAGCATTACAGAACATGCAAATATTCTGTTCATGAATTGCTTGGCAAAGCTGTAAGTAGGCGCTTGTGGGGTATCATTGAATGTACTGTATTTCTGCTGTTGTATTAGATGCTCTGAGCAGCCATATAGTTTGTTCAGGCTGCCCATGATGAGTAGGGCGACTAGACTCTTTCCCAGGCGTTCTGGGTCCTGCCCTGTTGTAAGCAGCATAACTACAAGAGTGGGGCTCAGAGCTACTCTTCCTCATGGGATTTGCAGAAGGACTACTGCCTCATGTAGTCCTACAGGAACACATGGCTCCCTTCTAAGACCTGCCAGCGAGGCAGCACGGTAAGCAGTAAGGGCCGGATCACCAGAAAGATTTAACCCAACGCATCATTTGTCTTCCACCCCCAACTGGACTTTGCTAGTGTTGGACTTGCACCTATACAGGCAAGTCTGGGCAACCACAGTGTAGTTAGTTTGGAAAACTAAATGTGCACTGAGACCTGTATGTTAAAGAAGAGTTCAGTTAATTACTGTTAAAAAAAAAAAAAGAAGAGTTCAGTAAAGTTCAAGAACTGTTCAAATGCCTGGTCTGAAAGTACTAAAAAAGGAATACATGGCGTATCAGAAGAACAGGACCTGTAACGCACACAAGATACAAAACGAAAAGCCACTACAAAAAAGTTAACTCAGCAGAAGTGTAGTTGCCATGGGTACCCATAGCACATGCCATGGTATAATGGGAGCCCTAAAAACCTACAAGATTCTTGAGTTTCACAGCTATTCTGAAGTACAAGTAACTTCTACAATAAAGCATTTGTTTGATGGCTGTGATGCAACATCTTTTTCCTTGGCAACCCTTAGTGTTTGGCAATTGCATTCCCTCCAACATTTTTTTTTCTTTGTCAAACAAGTTCTCTTAAAGAAAGGTAAAAGTAAAGTATAAAGAATAAAAAGTGATCCAGGAGACGCATCAGTAAATGTGACCATCGGGTATTAAAATAAACCTGCTCTTCATTGCAAGCAAAGATTTGTGGCTATGTTCTTACACAAAATAAGAAAGCAAATCTGGGAGATTCACAGCATTAAATAAAAAAAAAAGTCAATCTGTGAAATCTGCATGGCAGAGCCATAGCCAACTGGTTTTAGCTCTAACCAATCTAACATAAAAAGTTAATCAACTCTGCCCCCCCCCAGAATTAAATGAGAACAGTTTCAGAAGTCTAAGGACAGTGGAGGATTGGCAGTGCTACATTGCGGCCCAAATGCAACATTTGATTGGATCCATGGCCCAGGATCCAGCAGGCTCCTCGGCACAATTTTACATTTTTTATAAAAAGGGGGGTTGCCATTCGGGCCCCTTACAGGTGTACTGCCTGTACCCCACTGATGGAGGCCCTGGATGCTACCAACTGGGCCCTGTCAAGCACCCCCATTTTTCACTTGCTACAGACTAGCACTGGAACTAAGGGGATCATATCAAATTGTTACCAAATGCTACTGACACCACTAAAAAAGCCCATCCCACTAAGGCACCATCCCTGTGGGAGATAGATGTAGGTCCACTTCACGGGAGACCAATGGGAAGAAGTCCTGCAGTCAATTACTACTTGCTCTTTGAACATGGCCCAAAAGGTTTCCCAACTGTACATTGTACTTAGGGTGCATTACACCCCACTTAAATTGCATAAGATGGGCAGGCGGCCTGACTCCCTGTGTAGCAGATGCGAGCGACATCAGGGTGACCTCATCCATCTGCTGTGGAGGTGCCCAAAACTCCACAGATACTGGAGCGAGGTGCTGGGGGTGCTTAACCAAGTGTTCTGGACGACTGTCCCCTTGGACCCAATTCATTGCATATTAGGGGTGCTTGAGGACGCCGTCCCGAAGGAGGTGTCTAGAATAGTATTCTCTAGGGCATTGTTCCAGGCGCGTAAGCTTATCTTGATGGGTTGGAAGTCTCCCCACCCTCGGTAGCCTCCTGGATAACACATATGGGGAAATTCCTTGCTTATGGAAATATATGTTTTAGGGCCGAAACAACTAATCGATTATGAAATTAATCAAGTAATCGGCCAGCAACATAATGGGGTAAAAAAAAAACTAAAAAACTAAAATTAGCCCTTTATAGTATAAAAAAGCAAATCGCTACTGTAAATATTACATTCACTGTCCCACAGTAAAAAAAATGAACCCCTTACAGTAGCGATTATTTGCTCTTTTTGTACTTAGTTTTTTTTTTAAGCCCATTATGTTACTAAACATCTCAGGCCTGGGTTCACACCTCTTTTTTGGTGCTTTTTGCAGAAACACACTACAGTTCATTTACATGTTGTTTTCCTATGGGACACGTTCACAATTTTTTTCAGCTGCTGCGTATTTGGAAAGGGCAGGGACTTTTCAATGCAAAACTGTACTATTTTGTGGTTCAATATACTTCAATAGAGAAGCTGCAGAAAAGCAT
Organism: Rana temporaria; assembly: GCF_905171775.1. Classification (NCBI taxonomy): domain Eukaryota; kingdom Metazoa; phylum Chordata; class Amphibia; order Anura; family Ranidae; genus Rana; species Rana temporaria. The sequence continues at coordinate 106,715,938 of NC_053489.1, forward strand.
GTAATGCGTTTTTGTGGCAATTTGTGTTTTGTAATCTGCCCAACAACAAATTAATCGAAACAATAAAATCGCCCAACTAATCGATTATGAAAATAATCGTTAGTTGAGAGATATAGATACATACATACATACATACATATATACAAAGGAATACAAATAAGCACCTTGTGGTGCCTCAGATCATGGTCTAGCGATAGGTTATTTCTAAAGATGCTGAAATGGAATTTAATGGTAAGGGAGAATAAAAAGGTAATTGACAATTACAAAAGTGCTCTTGAGCTCAGACTCACCCATTCTTCCACATGCGGATCTCCCTCGCCCCCAAGCCTTTCTTTCCTCCAGAGAATGTTCATTTTACCATGTTCGTTGATCTTTCTTCTGGTTTTCACAGCAAAGAATATGATAATGGCAAATGCCACTACTATCAGGAAACCCAGGACAATGGCAATGGCCTAGAAGGAGAAAACCATGACATTACGTAGGGTTTTGGTGCTTCTTGAAACGAAAAATACAAAGACGACCCATAACTCTGGAGAAGTTAAAATCCTAATCAGGCAGGAATGGGACAACATGACTCTGCAAAAGCTCCAGCAACTGGTCTTGGTTTCCAAAATTGTTAAAAGAAGATGAGATGCTACACTGGTGCACATGGCCCTGTCCCAACTTTGAGATATGTTGCAGCCATCAATTAAAAAAAAAAAAAAAAAAAAAAGAAGGTTTATATAAAAATTCTTAATACATTTTCTTAGTTTAAAACATTTTGATATTTTATATTCTCCATTATGAATAAAATATGGGTTTACGAAATTTGTAAATCATTGCATTCTGTTTTTATGTAGATTGTACAGTGTCCAGGGAGCCAGGGGTTGTAAAATGGTCATTATTACAAAAAAGAAAAAACAACACACACACACACACACACACAGCGTAGAAAAGAAAAACATTCAATTGTATAGGCAGCAAAATCAACCGTTTTACCCTGTTATGACCACATAACAGATAAAGGTTCTGAAAGCCACTGGCAAGATGAATTCCGGGATCTAAATATGAGAGACTTAGAAGCACTTGTTTATTAATAGTATTATATGTTCTAATAACTGGAAGAGTGGACCTCACAAAAACAAATTTATTGGGCCTGGCAAGGGTTGGACAGAATGCATTCATTTTAAAATATTTATATTTTACACTGAACAGGGCTTAATAAATCCCAGTCACCGAGGTTAATAGGGGCATTTAGCAAGCATATACAGTACAGACCAAAAGTTTGGACACACCTTCTCAAAGAGTTTTCTTTATTTTCATGACTATGAAAATTGTAGATTCACACTGAAGGCATCCAAAATATGAATTAACACATGTGGAATTATACATAACAAAAAAGTGTGAAACAACTGAAAATATATTTCATATTCTAGGTTCTTCAAAGTAGCCACCTTTTGCAGCAGACACATCTCTAGAACTGGTAAGAGGAGACTGTGTGAATCAGGCCTTCATGGTGGAATATCTGCTAGGAAACTACTGCTAAAGAAAGGCAACAAGCAGAAGAGACTTGTTTGGGCTAAAGAACACAAGGAATGGACATTAGACCAGTGGAAATCTGTGCTTTGGTCTGATGAGTCCAAACTTGAGATCTTTGGTTCCAACCCCCGTGTCTTTGTGCGACGCAGAAAAGGTGAACGGATGGACTCTACATGCCTGGTTCCCAACGTGAAGCATGGAGGAGGAGGTGTGATGGTGTGGGGGTGCTTTGCTGGTGACACTGTTGGGGATTTAATCAAAATTGAAATCATACTGAACCAGCATGGCTATCACAGCATCTTGCAGTGGCATGCTATTCCATCTGGTTTGCGTTTAGTTGGACCATCATTTATTTTTCAACAGGACAATGACCCCAAACACACCTCCAGGCTGTGTAAGGGCTATTTGACCAAGAAGGAGAGTGATGGGGTGCTGCGCCAGGTGACTACCTCTTGAAGATCATCAACCCAATGCCAAGAGTGTGCCAAGCAGTAATCAAAGAAAAAAGGTGGCTGCTTTGAAGAACCTAGAATATGAAATATATTTTATTTATTTATTATTATATTTAGTTTTGATGCCTTCAGTGTGAATCTACAATTTTCATATTCATGAAAATAAAGAAAACTCTTTGAATGAGAAGGTGTGTCCAAACTTTTTTTTTTTTTTTAAAGTCCATAAAAATGAAGGCCAATTTGAAATCTGCACATCACAACTCCTAGCCTTCCACCTTCCCAATCTCACACTATCCTCCCTCTCAACTAGTGCTTTTATTTTTACTGGGTATAAACTTTTTGAAGTTGGCACCTAGACTTAGGAAGATTTGTACAGGCTAGCATCAACAAATATACAGTAAAACCTTGGTTTGAGAGCGTTTTGCAAGACAAGTAAATTTTTTTAATACATTTTGACTTGATATACAAGTGATGTCTTGATATACAAGTAGCGTCACAATGCTATAGAAGGGAAGAAAGGAGCCTCTAAGTGTAGCTATAGGTTTACATTTATTGAGGGTACAAGATTTTGCTACGCTTCGAGGCATCTCTTCTCTTTTATACTCTGTGGCTCCTGCTGGATTTTGCTTCCAATCACCTTGTGGATGGACATTTTATGGTTACACAACCCATCACATTGCTATAATATTTTTATATGGACTATAAACTGAAGGACCTATGAATAAATGGTTGGGGAACAAATTATTTGAGTTTCCATTATTTCTTATGGGGAAATTTGCTTTGATTTACAAGCATGTTTCTCAGGAACGAATTAAGCTCTCAATCCAAGGTTTTACTGTAGTTTCAATGTAATAAACACTAGTTCATGACCTAATTGCACCGTCAACATAAATGCTTTCTGCGTCATATTTATTAAATGCTTAGATAGTGTTGTGACAGGATGTCTACAAAAAGTAAAAGTATATTCTATTTCCTTATCTGTGCCATTTGTGTCCCATTGGGAAGATTTTCCTTTCAATTCCTGTAGCCACAAGAAATTGTGAAGAAGAAATCTCAACAAAAAGGGAGAAGGTCCTTTTAGACAGTTATTAGAAAATGTCTCCCTTTTTCTGGAGACAACTCCAAACTTTTGGTCTGTCACCTACTATCCCAGGGACAAATCGTCCATGACAAAGGGGCAATGGTTTATAAAAACTCCCAATCCGTTTGTAGATTTTAATTAAAAAGGACAAGCTTACCTCCTGCGGCTCAACTACACAGTAGTGGTAAAGGTACTGATTCACAAAAACTCCAGTTGTGACTGGTGAATAGAACTGGTTGCACAAGGACACAATTTGTGTGTAAAAAGCAGATCCAGATGCCTGTGCTACAGGATTCACTCCTATGGTGTACACGATTGTTGCAATAAAGACCAACGCTCCGATAATCGCACTAGCAACCATAACAATCAGGTAAAACCGTCTGGTAGTAGAAGTTTCCGTCCTTGTCACAAGCATCACAAAAAGCACCATACTAATAATAAAGCAAATAGCGGCCATGGCGAGGATGAATCCTTTGGCAGCTCTCGGGTCAGTATAATTTCCTCCATAGGCAAAACCCATTCCCATCTGAGATGTACCAAATCCATAGCCATTGTATCCTCCAGAGTATCCAGAATATCCTCCTCCTCCTCCCATGCCGTAACCCATAGATTGTCCTGTGACATCCAAATCCCATGGCAACGTGGAAGCTACACAAGCAAATATGCCAACACACATGACAACAATAAGGATAGCCATAATCTTGATGATGCCAGGTGGGGAGCTCCATTTGTAGAAATGCTGAGTCATAGGGACCTCATCGTCTGGATAGTAAGAGTAAGCTGGCTGTGAGCGAATCTCTCCTCCGTACATATCTCGACTTGGGGCATAGTTAGAAGGCCGGCTACAAAAAATAAAAAAATAATTACAAAACAAATAAGACAAAAAACCCAAAAACATCTTTTCCTATATAGCAGCAAAAGCTTGGATGTTATTATCTGAATGATAATCCTTTAGAAAGAAGATATGCATTGCTATGCCAGATTACATACTTGTCCAATTACATGTGCATTATGTTTCATATACAGTGGAGGAGAATTGCGTTAGCTTCATATTAAAAAGGGGTTGTAAAAGGTACAATTTCCCCCCCCCCCCCAAATAGCTTCCTTTACCTTAGTGCAGTCCTCCTTCAATTACCTCATCCTTTGATTTTGCTTTTAAATGTCCTTATTTCTTCTGAGAAATCCTCACTTCCTGTTCTGCCTTCAACGACACATCGTAATGTGAGGCTTTCTCCCAGTGTGGAGTGTGGTGCTCGCCACCTCCCTTGGGCTACAGGAGAGTCAGGACGCTCTCTACGTTGCAGATAGAGAAAGGTTCTGTGTTAGTGGGCGTCCTGACTCTCCTGTAGTCCAAGAGAGGGGGCGAGCGCAACACTAGGGAGAAAGCCTTGCATTACTATGTGGAGTTACAGACAGAAGAACAGGAAGTGAGGATTTCTCAGAAGAAATAAGGACATTTAAAAGCAAAATCGAAAGAATGAGGTAAGTGAAGGAGGACTGCACTAAGGTAAAGGAAGCTATAGGGAAAAAAATAAAATAAATTGTACCTTTACAACCCGTTTCAGACTGTGTGCACTGCAGCCAGTCCGGCCGGCTTTTGTCGAAGGGGCATGACTGAAAAAGGGCAACAGGCACTTGCCAGGGGCTTTGGGGGGGGGGGGGGCAAGACTTCCCCCTTTTAGAACACAATAGAACAGCAGGGGAGATCGCTATACTAACATCGCATTGTTGGTAAAGCAGCTCCAACATGAGCTTTTTTTTTCGTTCAGCCTGCTGGGTTGAACGGAAAGAAAAAAAAAAAACCTAGCAGTGTGTACCAAGCTTTAAACATGTCCATGTTCTCAAAATATTTCCACCAGGGTCTCATTACCAAAAACGGGTTCATAAATAAATAAGAGGTTTGTGAATAATAAAAGCATTTTGTCCTCTAGGAAAAACATTCTGCAACAAACAATAGGTTCTAAATGGAAACTTACATGGAGGTTCCCCATTTGTGTTTAAAAGGAACATAGGCAAGATGGAATTTTCTGCATGGACCCAAGTTTTAGGAAGAAGACCACAGCAATGACAGCTTTTAGTTCATTTTATGCTTTTTATATTGTCCATTTGTCTTATAGTTCTGGTATAACTTGCAAGCTTCAATATAAGTAAAGCAGCAATAAGCTGGCAAGCAAAAATTACACTAAATAGGCAATGTTAAAAAAATAAAATAAAAACCATTCTGTGTTGACAAATTCAAGCATGCCTGCATTTGTCTGAGGACTGTCTATTTACCAAAATCCCAGGGTCCTGCAGGTCCACCCCCATGTCCCAGAACCCAATGGCTAGAATAATGCCTAAACAGCACAGTGTCTGCACAATAGAATGGCAATGTCTAACCCCAGCTACTGCTTCAGGTCCTATAACAAAATGTTTTTACAATATATATTATCCTCTAGGAGCAGTGTTTCAACCTTTTTTTCAGTCACAGCACCCTTTAATTATGGACAATCTTGAGGCACCTCAATGTAAAAAACGAGACTTGTATAACAAAGCAAGAGCCACACGTAGGACACCCAACTTAAAAAAGGCCATTTATTCTTAGATTACATTACACATTTGTACACTGGTAGTCCTAAGTTTCTTTTCTCCCCCAGAGCCACTTTCACACAGGGACGACTTTGGATCCGACTTCAAGTCGCCCCTAGTCGCGCTGTATGAGAAAATCAATGTAAGTGAATAGAGCCGTCTTAATGCACACCACTGCAGTCGCTCCGACTTCAGAAAAGGTTCCTGTACTACTTCAATCCGACTTCTAGGCAACTTGTACCCATCGATTTCAATGGAAGTCGCCTCAGAAGTCGGATCACTGTCTTAACTGAAGCAACAATACAGGAAGAGAACATACATTTCTCAGGCAAACCCCTCCCCCTCCCTCCCACAGAGCCGATTGTTGTTTGATTGGCCACTGGAAAGCCTCCAGTCCTGGAGGCGACTTGAAGTTGCCTTGTACTGTCCTGGAGGCAACTTGAAGTTGCCTTGTACAGTCCTGGAGGCGACTTGAAGTTGCCTTGTACTGTCCTGGAGGCGACTTGAAGTTTCCTTGTAAGTTGCCTGATGATTCATACTCAAGTCGTGTCCAAGTTGCCTCCCAAAGTCGTGCTGGAAGTAGTGTTGCCCCTGTGAATGGGCTCTTAGTTGCTCTCGCTCATTCAGCGAACGTTACATCAATACTGATGGAGAGTGGCAGGAAGGGGCAAACAAGGATGCTGTGCAGGCACCCAATGTCCTCATCAACCAATGGCATCATTGGATGCTAGGACACTGTCCGCTAGGTTATTTTTGGGCAATTTTTTGGCATTTCCCCCCCCCCCCCCCCCCAAGGCACCCTGGTTGAAAAAGGCTGCTCTAGAGTACGTACATGAACACACACGTGTGATAATATACAGTGTATACATAATGTCAACACTAAACCACCAAGTATTGGGGGCTCTCTAACCACCTTACAAAGGGGGGATTGTACAGTACCTCCCAATGAAAGCTTAGCATACCTATTTAAGCCACACTCAATATTCAGCACGATTTAAATAAGCTCACTTTTTGCCAGGCCATGCCAGCGCACTACATATCATTCCTGCGTCTGACCGTCCAGTCTTGTTAGCACTGTAGGTGAGGACCATGGATGAGTGGGAATCAAGTACTATTCACATTATTCAGCACTCTAATAAAGTGGATATCAAGTGTTTGCCACAAATCTTTCATGTTCAGGGATCAGAGGAACTTATTGGAAATATTTTAGTTGAGTAAATCTAGAGCAAATACATATATTTAAGAGATGCACATTACTACTTAAAATACAATAAGATGTATGAATTTTACAGCAGCAAACCAGACAAAGGTGTCCGTTTATGAAGCAGTGAATTCTATTCACTGCTTCGTTCTCCGGATATCACAGTGAAGACTGTTCTCCTCTGTGTACCGGTTTATCAAGCGGAGAAGATCGTTTCACCCTTGGAGGAGTGAAGTGATCTTCCAACGCTTCTAACAGTGGAGAACGGCCCCTGATACTGGAATCTCGTGAGACTCTACGAGATTACAGTACCAGAAATTCACAGAAACACAGAGATGTCAGTTTATTGAGCGGTGATAAATTATCACCGCTCATTACACCGACAGACCGCGTGGTCAATGTAATTAAAATAACGAGTCCCCCTACATAATATATACATGTATACACACACACACACACTATATACATATACATGTATATGTATATGTATATATACACATAAATATTACAGGGGGACATGGTTACAGTGTTGGGGGGTCTGAACGAGGTAGAAAGAAGTTAAAAATCTTCCTCCTTCCTCCTCAGAACCCCCGGGATTCTCTCTTCACTCCCCACTTCACCAGCTCTGAGATGGTGATTCGGGGGTTTATGGGCTGGGATCACCGCTCTTCACTGCTTCATAAACGGACACCAAAATGTGAAGAGAAGCTGAAACATTGATGCACCTTGCATTAGATTTGTAAAATAAGGATTTTATATGTAGCACTACCCCCGAAGGAGCTGCTGGTTTTGGGTGGCATGTTACCTCTATTGCTTCGCTGTCTAGGGTATACAATGAGAGTTGAGAAGAACTGCATCGTCCACACTTTAGGTGTCTTTTTCTGTGCTTTATTACCCAATGGGGTAGTAGAATAAAAGGAGTAGCTGAAGAGGTAGAAGGTTAGTAGGTTCAGGTGTAAAACTTTGTTCAGAAACAATCCTGCTTCCAGCAATGTAACTTCTGTCGCCACTCTAGCCAGAGTGGGTAGTGTGCACCCGGATAGGCCTCTCTCACCAGCCTAGCTGCCAAAATGTCAGACGGAAACTTCAGCAAAGTCTCTGCCACAGACCTTCCTAAATGTAGAGACATATTTGGTCCAGAATCCTTCTCAACACAGGATTAAGCACCCGGATTTCTCTTGAATAAACTTGAGAACTCATAACTGACAGGCGACCATCAATCAGTCTTTCAGCAATCGTGTTTCCTTCGATGAAGTTCAAGGCCTCTCCTGAGATACCAGCCTCATGCACGGTGCTCTCCAAGACAGGTGCTTCATCGGGTGGCTTCCTCCCTCAGGATGGACAGCACAGGACCACTCTGCAATTGTAGACCCAGTCTGACTACCAGGCTTACATAGTAGATCACAACCCCGGACCAACGTGGTCCTGAAGCCAGGAACACTTAAACACGCACCCCCGGCCACAAGGGATGACAGACCAGCGATCGACGACCAGAAACTATTGACGTCTGCCCCTTAAGTACTCTCCCCCAGCATGCACAGCGAGGCGATCAACCCTCACTGATGGGTGTTTTTCCTCAGCAGCCAAATACACCCTGGCTCGACTGCTGCCACCCTCAGGCCTGGGGTGGGACCAACACCCCAGACAACAACAGTGGTCACTCACAGTACAGCCATGGCTGGAACAGAGGCCCAAATTTGGTAAAACAATACAGTCAGAGGTAGTTAAATCTCTGACAACCCTCTAAATTGAAGGCAGTGCCAGCTATGAAAGTAGCAGGCTGCTACATATACAAAAGAAGATTATTATAGGTAAACTTTGGAATAAGCGAATATTGTCTAAAAATACAATAGGCATGTGCATGCTTCCTTGAATCATGGTATGCTTTGTCTATTTCTTCCAGGTCTGTTTAGTAACCCAATCTGAAACTCGGAGGAGCTTCCTTTAATAAAGACCAGTTCCTGACATTCGCTCTGTGTTCAGACTGACTGGTCTTGTATCCTCCCCCTCTGTAGTTTTTTGCAGGCAGCATGTAGCGTCTAACTTCACACAGTATTGCGAGGCTTTATCCTTGGTGTGGAGTGCCGTGCTCGCCCCCTCCCTTGGACTACGGGAAAGTCAGGACGCCCACTAACACAGCTCCCGACTCTCATGTAGTCCAAAGGAGGGGGAGAGCACGACACTCCACACCAGGGAGAAAGCCTTGCATTACTGTGTGGAGTTACAGACAGAAGAACAGGAAGTGAGGATTTCTCAGAAGAAATGACATTTAAAAGCAAAAATCGAAGAATGAGGTAAGTGAAGGAGGACTGCACCAAAAGGTAAAAGGAAGCTATAAAAAAAGAGAAAAAATAAATAAATAAAAAAAAAAGTACCTTTACAACCCCTTTAAGAGCCATGGAAGAGCCGTCGCTTCCGCCCTGCAATTGTATGGAGCCGAGTGGGGGCCATATTCCCTTCACTCAGCTCCAAACCTGACACGGAAGAGGACGAAATTGCCTCCGCTGCTGCCGGTGGCTCCCATAAGTGGCGGAGGACACCCGCCACCGATAAAAGTGATCTTGGGGCGAATCCACCACAGAGACCACTTTTATCTAAAAGCAGACCGCCCACTGAAAAAGGGGATATCGGGGTTATGGCAGCTAGCTGCTGCCATAACAATGATATTCCACTTTAAATTACCACTGTATGAAGGCAGCAGGCTGTCCATAAGTGGTTTAAAGGGTCACTAAAGGAAAAAATTTTATCAGCTATATAGCTTCCTTTACCTCATTGCAGTGCAGTTTTCATTTCCTGCTTCTTCGTTTTTCCTCTGAATTCTGAGTTCTGTCTTCTCATTTCTCTCCACTTCCTAGTTGTGTAGATAAGAAAATGATCACTGAGCGAGGAGTTCTCAGTGTGGTCAGTAACGTGCTCGTTCCCTCTGCTTAGACTACAGGTCTGCGTGAGAACGTTGTGCACGTCTCTGTAGACTAGAAGAAGCTGTGAGATCGTGGGTGTGTCTAACACCCCAGCACCTCCTCTCTATCTGAAAGATTTGTTTCAGGCTCTGCCCTGCCTGGATCCCGCCCCCTTTGCTAAGAGGAAAACTTCACTAAAGACACTGACTTTCCAAGCAGCTGCTGAGGGAGGACAAACGTTGCAGAAAAGCCCCCCCAAAAAAATGGGAAATCTTTCACTCGGTTTCATCATCAGATACAATATCATTGCAATATAAAACTTATTATCAAATTTATGTTGCTGGTTTTTCTCCCTATGCAATAATGTATGTGCCTCCTAATCCCATCCCATCCCTCTCTCACCTCAATATGACCTCCATCCATCCGTTCATCCCATCCCTCTCTCACCTCAATATGACCTCCATCCATCCATCCATCCGTTCATCCCATCCCTCTCTCACCTCAATATGACCTAGATCCATCCATCCGTCCGTTCATCCTATCCCTCTCTCACCTCAATATGACCTAGATCCATCCATCCGTCCGTTCATCCCATCCCTCTCTCACCTCAATATGACCTAGATCCATCCATCCATCCGTTCATCCCATCCCTCTCTCACCTCAATATGACCTCCATCCATCCATCCGTTCATCCCATCCCTCTCTCACCTCAATATGACCTCCATCCATCCATCCGTTCATCCCATCCCTCTCTCACCTCAATATGACCTCCATCCATCCATCCATCCGTTCATCCCATCCCTCTCTCACCTCAATATGACCTAGATCCATCCATCCGTCCGTTCATCCTATCCCTCTCTCACCTCAATATGACCTAGATCCATCCATCCGTCCGTTCATCCCATCCCTCTCTCACCTCAATATGACCTAGATCCATCCATCCATCCGTTCATCCCATCCCTCTCTCACCTCAATATTACCTCCATCCATCCATCCGTTCATCCCATCCCTCTCTCACCTCAATATGACCTCCATCCATCCATCCGTTCATCCCATCCCTCTCTCACCTCAATATGACCTCCATCCATCCATCCATCCGTTCATCCCATCCCTCTCTCACCTCAATATGACCTAGATCCATCCATCCGTCCGTTCATCCTATCCCTCTCTCACCTCAATATGACCTAGATCCATCCATCCGTCCGTTCATCCCATCCCTCTCTCACCTCAATATGACCTAGATCCATCCATCCATCCGTTCATCCTATCCCTCTCTCACCTCAATATGACCTAGATCCATCCATCCGTTCATCCCATCCCTCTCTCACCTCAATATTACCTCCATCCATCCATCCATCCCATCCCTCTCTCACCTCAATATTACCTCCATCCATCCATCCGTTCATCCCATCCCTCTCTCACCTCAATATGACCTCCATCCATCCATCCGTTCATCCCATCCCTCTCTCACCTCAATATGACCTCCATCCATCCATCCATCCGTTCATCCCATCCCTCTCTCACCTCAATATGACCTAGATCCATCCATCCGTTCATCCTATCCCTCTCTCACCTCAATATGACCTAGATCCATCCATCCGTCCGTTCATCCCATCCCTCTCTCACCTCAATATGACCTAGATCCATCCATCCGTCCGTTCATCCTATCCCTCTCTCACCTCAATATGACCTAGATCCATCCATCCATCCGTTCATCCCATCCCTCTCTCACCTCAATATGACCTAGATCCATCCATCCATCCGTTCATCCCATCCCTCTCTCACCTCAATATGACCTCCATCCATCCATCCATCCGTTCATCCCATCCCTCTCTCACCTCAATATGACCTAGATCCATCCATCCGTTCATCCCATCCCTCTCTCACCTCAATATGACCTAGATCCATCCATCCATTCATCCCATCCCTCTCTCACCTCAATATGACCTAGATCCATCCATCCATCCGTTCATCCCATCCATCTCTCACCTCAATATGACCTCCATCCATCCATCCGTTCATCCCATCCCTCTCTCACCTCAATATGACCTAGATCCATCCATCCGTTCATCCCATCCCTCTCTCACCTCAATATGACCTAGATCCATCCATCCATTCATCCCATCCCTCTCTCACCTCAATATGACCTAGATCCATCCATCCATCCGTTCATCCCATCCCTCTCTCACCTCAATATGACCTCCATCCATCCATCTGTTCATCCCATCCCTCTCTCACCTCAATATGACCTAGCTCCATCCATCCGTCCGTTCATCCTATCCCTCTCTCACCTCAATATGACCTCCATCCATCCATCCCATCCCTCTCTCACCTCAATATGACCTCCATCCATCCATCCGTTCATCCCATCCCTCTCTCACCTCAATATGACCTCCATCCATCCGTCCGTTCATCCCATCCCTCTCTCACCTCAATATGACCTAGATCCATCCATCCATCCGTTCATCCCATCCATCTCTCACCTCAATATGACCTCCATCCATCCATCCGTTCATCCCATCCCTCTCTCACCTCAATATGACCTAGATCCATCCATCCATCCGTTCATCCCATCCCTCTCTCACCTCAATATGACCTAGATCCATCCATCCATCCATTCATCCCATCCATCTCTCACCTCAATATGACCTCCATCCATCCATCCGTTTATCCCATCCCTCTCTCACCTCAATATGACCTAGATCCATCCATCCATTCATCCCATCCCTCTCTCACCTCAATATGACCTAGATCCATCCATCCGTTCATCCCATCCCTCTCTCACCTCAATATGACCTAGATCCATCCATCCATCCGTTCATCCCATCCATCTCTCACCTCAATATGACCTCCATCCATCCATCCATCCGTTCATCCCATCCCTCTCTCACCTCAATATGACCTAGATCCATCCATCCATCCGTTCATCCCATCCATCTCTCACCTCAATATGACCTAGATCCATCCATCCGTTCATCCCATCCCTCTCTCACCTCAATATGACCTAGATCCATCCATCCGTTCATCCCATCCCTCTCTCACCTCAATATGACCTCCATCCATCCATCCCATCCCTCTCTCACCTCAATATGACCTACATCCACATGTGCGAAAGTGATTTGATGAATGGATGGATGGATATAGGACAGTCTGATCCGTGCATCAAATCACTTTTGCACGTATCAGACTGTCCTCTATCCATCCATCCATTCATCAAATCCCTTTAGCTCTAATCATTCTGACCTACATCCATCCATTCATCAAATCCCTTTAGCTCTAATCATTCTGACCTACATCCATCCATTCATTCATCAAATCCCTTTAGCGCGTATTAAACTCTCCTCTATTTATCCATCCATTCATCAAATAACTTTGGCTGTTATGAGTTTGTTCTACATTCATCCATCCATTCATCAAATCCCTTTCACATGTAATAAACTGTCCTATATCCATCCATCCATTCATCAAATCTCTTTCGCACGCATAAGACTGTCCTATATCCATCCATTCATCAAATCCCTTTCGCTTTTATCAGTCTGACCTACATCTATCCATTCATCAAATCACTCTCTCAATTCAGTCTGACCTACGTCCATCCATCCGTTCATCAAATCTCTATCGCACGTGTGGATGTAGGTCAGACTGAGCTGTGAGAGGAATTTGATGAATGGATGGATGGATAGAGGAGACTGATACGTACGAAAGGGATTTGATGAATGGATGGATGTAGTTCAGACCAATAAGAGCAAAAGGGATTTGATGAATGGATGGATAAATAGAGGACAGTTTAATACGTGTGAAAGGGATTTGATGAATGGATGGATGGATATTAGGACAGTCTGATAACAGCGAAAGGGATTTGATGAACGGATCAGACTGTCCTATATACATCCATCCATCAAATCCCTTTCGCTCTTATCAGTCTGACCTACATCCAGAGACAGCGGACATGGTACAGGAGGTGGAGGACAGAGACAGCGGACTTGGTACAGGAGGTGGAGGACAGAGACAGCGGACAAGGTACAGGAGGTGGAGGACAGAGACAGCGGACATGGTACAGGAGGTGGAGGACAGGGACTGCGGACATGGTACAGGAGGTGGAGGACAGAGACAGCGGACATGGTACTGGAGGTGGAGGACAGGGACAGCGGACATGGTACAGGAGGTGGAGGACAGAGACAGCGGACAAGGTACAGGAGGTGGAGGACAGAGACAGCGGACAAGGTACAGGAGGTGGAGGACAGAGACAGCGGACATGGTACAGGAGGTGGAGGACAGGGACTGCGGACTTGGTACAGGAGGTGGAGGACAGAGACAGCGGACATGGTACAGGAGGTGGAGGACAGAGACAGCGGACATGGTACTGGAGGGGGAGGACAGAGACAGCGGACATGATAAGGAGGGGGAGGACAGAGACAGCGGACATGGCACAGGAGGTGGAGGACAGGGACAGCGGACATAGTACAGGAGGTGGAGGACAGAGACAGCGGACATGGTACAGGAGGTGGAGGACAGAGACAGCGGACATGGTACAGGAGGTGGAGGACAGAGACAGCGGACATGGTACTGGAGGTGGAGGACAGGGACAGCGGACATGGTACAGGAGGTGGAGGACAGGGACAGCGGACATGATACAGGAGGTGGAGGACAGGGACAGCGGACATGATACAGGAGGTGGAGGACAGAGACAGCGGACATGATACAGGAGGTGGAGGACAGAGACAGCGGACATGGTACAGGAGGTGGAGGACAGAGACAGCGGACATGGTACAGGAGGTGGAGGACAGAGACAGCGGACATGGTACAGGAGGTGGAGGACAGAGACAGCGGACATGGTACAGGAGGTGGAGGACAGGGACAGCGGACTTGGTACAGGAGGTGGAGGACAGAGACAGCGGACATGATACAGGAGGTGGAGGACAGAGACAGCAGACATGGTACAGGAGGTGGAGGACAGAGACAGCAGACATGGTACAGGAGGTGGAGGACAGAGACAGCGGACATGGTACTGGAGGTGGAGGACAGAGACAGCGGACATGGTACAGGAGGTGGAGGACAGAGACAGCGGACATGGTACTGGAGGTGGAGGACAGAGACTGCGGACATGGTACAGGAGGTGGAGGACAGGGACAGCGGACATGATAAGGAGGTGGAGGACAGGGACAGCGGACATGATAAGGAGGGGGAGGACAGAGACAGCGGACATGGTACAGGAGGTGGAGGACAGAGACAGCGGACATGGTACTGGAGGTGGAGGACAGAGACAGCGGACATGGTACTGGAGGTGGAGGACAGGGACAGCGGACTTGGTACAGGAGGTGGAGGACAGAGACTGCGGACATGGTACTGGAGGTGGAGGACAGAGACAGCGGACATGGTACAGGAGGTGGAGGACAGAGACTGCGGACATGGTACAGGAGGTGGAGGACAGAGACAGCGGACAAGGTACAGGAGGTGGAGGACAGAGACAGCGGACATGGTACAGGAGGTGGAGGACAGAGACTGCGGACATGGTACAGGAGGTGGAGGACAGAGACAGCGGACAAGGTACAGGAGGTGGAGGACAGAGACAGCGGACATGGTACAGGAGGTGGAGGACAGAGACTGCGGACATGGTACAGGAGGTGGAGGACAGAGACTGCGGACATGGTACAGGAGGTGGAGGACAGAGACAGCGGACAAGGTACAGGAGGTGGAGGACAGAGACAGCGGACATGGTACAGGAGGTGGAGGACAGAGACTGCGGACGTGGTACAGGAGGGGGAGGACAGGGACTGCGGACATGGTACAGGAGGTGGAGGACAGAGACAGCGGACAAGGTACAGGAGGTGGAGGACAGAGACTGCGGACATGGTACAGGAGGTGGAGGACAGAGACAGCGGACAAGGTACAGGAGGTGGAGGACAGGGACTGCGGACATGGTACAGGAGGTGGAGGACAGAGACAGCGGACATGGTACAGGAGGTGGAGGACAGAGACAGCGGACATGGTACAGGAGGTGGAGGACAGAGACTGCGGACATGGTACAGGAGGTGGAGGACAGAGACAGCGGACATGGTACAGGAGGTGGAGGACAGAGACAGCGGACATGGTACTGGAGGTGGAGGACAGAGACAGCGGACATGGTACAGGAGGTGGAGGACAGAGACAGCGGACATGGTACAGGAGGTGGAGGACAGAGACAGCGGACATGATAAGGAGGGGGAGGACAGGGACAGCGGACATGGTACAGGAGGTGGAGGACAGGGACAGCGGACATGATAAGGAGGTGGAGGACAGGGACAGCGGACATGATAAGGAGGGGGAGGACAGAGACAGCGGACATGGTACAGGAGGGGAGGACAGAGACAGCGAACATGGTACAGGAGGTGGAGGACAGGGACAGCGGACATGGTACCGGAGGTGGAGGACAGAGACAGCGGACAAGGTACAGGAGGTGGAGGACAGAGACAGCGGACAAGGTACAGGAGGTGGAGGACAGGGACTGCGGACTTGGTAGTGACAGCCAGGCAGACTGGTATTGTTGGTAATGACAGCCAGGCAGACTGGTATTGTTGGTAATGACAGCCAGGCAGATTGGTATTGTTAGTAGTGACAGCCAGGCAGACTGGTATTTTTGGTAATGACAGCCAGGCAGATTGGTATTGTTTGCAGTGACAGCCAGGCAGACTGGTATTGTTGGTAATGACAGCCAGGCAGACTGGTATTGTTAGCAGTGACAGCCAGGCAGACTGGTATTTTTGGTAATGACAGCCAGGCAGACTGGTATTGTTAGCAGTGACAGCCAGGCAGACTGGTATTTTTGGTAATGACAGCCAGGCAGACTGGTATTGTAAGCAGTGACAGCCAGGCAGACTGGTATTGTTGGTAATGACAGCCAGGCAGATTGGTATTGTTCGTAGTGACAGCCAGGCAGACTGGTACTTTTGGTAATGACAGCCAGGCAGATTGGTATTGTTCGCAGTGACAGCCAGGCAGATTGGTATTGTTAGTAGTGACAGCCAGGCAGACTGGTATTGTTTGTGGGTAATGACAGCCAGGGAGACTGGTATTGTTTGTGGGTAATGACAGGCAGACTGGTATTGTTATGCAGCACATAAAAGAGCTGGATCACCTGCATGTAACACAGACACCATTCTGTAAACTTGGAGGAAGGTTAGTGGGCTGGAGGAGGCGGGAATATGTGTGGGAGGAGGGAGGAGAATCGAATGTGTATAGGCAGAGAGGCGGGAATATGTGTGGGAGGAGGGAGGAGATACTAATGTGTATAGGCAGAGGGGCGGGAAGGGGTGTATACTGGGGGTGGTTTGGGCGGAGTGCTGCTAAAGTGTGCATGAGAACTTTGCTCGTTCTCATCCACACTTGGAAACTAAAAAATCGCTTCTGCACATGCGCGAACCGCTAAGCCTAATGGGAACTGTAGTTCCCATTAGGCGGTGATGTTTAGAACAAGAACGCGCACCGCAAAACCAGCATGTCAGGAGAAAGAAAACTCAGGACGGACGGAAGATACAATGAATGTCCTTTTAAACAGGTACAGCAAGATTTTAAACAATAATTATGACGTTTTTCGTTCACATATGTGTGAAGACTATATTTTAAACCAATAAAATTTTTTCCTTTAGTGACTCTTTAAGTGATTGTAAACAATCACCTTGTAAAACAACCCATTCCGTTTTAAACTGAAATCAAAAAAAAAAAAAAAGACAAAACATTTGTGTATAGATCTAAAAAAACAAAACACAAACAAACAAACTATAGCTTTTTTTGTTACAGGTGATCACATTCCCTCTGTTCTCGGCTTCATAAGAGCTGGAGGAGAAGCAGCAGCAGTACACTGAACTCTACAGTGAATGAATGTGCAGAGTGGGTATGTCAAGACAAGTCTAATCATTGGAGGAGGGCAGGTCGAGTTCCCAGCATAGCTAGAGAACTGACCACGGCTGTGCTCCCCTGCTTAGTTTCTAATAGGAAAGCAGAGGGACTAGCAGAACACCAGGGATTTCACACAAAGGAAGCAATATAAATAGCACAGGATACTTTTCCATACAAGTACATGGTACAGTAGCCACATATCAGGAATATGAAATGCTGGGGTAACAAACAATTTAAGTCACAGGTGTCAAACTTAAGGCCTGCGGGCCGAATCCGGCCCTCCAGGTCATTTCATGTGGCCCAATGCTTTTAAGTAATGCATCTAGCTTCTTCCCAGCAGCAGCATAAGGAAAGGGGGGTGCACTGTGATGTAAGGGAGAGTGGGGGACTCAACTTCTGATGGTGGGGTGCCTCTTGACATCTAATGTAAGGGGAGGGGATGCGCTGGACATCTAATATTAGATACAACCGGCCCTTTTGAGGACAATCATAATGCTGATACAGCCCACAATGAAATTAAGTTTGACAACCCTGCTTAAATGATTAAACTGCCCTAATTTACAGACCCATCCCTGTTATTTAAAAGAACCAAACGATACAATGGTTTTTATTTTGTTTATTTCAGCACTAAGCAATGTTGTGATAAACTTGGCAGGCTGCTTTTTTGTTTTGTTTTTTTGACAGCCGTCAGCTGTGAGCAGAGAACTCTGCACTGAATCATAAAAATGCTGGATTAAGATCATGAAGGATGTTGAATCGAGATAGCAATTTGTTAATGATTAATCGTGCAGCTCTATACATTATACAATATTCTGTTGCAACGTTCCTTTAGCTTTACTAAAACCATAGAATATGGAGGTCAAACTCAAACATTTTCAAATTGTATGCAATCAGGCAGGCACTTGCACTACATAGTTGAAGGTACCGGTAAATCAAAAAGGAAATTGAATAAGAAAATTGTATAATGTGTGGCCAGCTTAACCCTTTAAATATAACAAGCATGTAAAACCAAGCTTTGGAGATGGAAGAGATCTTTCTTTGCCAGCAGAAGCATTCTAAATCCTTCTACTGGCTAATCAACTTACAAGTGTACATAAAAGTTAGACACTATCACCCGCTTATCACATAAGCTCAGTGTAACAGGCGGCACCTAGTTTACATTTCTTATCAAATGTTTATTTGATATTAAATAAAGACAGATACGTACTACTCATCGGGCCTGTACGGAGGAGGACTTTCAAATGGCTTGGAAAACATTTTTGATGCTGGTCAGAAGGAACCTAGAAAAAAGGGAAAAGGAAAAATGTGGATTAACGAGCGTGTTCTGTCCAGATCAGCTACTCTGAACTTTAATATACTAAATCCTACAAAGCACACAAATGACAGTTCTGTAAGTATAGATCTGAAAACATCCTTTTTGTATAATAGTAGGTATAAACATAAGAAACAAAGATGCATTATTCAGTAATCACAGTCACCAATTCCCTGTGTCCTGTGCCACACTGCAGAAGACAATGGACTTACTATTAATGGAAGATCACAAAGGCATATATTACAAAAACTGCTCACTAGTTATCTAGTGTAATGAGCGGTTTGTGAATAGGTAGCACTGGGAAAATGGACACAATAGAGTCCATCAGCAGCTACTTGTGATGTTGAAATTCCTCTATCCTCTAAATTACACACTGCCGTCACAAAGGATTAAAAGGTATACAATTTGGAAGAGCACATCCTTTGAAAATTATGTTTTTCAAGTCAATTTCCTGTTGGGTGCACGGAGACAATTATGATTCTACCACGTTTGTGAACATAAGCAGCACACACATATAGATGTCTTTCCAGAAAAATTGTAAGGCAATGAGTAACAAAAACTATTTTATCACAGATGCACTCTTCATTGTATAGATCATAAAAAACAAAGTCCTGCTACCTATAAA
The DNA here is from genome assembly GCF_905171775.1 of Rana temporaria. NCBI lineage: Eukaryota > Metazoa > Chordata > Amphibia > Anura > Ranidae > Rana > Rana temporaria. Next base: position 106,735,470 of record NC_053489.1, read on the forward strand.
AAGACAAAATGTACAAAAACACATTCCAATCCAAAAAGGTATGACTAGTAATTTCCGTACGCAAACATTTAGGCAACATCCTATGTCTGGCCATACTTCATCTTCACAAAACCAAAACAAACCCCAGGAACAGAGTACCCAACGCAGCTGAAAACACTAATGCCGCGTACACACGATCGGACATTCCGACATCAAAACCGTGGATTTTTTCCGGCGGAATGTTCGCTCATACTTGTGATGCATACACACGGTCACACAAATGTTGTTGGAAATTCCGAACGTCAACAACACTACGACGAGCCGAGAACAATGAAGTTCAATGATTCCGAGCGTGCGTCAAATTTATTCCGCGCATTCTTAGGATTTTTGTGCGTCAGAATTGGCTACAGATAATCGGAATTTCCAACAAGAACTTTTTTTTTTACAACAAACAAAAAATTCCGACAGCAAATGTCCGATGGAGCATACACACGGTCGGATTTTCCGACAACAAGCTCACATCTAACATTTGTTGTCGGAAATGCCGACCGTGTGTATGCAGCTTAAGGCTGGATTCACACCTATGCATTTTTAGTGCTTTCTGCATTTCGCACTATAGAATGTGTTCCATAGGAAACCATGGTAAATATTCTGTAAAGAATGAAAAAAAAAAAAAAAACACTAAAACTGCATAGGTGTATGTATGTATGTATGTATGTATGTATGTATGTATGTATGTATGTATGTATGTATGTATGTATGTATGTATGTATGTATGTATGTATGTATGTATATATATATGTATATATATATATATATATATATATATATATATATATATATATATATATATATATATATATATATATATATATATATATATATATATATATATATATATATATATATACACACATACACACACATACACACATACATACATACATATACACACACACACTCTAAACTTGGTCTGCACAGACATGTGTTACATGGCCCGTTTTAGACTTGCTTCTACAACGTGGTAGACATCTCTGGAGATATTCTCCCCAAACAAGCCTGCCTCAAGCACAACTTGAATGAAGGGTTCTATACATTCATGTACAATCGTTTTGTTTTTCTTTATACTTAAAAACACAAGATAGTACAGCGCTATAAAATAAATGACCACCAAAAAAAGTTCAAATGCAAACTAATAAGGTGAAATACTAAATGGCAACAACAAAACTTGAAAAATTGTTGAGTAGAAAATTGTACACATGTAGTCCAAAACACAAAAATAAAAAAACATCCAAGTGTGTGAAACAGTTCAGAAGTATTCTTCATAAGTGAATATCATATATAACAAAAAAGTAGGAAATCATCCACCAGAAAGAGCACCGGATAAGTGAGAATGTATTCTCCTTACCAAAAGGAAAGACCGGATTTGCAGCGGTCTTATGAAGCCCAGGGATGTTTATGACTGGAAAAATCCAAAGGACTGGTTCCGGATCATAAGTACTCCAACAATCACAAAACGATATGACCACCTGGTATAATGTGGGGTCATCATCTGGTGACTGAGGTTCAGATACTCGAAAAAGTGTGGCTGGGGTGGGCCGGCACCTCCGGATCTGTCTCATGTGTCCATTAGAGGTCTTTCCTTTTGGTAAGGAGAATACATTCTCACTTATCCGGTGCTCTTTCTGGTGGAGGATTTCCTACTTTTTTTGTTATATATGATATTCACTTATGAAGAATACTTCTGAACTGTTTCACACACTTGGAAGTTTTTGCCGGGTCTTGAATAGAAATATGCCGGAAAGTGCCAGTCCCGCGCGCATGCGCGGGAGTAACATCGCCGATTCGAAGCGATGATACCCAGAAGTAACCTCGGGGAGCGATGGCTGCGGCTGGAGGGGAAGACGAGGACGGCTTCGATCTAAGGCAAGTAATACACAATGAGCTAGTATGCTAGTCATACTAGCTCATTATGCCCTTGTCACAGTTTTTTTTTTGGGTGTACAACCGCTTTAAATGTAACCATATTGCTACACTTAGAGGCTCCTCTTTTTAATACTCAGTTGTGACATGACGCTACTCTTATATCAAGACATCGCTTGTATATCAAGGCAAAATTAAAACATTTTGCTTGTCTTGCAAAGTGCTCTCAAACCAAGGTTTTACTGTACATGTATATGAAAAGTTGTCTTTATTGTACCTGTGCAACACCTTTAAATAAAAAAAAAATAAAAAAAAGAAGACAAGGAACCCTACAAGGGGTTTACTGATATTACAAAAAGCACCCCCCCCCCCCAATCTGACCTAAACCTCAATTCCACGATTAGAAGTGTTGGCAATTCAGCACACAAGAAGCCTCTGGATCTGAGGCCATATCTGAATTTCCTTCATCCACCTCGTGACTCCCTTTCAGACAATGGCTCTGCTGACTGTAACACAGGGGAACAAGTGCAGCGGGGAAAGCTCACATGTTTGAGGTTGTTTTTCTACAGGAACAGACCAGGAATCCTGCTGTGCATCACAGCCAAATCAGTCGGAGCAAAGTATGCATAATACAGGGAGGAAGCAGGAGAGGCCTGTTCACAGGGAGTTTCCTCACATCAAATACATTTTTGGGCTTATTTACAAAGCTTCATGTGACCTAACCTTCTCCTCCTTGCAAATATTAGCCTCAAATGAAAGAACAGATTGTAGCTTAATAAACTAAAGCAATCTAAAAAAATAAAAAGCTTGATTTGTAAAATTTTCTATACAACATCCTTTAGATTTACCAAAACGATACGATCAGAGGAAAAACCTAAACTATTCATGGAATTCGTATCTAGCAATACAAAGCTTTTATAATCACAATCCAAAACCCGAGTGCCAAAAAGCACACAGAGCTCAAACCCAGTCTGGATTAGTCTTAAGTAAGGCACAGTTAATTTAACCACTTCGTTACTGGCCCATAGTCAAATGACGTCCTGTTTTTAAAGATGGATATCTCAGTAACGGCAGCAGCTGCTGCCACAACTGAGGTATCCATCTTTAGTGCCGACGGTCCTGTACACGATAACGGCAGTCTCCGCGGCGAATTCGCTGCGAGATCGCCGTTATCGGTGGCGGGAGAGGGCCCCCCCCCCCTCCCGCCGCTGTCCCGCGCCCTCCGCCGCTTACCGGAGCCGTCGGTAGCGGCGGAGGAGATCGCGACCATCCGGCAGCTGAGCGGGGACGAGACTGAAGGAAAAATCTCCTTCGCCCGTCCCCCATAGCTCTGCTGGGCGGAAGTGACGTCAAAACGTCAGTCCCGCCCAGCCTCTTAAAGAGACATTTTTTTTTTTTGTCATTTGAAAAAATTACATTTCCAAATTTTTTTTTTTTTTTTGCATTTAAGCCCAAATATGAGATCTGAGGTCTTTTTGACCCCAGATCTCATATTTAAGAGGACCTGTCATGCTTTTTTCTATTACAAGGGATGTTTACATTCCTTGTAATAGGGATAAAAGTGATAATTTTTTTATTTTTTTTTATTTCAGTGTTAAAAATTGTAAAATAATTAAAAATAAATGCGAAAAGCAAAAAAAAATTTTTTTAAAGCGCCCCGTCCCGACGAGCTCGCGCGTAGAAGCGAACGTATACGCGAGTAGCGCCGACATATGAAAACGGTATTCAAACCACACAAGTGAGGTATCGCCGCGATCGTTAGAGCGAGAGCAATAATTTTAGCCTTAGGCCTACTCTGTAACTCAAAAAATGCAGCCTGTAGAATTTTTTAAACGTCGCCTATCAAGATTTTTAAGGGTAAAAGTTTGACGCCATGCCACGAGCGGGCGCAATTTTTAAGCGTGACATGTTGGGTATCATTTTACTCGGCGTAACATTATCTTTCACAATATATAAAAAAATTGGGCCAAATTTATTGTTGTGTTATTTTTTAAATTTAAAAAAGTGAATTTTTTCCAAAAAAAGTGCGCTTGTAAGACCGCTGCGCAAATACGGTGTGACAAAAAGTATTGCAATGACTGCCATTTTATTCTCTAGGGTGTTAGAAAAAAATATATATATAATGTTTGGGGGTTTTAAGTAATTTTCTAGCAAAAAAAACTGTTTTAGTCTCGTAAACACTGAATCTGAAAAACAGGCTCGGTAACGAAGTGGAACAAAAAAACAAAAAAAAAAAAAAAAAAAAAAACACCCCACACCAAACACAAATAACTGTTTTTCTAAAAATCTGATACAACATAAATCAAAATAATCAATGCACACGAGTAGCCAAGAACTAGACAAAGACGAACGCTAAGGCCGAGTATGTGGCTATGTGCTGAGCTGCCTGCGCTGGGGGGAATTCCATCTATACAAGGAAGGGGGAGCAAGCCACCATAGTGTAGTATCATTAGTAAAAACACAAATTTCTTCTCACAAGGTGTGTGACATGACACACATGGGAGCTGCCATGATGGACATCAAATGACCATTATGGCGTCCACAGGCCCTGGCCAGAGGCATGAATGTAAACAAGAACAACAGGATCCCAGAAGCCAACACTGACCATCTCTACTCACTTTGAGGAATTTGCTGAAAATTTGCTCTATTCAGAAAATCTTTAATAAACACCAGAGTATTTTTGATACGATCCCAAATTGGCTTGTTGGATTCCTGAGCGCACTTGAGTTGTTTTTCAGGAAAGCCAAGAGGTGCAAGAACACGATAGCCCCCAACAAAGTATCAAAACCAGGATGGGTTCCAAGATGCCATTTGCTTACTTTTATGGCACTTAAAGCGGGGTTCCACCCACAATTAGCATTTTTTAAAAGCATGTCCTTTCATCGTGTGTTTTTATATTATAAATCCGATCGCTTACTATTTTACAATCCACCGCCGCTCCTCATAGTTATTCAAAAAATAACCGTTGTCATTTTGCTTGTGGGCATTGTGAAGCCTACAGGCACTTACTTCCTGGAACTCTTGGATGGGGAGTGATAATTGGGTAGCGCACTGCATCCTGGGAAAGGACGACACACATTTCCCAGAAGCATTAGAGGGAGATGATGTCAGGATCCTAGGTGATTCCAAAGGCAGATTTCATGGGACCGCATAGCAACAGGCATTTCCATGTGAGAATTTTTTTTTTTTTTTTTTTTAGGTCTAATGAGAACAATAATGAAAAAAACATTTTGGGATGGAAACTCCACTTTAAGGGTCGTAAGTGAGATTGCTTGACATGTCCCCTTATCAAGCATGACCAGTAGACTTAAGGATCGCTCTGGTCACACTTTCTATATATTAACATGTTCTTTGACCCATGTAGTTTACTGCCTACAATGTGTGTCTTTCCCCTTCTTTGTTTGTTTTACTACAAAAACTTTTGGCAGGGCCATGTCACCTATGAGGCCAATTGAGGTGGCTGCCTCAAGCGGCACTTAAGGAAGCACAGTAAGGCCCCACGCACACGAGACGCCGGTGCAATCTCTGCTGAACACGTGTTTTAAGAAACGGCTGTTTTACCGCGATTAACTACATTTGCGTCTATAAGGCTCCATTTAGACCTCCGCGACAAGATACGCCACGTACGCGGCGTATTTTGCCGCGAGTGTGTAATTTTTTATTTTTTTTTTACAAAGCCTTGCCATTGCTTTGTATGGCCGAATGCCAATGCCGCCTGAAAAAAATGGTCTTGGACTTTTTTTTCAGGCGGCAGGTGTACGGCGTCTATGAGATGTGAACCATCTCCATAGACAGCAATGGGAATTCTCCCCTCTAGCGGCACAAGCGTCTGGCGTTTTGTCGCCTAGATGTGAATGGGCTCTAAGTGTTTATAGAAGAAACATCAGAAGACTCTCCCTAAGCTCAAAAAACAGTATTATTTATCCATTTCAGCCATCGTGTGAGACCAGAGTGAGTAGCAGCTGAGAGAGCAGCAGTGTACTTGTATTTAGCGGGTCACCTGCCACAAGTGGTAAATTGTCCACAAGTTGTGGATTGTCCACAATGCAAGCAATTACTGTTATATATATATATATATATATATATATATATATATATATATATATATATATATATATATATACCATCATTTTTGAGATTTCTAATGTAAAAAAAAAGTCACCTTTAAAAAAGAAAAACGTGGCAAAAGCGCCGGTACCGTGTTAAGCCGCGTTTTGCGTCTAAACCCATTTCTTGGCTTCTGGAAAAATTAGGTTAAAACGCAACTGCCTAAAAACGTTTAAAAACTAGACTGTGTGCATGGACACATAGGATAACATTGAATGTGTTCAGGGGGAGTTAAAAAAAAAAAAAAGTCTCCAACTGCCTCTGAACGCGGGTTTAACAGCATCTCGTGTGCATGGGGCCTAAGGTGCGGCGCGGAGGGCAGATTGTCCATGCCAGTCACTTCATCCTCTGTCATTTGTGCTGGTTGAGGTGACCAGAGTTGGCAGAAGCGCGACAAGCTATTTTTTTTAGCTTTGTCGTCGCCTTTTAACAGCAGCCATTTACTACACACTCATTTACTTTCTACCAAATTTAAAAATAGTATTGGAAAATAATCAAAGCCAATGCATCACTAGTCTAAAGGGATTTCTCAATTATATGAATTGCCTGGTCACTCAAAATAGGCAAACAAGTGAAAATGCTGGCGGTAGATTAAAATGCTCAACAGAACACGACGAAACCAAATAACCAAACTGCCACGTGAACAGCCAGGAAACTCTTCACAACAGTTTCCCTGATATTCCTGCTTAGACTGGAAAACCAGCTTTAATTAGAACAGGAATGGCATAAACAGGGCCACGTGCTGCCAAGGTGGAGCCAACACTTATTAAATTAGATTCTTTGACACTAATAAAAATACACGTCAGTGAAAGGCCCTAGTAAAAGTAAGGCTGTCCATTTACCAGGGTTTCCTATGGAACACATCCTGTAGTGTAAATCTGCAAAATGCAAAAAGCACAAAAAAAACGGCATAGGTGTGAATTAGGCCTAAAGCTGGATACACACTACAATTTTCTTAAAAATAAATAAAAAGAAATCTTTAAAAATGTACAAAAAACATTTAATATGAATTTAAACCTAAACACTTAATTTTATGCAATCAGGCAAGCCCCTGCACTACATAGTTGAAGGTGAATCTAAAAAGGAAATCAAAACAACAAAAGTTGTATAGTGTGTATCCAGCTCAAAGTGATACAAGCGGTCCTCATTGGACAGATTGCTAGCAGCAGGAGCTATTGGCTCCCGCTGCTGTTAATCAAATCCAGTGACATGGGAGCAGGGGAACAAGCCCGCATGGGTGCCCCCATGAAAAGCTGCTTGTCATGGGGGCACCTGATGAAGGGGAGGAGCAAGAAGCATCTTGGGGCACCCCAGAAGAGGAGGATCGGGCTGTTCTGTGCAAAACCCTTGCACAAAAGCAGGCAAGTATGACATGTTTGCTATTTTTATTAAAGTGGTTGTAAACCTCACTTTTTGACTTTTACCTACAGGTAAGCCTATAATAAGGCTTACCTGTAGGTATAAAGAATATCTCCTAAACCTGCACGGTTTAGGAGATATTCCCCTCGCAATGCGCCGCTGACTGCAGCGGCGCATGCGCAGGGGGGATCCTCGGCTAAAGGGCCGGCCGCCGCCGGCCCTTGCTGGAATCAAATCTCTTGCGCGGGAGTGACGACATCGACGCTCCAGCCAATCACAGCGCTGGAGCGGCGATACCCAGAAGACACGCTGGGGCAAGATGACATCTCGCTCATGCGGTGCATACTAGCTCATTATGGCTTTTACTTTTCAGGTGTAAAAAAAAAAAAATATGCAGGTTTACAACCGCTTTAAAAAAGCAAACCTTTACAATGACTTTAGGTTTAGACTAAACTGTAGCTCCTCTGAAAAGCGATCTGTATTGCTGAACGTGCCCTTATTGGGCGTTTCCAACAGCTTTGCCACTCTTTTTGATGGGCCATCAGGACTGGCTCCCAATCAGGTAATCGCTATGACAGCCCGTCGCTGCAATCATATGATCAGAAAGCTGCTCTGCCTTCCAGTATTAAAGCCCACCGAAAGGGTTGCTGGGAAGCGACAGGAAGGGGCGCACGTCCACCTGCTGTATACGACTATTTTCAGGAATAATCTTGGAAAGGAATATTAACAATATATAAAAATCAGACTATAGAAACTCTGGCGTCCTCTAACATAAGGAATCAGCGGACACAGGCAAGGGTGCCCCCTCCGACACAGGCAAGGGTGCCCCCTCCGACACAGGCAAGGGTGCCCCCTCCGACACAGGCAAGGGTGCCCCCTCCGACACAGGCAAGGGTGCCCCCTCCGACACAGGCAAGGGTGCCCCCTCCGACACAGGCAAGGGTGCCCCCTCCGACACAGGCAAGGGTGCCCCCTCCGACACAGGCAAGGGTGCCCCTCCGACACAGTCGGTTTCTCAGAGTTAGAGACCAGCTCTTCCATGTGGTCCTGGCCTCAGTATGCTTATTCACACTACAAAAACAAACCAGACCAAGGGGGTGCCTGGGCACGGTTAGAACCGCCAGTGTAAGGGCACCCTTAAAAGTAGTTCTAAAAGGCTCAAAGTTTTTTTTTTTAACCTATGCTGCTGTCAAACACAACCAGTGAGCCAATGAGGAGAGAAGAGGGGTTGGGACCGAGCCAATGAGGAGAGAGATGGGGTGGGGCAGAGCCAATGCTCTGTAAAAGGACACTCAGGGCAGAGGCTTGGGAGCGAGCCTGCTTGGGTGCCCTAACAGCAAGATGCTTGCTCTGGGGGCACTCGACAGGAGGGATGGGCCAGGAGCTCCAGCGGGGGACCCAAGAAGAGGAGGGTGTGGAGTTGCTCTGTGCAAAACCACTGCAGAGCAGGTATGACATTTGTTATTAAAATAAAATAGCCTTTTATGTCATTTTAAGCTAACCGCACATGGATCGAAACTCTGCCAATTCAGAAGGAACTGGACGAATGTCGATCCATGGCAGGCTGGTTGGACACTAGTTGATCTACATTGTGTACAACCAGCTTGTCAGGGTTTTTCCCAAATGATTAATGGCTATAGCTGGCAAAACTGATGATAATGCATAATGTATCAGCTGCCTTAGGGTTCCATGGAACCTTAGTTGAGTAAGACAATCAATAGCAGCGTCCTCCTTGTGTACACAATAAGCAAGCAGAACAACAGAGGACTGCCTAAAAATTTCCTTCTAAAGAGTGAAATTCCTTCCAAAAATGGTCTCCGCACTCCCCACAAGTAACCAAATCTCAACCGAGCCCAATGGTGGCACTGGATGGCAGTGAGAGACCTCTGACCACACAGTTCTAGGAGACAAAAGGAAACGGAGGAATACTTTGTTTCTAAGCAGTGTGACACTGACAGGTGACCTTCCTCGGGCCGATCACAAATACACTGATAGATGTCCAGCTAGGTCACCTTCTATAAAGTCCACCATAGGGGAACCCAGGATTCCATCCACAAAACAGTACACAGAGGGGTCACTGATCATCAGGCCAGGCTGAGGAGGTACAAGTGTTATGAGTGGGGACAGGCGGGGGGAGACACATTACAGAGGACAGGTGAGGGGGGGGGGGGAGAGACACATTACAGAGGACAGGTGAGGGGGGGGGAGAGACACATTACAGAGGACAGGTGAGGGGGGGGGGAGAAGACACATTACAGAGGACAGGTGAGGGGGGGGGGGAGAAGACACATTACAGAGGACAGGTGAGGGGGGGGGGGGGAGAAGACACATTACAGAGGACAGGTGAGGGGGGGGGGAGAAGACACATTACAGAGGACAGGTGAGGGGGGGGGAGAAGACACATTACAGAGGACAGGTGAGGGGGGGGGGGAGAAGACACATTACAGAGGACAGGTGAGGGGGGAGAAGACACATTACAGAGGACAGGTGAGGGGGGGGGGAGAAGACACATTACAGAGGACAGGTGAGGGGGGGGGGAGAAGACACATTACAGAGGACAGGTGAGGGGGGGGGGGGAGAAGACACATTACAGAGGACAGGTGAGGGGGGGGGGAGAAGACACATTACAGAGGACAGGTGAGGGGGGGGGGGAGAAGACACATTACAGAGGACAGGTGAGGGGGGGGGGAGAAGACACATTACAGAGGACAGGTGAGGGGGGGGGGGAAGACACATTACAGAGGACAGGTGAGGGGGGGGGAAGACACATTACAGAGGACAGGTGAGGGGGGGGGAGAGACACATTACAGAGGACAGGTGAGGGGGGGGGAGAGACACATTACAGAGGACAGGTGAGGGGGGGGGGAGAGACACTACAGAGGACAGGTGAGGGGGGGGAGAGACACATTACAGAGGACAGGTGAGGGGGGGGGGGGAGAGACACATTACAGAGGACAGGTGAGGGGGGGGGGAGAGACACATTACAGAGGACAGGTGAGGGGGGGAGAAGACACATTACAGAGGACAGGTGAGGGGGGGGAGAGACACATTACAGAGGACAGGTGAGGGGGGGGGGAGAGACACATTACAGAGGACAGGTGAGGGGGGGGAGAGACACATTACAGAGGACAGGTGAGGGGGGGGGGGAGAGACACATTACAGAGGACAGGTGAGGGGGGGGGGAGAGACACATTACAGAGGACAGGTGAGGGGGGGGGGAGAGACACATTACAGAGGACAGGTGAGGGGGGGAGAAGACACATTACAGAGGACAGGTGAGGGGGGGGGAGAAGACACATTACAGAGGACAGGTGAGGGGGGGAGAAGACACATTACAGAGGACAGGTGAGGGGGGGGGAGAAGACACATTACAGAGGACAGGTGAGGGGGGGAGAAGACACATTACAGAGGACAGGTGAGGGGGGGGGAGAAGACACATTACAGAGGACAGGTGAGGGGGGGGGGAGAGACACATTACAGAGGACAGGTGAGGGGGGGGGAGAGACACATTACAGAGGACAGGTGAGGGGGGGGGAGAGACACATTACAGAGGACAGGTGAGGGGGGGGGGGAGAGACACATTACAGAGGACAGGTGAGGGGGGGGGGGGAGAGACACATTACAGAGGACAGGTGAGGGGGGGAGAAGACACATTACAGAGGACAGGTGAGGGGGGGGGAGAAGACACATTACAGAGGACAGGTGAGGGGGGGAGAAGACACATTACAGAGGACAGGTGAGGGGGGAGAAGACACATTACAGAGGACAGGTGAGGGGGGGAGAAGACACATTACAGAGGACAGGTGAGGGGGGGAGAAGACACATTACAGAGGACAGGTGAGGGGGGGAGAAGACACATTACAGAGGACAGGTGAGGGGGGGAGAAGACACATTACAGAGGACAGGTGAGGGGGGGGGGGGGGAAGACACATTTCAGAGGACAGGTGAGGGGGGGGAGACACATTACAGAGGACAGGTGAGGGGGGGGGGGAGAGACACATTACAGAGGACAGGTGAGGGGGGGGGGGAGAGACACATTACAGAGGACAGGTGAGGGGGGGGGGAGAGACACATTACAGAGGACAGGTGAGGGGGGGGGGAGAGACACATTACAGAGGACAGGTGAGGGGGGGAGAAGACACATTACAGAGGACAGGTGAGGGGGGGAGAAGACACATTACAGAGGACAGGTGAGGGGGGGAGAAGACACATTACAGAGGACAGGTGAGGGGGGGGGGAAGACACATTTCAGAGGACAGGTGAGGGGGGGGGGAAGACACATTTCAGAGGACAGGTGAGGGGGGGGGAGACACATTACAGAGGACAGGTGAGGGGGGGGGAGAGACACATTACAGAGGACAGGTGAGGGGGGGGGGGAGAGACACATTACAGAGGACAGGTGAGGGGGGGGGGAGAGACACATTACAGAGGACAGGTGAGGGGGGGGGAGAGACACATTACAGAGGACAGGTGAGGGGGGGGAGAGACACATTACAGAGGACAGGTGAGGGGGGGGGACACATTACAGAGGACAGGTGAGGGGGGGAGACACATTACAGAGGACAGGTGAGGGGGGGAGACACATTACAGAGGACAGGTGAGGGGGGGAGCACAGATTACAAGGGAGGACAGGTGAGGGGGGAGGGAGGACAGATTATGGCAGAGGACAGGTGAGGGGGGGGGCAGATTATGGCAGAGGACAGGTGAGGGGGAGATACGGGAAGACAGGTGAGGGGGGGACAGAAATGTAGGACAGGTGGGGGGGGAACAAAAATGGAGAGGGACAGGTGAGGGAACTGTAGGGACAGGTGAGGGGGGGAGACACATTACAGAGGACAGGTGAGGGGGGGGGAGAGAGACACATTACAGAGGACAGGTGAGGGGGGGGGAGAGAGACACATTACAGAGGACAGGTGAGGGGGGGAGACACAGATTACAAGGGAGGACAGGTAAGGGGAGACACAGATTACGAGGGAGGACAGGTAAGGGGAGACACAGATTACGAGGGAGGACAGGTAAGGGGGAGATACGGGAAGACAGGTGAGGGGGGGGGGGGACAGAAATGTAGGACAGGTGGGGGAACAAAAATGGAGGGGAACAAAAATGGAGGGGAACAGGTGAGGGAACTGTAGGGACAGGTAAGGAGTAAGTACAGGAGGGGGGGGGGAGACACAGATTACAAGGGAGGACAGGTAAGGGGAGACACAGATTACAAGGGAGGACAGGTAAGGGGAGACACAGATTACGAGGGAGGACAGGTAAGGGGAGACACATTACGAGGGAGGACAGGTGAGGGAGGGGAGGACAGGTGAGGGAGGGGAGGACAGGTGAGGGGGAGGGAAGGGGGAGATACGGGGAGACAGGTGAGGGGGGGACAGAAATGTAGGTCAGGTGAGGGAACAAAAATGGAGGGGACAGGTAAGGCGTAAGTACAGGAGAGGACAGGTAAAGGGGAGATACGGGAGGACAGATTATGGCGGAGGACAGGTAAGAGGGCACAGAAATGTATTACAGGTGGGGGGAACAAAAATGGAGGAGGACAGGTGAGGGAACTGTAGGTACAGGTAAGGAGTAAGTACAGGAGAGGACAGGTACTCACCCGTGTGCTCCTGATACTCTGCAGAGCAGACAATACAACTCCTGTTCGTGTTCCCCAAACAACAGCCAGTCCGGTCTGGGCAGGACGAGCTCTCAGGATTGCAGCGCCCCTAAGCCCCGCCCCTTTCCTCGCTTCCCCTCCTCCACTCCCCCGGGGATCAGGGCGTGGCCCAGCAGGCAGCACACCTGAAACTGGGAAGAGAAGATCGGGTTTCAGTGTTGTCAGTGAGCTGTAATCCGAGCCCGCTGTGTGCTGCACTGTGCACATACACTGTACGGGGATCGGTCTATTATTGCTCAATGTGTGCTGATCTTTGATCTCCTATAGAGCAATCATTGGGAAAGGTGACATGTGATGATCTCTGGGTGAATTTACCTAATGATAACATTCTGTACAGGAATTTCACTTTTATTGTCTCCAGACTTTTCACTTCTAGGGCCACATCCACATCAGATATTAAACAGATATACAAAAGTAAGTAACTTATACATAAATCTGCAGCCAGAATGTGAAATAGAATCAGTGGGGCTGGATGGTGTATTCCCCCCCCCCCCCCCTGCGCATGTGTCCCCATCAGAGCCCCCCCCCCCCCATATTTGTGTCCCCATCAGTGCCCCCCTGTACATTTATGTCCCCATAAGAGTCCCCACCCCCCTGCACACTTATGTCCCCATCAAAGCCCCCCTGTACATTTGTGTCCCCTTCAAAACCCTGCCTGCATACTTGTGTCCTCCACATCAGAACCCCCCGTGCGCATTTGTGTCCCTACCAGAGTTCCCCTCTCACATTTGTGTCCCCAAACCCCCCTCCGCATACCTGTGTCCCCATCAAAGCCCCCCTGTACATTTGTGTCCCCATCAAAGCCCCCCTGTACATTTGTGTCCCCATCAAAGCCCCCCTGTACATTTGTGTCCCCATCAAAGCCGCCCTGTACATTTGTGTCCCCATCAAAGCCGCCCTGTACATTTGTGTCCCCATCAAAGCCGCCCTGTACATTTGTGTCCCCATCAAAGCCCCCCTGTACATTTGTGTCCCCATCAAAGCCCCCCTGTACATTTGTGTCCCCATCAAAGCCGCCCTGTACATTTGTGTCCCCATCAAAGCCCCCCTGTACATTTGTGTCCCCATCAAAGCCCCCCTGTACATTTGTGTCCCCATCAAAGCCCCCCTGTACATTTGTGTCCCCATCAAAGCACCTCCCTGCACACTTGTGTCCTCATCAGAGCCCCCAATATACATTTGTATCCCCATCAGAGCCGCCCTTGCACACTTATGTCCCCATCAGAGCCCCCCCACTGCACACTTATGTCCCCATCAGAGCCCCCCACCGCAGATTTGTGTCCCCCCATCAGAGCACCTTCATGCACACTTGTGGCCTCATCAGAGCCCCCCCTGTACATTTATGTCCCCATCAGAGCCCCCCACTGCACACTTGTGTCCTCATCAGAGCCCCTTTGTACATTTGTGTCCCCATCAGAGTCCCCCTGCACACTTATGTCCCCATCAGAGCCCCCCACCGCACACTTGTGTCCCCATCAAAGCCCAGTCTGCACACTTGTGTCCTCCACATCAGAGCCCCCCCCTGCACATTTGTGTCCCTACCAGAGTCTCCAAACCCCCCTCTGCATACCTGGGTCCCCATCAGAGCCCCCCCCTGCGCATTTGTGTCCTCATCAGAGCCCCCCCCTGCACATTTGTGTCCTCATCAGAGCCCCCCTGCACATTTGTGTCCTCATCAGAGCCCCCCCCTGCACATTTGTGTCCTCATCAGAGCCCCCCTGCACATTTGTGTCCTCATCAGAGCCCCCCCCCTGCACATTTGTGTCCTCATCAGAGCCCCCCCCCTGCACATTTGTGTCCTCATCAGAGCCCCCCCCTGCACATTTGTGTCCCCATCAGAGCCCCCCTGTACATTTATGTCCCTACCAGAGCTACAAGTTCCATGAGCCATTGCAAGACCTGGACAATCACAGGCATGACTCCTAGAGGCAGAGGCATGATGGGATTTGTAGTTTCACCACAGCTGGAGGACTGCGGTTGCCCACCCCTGAGTTAGAGGGATGAGACAAACCGTTTTTTTTTTCCCCTTCATTTTTCATTTTCAGAATATACAGAAAAATAAGCAAAAAAATCCAAATCTGACTTCTGGAAATAACAGAAAAAAAATCGCATCACTGACTCAAGGATGTATACATCAGAAAAGTATGACAGCCTCAGTTAGGAAATATTTTCAGTAATTCACATTGTAGCGTAAGTAGCCAGTATAGAAACCAGCCTTCCCTGTTTCGGGTAGAAAAGAGTTCATTCTTGTCTGGCCACTCCGTTTACAGGTTCCACAGAGACAGCCTGACTTCCCACGAGACAAACCATTTACCACTGACCGGGCTGCTTACAATGGTCAGCTTTTGTTCATTTATATTAGGGCTTGTTCAGAAGCACAACCAGGGGGACCAACAAAATGATACCCCGTCTTATTCGGCAGGCAGTACTGCTGAACATGACCCATTCAAGCATCTCAACCGCCCTGCAACTGCATGCAATGTGTACAGTTGTGGCATTAAAATAGGCAGGGAAAATACAACATATCGCCTTCCAGCCACCTGTCAACCGCCCTCTAAAAAGCAATCCACATCAGATCATTTTTCAGGGGGTGGCAAGGGGTGCTGCACGCCTGAGCAAGCCCTAAAACCTTCATCCCAAAAAAATACAAATATTAAAGAATGTTAGCCGGAGTTCAGCTTTAAATTGTTAGTCACTTAAAGTGGTAGTAAACTCTTCGTATTTAACCGCTTGCCGACTGGCTCACACCAATATACATCAGCAAAATGGCAAGGCTGGGCAAAACAACGTATGCGTATGTTGTTCTCTTTAAGAGCCGCTAGTGGCGCACGTGCAGTACCGAGGGGGACCCGATGCGTGTGGCCGGCGGGCGCAATTCCTGCCGGCCACCCGCGATCGCAGACACGAGAAATGACACAGCGATTTGTGTGTGTAAACACACAAATCCCTGTTCTGTCAAGGGGAAAAGAGACATATTGTTTGTTCCTACTAAGTAGGAACAATGATATGTCTCCTCCCCCAGTCAGTCCTATCCCCCAAAGTAATAACACATCTTGGGAACGCACAGTTAACCCCTTGATCGCCCCCTAGTGGTAACCCCTTCCATAACAGTGACATTTACACAGTAATCAGTGCATTTCTATAGCTCTGATCGCTGTATAAATGTCAATGGTCCCAAAAATGTGGCAAACGTGTCCGATGTGTCTGCTGCAATGTCTCAGTACTGCTAAAAACATCGTAGATCACCGCCATTACTAGTAAAAAAAAAAATGCCATAAATCTTTCCCATAGTTTGTGGATGCTATAACTTTTGTGCAAACCAATCAATATATGCTTATTGAGATTTTTTTTTGTAGAAGAATATATATTGGCCTAAACTGATGAAGAAATTTGTTTTTTAAAAAATTTTTGGGGATATTTATTATAGCGAAAAGTAAAAAATATCGTTTTTTTTTTCTTCTAAATTTGCCGCTATTTTTTTGTTTATAGCGTAAAAAATAAAAACCACAAAGGTGATCAAATACCACCAAAAGAAAGCTCTATTTGTGGGAGAAAAAGGACGCGAATTTAGTTTGGGTACAGCATTGCATGACCGTGCAATTGTCAGTTAAAGCGATGCAGTGCCAAATTGTAAAAAGTGTTTTGGTCAAAAAGGGGGGTAAAATCTTCTGGGGCTGAAGTGGTTAAAATCTGCTGACAGGTAGGGTTTATTATAACAGAAAAGACCCTAGTAGTCTCTTCTGTCATCAACGCCCCCCCCCCCCCCCCTGTCTGTCAGCAGGTAATGTGATCTGAGCTGAGACAATACAGTTACAATACAATAAAATACAAGAGGCTTAAGAGGCAGTGTCATCTTAAGAGCATTATAGGCCCCCGGGCAATACAGTGCACTGGGGCCCTGTCTACACAATCACGCAGGAGAATTTACTGACAAAAATCATAACATTTACTGGCAGAACCACATTTTTTACTGCCACTGCAAAAAAAGTACCTAAAATTACAGTTTTCAGTGCCAAACAATGCAAATGTCAGTATTTAAACTATACACATATAGCTAGTGCTATTAGCAATGTGTTTAAGTTAAACAAAAGTAAAAAATAATAATAATATGTCTTCATTGACATGAAGGTTACTATAACACAGGCAGCACAGAGTTTCCTCTTACATCAGAGTCTGCAGGATTCCCCCTTACAGTGAAAGGGAACTCTTATGTAAAGGGGAACGCTGCAGATCATGATCTAAGGGGGGAACTCTGATGTGGAGGGGGGCTCTGGTGACCAGAGACAACCTTATATCAGAGTCCACCGCTTTCTCTTTCCCACTTACATCAGGGTCCGCAGACTGAGTTCCCCCTTGCATTGTAAGGGGGAATCCTGCAGACTCTGATGTAAAGGGGAACTCTGATGTGGGGGGCACTCTGGTGACCAGAGACCACCTTCCGTAGAGTAAATACACTAAGGCAGCCCTCAAAATTTCCACTCGCCTACTAGCATTTGGCGAGTGGATTTAAGCTGGTGGCGAGTGATGACAGGGCTGCATGACCAATCTTCCTCCAATCTGTGCCTACACTTAGAGTCCCAATGAGATTGGTGGCCGAAGAGGAAAGGGGCATGCTCGGGAAAAGTAGTCTGGTGAGCCGCGCACAGGCAGAGCAGTACACAGGTGCTCTCCTTACAATTCTCATTAAGCCATGGGACCTGATAGTATGACCTCTCTGAGCCTCCCCCGGGCCCCGACCAATGTAGCTGGAGAGCAGAAAGTAATGAGTGAGGTGGAGGATTGCAAAAATTACCACTCCGGTGCAGCGCTCACTGAAAGTTGCCCTGACATGAGAGTGGCAGCCTTCTAGTTTGTGCAGTTTTCTTCTCCTTGTGCTCTATGTAAGTGTCCAACAGTTTAGCCTGAGCACTGTGAACAGACTGGTCTCAATGTGTGCGGTGCGCTGTCAGTGTGTGCTGTGCTATGGTGTCAATGGCTGTGCAGTTGTGTGGATCTCAGCGCTGGATTGTACTCCCTCCCGCTGTGCTGCAGCTCCTCTCCTCTTTGCCAGCCTGAATAAAAGGGGGAAGTGGGGACATGCAAGCGTGGAGCCGCACACACAGGCTCCTGATGATGAGATGAATGGGAGAAAGAGAGAGGATGGATGGGAGTTGCAGAGGAGACAGCAAGAGAATGGGGAAGAGACCCAGTTCTAGTGCCCTCTGGTCTGCCCCCAGTGCCCTGTCCCTCTGGTCTGCCTCCAGTGCCCTGTCCCTCTGGTCTGCCTCCAGTGCCCTGTCCCTCTGGTCTGCCCCCAGTGCCCTGTCCCATTTTGTTAAAGTTGTTGTTGGTAATATTTAATTTTGTAATTTGATTCTGCATAAAACATTGTCATTCCATGAGATAATCTACGAGGGCGTGTTTACGGGTGCAATTAGGCGCAGGGCAGTGTATGAATTAGGTGGGGCAACTGGTGGCGAGTAACTCTTGAGGCCTGGCTAGTGGCTCAGGACTTGAAATTTTGAGCCCTGCACTAAGGTAAGGGGGGTCACTAATATAGGAGGGGGAACCTTTATATCAGTGCCCCCTTACATTTTTGCATTCACTCCCCCCTTACATCAGCAACCCCCCCCGCACTCGTGGAGGACCCGCACTCGTGGAGGACCGGATCTTCTCTGAGATTTCCGCAAACTGGGCATGGGCAGTTCTAACCCGTCACTCTCCACAATTTTTTACTAGGCAGCCGGTGGGGCCCCCCAGGCAAGCGGGGCCCCCGGGCAACTGCCCAGCGTGCCCAATGGAAAAGATGGCCCTGTTAAGAGGGCCCTGTTTGGAAGAGCTTACAATCTAATAGTATGCATACTATTACATTATGACTTAATCCTGCAGGGAACCAGCTTTTTTATTTTTAGGAAATTAGTTTACTACCGCTTTAGGCTCGCTTCACACTTGTGCAATGCGGAAAACCCTGCGAATCCACTTCGGGTTCCCGCATCGCACCTGACTCGCAAGGCAGTTCACACCGCCATATGAAAACTGCTGGGAGTGTCAATACAATGTTAATGACACACCCCCATATCAGCTTGCATATCGCACCGCGAACTGACAGTTCGGACATGAATCGGAAATGCATAGGTGTGAACACCCATGTTATCCGATTCTGGTGTGGACCAAAAAAAAGGGTCTTGCAAATTCAGCCTCATTATCTGTATGGCTGAAATCGCATTGCACGGACATCGCACGGGATCTCGTACCACGCACAAGTATGAACCCAGCCTTAAAGTCCATCTACTGTCAATCTAACTAGTCCATCTAACACTACCCACTCCATAGGCTGATAATACTGCTGCCAAAGGTAGCTACTCTGCTCTTCCGTAGAAAAATTGAATAGGCGGTGGGTACAGCCACCCCAAGCTCCCTTTCGCACTGGCGATCCGATGAAGTCCACCTGTCAGGTTTTTTTTCATGTAGATCTGATTGGATGGTAAGGGGTGAATTGACAGCAGAACAAATCAGGGACAGTCCCTCGAAATCAGGGACAGTTGGTAGCTATGAGTAGGTATTCAGTGGACAGATCCTCTGCTAGGCAAATAGGATTCAAATTCCGCGGCTAGTGGGAGTTTACTATTTAAATCAGGTGCGTCCCCGCAGGCTAAATGCGCCGCAGGCTAAATTTCCCAGCGTGCATTGCTCCAAATGACGTCGCTAGGACGTCATTGGTTTCGACGTGTACGTAAATTACGTCCATCCGTATTCGCAAACGACTTACGCAAACGACGTAAAAAAATCAAAACTCGGCGTGGGAACGACGGCCATACTTAACATAGGATACGCCGCATATAGCAGGGGCAACTATCCGCCGGAAAAAGCCGAACGCAAACGACGTAAAAAAAAAGCGACGGGCGGGCGTTCGTTTCTGAATCGGCGGATCTCCTCATTTGCATATTTGTCACGTACAAACGGAAGCGCCACCTAGCGGCCAGCAGGAGATTGCAGCCTAAGATCCGACGGTGTAAGTCACTTACACCTGTCGGATCTTAGGGAGATCTATGCGGAACCTGATACTATGAATCAGGCGCATAGATCCGACCGTCGGATCTCAGAGATACGACGGCGTATCAGGAGATACACCGTCGTATCTCTATCTGAATCTACCCCCGTATGTCCGCTTTTTCATCCATCCGTTTGCGGATGAAAAAGGGATATACATTGGTCCCTATGAGATCGTGGATGTCAGTGGATGAACATCCTGTAATTGTTATATCATTCATTTTAGTGCACACAAACACAACACTCCACTTGTTTTGTCAAACACAACAATTAACATATAAATAGATACCAACTATGGCAAGCTTCAAATTACGTGTGTCTGCAAAACACAGGTAAACTTTAGTACCCATAACCAGGGTGGATTTGATTTAAATCACTAGTAAAAAGGCTTGATTTCATCAACTCGATTTAAATCATCATTTTTAAAGAGCAACTGTCATCTCTGTCCCGCAGCGGCTCCTCCTCTGACCTGCTGTTGACTGACCAACTGTCCCATTCACTTCAAGGTGAGGGACGTGGCGGCAGCGAGTGAGTGGACGCCCCGCTAACAGGTGCTGCCATGATGTATCTGAAATGACAGGTGCTCTTTAAACGTAAGGACTTATTATTGCTGGTAGTTAGAATCTTTAACCCCCCTGGCAGTATTCCCGAGTTTGGCTTGGGGTGGAATTTCAGAACCAAGAGCGGTAACCCCAACCAGACTCGGGATCGCCTCGCAGCATCCACAGGCATGGTTTACTTACCTTGTCCCTGGATCCTGCAATGCCTCTCCACTGTGTGATCGAGCTGTCTCCTCGCTCTGTTCCCTGCGACGTTACGACGCACGGGGGCGGAGAACGGCGCAGGGCCGATCCTAGGCAGGGTGCACGGGGTGCTCTGCACCCAGGCACCGCAGAGGTGGGGGCGCCAAAGCTCCAAAGTGCTCCCCTCCCTCTTCCTTGTCTGTGTCAAGAGGCAGAGCGCATGTAGCGAGTGCTGCGGTTCCCCATCCCGCTTCCTCTCTCGGCTGGCAACTGACAAGAGCGCATACCTCTCGCTGTCCCCGGAATCCGGGCTGGGTACCACAGAGGGGCCTAGTACCGGAACACGTTCCGGGACTAGGCTCTACTAATTAATTCTGTCCAGTGTGCATGGAGCAGTCTCCTGTCTTCCCTGCCCCCTCTGCGTGTGTCGGCTCTTCTCCCATAGGCGATGTGATGAGAGGCTTCTGGGTTGGCCGGAGCTGCTGCCAATCATCCCGTGCCACCCTCCAAGTAACCAAAGATGCCACGTATGCCCCGCCCCCTGTAAAGTGCTTCTGCTCCCAGCGCACCCGAGCTACAGGGATCTAATTGACAAGTACTGATCTATGGGGACACCTGATGTGGGGGACTCTGATGGGAACACCTGCTGTGGGGGGGCTCTGATGGGGGACACCTGCTGTGGGGGGCTCTGATGGGGGACACCTACTGGGGGGCTCTGATGAGGGACACCTGCTGGGGTGCTCTGATGGGGGACACCGGCTGGGGGGACTCTGATGGGGGACACCTGCTGGGGGGACTCTGATAGGGGACACTAATGAAGACTTCTTAGGGGAGCATCTCTGTGTTTGAGTCGTAGCCATAGAAACATGTGTAAAGGGGAGGAGTTAGTAAGATGACCACGCCCATGTGGTGGCGCCAGAAATATTTCTGCACCCAGGCGTCTGTGACCCTAGGATCGGCCATGGAACGGCGCCAAATTCAAAAAAGTAAATAAACACAATACATACAGATTACAGTACTGTATGTAAAAAATACACACCCCCCCTTGTCCCTAGTGGTCTGCCCAGTGTCCTACATGTACTTTTGTATAATAAAAACTGTTCTTTCTGCCTGCAAACTGTAGATTGTCCATCGCAACCAAAAGTGTCCCTTTATGTCAAAAGTGGTTTTAGAGCAGCTAGAAAACAGCGATAATAAATTATAATCACTTGCAGAATTGTGCGATAGCGATTTGTGGGGAAATTCGTCATAAAAAATAAAAGTAATGACAGTGACAATTCTGCAACTGAGCAAATTTCAGTGATTTTGATTTGATTACATTATTGAATAATTTTTATTATAATTATTATTTGTTATAATTATTTATAGTTATTTATTATATTATAATTTATGATTTTGTTTTTCAAACTTTATCATACCCGGGATGTCTACTAGACTCTTGTTTGGACAGATTTAAGTGAGTTATTTCTAAGAATTACAGGCTTACAATGTAAAACGCCAAATTTCCTTGCAAAATAATGGTACCGCTTTCAGCACCTAAAATCTGAAATAATCATACTGCCAGGGTTAATATTTGTAAACAAAATGAAAGCTTCTTATTTAGAATAATAAGCTGTCAGGTTAGTAAAACAGCGATATCAGAACTGATTCAATCACACAGTTTAAGTGTACATAGATTTGCAAAACAATAGGATAAAGGAATATTCCTGAACTTTGATTTATCTAATGGTTACTATGAAATTGTGTGAATGCATCAGTGCATGTTATCTCAGCTTACAGAGCTTAGATTTATTAAATGAGTTTACCAAAAATGTAAATATTGCAGAATATACAGCCTCATCCTACATAACTAAGCTCCATTTCATGCTGAATAAATGAAAATATTAATGGATCTTAAATAGATAACTATCTTTAGATTTTTACTCCAAAAGCATTTTATTAAAATAAATTTGATCAAAAAAAAATCAGATTTAAATTTAAAAAAATCAGATTTTTTTTATAAAAAAAAAAAAAAATCATTGATTTTTATCCACCCTGCCCATAACTGAAGATACACATTTCCCTCATTCCGGCATACACAGCAATACCTAATATGTGCTGTGACTCTTTATTTCTATATATAAGCTGTACTTCCCTGGATGGCTTGAGGCCACAACGAGTACAGCTCATCGATACAAAATGTTACAGCTAAGTTTTGTTTCACTTTAGGTTTGTCTATAGAACACATCACACTGTCTATTCACCCCAGATCACTCAAGAAGCAAAATGGAGACATGTACGTGAGTCAGTGATATAGATCATGGCAACCGATCAGATCCAGTATTCTAAATAGCAAGAATTGTTGGATTTGTAGCTGTATGTAACTAAAGGTTCACCTATGTATTGAAGTGATGGACAACATACATATACACTACAGTGCATTATACATAGAAAATCAGTTATTGCAACAATGGTTCTCTGTGTATTTTAGTCCTAAAGTACTATTAAACCCTAGCATTTTTTTAGCCTAACACATTAAAGGGTTTGTAAAGGAATTTTTTTTTATCTTAATAGCTTCCTTTACCTTAATGCAGTGCTGTTTTCATGTCCTCATTGTTCGTTTTTGCTCTCAAGTTGCTGTAATTCTTCTCTGATCTCCACACTTCCTGGTTGTCTGTTTCCTGATGACCACAGTGCTGGGAGCTTTCTCTCTGTGGTCACTAACTTCAAGGAGATGTGATTACTGTGTGTCTAAAACCCCTCAGCACCAATCAGTTTCGTTTTCCAAACCATCACTGCCCTGTATTGGCTCTGTGGCTCTGTACATCACAGAAGCAGGAAACAACATGCAAAAACGAAACTAGAAACTGCAGGTACATTATATGATTGATTTTTATTTATTTTTAATCATTTTTAAAAGGAATCAGTTAACTATTATGTCTCTATACCATGTAAACAGTCATTTCAGCAAAAAAAATGTTTTCCTGTACAACTCCTTTAAGCATGATAAAAAATAAATAAATCTCTGGCAAACTGGTAAATTACTTACCCCAGCACTTGTTGTTTACAACTGCAAATGCTGCTGGATTCTGCTCTCTCTGTGCTTGGTTTACTCCCTATAATAAGACTTACCTATAAGTAATGTAATATCAATGTGCACCGTCGGTCAGGAGGGAGGGGGGAGGCAAACAAACCTGAGACCTGATAGATTGATGCATTATGATAAACTGTATAAATATAAATATTGAAACATGGTCACTGTGACATTGCATCGTAAAAAAATCTCTACGCGTTTCGTGGTTAACATTACCACTCGTCAGGAGCAGATGCTAGATGTATCTATAATTAAATAAAATAGTCAAATTGGTAAATTGGTTAAGAATTATATATGTGTAGCGCTTGGTTACTTCCAGTAACGGTGATTTGTTAAATTTAGAGAGGGATCAGAGAGTTAATTAGCTCTGATACAGTTAATCTATTCAAATTGGGCCTCTATCTTAGTTTGGCTGTGCTGTGGTTTTTTTTCTGTTGTTCCTGGGGTGCTGTTTCCACCCCAGGACGATAGGTGGCAGCAGTGAAGTCGAGATTTGGGTGCTTTTCCCCAGCAGCCTATCAGGAGGGTTTCTTCTCGCTGTGCATGCTGGGGGAGGGTATTTATGAGACAGACGCCATTGGTCTGGGCTCTTCTTCTTCGAGTGCGGCACCCACCTTTAGGGTGACTGCATCGCGGCGCCCCGGCAAAATGGCCTACCAGGCCGGGGTGCACGTGCCACGCGGTGTTCCTGGACCAGTAATCGACTGGGACCCCAATCCTGAGAAGATCCCAAGTGAGATAACTGTTCGGTGGGGAGTCCATCTGAGGAGAGCCAAGAGAGGTTGGCAATCCAATAGGGTCTCGACAATCCATCGGGGATCAAGGTAACCGAATACTGAAAGGATGGACGTTGGTCGCCTGTCAGTTGGTAACCTGTAAACTACCTGAAGGAGATACAGGCCAAAGTCTTTTAAGGAGGATTACCTCCGCTACCTCAATCCTAAGGAGTGATACTCTGACTGCCAGGTCAGTGAGAGAGGCCTGTCCAGGTACGCTATACCCACTCCGACTGGAGTGGTGAAGAAGACTAAGTATTATCAGAGCCGTCTTAATAG
The DNA here is from genome assembly GCF_905171775.1 of Rana temporaria. NCBI lineage: Eukaryota > Metazoa > Chordata > Amphibia > Anura > Ranidae > Rana > Rana temporaria. Next base: position 106,760,397 of record NC_053489.1, read on the forward strand.
CATCATGGGCCCCTGGGCAAAGTAATGCTCTGGGGCCCCTACAATGGAGACAGTGCAGGTAAACAGACATCAAGTAGGTAGGAGGCAGACAAGCTGAGTTTGCCCTTTTGCGTGGAGCTCCGCATTAACTACACGAACAATCATTCTGTACAGCAAAGAAACAGTGGGAAAATACTACATACATAAAGTAACAAAACTGTCCTGTGCATATAATATATCTGCTAGATTGATGCCTCCCCAGCACTATGGCCCCTCTATGCACTAGATATCCCCCCAGCACTGTAACCATATACCATAAGATACCCCTTGTATTGTGACCCCACTACATCCCTGATACCCCCTACACTGTGGCCTATCTACATCCCTGATACCTCTAGCACTATAGCCACACAATCTACCCCAAGCATTGCTATCCCCTATACACCCCAGATTCCCCCTCAGCAATGTTTTCCCCCATACACCCTTGATATCCCCCAGCACTATTATCCCATCCATGTAGTACCCCCTTTTCCAGTTGAGATACAGTGCATGTAAACTTTTGGCTCTGTGCCCACCTCCAGCACTGCACTCACCTATACCAATCAAGCAGGCAGAGGGAGGGGCGTAGGAGGGAGCATCCCTTCGGGCATTCCAAGCCTTTGGGTGCAAACAGTGCTGGACAGCTGGATTCACCATGACACCATCCACAAGGCTACTTCCACAGGTGGGCTCTCAGTGCTGCCAACTCAGCAGCTCCCACTCCAGCTCCTACCCCGCAGCCTTCGAGTCCCGAGCATTCAATCTGCATGGGGCGGGGTCAGAGCATCACTGGCGCTCTGGCCCTGCCCCTCCCTGCTGGCTGTGAAATAATAGGTATTATTCTGCACAGCACGGCGCACCACTGCCAGCCTTCCTCCCCTGTGTATCCATCACTCTCAGTGCCATCATGGGGCCCCCAATTTCAGGGCAGCTTGGGCTCAAGGACCAGCTGCTTTGGGTAAAGTGCAGGGGCCCCCATGCAGCTGGGGCCCCTGGGCAATGCCCAGGTGTGCCCTCTCATTAAGACAGCTCTGAGTGTTGTTGGAAGCAGGACTGTTTCCCTTTTGATACGCCTGAATCTGCTATTTCTCTTAATACTTCAACTCTTCTATCACCACAAAGTTTTATTGTTTTTACCTGGCTGGGTAATAAAGAGCACAGAAAAAGACACCTGTCGTGGACATAACGTTAATGCTACATCCACCATACACCCTTAGACAGCCGAGGAGCCATGAGGTAACATGCCACCCAAAACAAACCAGCAGCTCCTTCGGGGTAGTGCTACATATGTAATGTAAAGAATATTGGGCCAGATTCAGGTACCTGCGCCGCGGCGTAACGTATCCCGTTTACGTTACACCGCCGCAAGTTTTCAGCATAAGTGCCTGATTCACAAAGCACTTACCTGTAAACTTGCGGCGGTGTATCGTAAAGACGTCCGGCGCAAGCCTGCCTAATTCAAATGGGGCGTGTACCATTTAAATTAGGCGCGCTCCCGCGCCGAACGTTCTGTGCATGCTCCGTTAGTAAATTTCCCGACGTGCTTTGCGCGAAATTACGGCGCCCCGACGTGTTTGTGAATGGCGATGTGCGTAACGTACTTACGCCGTACTTACGCCGAAAAAAAAAAATTAAAATTAGACGCAGGAACGACGGCCATACTTTAACATGGCTGGTGTAAAGTTAAGCAATGAAAAAGATTGCTTAACTTTGCGACGGGAAAAAACGACGTTACGCACGCGAGTAGGTTCGTGGATCGCCGTAAATGCTAATTTGCATACCCGACGCTGGAAAACTACGCAAACTCCACCCAGCGGCGGCCGAAGTATTGCAGCCTAAGATCCGAAGGCGTACGAAGCCGTAAGCCTGTCGGATCTTAGCCAAAAGCCGTCGTATCTTGTTTGTGAATCACAAATTAAGATGCGACGCGGCAAATTTGAAAATACGCCGGAGTATCAGTAGATACTCCGGCGTATTTGTTCTGTGAATCTGGCCCATAGTATAAAACTTCCAAACACTCTCACCTCATTGTACTACGCTGATATAATCTTGGTAGTATTAACGATTATTAACTATATGATTATGTTGTTACTATTCAATATACCGTATTTTCCGGCATATAAGATTACCTTTTTTATGTAAGTAGGATGGGTAATCCTACTTACTTATTGATATGTTCACCATTCTGGTCACCAATTTGGGTTTTTATTATGTTCTATGTCTACTATACTCACCTTTTCCCTATATTCACACTGGTGTGGCCTTCTTCTTCAGTTCTTTGGCTGTATGATTCACTTACTGTCATTACTTTCTTACTGTTACAGTTATCCTTGGGAATTATATTCAAACTATACGCTACCAAGCAACAATCATACAGACTACAGCCAACCACTGGAGATCCACATTCACTTTCTGGTTACCTGCTGCCACCGTTGTGCCTTTGGTTTATACCACCTCAGCTCCCGGGGAGGACGCTATCTATATTAAACATATCCCCTTTTTATCGTTAATACTACCAAGATTATATCAGCGTGCTACAATGAGGTGAGAGTGTTCGGAAGTTTTTCCCTCCTCTCTCTTATATACTATATTCTTTACAATACATTACATATATAGGGCCAAATCCACAGCCCCGCAGCGCAACGTAACTTAAGTGATTTAAGTTACACTGCCGCAAATTTCCTAAGTTAGGTATCGATCCACAACACACTTACCTGGAAATTTGCGGCGGTGTAACTCAAATCCGTCCGGCGCAAGGCGTGCCGAATCTAATGGGGCGAGTCCCATTTAAATTAGGCGCGCTCCCACGCCGGACGTACTGCGCATTCTCCGTCGGGTAACTTACCCGACGTGCATTGCGCTAACTGACGTCGCTCCGATGTCATTTGCTTAGACGTAAGCGCCATTCACGAACGTCTTACGCAAACGACGTAGAGTTTAAAATTTCAACGCGGGAACGACGACCATACTTAATAGGGCTTAGTCAAATGGGACTCAGCCCTATTTTTACGCGGCGTAACTCGACGTAAACGACGTAGATTTAGCGCGACGGGCCCGTCGGAACGTTCGTGGATCGCCGTAAGTGTTCATTTGCATATTCTAGGCCGGCCGCAATGGCCTCGCCACCTAGCGGCCGGCCTAGAATTGCATCCTTAAGATCCGACAGTGTAATTCAATTACACATGTCGGATCTTCTGCCTATCTATGGTAAACTGATTCTGTGGATAGCCGGCGTATCCCTTTTGTGGATTACCCCCATAATTCTTACCAATTCGACCATTTTATTTAATTATAGATACATCTAGCATCTGCTCCTGACGAGTGGTAATGTTAACCACAAAACGCGTAGAGATTTTTTACGATGCAATGTCACAGTGACCATGTTTCAATATTTATATTTATACAGTTTATCCTAATGCATCAATCTATCATTGTTTATATGTTATTATCATTATAAGTTTGGTCTGCTTGCCTCACATTGCTTCTGTTTAATGACTATACATTATTAACTATATGATTATGTTGTTACTATTCAATATAATACTTTCTGCTATCTCATGATGTATGTATTCCTTTGTATTCATTAAACCATGTTTTATTGATTGATGCATTCAATTCAGCAGTGTTGCTTCATATAAAGTCCCAACACTTTATTTTGTTTCCAAACCCTTCAATTTTTGATCCTAAGTTTCATATAATGTGCTAGTATGCGATGCATCAACTGCTGAAAATGCTTATAAAACGAAAGGTTTAATATGACTTGAGGTACTTGGCCGGTCTGGCCCTGATATCAATTATTACAATATCTTAGCTAGTGTAAAGTTTCCAGTTTCTGTTGTGGAGTTACTGATACAACCTAACATTCCTTAGAGCAAAGTAAACAACACTACGCTAGAAGAAAAAAAAGATTTCCATAAGTCATTATTGCAGCCGTCGCATCTGGTATGTCATAAAGTATGCCCCTCGTTACTCTACATTTACAATAAGCAAGAAAAAAATATCATTTTTAGGACCATTGTTATTTTATATATGCAGCATATTTGCCAAGTGTCCTGATTTTCATGTTTTTTTCACTTCCTCAGACCAAGTGGCTTAGATCTTATTGGCTGATAGGAGTGGCAAGATCTGAGATCATAATGAGGAAATGCAAAAGACGTTTAACCACTTAAGCCCCGGACCAAAATGCAGCTAAAGGACCCGGCCAGGTTTTGCGATTCGGCACTGCGTCGCTTTAACAGACAATTGCGCGGCCGTGCGACGTGGCTCCCAAACAAAATTGGCGTCCTTTTTTTCCCACAAATAGAGCTTTCTTTTGGTGGTATTTGATCACCTCTGCAGGTTTTTGTTTTTTGCGCTATAAACAAAAATAGAGCGAAAATTCTGAAAAAAATGCAATATTTTTTACATTTTGCTATAATAAATATCCCCAAAAATATATAAAAAAACATTTTTTTTCCTCAGTTTAGGCCGATACTTATTCTTCTACCTATTTTTGGTAAAAAAAAATCACAATAAGCGCTTATCGGTTGGTTTGCGCAAAATTTACAGTGTTTACAAAATAGGGGATAGTTTTATTGCATTTTTATTAATTTTTTTTTATACTACTTATGGTGGCGATCAGCAATTTTTCCGTGACTGCGACATTATGGCGGACACTTCGGACAATTTTGACACATTTTTGGGACCATTGTCATTTTCACAGCAAAAAATGCATTTAAAATGCATTGTTTACTGTGAAAATGACAATTGCAGTTTGGGAGTTAACCACAGGGGGCGCTGATGGGGTTATGTGTGACCTCATGTGTGTTTACAACTGTAGGGGGATGTGGCTGTAGGTGTGACGCAGGCCATAGCCAGCTCCCAGCAGGACCTACAGGCCAGCAGGACCCGCAGACCATGGCCAGATCCCAGCAGTAATCACAGTGTTGAGGACTATGTTGATTTTACTGGGTGGGCACTGGGGCAGGGTAAATGGGGTGTATGGGGGAGATAGATGGAATGTGGGGGTCAGCTGGCCCTGGAGGTGTCAGGTTCTCTCACCTCAGCAATGGCAGCTGCCAGTGCCAGCTCAGCAGAACCTTTCATGGCCTCCTCCAGTCCTGGGGGGAGGGGGTGATGCTCCTGTCCTTCTGGGGTCAAGTAAAGTTGCAGCCTGAGCCAGTCACGTGGGTCACGACTCCTTGACGCCAAGATCCAGGAATTGTAGTTTTCTGGCTTTGATGCGCTTCTTCTCTGCGCTTGAGCATGTGCAGTGTGGACTACAACTCCCATAATGCAACAGTGTGTGTCAGCAGCGAGTGGCCATTTGGCATGTAAGTTACGGCAGCCCGCCCCTGTTGCAAACCCTTTGTTTTTAACGTGAACTGTTAGACGGGTCAATTCAGTTTGTTGCAGGCTGGCTGGTAAGTGAGCTGAGAATTTGTGTTTGTTTTCTGACATGCGTTACCCTTCCATGTGCTCCTTGCTGTAAAGGCCAGTTATAAGTTAGGGTGGTTGCCATTTGTTTGTATAGATGGTGAATTGGTGCCGGGGCACACTGGATACCTTTGCTACCATTGTGCTATTGATGGGTGTCCAGTGCATCCCTGCACCTTTAGGGAAGGGTGGGCTCCTTCCAGGCAAACCTGCCTTTAATTTATCCATCATTATATATTATATGTGCTCCAGTTTTGGAGACTCTCAAATTATAGGAATTAGGACTGCAGTACACTCACGCATATATTTGCAAATGTGTGCAAACTAAATCCCTTGTTTTTAACGTGAACTGTTAGACAGGTCAATTCGGTTTGTTGCAGGCTGGCTAGTAAGTGAGCTGGGATTTCTTTTTTTTTACATGCATTGCCATGGCATGTGCTCCTTGCTGGAAAGGCCAGTTACAGGTTGGGGTGGTTGCCATTTGTTTGCATTGTTTGTTGAGCATTTAGGCCTGATTCACACCTAGTGCATTTTCAGTTTTGAAGAAACACACTACATGGTTTCCTATGGGTCACATCTATGCATTTTATGGAAAGGGCCAGGGACTTTTTTCTGTTTTTGGGATGAGGTGACAAGGGAGTTTGAGAGAAGGAGGTCTTGGGAGGCGCGAAGAGAATGATTAGCTTGGTATTTTGAGGCTAGTTGTGTGATGTAGCTGGGGACCAGGTTGTGGATGGCTGAGTGGCAGCCAATTTAGGGATTGGCAGAGGGGTATAGCAGACACTGAGTGGTTTGTGAGGTGGATGAGCATGGCAGCAGCATTCATGATGGACTGAAGTGGGGATAGCCTATTTAGAGGTAAGCCAATAAGGAGGGAGTAATCGAGGTGAGGGATGACCAGGGAGTGGATTAGAAGCTTTGTGGTGGCATTGGTTAGGAAGGGGCATATCTTGGAGATGTTGCAGAGTTTGAGGTGGCAAATTTTGGCTAGCGATATGATGTGGGGCCGAAAGGTTAGTTCAGAGTCCAGGATTCCACCTTGGCATGGGGGGATAAGTTGATAGTTGAGCCGTTGATATTGACAGAGAAATCAGGGGAAGTGGACCTGAGGGAGGAAATATCATGAGCTCGGTTTTAGATAGGTTGAGTTTGAGGAAGTGATGTGACATCCAGGCTGATATGTCTGCTGGTAAGTTGGTGACGTGTGAGGAGACAGATGGAGAAAGCTGGGGTGTGGAGAGATAGATTTGGGTATCATCAACGTAGAGATGATATTAAAGCCATGGGAGGCAATCAACTGACCCAGGGAGGTGGTGTAGATTGAGAAAAGGAGAGGTCCAAGAACAGAACTTTGGGGGACCCCAATGGAGAAAGGAAGAGGAAATGTAGACTGGAATGGCCTGATCAATGCTATTGGGCTGTCGTCATTTTGCACAAGCCATTTGAAAAGCAGTGCATTGGAGTGTGTATTTTTACAAGATTTCACGATTTATGAAATGTAGTAGCATGTTAAAACGTCTGAGATTTCAGAAATTAAGTTTACTACTTTCCGTTAGAATACAAGTCTGTGCTACTGCAGAGTACAATAGATTATGATGTTATTTGATAAATGAAAAGTTAGAATAAACATTTTGTTTCTGTTTACTAGGAAGAATTTAATAAATCTTGGACAAATATAGAAAAGTGTGGGAAAAAGTTACTAAAACTAGAGAGTAAAAAATCGGTTGCAGTTCTGCTTAGAAACCAATCAGCTTCCAGGTTTTATTGTCAATGCTTAGACCCCTTTCACACTGAGGGCGCATTGCAGGTGCTATAGCGTTAAAAATAGCGCCTGCAATCCCCCCTTAAAAAGCTGCTCAATTGTCTCCAGTGTGAAAGTCCGAGGGCTTTCACACTGGAGCGTTGCACTAGCAGGACAGTAAAAAAAGTCCTGCTAGCCACATCTTTGGAGCGGTGAAGGAGCGGTGTGTATACCGCTCCTCCCCATTGAAATCAATGGGACAGCGCGGCTTCAGCAGCGCATTGCGGGCGGTTTTAACCCTTTCTTGGCCACTAGCAGGGGTTAAATGTGCCGCAAATCCACCCATAGCTTTGGCAGTAAAAATATAATTCACCCCAAGAACTGCCTACTGGGCATTTTTGGTGACTTACACATGTCAACGCATTCCAAGAGACTGCTCCGTATACTATATTTTTACCGTTCTACTGTCCTGGAAGGGTGCGCAGACCTATATGAAAGCCCTTTGGCTTAAATTTATTAATGACTCCATCCCGCTATATAAGCTTACTTTTGAAATCCGAAAACGGACCAAAACCTTTCATAAAATTTGGGGTAGGTGGCCCACTTACGTTTTCCCAGCACTAACTGATGTACACTTGTTTGGCCAGTGTTGGACAGTGCCCTAAGGATCTCTAATGTATAGACTCCCACCTTTGCTGTGTGCCTACTGTATAGCCTTTGTATTGGTATCTCTTTATTTGCCTATGTCTGAGCATATTGCCTACCATTCCGAACCAGTCCATCTGGTACGGTGATTGTGTTTTTTCTTTGTGTGTGTATTGTTTTTTTTTATTCCCGTTTGTCAGTTTGTTGAAAAACTTCAATAAAAATATCTTTAAAAAAATAAATTACCTTTCCTTTTCAATCTGCAGCTGCTGTCATTTTCTGCAATGCAATATGGTAACCTGGAGACATTCTGTATACAGATGGTGTACTAAACCCCACCCCACCTCGGAAATGTACGGTAATTTCCTGCTTGTGTGATTGGCTTACTGATTTTCTCAGAAGTCTGCACTAAGATACAAGTCAGATTTTGGGCATCCTCACATCCTCGGCAACAAACATTTCAGTTTTGGTGAGATACTACCAAAGAGTTAATCACATCCAAAAGGGACTCAGACCCCGCAACTTTCCTCATTAGAACCCAACAAATGCAGCAGCTGATGACTAATGAAAAAGTCACTCCCATTTACATTCAAGTTTTTCAGCAAATTTTTGGGTGCTGAAAATGCCCCCCTTGGCTTATATTCGAGTCACCTTTTTGCGCCTGATCTCCCGGATTTTGGGGACCCGGGACCGGCCGGCCATAGGTCCCCTGGACTCCACACACATATAGCCCCCACTCTTTCTCTACAAGTGTGCAAAGTTTGTTGTCCGGGGAGCACCGATTTTTCAAAGTTGGGCACCCCTTCCATAGATTCCCATGTTAAACAGTAATTTCTCTGGTAACTTTGGGGACCTGGTACCAGCTGGCCATAGGTCCCCTGGACCCAAAACTTGGCACACATGTAGCCCCAGTTGTTCTCTACAAGTGTGCTGTCTGGGGGACCTACGGCCAGGGAGCACTGATTTTTCAAAGCCGGCACCCCTTCTATATACTCCCATGTTAAACGTAAGTCTAGTCATGAGCACAGTGAGGCATGCAGATGGACACCCTAGGCTTATACTCGAGTCAATAAGTTTTCAATTTTTTTGTGGTAAAATTAGGTGACTCGGCTTATATTCGGGTCGGCTTATACTCGAGTATATACAGTACATTTTATGTCACAGCTACAATAAAATTTGATTTGCTTTGTTTCAATCTGTATTTGCATAGCTATTAATACAATGACTTCTTTGTGTACTGTTTGTTAGAGGAGTGAACATATTTCTCTGGCTCTTGTATATTTTACAGATACTGATTGACAGTGGTTTATTGTTCTTAGTTTTGGTCTTATAAAGACTGTGAGCGAAACTCAACCATTCATATGTTTAACTGACAGTTCACATTTCCCTTTTTTTGTTGGTATTTTAATGGGTTGAGGACCTTAGACATGCTACACCTGAATATTTTATAAAGGTTTTCTTCCTGAAATCTGAAATTGACAACCTAGGTCTTTCTCCCACATCAAGATGTAGTAAGGCAGGGGTGCCCAACCTTTTGAAGAGCGAGGGCCACTTAAGCGACTTTGCAACCGGTCGCGGGCCACAATGAGCGGAGCGGGTGGATGGCAGCCCACTTGGCTCTATAGAGCCCACTCTACTTTTTTTTTGCAGATTGGATTGTAGGTAGGCGTTTGTAAATATACATTTACATCTTCCAGGTGAATAGAAGGTCCGATTGGTTGGACTGACCATGTGAAAGGGGCCTAAGGCTGCTTTCACACTGATGCACTGTTTAATCGCATCACGGGTGCAGCACAGTTCACCTGTGGCTTTCCTGCAGGTTAGCTGCACTTTGCCATAGACTTCTATTATATCCTGTAGGTGTGGTGCACTTTCAGAAAGCTCACCAAACTCGCAGGTAATAGAAGTCTATGGCTCAGTGCAGGTAACCCGCAGGTGCACTTCTCTGTACCTGTGGATCAGTTTGAAAGCAGCCCAGTAACCACGGCAGAACAGATATGCCCATATATACACTGTAATTTGAATAACAGTATTCTATTCTATTTTATTCCATCCCAGAGCAGGAGGTCGCGGGCCACATTAGAAGGCTCCGCGGGCCACTGGTTGGGCACCCCTGTAGTAAGGTGTAGGCCGGGGAATATCTGTGGCACAGCAAGATGTCATTTAGTTGTGATGTGATGTTTGGAAGTCCTGTGAGCAGAGAAATTCAAAGGGGGGTCAAGTCCCTCAAGGTCAGTCCCCCACGTCTCAGGTGTGTCTGGGTTACTTTTAAATTGAACATATTTAAGTTGGGAGTAAAGTGTAGATTATAGGAGAGTGTGAAAAAAAAGTTTGATGTTCTCCTGTTGTAGGGCACCAGAGATCGGGGAGGGATAGCTATGTGTCTAATTGAGGCAGGAAGGGAGGGATAGCAATTGGTGGAAACGCAGAATTTTCCATAATGGGGATAATAGGTCTGACATATAAAGATATCTGTTGGTGTTTCAGAATAGAGTCAGGCTTTTAACAGAGGAGGATTCCAATAGGCAATGTAGAGAGACGGAGACGAATAAGAAGTTGTACCCATTGGAAAGCGATCAGCAGAATGGGGTTGGTTTTTGATTGCAACTCAGTTTGTTTTTATGCTGATGTACGCATTCTAATGTGTAGGTGAGTAGGGTCACTTTATGGTCCTTTAAGTGGGGAAATCCTACTCTACTGACCGATTTTCACCCAACTAAAAATTTCATATCGCAAGCAGACAGGTGACCTGGCTCAGATGTATTTCAATAGTGTGGATTTCAGGGTGTGGAAAGACATCTCTTTAGAATCAAGATCAGCATTATTTGGAACAAAATACAAGAAAGGATATACATCTTGAATAAGCAATGTAACTGAACCAGGCATGTTTCTAGTGGGGCCATGCTTAGGCCCAGATTCACATAGGGAGGCGTAACTTTAAGCGGGTGTATCGTATTTACGCTACACCGCCGCAACTTAGAGAGGCAAGTGCAGTATTCACAAAGCACTTGCGTCCTAAGTTATGGCGGCGTAGCGTAAATATGCCGGCGTAAGCACGCCTAAATCAAATGAGAAAGAGGTGGGCGTGTTTTATGTAAACTAATCATGACCCCACGTAAATGACGCTTTTTACGAACGGCGCATTCGCAGTATCACGTTGAATTTTCAAAGTAAATTGCGCCTGCTCAATGCTTAGTCAACGTGAACGTAACCTATGCCCAGCCCCATTCACGGACGACTTACGCAAACAACGTAAAATACGACGCTGTTTGTACGTTTCCGACGTCCATACCTAACATGACTTACCCCTGCTTTATGAGGGGTAACTTTACGCCGGCGTATGTCTTACGTAAACGACGTATCTTGATACGCCGGCCGCACGTACGTTCATGAATCGGCGTATCTAGCTATTTTGCATATTCTACGGGGAAATCTACGGAAGCGCCACCTAGCAGCCAGCGTAAATATGCACCCTAAGATACGACGGTGTAGGAGACTTACGCCGCTCGTATCTAGGCAACTGTGAGGCGTATCTGATTCTATGAATCAGGCGCCGAGTTGCGACGGTCCGCATTCGGAGTTACGACGGCATATCTGAAGATACGCCGTCGTAACTCCTTTGTGAATTCGGGTCTTTTAGAGTCTACTGTCTGGCAAGGATATTTTAAAACGGTGGAGAAAATTTCAAGCCCAGGAGGCTACAAGGGTAACTCATTTTAATAGTCAAGAAACGGTGGCCTAAATGATGCTACCTAACAATTAGCAGTGAATTACTGAAGGCTAAAAAAATATATATATATATATATATATATATATTGATTTTGGCAGCTTATCGATTGTCAGAAAGAAGTAAGCCTCCACTTTCTACAGCCATCATGGTACCCATAGACTGTCCTGTTGGCAGCATTTGTAAGTGGACATCACTGCTATATTTGATGTACTGGAAGAGATGCCCTCTTGCTTGAATCTGTAGAGAAGCTGTATATGCATGTTGACTATTCTTTGATATGCCATCTCTTGTTGGGTTCTAACCTTTGTTGGCTGACAATAGAATGGCAAAAGTATAAACCTCAGCCACTAGGGCAGTGATGGCAAACATTGGCACCCCAGATGTTTTGGAACTACATTTCCCATGATGCTCATGCACTCTGCAGTGTCGTTGAGCATCATGGGAAATGTAGTTTAAAAACATCTGGGGTGCCAAGGTTCGCCATCACTGCACTAGGGGCAGGTATTCTTTAATAAACACATAAGAGGAGGTGCCTGTAAAGGGCTCCAATTTATTCTGGTTATGGCATAGCTTGAGTAGTTCATCACATTCAACAGAATTTGTTGTGTGATTTTGACGATGTTTCACAGCTTATCCAAACTGCTTCTTCAGTTTCATTAGTTGTCAGGATAATTTCTCAGCACGTTGGTCACACAGGTAACATGGGCACATTAATCCAATCCCCAAGAAAAATGATGATCATCTAAGAACAGGATGGTAGCTAAAAGTCTGGCTTTTCTCTGCTGCATTTGAACAACACTTCTTACTCTTGTACCTTGCCCAGCCTGTGACTGGAGTGGGAGCGGCACACTAATAAACACGTATCTCTGCTCTCTTAGCATGTTCCTTATTGGCCCATAAGCACTACAGCACAACAGATTGGCTCCTTGTGCTGCTTCTACCTTTTTCACTCTAAGCGCTGCTGTACATGGCCTGATAGACGCAGATACCAAATCATAGTCATGTACTTTCACTGCTAGCATTTAATAAAATGCATTTAATTTTGTATTACTGAATACCAGGCTGCATTAATGTGCATCTTTTTATACCAGCTTAAGCCCAGTACACACGATCCGAAAATCAAACAAAAAATGCCGCTCTCGAAGCGATCGTACAATAATCGGATCGCTAGTACAGAGCTTTCGAGAGCCGATCATGACAGTTCATCCAATATTATTTTATCGGACATGCACAGAAATTTTTTCTTACGATGCCAGATTGTACGATTTTTCTTTAATCAGTACAGCTGTCGTTCGAAAATGCAATACAAATGCATTACAACACATTACATCACTTCCAATTTTTTATTCCGTCGTACGATAATTTTCGTGACTTTAGTAAACTTATCAGATTAGACGTGAGACTAGCATTAAAAAAAAAAAAAAAAAACGGACGATCATTCGTCCGATAATCAGATCTTGTGTATGGGGGCATTAGAGTTCTGCTTTTAGCCCTGGTTCACACCATAGCGGATTTGAAATCGCGTTACTTTAATGCGGTTTCGCTGCCGATCAGTGCGATTTTCATGTGCAGCTTGCTGACATCTGTGCAACTTTATTAACATAGGCCCAGATTCAGGTACGATTTGCCCCTTTTTTACGGAGGCACAGGGCAGCGTTTTTGCCCTGCGTCCCCGCAAATTATCTGCGCTGCGCGCGATTCACGGAGCAGTAGCTCCGTAAATTGCGTGTGCGCTCTTTAAAATTGCCCTGCGTAAGGGCGCCTAATGTAAATGATCCCGTAGGGGGCGGGAATCATTTAAATTAGGTGCGCTCCCACGCCGAGCGTAGAGCGCATGCTCCGTCGGGAAACTTTCCCGACGTGCATTGCGGCAAATGACGTCGCAAGGACGTCATTTGCTTCAAAGTGAATGTGAATGGCGTCCAGCGCCATTCACGAATCACTTACGCAAATCACGTAAATTTTGAACGTCGCGACGCGGGAACGACGGGTATCCTATAGCATTGCCTGCGCCTGCTATTAGGATGTGCAACCTTACGCGAAACCCGACGTACGCAAACTACGTAATTTGCGTACGCAGGGCTCGCGCAACGTTGTGAATCGGCGTAAGTATGCAATTTGCATACTATACGCTGACCACAATGGGAACGCCCCCTAGCGGTCATCGCAAGAATGCAGCCTAAAATCTGCGTGGCATAAGAGCCTTATGCCACGCAGATATTATGCTGCAGTCGGCGTAACGAGTTCTCTGAATCAGGAGAACTCGTTACGCCGGCGCAAGTAAGCAATTGCGCTGCGTAACTATGGTTACGCAGGCGCAATTGCTTACTGAATCTGGGCCATAGATGTCAATGCCAGTCACACATGAAATTGCACAGAAATAGTGCAGGAACCTTTTTCAAAGTCTCTGACATGAGTCATGGCAGCAGTTCCATTGCTGGCAATAGTGTGTGATATGTCATGCGATTTTGAACTGACAAATCACGAACAAGGGCTAAATGACCAGCCTTTTTTGCTTCTTTTTAAGAGGAAACCAGATCTCCTGTGAGATAAGTGCAAACAAATTGTGTTCACATGACATCAGTGGGGTGGTAAACACTTTGTAATCTCTGGCCATGGCTTCTGCATGGATTTCAGTGAATAAAAACTACATTTTACATTCAGCAAGGATGTCCTGGAGTTCCATCCTCTGTAGAGGTCTTTCAGTCTCCCATTATAAATCATTTTACACATAAGGAAAAATCATAGAGAAGGCCACCCCCACTGCACACAGATCATTTGTTTGGTTATACAGATCAGATAAACTTTTCACTTAGATAGGCTTGGAAGTTGATAAAATAGAAATACACTTTTGTACACAATACTTATCATGAGTAAATTTGGAAATGGAGGAGATATGAAATATTTGTTTTTCTGATAAAACAAATGCAACACCGAGAATTGTATATTGATATATGAACACAGCACTAACATTAAATGTTATAACGGTAAAATGACACTGTACGTAAAATTAGTATTATTTTGTGCTAAAGACAAAATCATTAGTACACATCAGTTAGGCCTGCCAGCTCTGCTAAATCACTTAGTTAAAGCTTCAAGAGATTGTAAACAATCACCTTGTAAAACAACCCATTCAGTTTAAAATAGAAATAAAAGGCAAACATTTTTTGTATAGATATATAAAAAAAAAAAAATTATAAATCCATTTTTTTGTAAGTGATTACATTCCCTCTGTTCTCAGCTGGGGGAGGAGAAGCAGCAGTACACTGAACCTCCCAGAGAATGGCTGTGCGGGGGCGGCGTGTCAGGACAAGTCTGATCATCGGAGAGCAGGCCGAGTACCCAGAATAAGCTAGAGAACTGACGGTGTATTCTCTCGCTTATGGCCCGTACACACGATCCGAATCGTACGACTTTTTTCGCTTAATAGTCGCAAGTAAAATTAATTAGGTTATTAAAGTCACGAAAATTCTCGTACGACCAAAAAAAAAAAAAAAAAAAAAATAAAAAATCGGATGAACTGTCGTGATCGGCTCTCGAAAGTAGTGTACACACGATCCGAAAATCGTACGATTCTTCATCGGACGATAGTTTTCGTCCGATATTCGGATCGTGTGTACGGGCCATTAGTGTGATCAGTTTTTAATAGGAAAGCAGAGGGACTGGCAGGAACACCAGGGATTTCAAATAAAGGAAGCAATATAAAGAGAACAGGCTACTTTTTCATACAAGTACATGGTACAGCAGGCACATATCAGGAATATGAAGTGTTGGGGTAACAAACGCTTTAACTCTAGGTATAATTTTTATTGCATAAATTGGTCCAGCTTGGACCAACATAGGTATGCATATTTCATACACGAGGGACTGTTGTGAGAGGTGACAATCATAGTAATCGGCTTGAATATAGGCATTGTCGCAGTATTCACAGTCTTGTGCTGAGCACTGCCCATTTGCATGATCCATACCTGGTCCAATCAGAGAATGCCTTGTACTCCTTGAAAAAAGAAATCCTGTGAATGGTGGATTACTGACAACTGTAAAGTTTTCGTTTTTCTCTTCACGTTTTATCCTGACGACAATCACCTACCAGTGAGAATTTCCCTATACTTTATGAATGTACGACTAAACTAAAAGGGTGTTTTTATATTTGGCTGGACTTCCATTTAAACAGATAGGTTCAGATTCAGGTAGGATTTACGCCGACGTATCTTCTTATACGCCGCGTAAGTCCACGGATGCGCCGTCGTATCTATGCGCCGTATTCTTGAAACCAGATACGCCCGAATTCTGGCTCCATCAGACCGACGCAAGTCTCCTACGCCGTCGTATCTTGGGTGCATATTTACGCTGGCCGCTAGGGGGCGCTTCCATTGATTTACACATCGAATATGCAAATAACCTAAATACGTCGATTCACGAACGTACTTGCGCCCGTCGCAGTAAGCTACGCCATTTACGTAAGGCGTACGTCCGACGTAAAGTTATCCCACCTAAAGCAGGGGTAAGTCTTGTTAGGGTAAGGATGTCGAAACAGCCGTCGTATTTTACGTTGTTTACATAAGTCGTACGTGAATGGGGCTGGGCGTAGGTTACGTTCATGTCGTACTCATTGAGCCGTCGGACCTTAGGGAGTATATACAACGTGATTCTGAGCATGCGCGCGCATGCGTCGTTTGTTCGGCCATTCATTTACACGGGGTCACAGTTAATTTTAATACAACATGCCCACTACCATATGAATTTGAATAAGGGGGGCATACGCCAGCCCATTTACGCTACGCCGCCGTAACTTAGGGAGCAAGTGCTTTGTGAATACTGGTTTTGCCTCTCTAGGTTACGTCGGCGTAGCGCATATGAGATGCGCTACGCCCGCTCAAACATACGCCGCTGTCTGTGAATATGGCCCATAATGTTTAATGACTTTAACAGCTCTTTAGCTCACAGAATTTACCATTTTGTTTTAATTATATACTGCATGTATTTTTTCCTCCCTGACATTTGTCCTTAAAGCAACTATCACTTTATAAAAATAAAATAGAAATTCCAGAGGAGATGCCTGCACATTCCTGCAGCAGTTCTATTTTTTTCCCCCCACATAAAAAGAATAATATAGCATATACAATTGCAACACAAGTCATATTCTAATTGAATATTATTAAAAATTACCATTCCTTTTCAATCTGCAGCACTGTAATTCTCTGTAAAATGCAATATGGCTACCTGGGAGGTGATCTGTATACACAATGTGTACAGAATGACCCCCCCCCCCCCCCTCAGATATGCAATTTCCTGCTCGTGTGATTAGCTCACTGATGTTCCCAAAAGTCTGCAATACGAAATCACATCTAAAAAGGTATGCAGATCCTGCAATTTTCCTCATTAGAACCCTGCAGGTACAGCAGCTTGTTGAGAATTATGAAACCACTCCCATTAAACTCAGTTTTGCTCATGGGCACAGACAAACACACAGAGATTTCTTGAGAATAACAAAAGGTAGGAATCTGTAAAAACATTTGTCAAAATCCTTGTAATGTACATAGATCACCCAGAGCGGAATATTTTTTTCTCAACAAAAGTTACTTTTTAAATACGGAATAAGATTAAATAAATTGCAAAAGCAAAAGCAAAAATGTACTAAGAAACAAATAGATTTATTTATTTTTTGGTAATGCAGCTCTAAAACAATATATACAATCTGTCTTGGTACCAGAAAAATATTATTTTCTTAGAGTATCGGGGCCAATTTATTATAACAGGGGGGTTGACTTACTAAAACTGGAGCGTGCATAATCTGGTGCAGCTCTGCATAGAAACCAATCAGCTTCCAGATTTTCTTTTTTTTTTTTCTTGTCAAAGCTTAATTGAACAAGCTGAAGTTAGAAGATAATTGGCTACCATGCACAGCTGCACCAGATTTTACACTCCAGTTTTAGTAAATCAGCTCATGTGCGTTTCCCATAGCAAGTACTGGAAGGAAAGTAAAATCCGAAATGTTATTGGTTGCTGTGCGCAATTCTTTTTTTCAAATCCACCCTAATGTCCATGAAATGGGCAGCACATCCTAAATGTGACAGCATCTCCTTCAAGTATAACTAGCAAACCATTTAGGAAAGAAGCAACAAATCATATTGTTACACACAGGATATCCAGTATTTACCATTGGAGAGTATAGTATTTACAAAATATTCAATATAAAAACAAGCTGCAATATTTAAAAGGCATAAAGGGAATCGGGGTTTAAAGCGTATTAAGGCATTCACAAAAAAAAAAAAAAAGCTATTTGGTAAAAGTTAATTAAATCCATCATTCCAATTCATAACTTTATCATATTCCTGAATTCTCTGCTTGATGTGTGACAGCTTGTTCTTCAGGTACTCACATCGTTCCTTCTTCTCCAGAAATGTTGGGTCCTGTCACAAAAAACATGATGTCATTTATACTGAAACCAATCGCTCATTCTCCACAAAAAAACAAGTCCATAAGAGAAGCTATCACAACAGTATTTTCTAATGATGGATAAAAAAAAAAAAAAAAGTTACAGCTACTTCAGAGAGGACATGGAGCAAGACACAGTAGATGTACGGTTACATCAACCTTTAATCAAAAGCTTTCTACCTCTTAATCTGTGCTAGATTTAAATGGTAACTACACGAATCCAAAAAATTAAAGTAACACTTATGAATCAGAACACCTGGGATATTGATCTGGTCAGTTAAGTAGCAGAGGGGGAGGGGTGTATACAGAGGGGGTTGTTAATCAGTTTCAGCTGCTTTGCTGTTAATTGAAATTAACAACAGGTGCACTAGATGGGCAACAATGAGACAACCTCCAAAGCAGGAATGGTTTTTCAGGTGGAGGTGTCTGGCATTTTTTTCCCCCCTACTCATCATTTCTGACAGTTTTTCACTAGTTTTGTATTTGGCTAGGGTCAGTGTCACTACTGGTAGCACGAGGCGATTCTTGGACCCTATAGGGGTTGCACATGCAGTCCAACACCTCCAGGATGGCACATCAATACGTGTCATTCATTGCTAGAAGGTTTGCAGTCTCTCCCAGCACAGTCTCAAGAGCATGGAGGAGATTCCAGGAGACAGGCAATTACTCTAGGAGAGCTGGACAGAGCCGTAGAAGGTCCTTAACCCATCAGCAGGCCCCGTATCTGCTCCTTTGTGCAAGGAGGAACAGGATAAGCACTGCCAGAGCCCTACAAAATGACCTCCAGCAGGCCACTGGTGTGAATGTCTCTGACCAAACAATCAGAAACAGACTTCATGGGGGTGGCCTGAGGGCACGTCGTCCTCTAGTGCGCTCTGTGCTCACTGCCGGACACTGTGGAGCTCGATTGGCATTTTCCATTGAACACCAGAATTGGCAGGTCCGCCACTGGTGCCCCATGCTTTTCACAGATGAGAGCAGGTTTACCCTAAGCATATGTGACAGACGTGAAAGGGTCTGGATAAGCCACTGAGAACTTTATGCTGCCTGTAACATCGTTCAGCATGACCGGTTTTGGTGGTGGGTCAGTGATGGTCTGGGAGGCATATCCATGGAGGGACACACAGACCTCTACATGCTACACAAAAGGGAAACTCGAACTGCCATTAGGCATCAGGATGAAATCCTTGGACCCATTGTCAGACCCTATGCTGGTGAAGTGGGTCCTCGGTTCCTTCTGGTGCACGACAATGCCCGGCCTCATGTGGCGAGAGCATGCAGCCAGTTCCTGGAGGATGAAGAAATTGATAACAGGAATGGCTCACCTGACCTAAATCCAAAAGAACACCTCTGGGACATTATGTTTCGGTCCATCTGGTGCCGCCAGGTTGCACCTCAGTCTGTTTAGAAGCTCAGCAATGCTCTGGTCCAGATCTGTGAGGAAATACCCCAGGACACCATCCGTTGTCTCATTAGAAGCATGCCCTGATGTTGTTAGTTATGCATACAAGCACTTGGGGGGCATACAAACTACTGAGGACCATTTTGAGTTGTTGCAATGAAATTTCAGCAAAATGGACTAGCTTGCAATTTCTTCACTTTGATTTTCGGGGTGTCTTTGAATTCAGTCCTCTGTAGGTGGATAGTTTTTAATTCACATCAAATGATGTACCGTCCTTTCATTCCTAACACATTACCCATTCCATATCAGTATAGATATCCAGCATGAGATTATTGCTTGTTGAGATTTGATATGTTTTCAAAGTGTTCCTTTAATTTTTTTGAGCAGTGTATATTGGGAAACTTTCAGTGGAGGAGATGGTCACATGTAAATATTTGTGGAACATTTAGGGCTGCATCTCTAAGTGTTTGAAATAAAAAAGACAAAGTAGGGGTTCTTTGTCCTGCTGTGTTGTTGTGGAAAAAAAATATAGAAGACCAAGACATATATAGGTCAAAATTGACAACAGGCCAATCAGCCGTATGTGCCCACACACACACACACCTAAGTTGGATGCTTGTAGTTGCAGAAGGCTGCTGTAAGTAATCACGGGGCCCCATACAGCCTACCCTAACAGGGCCACCAGTTGAGGCTTTGTGGAAGTTGGGTGATGCAGCAGGACACTGACCCCAAACATCAAAGTTAATCCGCCACAGACTGGCTTCAGAAAAAGAAAATGCACCTTCTGGAGTAGCCCAATTTAGAGCCCAGACCTTAAAGTGTGAGTAAATTCCCATGCATAGTTTTTTACTTATAGGTACTGTAAATATTTTCTAAACCTGCACCGTTTAGGAGATATTTACTGTAGATGCAGCTGGTGACGTCACCGGCGCATGTACACTGAAGGAATGGCCACCTGGGACGTTCCTTCAGAGTCTTGTGCCGAAAACGGTGGCTCCCGTGCACATGCGCAGGAGTGACGTAATCGTGGTTCTGGCCACTCACACAGCCGGAGTCGGCAAACCCGGAAGAAAGACCAGGTAAAGATGGAAGTGCCTTCAGCGGGGACAGAGCGCCGCTGGAAGCGCTTTGTTCTAAGGTGAGTTTCACATAATGTGCTAGTATGCAATGCATACTAGCATATTATGACATTGCCTTGCAGGTTGCAAAAAAAAATAAACTGCTTTAACCCCACAGAGGTGCTTTAGAATGCCCCCGAGAGCCATTCACACCAGTCATCCTATAAACGTATCTGAGCTGAAGCAGATTTGTAAAGCGGAATGGTCAAAAATTCCTCCTAAACATTGTGCAGGTCTGATCCAGGCTTACCAAAAGCGCTTGCTTGAAGTCATTGCTGCTACATGAGGTTCGATCCGCTATTAAACGCCAAGGGTTCACTTACTATTTCCTCCAGCACTGTGAGTGTTTAATGGGTGTGTTCCATAAAGACACAGAAATTACAATTGTTTGCGTGTTATAAGCTTCAAGTGATTGTAAACCCTTTACAACCACTTTTACCTACAGGTAAGCCTAGATTAAGGCTTACCTAGGTGCTTAAAATATCTCTTAAACCTCCATGGTTTAGGAGATATTTACAAAAATGACGGGTACCGAAGTCCACTTCGCATGCACACTTTAACAACAGCGATTGTGCCTTTCCTAAAGGAGGCTGTGCTGTGACTGGCGGCTCCTGTGCGCATGAGTGACGTCATTGTGGCTCCGGCCAATCACAGTGCCGGAGCTATGCTACCCGGAAGTAACCCCCGGAGAGAGATGTCGGCCGCCCGAGTGGTGTACGAGGACGGCTGCGGGGGCTTCGATCTGAGGTGAGTATTGCATAATGAGCTAGTATGCTATGCATACTAACTCAATATACCTTTGCCTTGCAGGTGGTGTTTGTTTTTTTTTAAGTGGGTTTACTTCCTCTTTAAGCACATTGTGTTTGTCTACTGTTGTAAGTGAGATGAGGATCAGATCACATTTTATGACAAATTATTGCAGTTAACGCAAAGGGGTTCACATAGTTCTTCTTCCCATTGTATCTACATCCTCATTCAAGGTTTACTCGTTCAACCCATGGTTTGTAATGGATTGTTCCCTGATCAGTGAAATTATTGTATTGTCCTCTCACGGTTTTTATGGATTTGACGTATGCTCTGTACAAACAAAAAAAGAAAGAAAGAAAGAAAACAAACAAAAAGGACATAGGTGTGCTTTTAATTGTTCACCTGTGAGAGAAGCAGTTTGTTCCTACTTTGTATTACTGCAAAACATGTACTATATTTAAAACTATAGTAAATAAAACCTCTATAATATTTGTGAAATACAAAATAATATACTCACATTCTTTTTCTTTTGATATTCTTGCAAAACTTTTGCAATCCGCTGGTATTCCTGAAAAATACAGCAACACTTTTAAATTGGTGTCATATTTTACTTAAACTATAGTAAGCAGCAGATGTAATACAAAGTTGTATTTATTAACACAGAAGTACAGGCTAATCAACCTTCATGTATCCTGTATTTATATGTATTAAAAAAAGAAAAACACACACCTGAACTAAATTCAATCAGTGGGTGGCCATGTTGGCACAACTCTGCCCAACATCCTTCTATTGAAAAATGGAAGGAGTCGGGCAGAAAATGTATCCAATTAGATGCAGGCACTATTTGGGTATTTTGAAAGCTGGTGGTAGTCAGAATGCAATAGCCACATTGGGAGATTTTTGCATCTGTGCCGTTTAGAGCCGGTTCACACACAGGCGGCACGACTTTAGGGGCGACTCGGCAAGGCGATCTCAAGGCGACTTGAGAGGCAACTTGTAAAATGACTTCAGTATTGAAGTCAATGCAGGTCGCCCTGAGTCGCCCCCAAAGTCGTACAGGAACCTTTTTGTAAGTCGGAGCGACTTGCGTCGCTCCTATTAGAACGGTTCCATTGACTTTTGTGGACCGCAACTTGTCAGGCAGCTGAGTCGCCTGACAGGTCGCCCCAGTGTGAACCGGCTCTTTGCGTGGATGGAGAAATATGCATCTGTGTATGGCCAGCTTAAAGGTCCCCATAGATTACTCTAATTCAAGCCAATTTCTACTCAATCAGGCAAAATTGGAGCCATAGCTGGTCCTACAAGCACCACTTTAAAATCGACTGAGCCAGGTAAACAATTATTAGGGAATTGTGGAAAATTATTGGAGAATGGCGTGACTTTCTGTCTCTCACCGGCTGAACAACCAAAACTCTAGCCATCTATGTCCAGTTCATCTTTAAAAAAATAGGGGGGGGGGGGAAGAGCAGGCAGACGCTGAACATCTTACACCCCAAGGCCCCTTTCCCACGGGCTGTCCAATCAGGTCTGCCTGTCAGTTTTTTAGGTGGACCTGATAAAAATGGGTGCAGCATGTTCAGAAAGGTGAACTTATCTTTTAACTGTTCAGTCCTCTGGCAATCTACAGATTACAGATCAGTGGCATAATCACTAGGAACCACTGGGGTTGATTTACTAAAACTGGATGGAAAGTGCAAACTCTAGTGCAGCTGTGCATGGTAACCAATCAGCTTCTAACTTCAGCTTGTTCAATTATTAAAACCAGGAAGCCGATTGGTTTCTATGCAGAGCATACTAGATACATACATTATGTGGCACTTACCTAAAATCGAGGCCCTCAAAGTGCTCCTCGTTCCCCTCCGCCGCCATGTCCCCTCAGAGCTTCTTCCGGGTATCGCCGCTCTGGCGCTGTGACGGCCCGGCATAATCCCATTCATAAAGCCGGGAAAAAGGGGAAGCTGCCCAGGGCCCCATCATTGTTGGGGGCCCAAAGCAGCTGCCCCTGAAGCCTGTGCTGCCTTAGAATAGTTCTCCCGTGTAGCGGTCACAAACACAGCTGTGCCGTCCTCCCTGTTTCCTCTTCCGGCCGGCCGAGTTTACACAAGCGGCTACACTAACAGGAGAGGAGAGCAGCTGCGGGCTTTGTGTGTAAGAGCAGACTCGTCCTGCTTCTCCCTCTTTCAGGAGCTGCAGGATCGTGGCTGTGACAGGGAGTGAGGCAGAGCGGTTGTCCGTGCTCCCCTGTCCCGTCACCCCCACTCTCAGACCTCTATAGCACAGCACAGAACAGAGCGAAGTGTTCTGGCTGTTTGCTACAGATCTGAGACTGCACTGTGTGTTGGAAAAAGAACGCACACACATAACAGAAGGTGCAGCGTCGTGGTGAGGATGAGAATTGTGAACTGAGGAGGGGGGTTGGAGGAGGAATTGGTGAAGAGGAGGTGAGAACTCTTTAAAGGGAGGCTGACAATGGTGGCTGTGGACAGACTGGGGGGGGGGGGTATACAGAGGTGGCTGCATATGGAGAATACAGAGGTGGCTGTGGACAGAGGGGGGTACAGAGGTGGCTGTGGACAGGGGGGTTACAGAGTGTGTGTATGTTTTTTTGGGCTGTTGGTGTGAAGAGCACAATTGCATGGGGGGGGGGGGGGGGGGGGCAGGAAAATGCTTGCCCAGGGCCCAAACAATATTAAAGATGGCCCTGAGCATTACGGGCGTTTTATTTTAGCAAAAATATAATTTGATATTTTCAGAGGCGAGGGGGGCCCTGTCAGGTAAGCTGTATGGGGCCTGTGATTTCCATCAGCAGCCCTGTCCTTCCTTATACTTTATCATCATATCTGTCTGCATACAAGATGAAATATGAAGTCAGGTTCACAATTGGAAGTGCCTGCAATGGCCGATTAAAGGATAAGTTCACCTGTAGTGCCCATATTTAGGGTGTAACATGTAATATGTTACTAAATCACCTGCAGCCACGCCAACCCTACATTGTGACAGAGGGTAAGGGATCTTCTCCCCGCACACGCTGTAACATTTCAAATACAGCTCAGTAGTGATGGCTCCGTGATATAAACAGGAGGTATAGAGACTAGTAGATAGTAGATACTTACATGCTCATTCTCTGTGTTCCTAGGTAATTTGCTCATAACAGCATCCAGTTCACTAAATTTCTTTAAGACAGCCTGGACTTCAGCCGACAGTTCTTTGTACTCAGAGTACTGGTCATTAAAAACCGCCTTATAACGATCTCGCTCATCATCCGAGTTTATTGCCTGGTATTTTCTGTAATGAATATATATATTTTTTACTATAAAGATAAGTTGTAGGACATTTTAAATTAATATTTTATATATTTAAAAATCTTGTCCACATCTAATAGAATATGCAGTAAAACATATCAATATTATAAAGAAACTGAGGCCATGATATCAGGGTGAAACACAATTTGCCCACTCTGCATCAATACACAGATAACAAATACTGGAAAAAAGGGTCCTATAGCACCCAAGGTTATGATGCCAAAGTGTGTCTCTTCCTCCAAGATGAGTAGCGCAGCACAAGTAAATTAAGAACCAGAGATATTGCTATGGGAGACTCCAATAATGCCATCATGGAAATAAAATGCTTAATAAATATGAATTTGACAATTCTGGTACTTACCTAGAATATGGGGGTGTAAAATGTATATTTTTCATTTAATAATGCAACAAATAATCAATTTGTAAAATGTTGTACTTTTTTTTTTTTTTTTTTAAAGCGACATCGGCAGCCGAAGCCGATGTAGCTCGGCTTTCAGGCTTCCCCCGCCGCCATCCTCGGTGAGGGAGTCGGGAAGTGAAGCGCTGCGGCTTCACTGCCCAATTCCCTACTGCGCATGCGCGAATCGCGCTGCGCCCTTCCCACTGGTCCCTGTTGTGTTCTGGGAGCTGAGTGTTTCCCAGAACACAACGGGGGGGGGCGACGGGGAGGTGACGTGGAGGGGTCGGACTCCCGTGGGAGTCTATACCAGGAAGTGGTGCAAATACCTGTTTTATACAGGTATCTGCACCCCCTCCCCCCTGAAAGGTGTTAAATGTGACACCGGAGGGGGGGAGGGTTCCGAAAAACGGAGATTCACTTTTGGGTGAACCTCCGCTTTAAAGTCACTTGCACTGGAATAAGCAGGCAGCAAGAAAAGTCAGAGTAACTGGTTGCTTTGTCCTTCATTGGATCATTTAAGGTCACAGGGCACTCACATGGTTTTCCCCTCTACATGTACACTTACATTTCACACTGTTAGAGGACAGCACATGCAAATAAATAAAAGATGTCAGGCACATACAAACTGGGTATGCAAACATGGCTTTCATCAATACTTACGGCACATAATCCGGCATGACAATGGGCTTTGGTATATGTCCTGCTGGAATATATCCGCTAATCAGCTCAGGCCGCATATCACCAACTTTATTAGCTCGTTGCTGCATTGGGCCATCCAGTACCATATGGTCATTACCCGAAGACACATTGTGCTAAAATAAAAGGGGGGGGGGGAAACACCATTAGATGCTAAAACACACACTGATGTAGGTGATCAATGGGCCTTTAAATCACACTTGGATTTTGCGATTAGCAGCAAAACGGAATTCAAGCTTCTTTCACTTCTTGGAAACTCCAGTAACAAGATCGGATTTAGCTGGCTACAATAGATTCGGTCTATGCAACCACAAAGGCTAGCTACACATGAGAACCTAGTGATATATGTAATAATGCAAACATAGAAGTGACAGTGCACAATTAAATATACATTAATCAAATTGCCTGCAAAATGGTGAGACAACATAAACATATTGAGAACCTAAATGTCCATTAAACTGCGTGAAGAGACACTTAGGCGAGTCCAAAGTGAAAAAAAATAATTTTTCAAATGGTGCAAGATAGGTGGGTATGACGATGATCCCCCAACACAACACAGAAAGAAAACCCCGATGTGGCTCATCCATAGTCGTTTCCTTCATGTCGCAAAAGCATTTGAGTTCCCCAATTTGTAGCAGAACTTGATGTTGCACTGTGACCTTACCTCTCACACTGAGGTGTACGTTTAATAAACCGTGATAAGCCGAGATCATGATGATCACGGCTTATCACAGAGCATTGCCGGTTTAATAAACTGAGATAAGGAGCAGAGAACATGTTCTTCACTTCTCATCACAGCACATGGCTGTTTTGTCACAAATGGCCAGTTTAATAAACCGAGATTTGAAGATTTCACAGCTCTTCCACTGAAATATCTCCCTTCCAGATTCACCAGCTCAGAGGTGGAGAATCTGGGAGAGAAGCTGGTGTGATAGGAGGAAGAAGGCTTATTTCTTCCTAATATCAGCACCAGTGGGTTAAAAATGAATATTAACAACATAAAATATATATATATATATATATATATATATATATATATATATATATATATATATATATATATATATATATATATATATATATATATACACACACACATATATACACATATATACACACACACATACATATACACACACACACACACACACACACACACGTGTGTGTGTGCATACACACACCCATGTGTATATATACAGTGAGGAAAATAAGTATTTGAACACCCTGCTATTTTGCAAGTTCTCCCACTTGGAAATCATGGAGGGGTCTGAAATTGTCATCGTAGGTGCATGTCCACTGTGAGAGACATAATCAAAAAAAAAAATCCAGAAATCACAATTTATGATTTTTTAACCATTTATTTGTATGATACAGCTGCAAATAAGTATTTGAACACCTGTCTATCAGCTAGAATTCTGACCCTCAAAGACCTGTTAGTCTGCCTTTAAAATGTCCACCTCCACTCCATTTATTATCCTAAATTAGATGCACCTGTTTGAGGTCATTAGCTGCATAAAGACACCTGTCCACCCCATACAATCAGTAAGAATCCAACTACTAACATGGCCAAGACCAAAGAGCTGTCCAAAGACACTAGAGACAAAATTGTACACCTCCACAAGGCTGGAAAGGGCTACGGGGAAATTGCCAAGCAGCTTGGTGAAAAAAGGTCCACTGTTGGAGCAATCATTAGAAAAGGGAAGAAGCTAAACATGACTGTCAATCTCCCTCGGACTGGGGCTCCATGCAAAATCTCACCTCGTGGGGTCTCAATGATCCTAAGAAAGGTGAGAAATCAGCCCAGGACTACACGGGAGGAGCTGGTCAATGACCTGAAAAGAGCTGGGACCACCGTTTCCAAGGTTACTGTTGGTAATACACTAAGACGTCATGGTTTGAAATCATGCATGGCACGGAAGGTTCCCCTGCTTAAACCAGCACATGTCAAGGCCCGTCTTAAGTTTGCCAATGACCATTTGGATGATCCAGAGGAGTCATGGGAGAAAGTCATGTGGTCAGATGAGACCAAAATAGAACTTTTTGGTCATAATTCCACTAACCGTGTTTGGAGGAAGAAGAATGATGAGTACCATCCCAAGAACACCATCCCTACTGTGAAGCATGGGGGTGGTAGCATCATGCTTTGGGGGTGTTTTTCTGCACATGGGACAGGGCGACTGTACTGTATTAAGGAGAGGATGACCGGGGCCATGTATTGCGAGATTTTGGGCAACAACCTCCTTCCCTCAGTTAGAGCTTTGAAGATGGGTCGAGGCTGGGTCTTCCAACATGACAATGACCCGAAGCACACAGCCAGGATAACCAAGGAGTGGCTCTGTAAGAAGCATATCAAGGTTCTGGCGTGGCCTAGCCAGTCTCCAGACCTAAACCCAATAGAGAATCTTTGGAGGGAGCTCAAACTCCGTGTTTCTCAGCGACAGCCCAGAAACCTGACTGATCTAGAGAAGATCTGTGTGGAGGAGTGGGCCAAAATCCCTCCTCCAGTGTGTGCAAACCTGGTGAAAAACTACAAGAAACGTTTGACCTCTGTAATTGCAAACAAAGGCTACTGTACCAAATATTAACATTGATTTTCTCAGGTGTTCAAATACTTATTTGCAGCTGTATCATACAAATAGTTAAAAAAAATCATACATTGTGATTTCTGGATTTTTTTTTTTTTTTTTGATTATGTCTCTCACAGTGGACATGCACCTACGATGACAATTTCAGACCCCTCCATGATTTCCAACTGGGAGAACTTGCAAAATAGCAGGGTGTTCAAATACTTATTTTCCTCACTGTACATACACAGGATAGATATAGATTATATATATAATTACATGTCTGAAAACATGTAATTACATGTTCTTTTAAAAACTTTAGTTTCACTTTTTGAACCCCGCTGGAACGGTAATCTCACAATATCTCACGAGATTACAGGCAGCCCACCCACTTTTACACAGATCTCACCCGTTTTCAGAGGAAAAACTTCTCCTTTGTTCTCCCCCTGAGAACTGAACAAAGAAAAAACTTCACAGTTTATTAAACGGACACCTGACTACGTTCAACTGTCTGCATTGGGTTTACCCCGACGGTCAAGTGTACTCCACAATAGGTGGCGCTTCTTGAAGTCTCTCTGGATAGCCAAGTGCATGCACACACACAAGGGCCTCTAATATTTTTTTTGTTAAAATGCCATGCTTTGCAGCAATGGCAGAAATGTTACCCTCATTAAACAAGACAAGGCATTCAAGTGAATAGAGCTGCCCTGCAAGTGCCTCGCAGTGCATGAATATGGGGTTAGAGCAGGCAATAGGTCTCCTTACTGCCTGTCAAATGTTTTCTGAAGAGCAATCTAAATGCTGACTGCTCTTTAGAGAGAAAAGCACATGTGAACAAGCATGTGGAACGGGCAAATATTACAACCAATCCCCCTGCAGCGCTGCAGAGGGATCCACAAGAGTCACAAGGCAGTTCTCCTGCTAGACAGATGCCCAGGCCCCCCTTTTGAAGTGATGGGGCTCGGGTCCAGTACAAGAGGACCGATTGAACTGCCTTATCAGCGGCCCTACACCTCGTATGCTACATACAGGAAGCAACGTCTCTTCAGGCAGGTGCTTCAGTGGATTCTGCTTGAGACTAAATAAAGAGCATCGCTTTCTCCGGCACCCCAGCCACTCAGGAGAACCACTGATTTTTTTTTCAATGAACACAAGGCTCCCTCTAATTGGCCAAACTGGAGAGGTGGGTAAATGACATCACAATCTCCACCTCCGCCAATTGGTGATTTTTATTTTTGTTTTATTTTTCCTTTTAAAAAGTACATAGTGGGGAAGTCGCTGTAGCATGCACCAGAAAAGCATGCCACTTCCTGCATGTAGCATAGGCTACAAAAGTAGAATTACAGATTGACCATTGGCCACAAGAAAGGAAGCATCTGCATAAATTCATTTTAGCCAAGCTGGCATAAAGTAATGGTAGAAAGTAATCTCATTCCTGGAGTCCTTCTTTAAATCTCTATAAAGCTGCCCATAAAGGAGTCATTTGTATTATCCATTCAACCAGAGGGCTGAACAAAACCAAAAAAAAAAAAAAAAATTAATAATAATAATAATATTATTATTATTATTATTATTATTATTATTATTATTATTATTATTATTATTAGGAAGGAAGAAGGACCCAATTCCCCCATTCACACACTTGATGTGGATAGGGAATCCTTCCCACTGAGTCTTTGTATTGTGACAGTGGGGAGACATCCCTGCTGTCAGTAAACAGTGACTTCTCTACAATAGATCGACTTCTCTACAACCTCCCTACCCATACATGGATGGAAATTCAGCCGATCCCTGCTGAACTTTGACCCATGTATAGCTGGCTTAAAAGGGATAGCAATAAAAACCCAACAGTACTTCTCATTTTTCCCTATTCTATCCAAAATTAAATAAAAAGTTCTAAGCTTGACGAGCATTTTAATTTTATCTTGTCATTTCAATATCAATTAGCTTTTTACATTTTTTATCTTCCTAGACCATGGGTCTTCAAACTATGGCCCTCCAGTTGTTCAGGAACTACAATTCCCATCATGCCTAGTCATGTCTGCGGATGTCAGATTTTTACAATGCCTCATGGGACGTGTAGTTCCGCAACAGCTGGAGGGCCGTAGTTTGAGGATCCCTGTAACCTAGACTGACTGAAGCAAAAAAAAAAAAAAAAAAACAGATCTCTCTCCTTAAATCACAACCATTGAAAAGACTTCCCTGTCTTTTGAACAACTGTAATCTCCCGGTGTGATTACACATACACAATTGGTGCAGGTTGATGTGACAGAACCCTGCCCTTTTTTACAACCAATATGAAATAAGTGCTTAGGAACCGTAGAAGTATTTGTGCGCTAGTGAAAAGTCAGTATCACCTAGTTGGCTCATATATGCTAAATTGTCACAAGCAAATCATCGTATACATCATCTGTATATACTGGATTCAGCAGTCGCCTAACATAAAAGCCAACTAATCAGCAGGTGACTGCAGAATGAGCACTCTACAAGAAGGAACCCGTCTAGCA
Source organism: Rana temporaria (assembly GCF_905171775.1). Lineage (NCBI taxonomy): Eukaryota > Metazoa > Chordata > Amphibia > Anura > Ranidae > Rana > Rana temporaria. The sequence goes on from NC_053489.1 coordinate 106,791,120, forward strand.
CTGACTAGGTTACATTCCTACAAGCCTATCTCCCCCTTGCACTGATGTGCCGCACATTCCTGGGAGCAATTACCATTCTCATGTTCCAGGGACATACAATCCAGACTAAAAGCGGCAAGATTGTTCACTGGTCATTAGCGTCTTTGTAGGACATCCCCCGTGATACAGCTCAGTGCATATTCAGGTTCTGACACACTAAAAATCACCTATACGTGACACCAGCCACTTACATGACGCATATAAAGGCTTGGAGATTTTATTTGAACATTAGATTTGAAGTAAAAAAGTAGCAGTATTATTCTAAATTATATGTATATTGACATGCATAACATTTTCTGATTAAATCAGTATCATTCAAGGACATCTATTGCAAATTGTTTTAGCACAGTACTGAACGCGAGTGGTTTGTTTGTTTACTAAAGCGGAGTTCCACCCAAAAATTTCATTTCCACTCCAAGTGCAGGTGACCCCCTGACATGCCACATTTTTTTTGGGGGGGAAGCGTAAACCCTCTTTTTGGAGGGTTTCAGCTTCCACTTCCTCCCTGCTGGGCACCGCGGCACCTCTCCCTCTCTGCAATCATCTGGAACACGTCATAGGTTCCAGATGATTGCTCGGCCAATCGCAGTGTGTGCCCAGCTGCGAAGCCACAGCCGGGCGCCCACTGTAGTGATACCAGCACCGCAGCGAGGAGGGGGAGACGAGCAGGGCTTTATTCCCCCGCATCACTGGACCCTGGGACAGGTGAGTGTCCGATTATTAAAAGTTATCAGCTGCAGTATTTGTAGCTGCTGACTTTAAATATTTTTATTTGTTTAGTAGGAACTCCGCTTTATGAAGGTAATGCAAACAGGGGCACCAAAAAAAAAAAAAAAAAGGCTTGCTCCCCTGTGCAATGACAGGCTATGCCCAAATCCCATCAGGCTGGTAGGTTTATTGTTATTACCTGCACACATAAGCCTCATACCTAAGATTTTTAAGAAAGTAAAAAGTGAGGTTTTGGCTTTCTTAGGAGAATATCCGTGTACAATTATTGGGCAACTATTATTCTCGGTTCACACTGCGGTAGCTTCAAAGTCGCCCAACTCTGAAGCCGCCATGCACAACGCAACTTCAGCGTGTCTTGCAAATGACTTCTTTAATAGTCAATGCAAGCCTCTCCGAAGTCGCCCCCAAGTAGTACAGGAACCTTTTTCTAAGTCGGATCGACTTGAGTCGCTCCTATTAGAACGATTACATTGCACTGAATGGAGCGCGACGTGTCAGGCGGTTACGTCACCTGACAGGTCACCCCAGTGTGAACCAAGCTTTAGTGTGCAGAATTATTATGCGACTAAATAAACATTTCCCATCTCACTTGTTTGTTTAATCTCACTTTCACAGATGAAAACAAACAACTCAAAATGTATAAATAAACATTTAAAAAAAAATTATTTTTTTTACATGCACTATATATAAAAACAAATCAGTGACCAATATAGGCACCCTACTTTTCAATAACAGTCATAATGCCACGTACACACGACAAAACTGCGATGAGAGCTTTTCGCCGGGAATCCCGAGCGTGTGTATGCTCCATTGGACGTTTTCCCATGGATAAACTGCCAAAAAAAAAAAAGAAGAAAAAAAAAAAGAGCAGGATCTCTTTTTTCCTCGTCAGGAAAAAATCCTAGTGGGAAAACCGTTAATCTATATACTTTTCTAACGGGAAAAAAAAAACATGCATGCTCGGAAACAATTCAACGCATGCTCGGAAGAATAAAACTTAATTTTGTCGGCTCGTCATAGTCTTTCACGTCACTGCGTGAAAAGTTCACCAGACTTTTTTGTGACCATGTGTATGCAAGGCAAGCTTGAGAGGAATTCCGTCAGGAAAACCATGTTTTTTTTCCCCCAACATGAAAACCGGTTGTGTGTACGGGGCCATAAGCCTTCCATTCATGGAGTCTGTCAGTTTCTTGACCTGTTGATAGTAAACATTTTGTGCAGCAGCCACCACAGCCTACCAGACACTGTTCTTGGCAGTTTCACAATTGCTTCTTCTCAAATCTTTGGCAGTAAATTTGCGTCTTTTTTCACAACACGTTTCTTGTGACCTTGTTGACCATTTCCTACAAAACATTTGATTGTTCTCTGATCACACCCCAATATCTGTATCACCCCTAATCTGGCCTGTGTCCCCCTGTGTCACTCCTCATCCTGCCTCTGTCCCCCTGCGTCCCCCCTCATCCAGCCTGTGTCACCACTCGCCCATTCTGTGTCCCTCTGTATCACCTCTCATCCAGTCTGTGTCCCCCCTCATCCAGCCTGTGTCCCCCTTTGTAACCCCTGATCCAGCATGTGTCCCCTTGATCCAGCCTCTGTCCCCCTGTGTCCCCCCTCATCCAGCCTCTGTACCCCTGTATCACTCCTCATCCAGCCTCTGTCCCCCCTCATCAAGCCTGTGTCCCCCTGTGTAACCCCTCATACACCCTGTGTCCCCCCTCATCCAGCCTGTGTCCCCCTGTGTAACACCCCTCATTCAGGGTGTGTCTCGCTGATACAGCTTGCTGCTGTCCCCTTCTCCCAACCAGCCTGTGTCTCGCGGTGTCCTGCTTGCATCCAGATCCAGCCTGTGACTTTAAAATCCAGCCAATCACTCGGCATGTAAGGGGGTTTATTCACCACAGTTGTGTTCGGCTGCAGCAGCTCTGTGCTAGGCTTCACGCGGGATACCAATACTGCTACACCGGCCACCATGCCCGTGCCCTGGCCCGACTTCCTAGCCCTACAGAAGGTGTCCCGCCCCAACTGACGTCACTTCCGGTATCGGTTTTCGGAGAATTTTCGTGAGTACCATTACTCGTGAAAATGCCTAGTATCGGCACTGATATCGGTGCATCGCTAGTTTTTGTTGTTGGGAAACACTGTCCTAGAGGAACCTATGAAGAGGTTTTGTGAACCTCTCTTAAAATTAATTAAATTGAAAGTCAGTTGTAAAAAATGCCCCCCTTACAGAGGTGGTCAAAATGTCACACTTAGGCTGGCCATACATTATACAATTTTCCTTTAGATTTACCAAAACCATATAAATATTCGGAAACTAAACACTTTCAATTTGTATTCAATCAGACAGGCCCTTGCACTACACAGTTAAAGGTAATATTGGGTTGCGCATTATTACTTTATTTATATATCCTTAGCTTGCTGAATATTCCAGCGAATTTTACTATTGCAGCACCTAATTGAAAACTTTTTTTCATCTCAAACTTTCACTTATTTTTTTCTATTGGAATCCTATGGTATCCCAATTAGAACCATAATTTTTGTTTAACACTCACCCATTTATTTGTCAACACGTTTTTTCATTTATTTTTTAATATCTGATACCATTAAGGAGAAGCGCAAATCTACCTTGCTTTACATACAGTTAAAGGTAAACCTGAAGGAAATTGAACAAGAAAATTGTATAATGTATGGCCAGCCTAACAGATAGCTAAAAAAAAAGACCCTGTTGTCTCTTGCTGTGGCCCCTAAACTCTGCAGGAATCATCAAATAAGGGGTCAATTTGCCACATCTCAAGGAACCCTTAGCAATATCTGGAGAAACCCTTTCCTTGGTACCCTGGTTGGGAATGGCCGCTATACACTGTCAGCTTCTTGTGTATTTGCACAGGAATCTGCGATATTCAAAATTAGGATTGCACCTATACCGATACTATGCATTTACACAAGTACTCAAGCAAATGCTCAGATACCTGAAACCAATACCTTTGCAGTGGGATTTGAGCACATACAAAATGAACGCGCTCAAAATCGCGCTGCAAAGAATTGCATGCGATTTGAACAGGAATGTGGTGCGATTCCTGTCTGAATCGCTTGTAATAGTGGCTTCAGCCTGGGTTCACATAGAAGCAGTGTGGGAAACTGTATGCGATTCGGACAGGAATTGCACCGCATTCCTGTTCAAATCGCGTGCGTCTATTTATTTTGTATGGTCTCAAATCGCATCGCAAAAGGTATAGATACTGTTTTGGGCTCATTTTACCTGCGAGTATACTGCTGGGTTATACCAGCACTGGTCGCATATGTTTAACATGACCTGCCAACTTCCTGTCCTCTATATAGCACTTTGATATAGTTCATGTAAAATGACCGCACATTGACTCTATACTATACCAGACAGCTGCTAAACAAAACAACCCTTACAAAAAAAAAAGAATAATATATAGATGGAAAACATGTTTTTCTAGTTTGCTAAAAATATTATAATGAATAATTTATGAGCAGCTCAGGACACACACTGCATGTCTGGACCCATCTCGTAAGTAAAAAAAACAGCAATATATCAGGTGCTCAAGCAGGGAAGATACAAAAGGCATAACTCCGGGCAAAAAAAATAAATAAATCTGCTCCTGAATAATAACATTGTGGAACAGGAAGAACATATTGGACAGTACTTTGCACTGTATCCAGCATTACATACTTTCCACACACACACCTTTTTTTTTTTATCAGTAATGGAAACCAAAACTAACAGTCTACATAACCACTTCAGCTCTGGAAGGTTTACCCCCCTTCATTACCAGGCCATTTTTTGTGATATTGCACTGCATTACTTTAACTGACAATTGTGTTGTTGTGCGACGCTGTACCCTTAATCAAATGTATTCCCCTGTTTTTCCCCCCACAAATAGAGCTTTGTTTTGGTGGTATTTGATCACCTCTGCTTTTTTTTTTATTTGTTTGCGCTATATACAAAAAGAAAATTTTGAAAAAAAAAATTAAAGAAAAAAAGATTTTTTACTTTCTGCTATAAAACATACCAAATTTAAAAAAATAAATAAAAATGTCTTCATCAAATTTGGCCAATATGTATTCTGCTACATATGTTGGTAAAAAAAAAAAAAATACCAATGTGTGTATATTGATTGGTTTGCGCAAAAGTTATAGCGCCTACAATCTATGGGATATTTTTATTTATTTTACTAGTAATGGTGACAATTAGCGACTTAGAGTGGGACTGCGATATTGCGGCAGACAAAATCGGACACCTGACACTTTTTGAGGACCAGTGACACCAATACAGTGATCAGTGCTAAATATATATATATATATATATATATATATATATATATATATATATATATATATATATATATATATATATATATATATATATATATATATATATATATATATATATATATATACGCTCGGTACTATATACTGTACTAATAAAACTGTCTGGGATGGGGTTAACATCAGGGGCGATCAAAGGGTTAAATGTGTTGCCATGTAAAGATCCGTGTTCCTGCCTAGCAGGAACACAGGATCAGTGCATTCCCCTTTCACAAAACGGTGGTCTGCCTTGTTTACATAGGCAGACCGCCTTTCTCCTGAACGATCAGTGGGTCCCCGCCAGACATGTCCCCCGGACCAGCTGATTAGACACAGCTGGAGCCAAATCACAGCAAGTCGCCGGCAGCACGCCCCAGACATGACAGATCATGTACTAGATACATATATGTGTGGGGCAGCTGCTAAGCGGATAACATTACAAAGATGGAGATTTGCATACAGTACCGCATTATACTATATGTATTTAGAAATTATGTTTACAAATAATGTGAACAGCTAATCTCTTTCAAATGAAAGCTGGCCATACGCTGATTAAAAGGAGTCTGATTCAGCAGAGACTGGCTGAATTTCTATCAATGTTTGTCTGCCCCTGCTCAATAAAAGTCAATTGTTCAAATTACTTCTGTCAAAGGGACATGTTGGAAATGTCTTTAGATCAGCAGCTACAGCCCCTGATCAGGATATTCTGACAGAGGTGGGTCCTGCTGTCAGAATACAAGAGGGGCAGATTTCTCCATTCACCACGTTTGTGTGGATGGAGGAATCTGTTAGTTTGCGTTTTCTCAGCTCCCTATATGAAAAAAAAAAAAAAAAAAAAAAAGCCATTTTTGGCCAGCTTTAAGTGGTACTATACAATATGCTTATTCTCCCCCCCCCCCCCCCCCCAAAAAAAATATATCCATACACATCTACTACATAATGGACTTAAAGCGGAAGTACAGCTGCGATTTTTTTTTTTTTTTTTTTAAGTCAGCAGCTATAAACACTAGGGGTGCACCGAAATGGACATTTCAGAACCGAAACGAAACCGAAATTAAAAAAAAATTAATCTGAAACCGAAAATGACTTTTTTTTCCCCCTATTTAATTTTTTTAAATAATGGCACAGTGGCTGCGTGTGATGGGCACAGTGGCTGCGTGTGATGGGCACAGTGAGGCGGCAATTAATGTTTTTTTTGGTAGTCAGAGAAGGCAAGCATGGCTCAAAAACACACAAACGTTCTTAAAAAAAACTCTGACTCTCTTTGACTACCAAAAAAAACATCATCAATTGCAGCCTCACTGTGCCACTATGAAAAAATGGCAGATACATATTTTTTTTTTATCTGCCATTTTTTCATTAAGAAAGTGCTGGTCACCCCAGTCAGTTACCTGTCCTAGGTGCCCACAATGTCTCCTCCCCCCCCCCCCCCCCCCCCCCAGGCCGATCCCTTGATCGTGGCCGGTTTACCGGCACCGCCATCCTCACAAAGGGAAAACGGGCAGTGGAGCCGGCTTCACTGCCTGTTTCCTACTGCGCATTCGCACGGCTCTTTATGAATGGGCGGCTGTTCTCTGGGATACACACAGTTCCCAGAAGGCAGCGCGCCCCATTCCCCAGACAACGCGAGGAGGACAACCAGCCGCGGACTAGGAAGATCGCCTAGCAACTGCCATTTCTGGTAAGTAAAAAAAATAACTTTTTTTTATATTTTTTTTTAGCATTTTAAAGTAATTTTTTTACTTATTTTTTTAGGGTGGACCTCCGCTTTAATCTCTTTTTCATGAAATTGTTTCTTATTGTGTTTTTCTGCACCTGTCATTTTCAAACCTCTCATTTACCCCCTCACTTTCGTTTGCATGGAAGTTGTGATCCCATCTGCTCAAAGCACACTACAAATCCCATAGTCCACAGTTCCTAGTCTATCCCAGGAGCAAGTAAGAGAGGATGAGGATGGCCATGTTTCTTCTACATGCAGTGGGGCCATGGGAAATTAATGTAGCAACTAACAGAAAGTTGGATCAAAGCAAAAAAAATTAACAATTTGGAGGAGGCCGAGAGTTCAATGTCACTTTATGGACTGCTTTTCATGACATTTTGCACTTTGAATTGTCCTTTAATCTTTTATGATTTTATAAAATTACCAACATATATGAAGATTGACACATTGAGGAGTCAATTACTGCCAATAAGTTTCACGAATGAATGTTCACTCATTTTTCATTTACAGTTCTCCCCTTTAAATCATGTTGCAATGCATTGTGGGATCTTACACACTGTAATCCCCTCATTTAAAGTGATTACCAGAATTCTTTCATTGCATATCCTGTTTGCAAGGTTGGACTAACCAAGAGCTTATGAAAATGGCGTGTGTTGTATATAGCCCCTTTTAGTTTATTACATTATTTGAGAAACAACGGGCCACTGATCTGTGCAACCAAACCGGTTCTTTAAAATCCCATAGGAGTGCAAACCAACCTAAATGCAGTATGTGCCTGTCCTGTTTTGGCAAACACGTTGGCCGGGATTCAGAGAGATTGTCGTATCTTTATTGCGCGTAGCGCATTTGATATGCGCTACGCAGACGTAACAGAGTGGCTCGTACTGTATTCAGAAAGGACTTGCTCCTTTTCTTACGCCGGCGTAAAATAAAATGGCCGGCGTAAGCCCGCCTAATTCAAAGTAGCAAGGCCGTGGGCGTGTTGTATTTAAATGAACCGTGACCCCATGTAAATGAGTGGCCGAACAAACGGCGCATGCTCACAATCACGTCGAATTTACTCCATAACATACACCGGCTCAATGCCTGTGACGTGAACGTAACCTACGCCCAGCCCCATTCTCCTACGACTTACGTAAACAATGTAAAAATATACGCTTGTTCCGACGTCCATACTTTGCATTACCTGCGCCTCATATAGCAGGGGTAATTTACGCCGGACGTAAGCCTTACGTAAACGGCGTAGCTAAATCCGACGGGTGCAAGTACATTTGTGAATCGGCGTATCTAGGTCATTTGCATATTCAACGCGTAAATCTATGGAAGCGCCCCTTGCGGCCAGCGTAAATATGCACCCAAGATACGACGGCGTAGGAGACTTACGTCGGTCGTATCTTGGCCAAATTCAGGCCTATCTGGTTTCCAGAATACGCGTAAAGATACGACAGCGCACATTTGGACTTACGACGGCGTATCTGGAGATACGTCGTCGTAAGTCCTTTCTGAATCCCGGCTGTTTTTGCTTCGCATTATGCGGAACAATTGAATCAACAGCCTTGGTAGTTGCTAAACAAGATATTGTCAGAGTTTTGGAGAATATTAGAAAAATCCAGCATAAGCAATACACCAAGATCTGTCAGCATAAACCTAAGTGAGCTGTGCTATATACTTTATTTGGCTGGGGTGGGAGGAAATGCATTAAATTTCATCCTAAGGGGACTCAAAACGGTTAAAAAAAAAAAAACTCGAATTCAACTTGCGCATAGCAAAACTTCCTGGGTTGATTCAAAAACTCAATGCCTCCGAAAATAATATACATCGGTTTTTGGAATCCACAGGATGAGGATGGCTATGTTTCTGTTACATGCGGTGAATCTTTAATTTCTATGCCCCCAACTCACCTCATCCCCTGGTCCCCACTGCACTTACATCCATGGGCGTCTCCTCCATAAGGCAAAGGGGGGCAACTGCCCCCCCCCCTGGAATCGTAAGAGAAGACATTTGACTTGCCCCCTGTGTTGCAATGGCAGCCGTGGACTTTATTTTCTAAGTCTGCTGCTGGCCTGGGGGCTGGGGCTGCTCTCAGTCTGTTCCGACTTATTCACCGCGATACATACTGACACATCCATCCCTCCCTTCTCACCCCTGGCCCGAGCATCAGATTGGCTCTGCCACTTGGGCCTTTGCTTAACATCCCGGCTGTTCTGTGATTGGCTGCCTCAGCCTGCCTGCGTAAATGTATGTTGCACTTGCTATGCCTATGCTGATCTGGCCGGCGCGGTGCCGGCTCCTCCCACAGGTGAGTGGCTGTTACAAGAGAGAGAATACGCTGCCAGTGCCTGCCCTGGGCCTATGATCGATCGCTGAAGAACCACATGTAACAGCAGCAGTGCCACATACACTGTTACACACACACACACACACACACATATATATATTATTCCAGCAATAGCTCAGCTGTCCAACTTTACAAGCAGCAATTTGCATGTACACCACACCACTGTGCCAGTTAGGCTGCATTCACACCTAGGCGTAGGCGATTTGCGGCATTTTTACTGCGATTTGCCACGACAAAACGCGGCGTTTTTAACCGCGGTTTTGTATAGGTCATTGTCAGGTATGGAGAACGCCGAAGCCGCCCGATATGCCGCGACAAAAAAGGGTCCGGGACTTGTTTGAGCTTCAGGCGTTCGGCGTTTCGGCGTTCGGCGTGGAGATGTGAACCATCTCCATAGAGAATCATGTTATTTCTTCCCTCCAGCGTATTGTAGCGTTGCGCTTCAGGCGTTTTGTCGCCTAGGTGTGAATGCAGCCTAAGGAGGAGAATATTATATATTGCCATTTGCTGCTTGTAAAGTTGGACAGCTGAGCTATTGCTGGAAAAATATATGTGTGTGACAGTGTATGTTATATAATCTTTAGACTTTTTCACTTTGTATGGAACTGGAAGTTACTCAGTCTCTCTCCCTTTCAGGCATACCAGTCCAGGATGCCCAGCAGCCCATATAAGTATACCCTAGAGATTAGAGGATGTACATCTTTTTGGATTGCAATACATCTGTGTTGTGCGCGGCCATATTTTGATCTTGATGAAAACAACCTATACAGTATTGCATCAGGTTTCTCAAACCTTTGCATGCCTGCGCTTTATGTGATAATGACTAAGCCCCTCCCCTTCATGACAGTGTCAAAAGGGACCGAGCATGGATGACCTTAAAATTATGCCGTCCGCCCACCCCCCTGAAAAAAAGTTCAGCAGACGACCATGCTTACATCCGTGGATGAGAAGCTGTCACTACCCATGCAGCTGGTGCAAAAAAGGGGACTTATACTTTAAAGCTTAACTCCAGGATAAGCAAAGCAAATGAATAATATTGTCTGAATACAAGCGATATGTACAGTATAGTCTTGCCTGCATCTTGGAGTGTGAGCCCCTGTATGTTCCCCCTGTGGCAGTTTCTCCCCCTGTTCCTCCCACCATTCAGGAAAAAAACACAGGGGATCCTTCTGCTACAGCCCCTCTCCCTACCGTCAGCTGCTGCAAGGTATCTTAAAAATGGAGAGCGGGGGAAGCAATTATGTAATTACCATCCCCTTTTTTCCCCTGAATGAACACAGTGAGTGATCATTACCAATCACTCGCTGTGTTTATTCAAGAAACAGAAACATTGTTTACTATGTTTCAGTTTATGGATGAACAGGAAGACAGTGTAGAGCTCTTCCTGTTCATTCATTCTGTGTAGCCGAGGCTGCAAAAATGTAGATTGAACACGGTGTCCTCAATCTCAAAAGTGAAACATCAGGGGTCTGTTTAGATCCCTGATACAGTGAGGGGAAAAATGTTATGATCTCCCGCTGATTTTGTACATTTGCCCCTTGACAAATAAATGATCAGTCTATAATTTTGATGGCAGGCATATTTTTAACAGTGAGACACAAAACAAAGAACTCCAGAAAAACGAATTTCAAAAAAATTATAAATTGATTGTTAATGAGTGAAATAAGTATTTGACCCCTTAGCAAAACACAACTTAGTACTTGGTGGCAAAACCCTTATTGGCAATCACAGAGGTCAGACGTTTCCTGTAGTTGGCCACCAGGTTTGCACACATCTCAGGAGGGATTTTGTCCCACTCCTCTCAGCAGATCCTCTCCAGGTCATTAAGGTTTCGAGGCTGATGTTTGGTAACTCGAACCTTCAGCTCCCTCCACATATTTTCTATGGGATTAAGGTCTGGAGACTGTCTAGGTTACTCTAGGACCCTAATGTGCTTTTTCTTGAGCCACTCCTTAGTTGCCTTGGCTGTGTGTTTAGGGTCATTGTCATGCTGGAATACCCATCCACGACCCATTTTCAATGCCCTGACTGAGGGAAGGAAGTTCTCACTTAAGATTTGATGGTACATGGACCCATCCATCGTCCCTTTAAAGCAGTGAAGTTGTCCTGTCAGAAATACACCAACAAAGCATAATGTTTCCACCTCCATGTATGACGGTGTGGATGGTGTTCTTGGGGTCATAGGCAACATTCCTCTTACTCCAAACATGGCGAGTTGAGTTGATGGTAAGTGCCTGTCGGGGGAGCACACCGGCGGCAATTGAAGGGGCACACTGGCGGCAATTGAAGGGGCACACTGGCGGCAATTGAAGGGGCACACTGGCGGCAATTGAAGGGGCACACCGGTGGCAATTGAAGGGGCACACTGGCGGCAATTGAAGGGGCACACTGGCGGCAATTGAAGGGGCACACCGGTGGCAATTGAAGGGGCACACCGGTGGCAATTGAAGGGGCACACCGGTGGCAATTGAAGGGGCACAGTGAGGCTACGCTTGATGTTTTTTTTTTTGAGCACCAGCCGTCACTCCTCGTTATAATGAAAATCTATTTAAAAAACTTTTTTGAAATGCGTTTTTCTGGATATTTTTGTTGTTATTCTGTCCCTCACTGTTATGCCGCGTACACGCGGTCGTTTTTTGTTATGAAATAAAATGACGTCATTTAAAATGACAGTGTGTGCGCAAAACTTTGTTTTTTGTCTTCTGAAAAACTACCAAAAAAAAATTCGAACATGCTTCAATTTTTTATGTCGTTTTTCAAAATGTCGTTTTTTGTGTCATTTAAATGATCGTGTGTGGGTAAAACAACGTTAAAAACAACGTTTTTAAACCCGTGCATGCTCAGAAGCAAGTTATGACGCGAGCTTGAATGGAACAGAGTGCCGTCGTACGTGCTGAACGTAACCGCGCTTTGCTAGAGCATTTTGAAAAAACGATGGTGTGTAGGCAAAGTCGTTTTTTTAAAATGAAGTTTGAAAAACTTCGTGTTTTTTTTTTCCCCCCCCCCCATGAGAAAAAATGAAGTTTTTTTACAAGCCAAAAAATGACCGTGTGTGCGCGGCATTAGACCCCTTTCATGCTGAGGCGCCCGATTCATTCATTCAGGGTGTCTTTTCTCACTGGGGCGGTGCTCTTGCGGGACATTACGAAACGTCCTGCAAGCAGCATCTTTGGGGCGGGTTGGGAGCGCTGTATTTAGCGCTCCCAAAACACTCTGCCCGTTGCAATGAATGGGCAAGGCTTCCAAACAGAAGTTTTTACAATTGTTTTGTAAAAAAAACCCCGGTAGCGACTGAAAAGCGCCGTAAAAAGCTTTAATGCTAAGGGCACAGGCACTCCGTGTGAAAGGGGTCTTAAAATAAACCTACCATTAAAATTATGGAATGATCATTTCTTTTTGTCAGTGGGAAAAAGTATAAAATCAGCAGGGGATCAAATACTTTTTTCTCTCACTGTATTTAACCAAGGTCCTCCAACAGGGCTGCTAAAAAGGAAACTAGTGAAGAGATGCTGAAACCCAATGATCTTTGATCTCTTTTATGTTCTTCAGATAGATCTCCACCTCTAAAAATGTTGCCTACCCCCGCTCTAGATGAAATCTCACTGGAAAATTTGAGGAATATTTATTCGATTTTCTAATTGTTAGTAGGTTCAAATCAATGTTGGTTTTTGACAAGACAAGTGACAAGAAAATTCAAAAAGGAGCAAGATAGAAAAACTTTCTTAAACAAACAAATTTCTAAGGCCCCTTTCACACTTGTGTGACTTGGGACTGCAAAGTCACGACCTGCAGTCCATAGACCTCAGGATTACACAGGCACTGCTTCAAACTGTGGCAAACTTTCAGGTCGTACAAGTGTGAAAGGGGCCCAACAGTGAATGTGGTTTTCATTCAGAAAAAATACATTTATTCCAAAATAGCCTTTTGAAATCAAACAAAATTTCGAAGGACAATTGTCAAATTAGCAAATGTAATTCTAAGAATTTTCCATACAAATGTTCGTACAAACATTCATTCTAAAGAAATCAACTAGCGTATGGCCAACTTGAGGCAGAATTTGACATTTTAGGTACAGATCTATCTATATTGGAGTACCGCAAAGATATAAAAAGAGATCAAGGCAATATAATACAACCTGACAACAGCAATACAACTAAAATATCAGTCCTGGGTGTAAAGGGTCTTTAAAAGAGACGTATGGCCAAAGCTTTTTTGGCCCGTCTTCGACTGACATCACCATAGCCACCCCAGGCTCTGGAACAATGCCAACAATAATGTCGGGATCCACCCAGATGCTCAATCAACAGATGGACCACGGCTGAGAGCCTGAATCAGCCGCTCTCGTCTCTTCCACAGCCCGGCGCTCCAGTAAGCCCTGGAGGGGCAGAACAGAGAGAGTGTAAACTGACAATCACCGCTCTCTGCTTATAGCGAAGCGAGAACTGAGCGATCATGCGATTTCTCAGTTCTCAGGCTTGGAGCCGGCAGATGACAGCTACAACATTAATTCCCACATTTCTCCTTTAACCCTAAAAGAAGTGTGGGTCTCCATTTTATTTAATAATCATACGTACCCAGGTGGAGGCAGCATCTGTCCTCCGGCGCCTCTAAAATTGAAAAACGAGCGATCCAACACCGCCGATCGCTTGGTTCTCACAGCTCCCCGAGCAGAGAGCTGGTGACTGTCAGTTACCGGGCTCTCTGCTCTGCCCCTCGAGGGGGCAGGAACGGCCGACTCAGACTCTCAGCGATTCGCTGAGAGGCTGAGTTTGGTGCTGGTCCAGGCGTGTGGGTGGATCCCAACTCCATTGTCGCGATTTTGCCCAAGCCCGGACCAGCTCTGTGACATCAGCAGACAGCAGATTTTAGCCCACTGTCTGCTGAAAACAGGTCAGTGGAGAGCAGAACTATCTGCACTCCTGTGATCCATAGGAGAAGTACAGCCAAACAAGCTTTGACTCTACTTCTCCTTTAAAAAAAAGACGGTTTTATTTTTCTAGAAAATATAGGGGCTATAAAAGTAATTTGCCTAACACCGGAGCTGCTGAGCATAAAGATTACTCACCATGACTTTTGGTGGACTCATGTGCGAACCTTGTGATTTCATCTATGAAAAAGAAAGAAAAGGTTGTCAGATTTGTCTGAAACATTCCTTGGTTGACAAATCAACTATATTGTATACTTGAAGATAGTTTCATGACAAAGTAAACAGCTGGAAAATAAAAAAGACATATGAAAAAGGACAGTACTATAATAAATATAAACTTATAATCAATAATACCTTAACAGCTCTAATAGTCTTATCTTAAAGCGCTTGTAAAGGAAATAGAAAAAAAAACACACACACACACACACTAATATGTTATACTTCCCTGCTTTGTGCAGTGATTTTCCAGAGCAGCCCCAGTCCTCCTCTTCTCAGGTCCCCCGCGCCGCGCTGGACCCCTCCCCCTTGCCGAGATTCCCCATAGCAAGATGCCTGCTTTGGGGGCACTTATGTGCGCTTGCTCCCGAGCCAGCTTGCTCATGTCCAGCCCAGCCCCCCAGCCTCACTGGCTGTGACTGACAGCAGCAAGAGCCAATGGGTCCTGGTGCTGCATCTCAGTCAATGAGCAGCGAGAGACTCGGGAGAGCCTTGGCTCTTGTGCACATTGCTGGATGGAAATAGGACTTAATCAAGCATGGGGGAGGGGGGGGGGGCTGCACACTGAAGGTTTTTTACCTTCATGCATGAAGCCGCTCCGTATAAAGGAAACAGGGGAAGGATCAGAATAGGAGCTAGTGCCGTACGACTGTCTCCTCTCACATCCTGGCCTCCTTAGGGGCATCAGATTAGCAGTTAATTGCCCCCCTGTAGCGACGCCACTGATCAGAAAACAATGTGCACCACAAAAACCCTTAACCATATACGATCACCCGACAATAGTACAAATCATAATCCTTACCTCCCGTTCGAGATACTCCCGTCTCTTCCTTGCACTTTCGTGCCGCCAGAGCTTTAATGAAACAATGGCGCCAATTAGGTATACAAGCATGGTGACAAACAAAAAAATGATGGCAGCCGTCTGCCCTCCTTCCACTCGGCAGAATGTGGAGTTTATCGAATTGTTAAACAATGGATAGTAGCACAGTCCTCCTCGGTTTGTGTCATTCACGTACACAATCGCTGCAGCCATGTATAATATAAAAAGACAGATGTTGATCCCAAATTCTGTTAGAGGCCACCAGTGAGCGTCTAGAAGGATAGTCCTATAGTACATGGACATACCTAGGACTAGCATAATTATAGTCACTAACCATGCCAAACCAGCTACTACAAGTATAAAAGGAGTCTTGGGTCCTGAATAATAGTACCCCCCTTGTAAACTTGCAGTGTAAGAATAGGGCTGCGAGTAGCCAAACATGTTATACCATTCATTGTCTTTATGGATGTAAGCCGTCACGCAGGCAAAAACACCAGCTCCAAGCAAAAGTTCAACCACACCCAGGATCCGGAGCAATCCAGCCCAAGACTTCATGTAAGAGTAGCGCAAATTGTAGTCTTCGACCATCTCAGTGTATGTCTTTACAGTTTGTGTATGCCGATCCAAAGAGCCATATGGGTCATCCGGAATCATAGCTTCCCCCTCTTTCCTTGAGTTGTAGCTACCGCCAGAACCCCCATATGGATCTTTGTAAGAGCTTCCAGCTGCCTTTACTCCATGTGCTGAAGAAGTAGGTAGAGATGGCGATCGTGGAGGAGAGCACCGCGCCCCTCCTGAAATGTAGTTAAGTTCTGAAATTGGTTCTTCCCATGCCGTCTCTTGCTTTCCTTTGAAGAAATTTTTCCAGGAATCTGGAATAAACCTCCTTACAGGTCTAAGCTCATGTGGCGTTACTGGATCCTCGCTGTCGCTTGGGTAGAACTCCGGCCCAAACGGAGGATGAAGTGGTAGCGGAGGTGGAGGTAAAGGATCGGCGCTCAGAGCCAATTCACAGTCCTGCAAGGTTTGGAGATTAACGATAGCTGCATTGGGCTCTACTGGTACCTGATCATACTGTGCAGCGCGCTTGTTTGTCGCCCTGCCTTTGGATCTTATTTCTGATGACAACGCTCCTCCAGACATTTGTGCAAGTTTGCTGAAAAAACAGAACATAAAAACATTGTTATTTTAAAATACAAACCAACGCGAATAAGATGTTACACAAAATTAGGCAGCATTCAGACTCGAGCTGAGCATCTTTGATTCTTTTACAGGCTCTTCTTTTCATCGCTTGTATAAGAGTTTGAGCGTTTTGGCTTGTGTTTTTTTTAGTCAAAAAAGCTTGTTGGGATCGTTGACCTACAAAACGCTCAGGTAGGTCTTTGACACAAGTCACCTGAACTACGAAGACCCAATTCTCACCTGAGCGTTTTGTAGCTCTAAGATCCCAACAAGCTTTCCATTGACTAAAAATAATAATAAAAAAAAAAAAAAAAAACACTAAGGCAAAAAACGCTCAAACTCCTATACAAGCCACCTGAACAAGTCACCTATTCCCATATTCTACCAACAATGCAAAAAGGAACTCCACCCTTACTATCAAGAATGCAAAATGTTTAAATCCTAAAATGTGTCCCTGTATAAAAGTAAGAAAAAAAACTATACTAACTAGTCCTAGGGGTCCAGCGTTGTCTTTTACAACCACAGTGCTAAAACATGGGCAACCTTCTATGTCATTTGGGATTGTAGGGAGTTTTCCTTTATACCAGTGGTCTCAAAGTACCGGCCCGCGGGCCATTTGCGGCCCGCGGACCAGTTATAAATGGCCCTCAGGCAGGGTGGAAGTGAGGGGAGCAAAAAAAAAAAAAAAATAATAATATTTTTTTTTTTGAGCTGGTGCCATCTGGTGGTGAGCCGTTGGTATTACAAGTTATTACCACCAGATGTGAGCTGGCTCCATCTGGTGGTGGCCGTTGGTATTACAAGTTAAGCATTACAAGTTAAACAGCAATTCTAATGTCATTTTACACTATTTTCACTGCCATATTCTTCCCTCTAATTAGAACCCCCAAACATTATATATATTTTTTATCCTAACACCCTAGAGAATAAAATAGCGATCGTTGCAATACTTTCTGTTACGCCGTATTTGCGCAGCGGTCTTACAAGCGCACTTTTTTGGGAAAAAATTACACTTTTTTTAATTAAAAAATAAGACAACAGTAAAGTTATCCCCATTTTTTTTAATATTATGAAAGATAATGTTACGCCGAGTAAATTCATACCCAACATGTCACGCTTCAAAATTGTGTTCGCTTGTGGAATGCCGACAATCTTTTTTACCCTTTAAAATCTTCATAGGCGACGTTTAAAAAAATCTACAGGTTGCATGTTTTAAGTTACAGAGGAGCTAGAATTATTGCTCTCACTCTACCAATCGCGGCGATACCTCACATGTGTGGTTTGAACACCGTTTACATATGCGGGCGCTGCTCACGTAT
Source organism: Rana temporaria (assembly GCF_905171775.1). Lineage (NCBI taxonomy): Eukaryota > Metazoa > Chordata > Amphibia > Anura > Ranidae > Rana > Rana temporaria. The sequence continues at coordinate 106,808,742 of NC_053489.1, forward strand.
GTGTTCGCTTCTGCGCGCAAGCTCGTCGGGACGGGGTGCGTTTTCTGGCTCCTAACTTTTTTAGCTGGCTCCTAGATTCCAAGCAAATTTGTCAAAGCCTGACTTACACCAGTGCTGGTGGTAATAATGCGCTCGCTGACACCAGTGCTGGGGGTTAATAATGCGCTCGCTGACACCAGTGCTGGGGGTTAATAATGTGTTCGCTGACACCAGTACTGTTGTTTTTGAAGTTTGAAAGTTTGCATGCGGCCCCCCATGGCATATGAAAACTTGTCTTGTGGCCCTCAGGTAATTTGAGTTTGAGACCCCTGCTTTATACACTACAATGACAAACGTTTGTGGACACAAGACCATAACACCTTAACCACTTGCCTACCAGGCAGTTTCACCCCCTTCCTGCCCAGGCCAATTTTCAGCTTTTAGTGCTGTCACACTTTAAATGACAATTGCGCGGTCATGCAACACTGTACCCATAAGAATTTTTCTTCACACAAATATAGCTTTCATTTAGTGGTATTTAATCACAATCAAAAAAATTTAATGTTTTTTTTTTTATATTTTGCAAGCAGGTAATTTTCCTACTTCCCCGATTGGCACTGATGAGGCTGCATTGATGGGACTACACTGATAAACAGTGCCCTGATAATCAGTGTAGATGTCCCTTTATAGCTGGAAACACATTTTACAATTTTGTTCAATTTCCTTTAGACCCCTTTCACACTGGAGCGGTTTGCAGGCGCTACTGCGCTAAAAATAGCGCTGGCAAACCAACCCTAAACAGCGGCTGCTGTGTCTCCAATGTGAAAGCGTTTAGGTTTGACCTCAGATTATATGGTTCTGGTAAATCTAAAAGGAAAGTTGTATAGTGTGTAGCCAGCTTTCCACAAGCCGGTAATCGGCTCTCTTCTCCCCTCTTTATGCCAGCATGAGGAAAAGAAAGCTGGAAACAGCTGAACACATGGTAAAGTGCCACTGTGATTGGCCCTTTACCCCGATCTGTGAACAGCTGAGTCTGAAGAACTCGGCAATCACAGGGGGCGCGCAGGCTGCGCGATCATGAGAGGAGGTCCATGGATTCCCATCCAAGCAAAGTAAGCCCGCACTGTAGCTGTCTTTCGGCTATAGCGCAGACGGGAACGGGTTAAAGGGGATATAGAGCTTTGTGTTTTTTCACCTTAATGCATTAAGGTGAAAAAACACCTTGCACTCACGGGCCCCCCCCCCCCCGTTTTACTCACCTAAGCCACGAAACTCTTTGGGCTCGTTCCCGTGATGGTTACCCCCATCTTGAGGCGGCTCATCATTGGAGATTGATAGCAGTGCAGTCATTGGCTCCCTCTGCTGTCAATCAAATCAATGACGCGGCAGGCCCGAGTGATACAGTTGTGGGCTATAGCCGCCGGCTGTATCACGGGAGCGCGCCCGCAAGCTAACCCCCTTGGGAGAGCGCTTTCAAAGAAGGGGGTTAGCTCTTGGGGGGGGGGGGGGAAGGACCTGCAGAGGCGCATTGTGGGCGGTATTTCCGCGGTTTCCCATTGATTTCAACATTCACCGCTCCAAAGATGCTCCAAAGATGCTGCTTGCAGGAGATTTTTTTTCCTGCCGCCAGCGCATCGCCTCAGTGGGAAGCCCTCGGGATTTCACATTGAGAATGCTGGGTCAGGATTATTTCAGGCGTTATTTATGCGCTATTTTTAGCGCTAAAACGCCTGAAATAGTGTGAAAGGGGCCTAAGAGAGGGAATTTTTTTATATATTTATTTTATTCTCTTTTATTGGTTGAACTAGATTGACTTGTGCTCTTTTTTTAAACCATACTAACAATGTAACTTTGATTGGGTTAGAACCTCTGCTTGCAACAAGAAAAAAAGGTTCTAATCCTTCTACACAGCAAAATAGGGAAAACCAGAGTTTAGAGTGAAGTTCCACTTGAAAGAACATTCAGAAAATTATAGAAAAAAAAAAAAAAAACATTATCTATATATTTGAACCACACCATTACACAGCTAATCCTGTTTTGTATATTCTTCTAAGACTATGGTAAACTGAGCCTGGATCATACCACTACACATACTGTACATATTCAGCAGGAATGACAACACGCAAACACAGGGTAACAGTAGGGGAGATTTAGCCTAGGTTTCCACTATTGCAACCTGAAAGTCACGCAATTTTGCCACGATTTTAATGCGACTTAAAGCAATGCCTGTGTATTCTTGAGGTTTATGGACCTCAAGTCGCATCAAAGTTGGACTACTTTGAAGTCGCACAGATCTTTACTCATTGGAAAACATAGGATATGACTTGTTATGTGATTTTGCAGTCCCAAGTCGCACTAGTGGAAACGTAGCCTTACTAAAACTGGTGCAGCTGTGCATAGCAACCAATCAGCTTCTAACTTCTGTCTAACTTGAAAATAAAACCTAGAAGCTGATTGGTTACTGTGCACAGCTGCACCACATTCTGTATGCTCTGGTTTTAGTAAATCTCCTGTAAATGTAAATTGGTCACAGATGGACAGATCTTCATATCTACGAGATCAGTGAGCCTTTAAAATGGATGAAAGCCTCTCCCTGAATGACTGTGCCTCTTTCTCACCAGTTAGGGTTGCTTATGGTTACCATCCTCTGAAAAGTTCCTGCGGTGGGTTGCTTTTCAGAGGAGAGTATAGCAGCAACTGCCAGGCATTCAGAAGGCCCATTAACTCAACTTGATGCCTGTTTTTTTGTTTTTTGGGCCAAATGGCAATTTTACATTTCGGGGCGGCACTGCATCTGCTGCATGCATGTCAAACTTTGCAGCCTAATGCCGCGTACACACGGTCGTTTTTTGTGATGAAATAAAACAACGTTTTTTCTTGTGAAATAAAACAACGTTTTTCCAACTTCATTTTAAAAAACAACGTTGCCTACACACCATCATTTTTTCAAAATGCTCTAGCAAAGCGCGGTTACGTTCAGCACGTACGACGGCACTCTGTTCCATTCAAGCTCCCATCATAACTTGCTTCTGAGCATGCGCGGGTTTAAAAATGTAGTTTTAAACGTCGTTTTACCCACACACTATCATTTTAAAATTACGTTTTGAAAAACGACACAAAAAATTTAAGCATGCTTCAATTTTTTTTTTGTCGTTTTTCACAAAACATAAACCGACGTTTTCCCCACACACGGTCATTTTAAATGACGTTTTTAAAAACGTTGTTTTATTTCATCACATAAAACGACCGTCTGTACGTGGCATAAGGCTGCTTTCACACTGAGGTGCTTTGCAGGCATTATTGCGCTACAAATAGCGCCTGGAAAGTGCCCTGAAAGAGCCGCTCCTGTATATCCAGTGTGAAAGTCTGAGGGCTTTTACACTGGAGCACTGCACTGGCATCTTTGAGGCGCTTTAGGAGTGGTGACTATACCACTCCTACAGCGCCCCTGCCCATTGAAATCAATGGGGCAGCGCCGCCAAACTGCCTGCAAAGCAGTGTTTTTGCAGGCAGGTTTAACCCTTTTTCGGCCGCTAGCGGGGGTTAAAACCGCCCCGCTAGCGGTCGCAAAATCGCGGTAAAAACTATGGTAAATCGCCGCTAAAAATAGCGTCACTTTACCGCCAACGCCCACGATGCCTCAGTGTGAAAGTACCCCAAGATATAAATGCCGAAGCTGCAGAGCATCAGCACGTGTACAGCCCTATGAGGCGGTAATGTTAGAATTCAGGTGGGTGGCAAAACCATGGCAGCCACCGGTTTTTACCGTGCCCCCCAATGTGAAAGAGCAATTACTGAGCTTTTACTCCTAGATTGACAATACTTTGGCTACCAATACACAGGGAAATTAAAGGCAACCAATCTGAACATCGCCTAAAATATTCATGCCAGGCCCAGGTACAGCAATGTGTTTATCAGTGACAATTGTTATCAAATGCATCTCAATGCCCATGCTGCACAACCACCAATCAGCCCCAAAGAAATGACTGGGAGCTCTATGGATATGTTGTGTTAGTAAAAGCTCTATCACTTGGCATGCTGCCATCTATTCATTTTGCATTATCAAATAAAAAGATCTTCTAGCCTGTTGGAAATTTCCATATCTACATAGAATGGGAACATATAAAGCTAAACTCCAGGCAAACAGTTAAACACACAGATAAGCGCTTTATCACAGAAAGAATGTTTATTACTTTTCATCCAGTCCTGAGATTAACACAGCTCCGCCACACAGCACGGCCCTGTGTGGCAGAGGTGAAGACCTGATCTTTCTCTGCTGCAGGTCAGCAGCACTCACAGGTCTTGTCCCTTCCTTAGCCTGTGACTGGACAGTAAAAGAAGAAGCAACACACTCTCCTCCTATCAACATGCTTCTTGACTAAAACACAGCTGTCTAGCTCCTTGTGCTGCTTCGCCCTGACCTCTGCGAGCTCTGCTGTAAAAGGACTACAAAGGACTGATATCATGTCAAATTCAGGTACTTACACTGCTTGCATTTACAAAAACACATTTATTAATACATTAACCCTTTAGAGCCGGAGCCTCCTGGCCCTTTAAGGGGTTTAGGATGTCGGGAGTCTGGGTTTATGATCATATAACCGCAACAATTGGCTGTCACCACAAACACATGATCGGAAAACTCCCGATCGCAAGCAGCAATCGCAAGCTTTCCGTTAGACGCCGGTAACTGTACACGCTCTCGGCGCAGCAGTATACCACCAGTTCATGCAAATATACAGCCGCTCAGCGCCAAGGCCCATCTGCTGAGGGGGTGCATATTTGCATGCGGCCAGCGCCAATGGGTTAAACACTTACCCAAGTCCTGTATCGATCCAGTGCAGTTATACTCTGCCTTTCTCTTCTCACAGGATGTTCGTGCAGCAGTGGGAGCCATTGGCTCCTGCTGCTGTCAATCATACTAGAGAGTGGGGGTGGGGCCGAGTTAGGCTGTGTGTGTGTGTCCGAAGCGAGCCTGCATGTCTTTCCCTATAGGAAGTGGCTTGCTATGGGGGCAGATACAGAAAAGGAGGAGCCAAAGTCACTGGCTGGGAACCCCAGAAGAGAAGGTCCGGGGCTGTACATAGCAGTACTATATATATATAGTACCCTTATAAAACACTTTAATTACACTGTGTTCTCCAATCAGCTGAATGATGGAGCCCAGGGTCATCAAGTTCCAGTGTCAGATCCAGAGTTAAACCTAAAATATGGACCTCAGTGTCAGTCATAGTGTCAAACTATGAATCAGATCAAGGGTCGAACCTCGTGTCAAATCTCAGTTTTAGAGGCCAGGGTTGAACCCCAAAAAATGGACTGCAGGGTTGGATCACAGAGTAAGATCTCAGTTTCCGATCCCAGGTTTGAACCCCAACGCTGGATCCCGGGATCAGGTGTCAGTGCTGGTTGGATCCCGGAGTCAGATCCAGGGTCCAATCTTAGTGTCAGATCTGTTTCAAATCCCAGGATTTAACCCCAAACCTGAATCCCATGATTGGATCCCGGAGTTAGATCCAGGGTCCAACCTCAGTGTCGGATCTCCGTTTCGGATCCCAGGGTTGAACCCCAAAGCTAGATCCCAGAGCTGAACCCAAAAACTTGACCCCAGGGTTGAATCCCAGAGTTGAACCCCAAAGCTGGATCCCATGATTGAATGCCAGAGTCAGATCCAGGGTACAACCTTAGTGTCAGATCTGTTTCAAATCCCAGGGTTGAACCCCAAAACAAAATCCCAGGGTCCAGGGCTGGTGCAAGGACCACCCTTGGCGAAAACCTAATTTTGCCGCCCCCATGACTCCACCCCCTTTGCCCTACCCATGTATCTTTTAAATGAAGCACCCATCAAAGGCAGCCTCACCAGCGCCCATCTATAAATGTTTGTTTTCTTCCATTCATTCGGGAGACGCGACACAGACACAGTCCTCCAGCGCTGACACTATGTGCGAATGTAGCAGTGGCTGGCTGCTAATGCTGATACTTATTTATTTGCTGCCGAGAAAAGAGAGTAGGAACACCAGTGGCCAGGCGCCATAGGCAGCAGTGTGCCCTAGGTGGCTTCCTAGTTTGCCTAGTGGTAGCATTGGCCCTGCCAGGGTCAGATCCCATGATTGGATCCTGGAGTAAGATCCAGGGTCCAACCTGTGTCAGATCTCAGTGTCAGATCCCAGGGTTGTAGCCCCAAAGCTGGTATCCCATGATTGGATCCTGGAGTCAGACCCAGGGTCCAACCTCAGTGTCAGATCCCATGATTGGATCCCGGAGTCAGATCCAGGGTCCAACCTGTGTCAGATCCCAGGGTTGTATCCCCAAAGCTGGTTCCCATGATTGGATCCTGGAGTCAGACCCAGGGTCCAACCTCAATGTCAGATCCCAGGGTTGGATCCCTGAGTCAGATCCAGGGTCCAACCTGTGTCAGATCCCAGGATTGGATCCCCGGAGTCAGATCCAGGGTCCAACCTGTGTCAGATCCCAGGGTTGTAACCCCAAAGCTGATCCCATGATTGGATCCTGGAGTCAGATCCAGGGTCCAACCTGTGTCAGACCTCAGTGTCAGATCCCAGGGTTGTAACCCCAAAGCTGGATCCCATGATTGGATCCTGGAGTCAGATCCAGGGTCCAACCCGTGTCAGATCCCAGGGTTGTAACCCCAAAGCTGGATCCCATGATTGGATCCTGGAGTCAGATCCAGGGTCCAACCTGTGTCAGACCTCAGTGTCAGATCCCAGGGTTGTAACCCCAAAGCTGGATCCCATGATTGGATCCTGGAGTCAGATCCAGGGTCCAACCTCAGTGTCAAATCCCAGGGTTGTAACCCCAAAGATGATCCCATGATTGGATCCTGGAGTCAGATCCAGGGTCCAACCTCAGTGTCAGATCCCTTGATTGGATCCCGGAGTCAGATCCAGGGTCCAACCTGTGTCAGATCCCAGGGTTGTAACCCCAAAGCTGGATCCCATGATTGAATCCTGGAGTCAGATCCAGGGTCCAACATGTGTCAGACCTCAGTGTCAGATCCCAGGGTTGTAACCCCAAAGCTGGATCCCATGATTGAATCCTAGAGTCAGATCCAGGGTCCAACCTCAGTGTCAGATCCCAGGGTTGTAACCCCAAAGCTGATCCCATGATTGGATCCCGGAGTCAGATCCAGGGTCCAACCTGTGTCAGACCTCAGTGTCAGATCCCAGGGTTGTAACCCCAAAGCTGGATCCCATGATTGAATCCTGGAGTCAGATCCAGGGTCCAACCTCAGTGTCAGATCCCTTGATTGGATCCCGGAGTCAGATCCAGGGTCCAACCTGTGTCAGATCCCAGGGTTGTATCCCCAAAGCTGGATCCCATGATTGGATCCTGGAGTCAGATCCCGGGTCCAACCTCAGAATCAGATCCCAGGGTTGTAACCCCAAAGCTGGATCCCAGGATCAGAGCTCAGTGTCAAGAGAGTTGTCCAAAGTCAGGCAGGTGTCTGTCAGATTTTGGGATGCCTATTCTATGGCTGCAGACCTGAACACTACTCCTCCTGCACACTGTGTTTAGTAAACAAAGTAGAGTGAGGATGTCACCTGCTGTGCGATGTTCAGAAGACTCCGGGCATGTCTCCCGCCCTCCTTGTGTCCTCCTTCTCTCTGTATAGAATGTCTCCTGTATCGGGGTTACCTTCTCTCCATAGGGATGTATGGAGGACTGTTCTCCTTTAACGTGGGCACTCTCACCTGAAACCTGCACTCTCCCCTGGGACAGGCTTCCTCTCTCTCCCGGTCACATGACCGTCCTCTCTCTCTGGATGACGACATCGGCCCCGCCCTCCTCGCAGGTAGTCAGGCAGGATCTGGCTCACCTCTGAAGCTGGGTGGTGCTCTGTGTAGTCCATTGTGTCACACTTCCTGTGTGTGTGACTGAGCCCATACAACGCCTCATGTCATCCATTCTGAACTTTACTATTCTTCCTCAGTAGAACATAAACATATAATCCAGACAGAGTCCCTGAACCTTGGCCAATGATAAAGCCTGCCTCATAGCAGCAGGTGACATGACACTGAACAAAGAACAACTACAGGCAACACTTTTTTCATTTTTAATATAGAAATGGAGGGTTATAAACCCTGTCAGTTGTTAAACAAACTTTATATGAAGTGTACAAAGTGACACTCCATTCAAGTCACTACACATGAGGGGAATGGGCCCCAAAATAAAAAATACGTTTTGTTTTCAGTTCTACACTGAATGCCTCGTCTATTTTATTTATTTATTTCCAGGTTTTTCCTCTAGAGAGGAGAGAATTTGCATCTATTATGCCGCGTACACACGATAATTTTTCAGCATGATTTTTCAAAAACGTCATTTAAAATGATTGTGTGTGGGCTTCACATAATTTTTAACTGTTATTTTAACTGACAATTGCGCGGTTGTACGACGTTGTACCCAAATAAAATGTATGGCCTTTTTTTCCCCACAAAGAGAGATTTCTTTTGGTGGTATTTAATTACCCCTGCGGTTTTAATTGTTTGCACTATAAATAAAAATAAAAAAAACAATATTTTTTCCTTTTTGCTATAATACATATCAATTAAAAAAAAACATCATTAGTTTAGGCCAATATGTATTGTTCTACATATTTTTAGTAAACAAATCGCAATAAGCATATATTGATTGCTTTGCGCAAAAGTTAAAGGCGTCTACAAAATAGGGGATAGATTTATGGCATTTTTATTATTATTATTTTTCTTTACTAGTAATGGCGGTGATTAGCGATTTTTAGCAGGGCTGTGGCATTGTGCTGGCATCCATGTAGGACCACATGGATCTCAAAATCAGTGCTCTGCAGCCTGTTATAGCTGAAAGGAAAGGTTGGTGATAGCTAAAAATTGTGTCTGTGGAGGCTGACAAGTGGTAGGCTTGGACTGCTTGAAAGTTAGAATTGCCCTTTGTGCAGTAAGAGCCGAGACACGGCTAGGTTTTTGGTTTCATTTATTCAATTATTTATTTGTTGTTATTCTTTAGCCATTTCTAAAGGTTTCCACAGTGCGCCTGCCGCCTAACAGTTAGAAGCACTCCCTAGGTCAAACTTAACCCCTTCAGCGCCCCCTACAGGTTAACCCCACTGCCAGTGTAATTTTTATAGTAATCCGTGCATTTTGGTCCCAAAATGGTGTCAAAAGTGTCCGCCATAAGGTCGCAGTCACGATAAAAATCGCTGATCGCCACCATTACTCGTAAAAAAAAAACTATTAATAAAAATGCCATAAAACTATCTCCTATTTTGTAGGCGCTATAACTTTTGTGCAAACCAATCAATAAATGTTTATTGCAATTTTTTTTACCAAAAATATGCAGAAGAATACGTATTGGCCTAAACTGAGGAAAAAAATGTTTTATATATTTTTTTGGGGGTATTTATTATAGCAAAAAGTAAAAGATATTGTTTTTTTTTTTTCAAAATTGTCGCTTTATATTTGTTTATAGCGCAAAAAATAAAAACCGCAGAGGTGACCAAATACTACCAAAAAAAAGACATTTTGTTTGGGAGCCACGTCGCACAACGGCGCAATTGTCAGTTAAAGCGACGCAGTGGCGAATCGCAAAAGTGGCCTAGTCTTTGGCCAGCGAAATTATCTGGGGCTTAAGTGGTTAAACAGAATTGGTCCCAGGACAGAGCCTTGGGGTACCCCACTAACCACTCTAGACCATGGGAAAGCAGGCAGGACCTTTTAAACTTTAATAAATTACCTAAAATTAAAATGACAGACAACTTGTGTGGCATAAAATAAGGCTGGGGCTGCTTTATTATTGGTTTCATAGGATAATTCAAACAATACAGAATTTCTTTATTAAAACAAAACTAACCCAGCCACTACGGCTCGGGCTGTATATAGCTACAAAAATCAAACACCCAGACATCAATAAATATATTCAAAACAAATTTGTCCACCTTTAAACAAGGTGACCTTACCACATAATTATGCAGCCGCGACAAAAATAACAAACAGGGAGGGGGGGCGGGGAACACCACAGATCCTGCTCACTGAAGCGGCTGATCGGACGCACGGAACCCCTGCTTTTTATACCCTAATTAGTGCAGTATCAGGCTGGTTTAAACTGGATTTTCCCCTAGAAAGCCCGGGAAAATCACGTGTAACCCTCTCCCAGGCCACGTGAACACCAGGTGTTCAAGTAAAGCCCGGGAAAGTCACGTTTTCTCCCTCAGCTGACACGTGACAGTCAGCTGAAGCAGAACTAGACAGGGCAAGGGGGACCTAGAAACTGACTGTCCTGCCGCCTTCCCATGATAACAGGGGGAATTAAAACCGTCTCCCCCTTTTCTTAACATTCTGAGTACATGTTATTTATCATTACCATTTAGACCCGCCCCCGTAGCTACTTTTTTATCCAAGAACAAACCCTTTGGCCTGTAAACACAGACCTCAGTTTGTAGAAAATAATACAGCCAGAGCTACAATGGAAGGGCTTAGATCAAAGCATATTCATGTATTAGAATGGCCCAGTCAAAGTCCAGACCTAAATCCAATTGAGAATCTGTGGCAAGACTTGAAAATCGCTGTTCTAAGACGCTCTCCATCCAATCTGGTAGAGCTTGAGCTCTTTTGCAAGGAAGAATGGGCAAACATTTCACTCTCTAGATGTGCAAAGCTGGTAGAGACATCCCCAAAAAGCTGTAATTGTAGTGAAAGATGGTTCTACAAAGTATTGACTCTTTTCACATATTTATTTGTAAAAAAAAAATTGAAAACCATTTATCATTTTCCTACTTCACAATTATGCACCACTTTGTGTTGTCCTATCACATAAAATCCCAATAAAATACATTTAAGTTTTTGGATAATACATGACAAAATGTGGAAAATTCCAAGGGGTATGAACACTTTTACAAGGCACTGCATATGTGTATATATATTTTCAGGGCCGCCATCAGGGGGGTACAGGCAGTATACCTGTAAGGGGCCCGGGTGGCAACCCCCTTTATTTTAATATTTTTTATATATATATTTATATTTTTTTATTTCTTTTATTTTTTATATAAAAGAAATAACCCCCCCCCTTTTTTTTTTTTTATAAATGTTTATTTTTTTTATATATTTTTTTATTTTTATTAAAGGGCCCAGAGGTCCCCAGATGGCAACCCCCCTTTTTAAAAATAAATAAATATATATTTTTTATTTCTTTTTATTAAAGGGCCCAGAGGGCCCCCCCCCGCTTCTGAATTCGCGGCAGCCCCCCCCCCCCCCCGGTTCTCTGCTCTTGGAGGGCCCATGCCTAAAGCTGTGTAAGGGGCCCCATAATTCCTGATGGCGGTACTTGGTCACGATACTTCCGGTCCCTCTTGTTGTCTTTCCTTGATGGTGGAACGCATGCCAGCAACAAATGTGAGCCTTGGGGCACCATTCGACCATTCTAAACGCCAACAGCCTCAGTGCCAGGCTAAGGCACAATCTATGTAAGCAGCCAATTGGCATTTGTTTTTTATAATTTTTTTAATAAAACAGGGTTACACTATTGGTTCCTTCCATATATTTTTTTCACATATCCCATCCTTGGTCTCTGTCGGATTGAGGGATTGTGCTGCCCATACAGTCTCCACTATTGCAGCAAGCATTATCTTACTAAAGCGCAATTAACCTGCTTTTTAAATAAAGAGGTCACTACCATCTGGTAAGCAGAACTTACTTATGGAACACTTCGGGTGTATATTCCCTAGTTGGTGAAGGTGCACATCTATTTGTCATTAATTAGAAGAAACCACTACCCATCAGGGTTATCACATCACGACTTTGAATAATCGTTTTGGAATGTGTTTGTGAATTTCACATTTTTGTCAATGGTTTGCACAAGTCATTCATATATGTTTTCTATATTTTGCACTTTACTATGACTATTTGATTATGGATTTTAGATATTAGGCGATTTATTATTGCAGTTGCACTTTATATTTGTCTTGGAAAGAGCGCCCCCTACAATGTATTCAATACTATCCTAATAGTTCATCTATCTAGTTAGGGGTTAGCAGCTGAACACGTATTTATTTGCACACATATGTTTTTTAAGTTATTAAGCGCAAAGTATTCTTACTTTCCCTAGTCCAAATTGGAATATAAATAGGTAGATTCAGTAAGATTTAGGCCGGCTTATCAGTAGATAAGCCGACCTAACTCAGAATCTACGCCGACTTATGTTTAAGTGTATTCTCAATCAGAGATACACTTAAACATATCTAAGATACGACGGCTTGCGCCGTCCTATCTTAGGTTGCAATATTTTGGATGGCTGCTAGGTGGCGCTTCCATTGCGGTCGGCGTAGAATATGTAAATTAGTAGAACGTACGAACGTATGTCCGGCCGCCGCAGAACATTTACGCCATTTCCGTAAGCCATTATCAGGCCTAAAGTTATTCCATCTATTAGATGGAATAGCAATGTTAAAGTATGGCCGCCGTTCCCGCTTCGAGATTCGAAATTTTTACGTCGTTTGCGTAAGTCGTCCGCGAATATCGATTTACGTCATTTACGTCCACGTCGAAATCAATAGGCCCGTGCGGCGTACTTAGCCGCAATGCACACTGGGAAATGTAGGCGCCCGGCGCATGCGCAGTTCGAAAAAAAACGTAAAAAACGTAAGGTCAAGCACTATTAACATAAAACACGCCCCCCTCAAACACATTTGAATTAGGCGCCCTTACGCCCGCCGCTTTAGGCTACGCCGCCGTAACTTAGCAGGCAAGTACATTGTAAATCATGTACTTGCCTCGCTAACTTACGGCGGCGTAGCTTAAATTCCTTAAGCTACGCCGCCGCAAAGTTGCGGCAATCTTACTGAATCTACCTAAAAGTTTTTAAATTCAATGGTTACTAATACAAATGACCACTAGATGGAGCATTTCTAAAAAGGATTACAGTACCGTATATAGCACGGGTCTCAAACTAGCAGCCCTCCAGCTGTTGTGAAACTACAAGTCCCATGAGGCATTGGAAGGCTGACAGTTACAAGCATGACTCTCAGGCCCCATACACACAACCGAGTTTCTCGGCAGAATTCAGCCAGAAACTCGCTCGGAGCTGGATTCTGCCGAGAAACTCGGTCGTGTGTACACTTTTCAGCGAGGAAGCCGATGAGGAACTCGTCGGGCCAAATAGAAAAAATGTTCTCTAATTCCTCGTTAGTCACTGGGAAAAGTCGGCCCGCCGAGATCCTCGGCGGCTTCAACACTGAACTCGACGAGGAACTTGATGTGTTTGGCACGTCAAGTTCCTCGGTCGTGTGTACAGGGCCTCATAGGCATGATGGGACTTGTAGTTTTGCAACAGTCTGAGACCCCTGGTATATATTAAAATTAGGAAAAAAAGTTGCGCTAACCATAAACAATGTTAACCAGTAGCAGCCAGCACCAACAAAAGACAATATTGTGTACAAGAAATAAAAAAGAAAAAGTGCAGCGCTGAGTATTCAGTGAAGTGAATCAAAAAATATGGTAAATGATCAAAATTCAGTGAAAAATCAATAAAATTTGAAAAAGAAAGGTGGGGAGGAGGACACACCCCCAAGTGGTGTGACAGGTAAACCACAGAGGATGATGACCGTGTGGTAACCTGAAAGACAGCTAGAAAATAAGATCTAGCTGGATAATGTGTAATAGAAACACACCGTGGTAAGTGATGTGACACAAAAATAAATAGTAATGTGAACCTCAAATGAAGTCCATATGAATTATACGTGTAACTCCAAAATGTAAGTGTGATAGTCCAAGGTCAAGCTGGCCTATACAATCCAAAAAAAATATATATATAAAGTGTATTTTCTTTTTGGAGTTGGTCAAAAGTTCTTTGTGGAAAAGACCAAACGACTGTAGAGGAATGGAAGATGATGTAATCTTCTCAGGTATGGAATTCAGATGTTCTTAGTAAGCAGTTGGAACCTCATCAGCAATCCATAATGGTATCCAAATAAACAAATATAAAGATGGGTACTCTTACCGGAATGTGTGGACATACACGTCAGCGACGGTATGTCAAACAAGCATGTACGAGCTCCTAGGCAGCCGTGGTGTCAGTAGGGAAGCCGTTTGATGTGCCAGCCTTTAATCCACCAGGACAGGTCCGATCCAATGAGAGGAGACAGCTCATGCAGGTGAGGTTCTCAGATGAAGGAGTATAATATGCAGGCCAAACGTAGAAACCATGTAAGGGAAAACGTAACTCACATAGTGCGGTTAATCCCAAAACAAGCCTTTATTAGGCATAGAAAATATAAGCAAAAATGAACAGAAAGCTGGATAAAAATAAATATATAAAATAGATAAAAAAGTACAAGCCCAGTGAAAGACGAGTACAAGTGATCACAAGTAAAATATGGCGTAATGAGCAAGTAGCGTATGAGCTATGTACCCGACATGTTTCGAGCGGCAGAGCTCTTCAACTGGGGCATAACGCCGGTTTTTGCTTATATTTTCTATGCCTAATAAAGGCTTGTTTTGGGATTAACCGCACTATGTGAGTTACGTTTTCCCTTACATGGTTTCTACGTTTGGCCTGCATATTATACTCCTTCATCTGAGAGTTCTCACCTATGAAAGGTTTGCACAAGATTGCTAAATCCTTACATGGGATCTGGAATTCGAAGGGTTAAAGACTATGGTTGGGAAAGAGCCTCCAACTCTGATTACAGGGACTTTCATCCAAAAAGGTGCAGTGGGAGACAGAGTGGTGGAATGCTGTGACTGAGACTCTAGTAAGCAGCTGGTGACCTAGCTTTATTTATTTATTTTTTGAATCAGGTGATATTTATACATTTTATATTTTTTGGCCAAAAAATAACAAAACAGAGAAAATACTCTACAGTAGACTAGAACAACCAAGTTAGCAGCATTACATACACCAACATGGAAGCATTGTGGCAGTACACAATGAGGATTTAAAGCACCCATATGGCTCGGCATATAATGAATAAAAGATACCTTGAGTTGTCTAATGTAGGTGACCTAGCTTTTAGGACCCTGAAGAAGACAACCCTGTTATAGGACAAGTTTTACAGGTGGTGAGCTGAAAGTTTGATTTTTGTACCATAATTTGCACTTTTTGTTGTCTATTGTGCTGGAAGCAAGCAATTTTGTGTTCCCTTATGAGGCCAATAAAGATGAATTATCTTTATAGGGAGCTGACTGGATATCCTGAGCTCCTTATATTACAGTACACAAAGGTGTGAGTGGGCTCTCGAAGTAGAATAACTCATGAACATTAAATACAGGTCCATACATTCATGTATTAAACATCTTTCTTTGCCTTTCCAGTGAAACACTGATGAATTGTGAAGAAAATCCCTCCTTTGATTTATGCATTCCTTCCTGTCAGCTCCTCCCCTGCCAGAAGCCCAATTTGTTGAAGTCGCTTTTATTGAGTTCAGACAGAGTTCAGTAGCCATCATGCCCTGCTCATTGAGTTCCCCTGTCAGGAAGCTGGCTTCATTCATGTGTTTTTTGTTATACCATAGACCAGGGGTCTCCAAACATTCTAAACAAAGGGTCGGTTTATTGTCCTTCAGACTCTTGGAGGGCCGGACTTTGGCCAGCGGGAGTTTTCCTGGCATCATTGTTAGTAAACATCTGGTATTAGGGTGAGGAATAGTGCCCCATTGCTGGTATCATAGGGAGGAATAGTGCTCTATTAGTTGTGTTAGTGGGAGAAATGGTGCTTCATTATCGGTGTCAGATGGCAGAATAGTGTCTCGTATCAGTGGGAGGGATAGTGCCCCAAGGGCCGGATAAAGGCAAGCAAAGGGCCGCCGTTTGGAGACCACTGCCATAGACAAACAGGCCAGGCTTGCACTCCGTTCCCATGTTCGTCTCTTCAAGCATGTTAACAAGCTTTGCTGGATCTACCACCAGGCAATCTGCTTTTATTCGTTTGTAGGAACCAGGTGGGCAGCATGCCTAGCACCATGTTTTTTTTCTTGGAGTGGTGGATTCAACTGGGCCATTTACATGCTATGGTCTATATCAGGGGTCTCCAAACTTTTTAAACAAAGGGCCAGTTTATTGTCTTTTAGACTTTAGGAGGGCCGGATTGTGACCAGCAGGGGCAAAAAAATGTTGGCATCAGTGAGAATAAATATGGCCTCAGGATTGGTGGTCAATAGGAGGGGTAGTGCCCCTATTAGTAGGAGGAATAGTATCCCATCATTGGTATCAGTGGAAGAAACAGTGCCCTATTGTTGGTCTCAATGGGAGTAATAGTGCCTCATATCAGTGGAAGGAATAGTGCCCCAAGGGCCGGATAGAAGCTAGCAAAGGGCCACATCTGGCCCTCGGGCCGCAGTTTGGAGACCCCTGGTCTATGTGTTGGGCGGACCCACATGGTAAGGGTGCAGCCCACTATGCTGCAGAGGCGTTGTCTGATTCCCCCCCCTAGTCTGGCTGATGTCCCCTTTTCCTGCATTACTGTGTACTAATTACCAAAGCACTGCTATGTAATGTTAATAGCTGTTAAAACACTCAGAACAGCTGCACCATTTAAACAGTGATCTTACACTAACATGGATAACAATTTAGGGGAATGGTGTGCTCATTCCACCAGTGTAAAACAAATGAATAATGTGACAATAGATATGTCATATATAACCTAAATAATGCATGCGTAAACAAACAAAACAGTGATCAGTGATAAGTAATGAATAATTATATGTAATTGTCCCACATAATAATAAATTGGAATCTTCCTTAAAACGTTGTCCTTCATTAAGTCCCTCCTCACGGTAAACTGTGATAAATACAACCACCTCCACCACCAGGTGAAATGCCCGCTCACCTTAGGAAGCGACCCCACTGGGTCTAATCACGCCTTTTAGCTGGTATATCGTTAATGTTCCTGATGGTTTAAAACACCACTGTATCTTGGTCTCCAAGTCTCCTCCAATGAGATGGACAGACTATTTCTCTGGAGTGGCTCAGAGTAAAAAGAAAGCTGGTGGTACTGCCACAAAGGTCGTTCACGTTCCTCCTGTTACTGGGTAACAAGTGTTCTGTCCCTGTATCCAAATTTTGTTTCTGTGTTATAACCCTATGGTCTGTGTATCAATTTATTATTATGTGGGACAATTAAATCTAATTATTACTTATGACTGATCAATTTTTTGTTTGTTCACGCATGCATTATTTATGTTATATATTACATATCTATTGTCACATTATCCCTTTTCCTGCATGCCTACGCACAGCGCTTGTTTCATGTAAATGTCTGGTACCAAGAAAAAACGTGTTAACCAAAACTAATAAAATAGGTCCTCTCAAAGCAGCACGGTCAAACAGAGAGAGGGCCACACTGTTGATCATGCTAGCTCAGCAGCCAGACCACCTAGAAAAATGTGGCAAAGTTCTAAGTGTTCTCTTTTAAACATTAAAGTGCTAGGGAGACTGGAGGAGATCTAAAAAAAAAAAAAAATTTAAAATACAAAATTGGCATTAGCTGAACGAAATCCTTCTATCTTTTACAGCCCAATATGGTGTCACACATGTAACACTAGGGCACCGGCCATTTGAGGGTTTGAATGTTCGCTTGAGAGGTGGCATAAACAATACTACTTTTACCGCAGGGTTTGACAAATTTGCTTGGAATCTAGGAGCCAGCTAAAAAAGTTAGGAGCCAGAAAACGCGCCCCGTCCCGACGAGCTTGCGCGCAGAAGCGAACACATACGTGAGCAGCGCCCGCATATGTAAACGGTGTTCAAACCACACATGTGATGTATCGCTGCGATTGGTAGAGCGAGAGCAATAATTCTAGCCCTAGTCCTCCTCTGTAACTCAAAACATGCAACCTGTAGATTTTTTTAAACGTCGCCTATGAAGATTTTAAAGGGTAAAAGTTTGTCGGCATTCCATTAGCGGACGCAATTTTGAAGCGTGACATGTTGGGTATGAATTTACTCGGCGTAACATTATTTTTCATAATATTAAAAAAATGGGGATAACTTTACTGTTGTCTTATTTTTTAATTAAAAAAAGTGTAATTTTTTCCCAAAAAAGTGCGCTTGCAAGACCGCTGCGCAAATACGGCGTGACAGAAAGTATTGCAACGATCACCATTTTATTCTCTAGGGTGTTAGGATAAAAAATATATATAATATTTGGGGGTTCTAATTAGAGGGAAGAAGATGGCAGTGAAAAATAGTGAAAAATGACATTAGAATTGCTGTTTAACTTGTAATGCTTAACTTGTAATACCAACGACCACCACCAGATGGCGCCAGCTCACAAAAAAAATCCTGGCGCCCGGGATTTGTCGAGCCCTGTTTTACCGTATATGTATAGAGCAATGGATCAGACCCAAATTTGTCAATAACAGAAAGGTCTCTTTCACACGGGGGGGACCGTTTTCGGGCTCCGCTTTGCTAAGCGGGGATCGCTCTGTCGATCCGCGCTGAGCCGGCAGATGACAGGTCTGTCTGTGCACACTGTGCAGGAACCAACTTGTCAGAGCGCCGCTCTCCCCTATGGGCGATCGGATGATGGTGGAGACGGTTGTCACCCGATCCGATAAACGGATGGAAAAATAGGGTTTTCCTCCGTCACACTTTGGTGGATCGGAGCGGGTCAAATGTCAGCGGGCATGTCACCGCTAACATCCGTGGAGCACGGAGCGCCCGTTCAGGTCCGCCTAAAAAACTGGCAGGCAGACCTGAACTGTGGGCCCGTGTGAAAGAGCCCCAAGTATTTTTATTTTTTTTGCACTTTTTGAACAGAAACTCTGTCAATTATATATTTAACAAACCAAAACGGGGCAAATTCGATTTTTTACACTTTACTATGCTGGGAAAGTGACGTGATTACAGCACACATTCAGATGTAACGGAAATGAGCAGTACAAGAATCAGCTTTTCACTGACCGCTGTAAACTGCAATCTGATTGACTGAAGGGATTTACTGCACTTTGCACATCATTACTCTCCGTAGTCTAACCATCTACAGTGTATGATTCCATGAGACCACAACGTCAGTAAATACTAGCAAATCATAGGTTGCTTTCATTACTTACATAAATTCGGAAGCAGCTCCACAAGTAAAGTTATTCATGAAATATTGCTGTGTGAGAAGTTTCAGATTGAAATTGCCTTTCCCTCTTTTTACCTGTTCTGCATAACAGAACCAGTAGGACAGTAAAACTACAATAATAATTTCATATTCTCTTTCCCAGTGTCAGAGAAGGCCACCAGACAGGTCATTTATTTTGTAACCCACATTTGATGGAAAGCTTACTCTTTAAATGTGGAGAACAGATCGATAATGGTATGTTTTTTGGTAAATAGCAAACACAAGGAATTTCTACACTAAATCATTACATGTGATAATCACATACAATTATTAAATCAGAGTTCTACCCAAAAGTGGAACTTCTGCTTAATCCACTCCTCGCCCCCTTACATGCCACATTTGGCATGTAATTTTTTTTTTTCCTTCCGCCGCTAAGGCGATACGTCATATTGCCTTTTGGTGGCCCCTCCTGATCGCCTGGGACAGTGACAGAGCCCAGGCGATTGCCTGTCCAATCAGATAGTGCAGCGCCACTCACGCAGTGAGCCCCCGGTCGTGAAGCCGAAAGCTGCAGTCCTGGTTTCATGTCCTCATTGTTCGTTTTTGCTCTGATGTTGCTGTAAATCCTCTCTGTTCTGGACACTTCCTGGTTGTCTGTTTCCTGATCACCACAGTACTGGGAGATTTCTCACTGTGGTGACTAATCAAGGAGGTGTGATTACTGTGTCTAAAACCCCTCAGCACCAATCCAGTTTCGTTTTGCAAAACCTTCACTGCCCTCTATTGGCTCTTTGGCTCTGTACATCAGAGAACCAGGAAACAACAGCAAAAACTAAACTAAACTGTAGGTACATTATATGATTGGTTTTTATCTATTTTTAAAAGGAATCGCTTAACTATTATGTCTCTATACCCTGTAAACAGTCATTTCAGCAAAAACATTTTTTTCCTTTAGTGACCCTTTAAGTCACTCTGACAGGAGAGCAGCATGTGCTAGATGGTAGGTAATCTAAAGTCTGCTGATAGGAGAAGTGAAGGGAGGCCTGATAATATGCCATTTCTATTTATTTGCATAAGACCCCTTTCACACTGAAGTGTTAGCTTTAAAAATAGCGCTATTAAAACGCTCTGCATGCATCTCAATAGACCCTTTCACACTGAGTCCTGCAAGCAGCATCTTTGAAGCAGCTTTTGGGCGCTGAAAAAAAAAAACGCTCCAAAAACGCCCCTCCATTGAAATAAAAGCGCTGTAAGAACGCCTTACCCTTTCACACTGAGGCACTGCAAAAACGCCTTGAAACGTTAGGATCTTAGCGGGGCTTTACCAGTGTTTTTCGGGCACTGGCAGTGTAAAAGGGCTCTGAAAGCACTCAGGCTTTCACATTGGAATTGCAGATGAGGCTTCACTCGAATAGCGCTCGAAAAATGCCCCAGTGTGAAAGGGGCCTAAGTGTGTGTATATGTGGGCACACTTAGACAAATAGATTACATAGTAGTATTTCTACGCTCATCTTTACTGTGCGTTGTAATTGTGCTTATTCTGCATTTATGACTAATGTATAGCGCCATTTCTCTTGCTCTGTATGCTGGTTTTAATTCTCTGTACAGTTTCAGGATGACATTTTTTTTGTTCACTAGGCTAGGCATAAATCTGTTCTCTACTTTCTACTGCACATGATGTTGAAATTTGACAGCTGTCATATCTGCAGGCTCCAGCATTGTCATTTCACCTTAAAGGAGTTCTCTGAGCTAAAACTTTTAACCCCCGCTGTGCCCGGGCTGTAAAACTATACAAAATAAACCTTCACTTACCTGCCTACGATCCCCCGTTGTTCCAATATCGCCGTCCCGTTCTCCGGTCCCGGTCTCTTCCACTTCCTGGGGGTCGGTGACTCACAGTGCGCTCAGCCTATCAGCGGCCGCAGCAATGTCCCGTCGCGGCCGCTGATAGGCTGAGCGCACTGTGAGTCACCGACCCCCAGGAAGTGGAAGAGACCGGGACCGGAGAACGGGACGGCGATATTGGAACAACGGGGGATCGTAGGCAGGTAAGTGAAAGTTTATTTTGTATAGTTTTACAGCCCGGGCACAGCGGGGGTTAAAAGTTTTAGCTCAGAGAACTCCTTTAATGGCACTTTCAAATTTTAAATGCCCGCTTTAACATAATTTAATTGTATATTAGAGGGTCATCTATACATAGATTTTTTTTTTTTTAGAGCCTGTAAAGCATTGCAGCAGCAATCAGTAGATCATTGGTGCCATGCAGGGCAAGCAGGTACACTGACAGGAAGAACCAATGAACTACCACGGCGCTCCACAGTGCCGTGGTACTTCATCAAGAACTACAAACCGACATCCAGAAAGGATGTCGGGACTTGTAGGTGATTCATACAGAAATTTGTGCATGAATGACACGGTTGTGGGTGGGGCCACACTGATTTAAAGAACTGACAGCTAGTACAGGGAACTTCGGGCAGCAGCTGCAGCATTGGAAAAATTTTACATGTTCCACCCTAAGGTTCCATTCACACTAATGCTTTTTTTGATGCATTTTTCAGAAATGCAGGGAAATTTTTTAACATTGTTTCCTATGGAACATGTTCACATCAATGCTTTTTTGTGCCTCTGCGTTTTTAGAAAGGGTCAGGGACTTTTTTTCCTGCAAAAAGCAGCGTTTTGCATGCAATAGAATTCAATGGACCTGCATCCAAAACGCAAGTACCGCGATTTTGCGTTTTTTTACCTGTTTATAGCTGGTTATTAAAGGAAATGTAAAAAAAAAAATAATTACTGGCGTCAAAAAACACAGCAAGCACCGCAAAAACGCTCAAAAGCAACATGCATAGGTGTGAATCGAGCCTAAAAACGGGTGGAATATGTAACATATTCCCAAAGGTGGACTTGTTCTTTAACAACTCTTGAAACAAGATACTGGTCAAACATTGTTTTTAAAGTGTATGTTAATTAGTTGTTAGTGAGTGCAGGATTGGTCCAGCAGAGGATCAGACTGTAGTTGCAACACACTGCGGCTGCTCGGGTGATGCAGTGGAGGCCCAAACTCTGAAAGCAAAGCTGCAATGGTAGTTGTGTTTAAACCATAGTGTGTAGTTGTAGTTCAGAATAAGACGGGTAGCAATGGTTGTACTTTAAAGCGGAGTTCCGGCCACAATATCACTTTTGTAATACACAAGCTTAATGTATTCTAGTAAAGTTGGTCTGTAAACTAAGGTCTGTTTTGTTAGGTTGTTACAGCATTTAGACACTTTATAAAATAGAAATTGACTGGGGCCATCTTAAGTGTGGGTATCATGAAGCCAGACTGTATGACTTCCTGGATTTCAGCCTTGCAGATCTCCAACATGCTCAGTGCTGCACAAGCAGTGTCAGATCAGGTTTCAGCACCTGTGCTGTCCAAGTCACATGATTCTTTGAGACTGGGGAGTGCACAGACTCCTGGAAAGTTACACCCACTACATTCCCAGGAGTCTGTGCGGTGTAGGTTAGGAAGTATTAAGCACCTAGGTGCAGGAAGTGGAAGATTAACTATTCTGCCTAGCAACAACACTTTGAAGGCATCTAAAAAAAAATTTTTTTTTCCGTAAATGACTAATGACATTTTTTTTTAAAACTACTGATGTAATGTTATATTTATGGGTGGAACTCCACTTTAACTCAAAGCTTGAATAGCGACAGTGCATCCCACTCAAACAAACATTACATTCATGTGATGTGGCTCCAACAGTCCAGATACAACCTGTATTTGTCCGTGGGAAACAGAGGTGGGACAGGAGCGCATTAGGCAAGTATGCAGTGAGAAAATATGGCAGACCTTATGTAGACCTTTTGTACCCACCTTCCCTCCTTTTGCTACACCACTTCCCCGCCTCCTGTTCTTGATCTGACATGACACAGTGATTTGTCTTCTTTTAAGTCCTTAAAACTGTTCAATTACTTATATGTGTGCTATACCCAGAAGTCAACTAGGTCTTCATCTCTTTTCTCTTTCAGTGATTTTTTTCTACAAGCCTTAATCTTATTTAGGTAATATCCTACTGGGCAATGTACATTTTTGTCTTGAAATACCTGTTCTTCACATGGACACTGTATTTTTATTTCAATAAACAATGCTTCTGTTTAAAAAAAAAAAAAAAAAAATTGTACAAAAGAAAAACAAAAAAAAAAATCACACTATTAGTGGTATGAAGATCAATTTTACATTTACTGTTTATATAAAAAAAATGTATGGGTAAATTATACATTCTCTTTAATGCAGACCAAGAAAAACACTGTAAACAGGCTAACACTGGTGCAAACATATTAAATAGCATATAATTTGGTACAGTAAATTAATGAGAGGAGTCTTGTTTCCATGTGATCTCCACAGCACCACAAAATGATACCTGCGTCATTCACACATTCTACAAGGTCCAAAACAGCAGATTTTTGTGGCTGGAATCGCAGGTGATTGTAGGAATTTGTGGCCAGGAAGCCTGTAAAAAAACAATGACATGCTGACAGGGGTGGAAGCTGTCCGCATATCCAGTGGTTACTCAATGATGAGGACAGATGACCTGCTGGACTAATATAATCCCATCTACACAAGCTTTGGAAAAATATTCACATGGCCTACATAAAGACCAAAATTAGATTGTTAATTAACCACATTAAAGTGGTTCTAAAGGCTGGACATTTTTACCATAATGCATTCTCTGCATTGAGGTAAAAATGGTCCCATTACTTGTATCACTCCCTCACTCCCCTTTATACCTTCCTTAGCCCAGTCTTAATCCAGGGCTGTGCTCGTCTGCAGCGGTGGTCTTCTCTCTCTTCCACTCACGGGAGGCAGCAGTGGGAGCCATTGGCTCCCGCTGCTGTCAATCAAATCCCAGGAGCAGATAGTGGAGGCAGGGCCAAGCCTTGCTGCGTGTGTCAATAGATGCACACAGCCTGGCTCAGGAGTGCGCTTGCAGGTGCACCCCCAAAGGAAGAGGTTTCCTAAGGTGGCACACAAAGAAGAGGAATAGTCCAGGAGCGCCAGCAGGTGACCCCAGGAGAGAAGGTTCGGGGCTGCTCTGTGCAATACCACTGCACAGAGCAGGCAAGTATAACATGTTTATTATTTTAATTGAAAAAATAACAACAAGCTTTACAAATGCTTCAAGATCCCATATAACGGTTTACTGTTGTGCACACTGGTTGTTCCTCGGGCACTGTCGGAGTTGTAGCAAGTGTTTTATCACCGTTTACAGTAGGTCAGATGGCATAGCAATAATTAAAGACCCAGCTGTAAACTCACAAGCTGTTCGGTGGCAAATCAGGAAGATATTAAAAGTCGTCTAAGCACACCACACAGTATACTTTTGCCCTTGAAAAGCAGGCGATTTACCATATTAGTATTCTTGCAACAGTTGCAGGCGTAATGTCTAGCCAATCAGCTATTCTCAACTTTTAGAAATACTGACAGCATAATTGTGAAATTAACAATTTAAACATACCCTATCCCTTTGTAGAATACAAATCCAGCAGGATTTACCATATCCAATTTTCACACAGTGTCAGTTTTTCCCCCCATCGGAAACACAGTATAATAAAGATTGATGTGACAGGTTTACAGAATGGCAGAGCAGCACATTATATACCACACTCCTAACATCCTGCTTCCGACATACAGAGCAAGACTGGCCATACACCTATAGATCATCTGCAGATTTTCTATGGTCAGATGGAAAAAGTGGAGCAGATCCCTCCATCTATGCTGAACTGTGTGGATGGAAGAATCTCCCACTGGCCCAAGATTCCACATCTTGCTAGTCGGCCCCGCTGGCTCTCACAATACCTGAACATTCTGAATGGGTGCAGGCATTGTTTAGGTTGAGAGCCAGTGGGGCCGACTAGCAAGATACTGAAGCTTGGCCCAGTGGGAGATTCCTCCATCCACAGTTTAGCATATATGGAGAAATCTGTTGTATTTTTTCCATCTAACCATAGAAAACCTGCAGATAATCTATAGGTGTATGGCCAGATTAAATGATATGGAGAAAACATAGCCAACGGGGCCCTCTCCTGACTGTGGGGGTGTCTGTCTTAGCCCACAGCGACTCACAGCCCATTTTCTAGACCTACAGTGATGTTTGTATGCACATAAGTAACCACAGGACTTTAAAGGGCGGTTTATCAATAGCAGAATTTATATAAATGGGAAGGATCTACAGTAAAAGCCCTATGACTGTATACAGTGAGATCATCAATAAGCTTGGCCGCCTCCTACTGGCTCTATGCTTAAGATACATATTTAATAATTTCACTACTTTACAATATGTACATTAAATCTGTTCTAAAGAAATAAATGCTCTGTAAAAATCACTGAAACACACGTTTAACGTATGTTACGCCACACCAAGCTGCACTCATGTTAGGAGAACCAGAGTCTGCGTCCAGAATTTAGCCATCACCATCCTTCCACTGCCGAGTTTAGTTATTGTCATTCCTCCACTGCTCAATCCATTTTGCGATCTTGTCCAGGTTGTTCTCCAGGTCTTCTGGTGTGTTACTGGGCAGCTGATGAATGATTTCTGATTGGTATGACTCTGTTGCCTCTTCATAGATAGTCTGGAAGATCTCACACTGGATGTTGTCTTGAAGTTTTTTCTCCTTGTATCCCCTGTAACAAAAATATTAAATCAATTAACCAGAAATGGTTGGGGACTAGAAAATCATGTACAACAGTGGGCACATCTACCTCTGTGTTCATCAGGGCTATCTGGGTGCAAGAAAATACTAACTTAGATTTATAGAGACATGCAGATATCTGCATGATGCGGTCTAATGTTCAATGATTCTCTGGCAGGGTACCTCTCCCCTGCAGCTACGGTCACATTTAAAATTCAGTGTGGATGTGCACAGTTTAGCCTTTTTGCTGACAGCAGCAGCTTTTTTTTTTTTTTCAAAGAGCTGAGAATTGCTGACCAGTGGGGGTGGGGCAGCAGAAGGACTAAACATGCTACAAATGTTCTGGTGAGGTTTTTCTGGGTGTGTATAAAATATCCAGTGTCCTCAACTAGTTTATGAGCAGTTACTGGATTGTTACCTGCTTTCCAGCCTTTCATACAACAAGGAATTGTCTGTTCTCAGCACAAACACAATGTGGAACCATCTCTCTGGGAAAAAGTCACAACCGTGATAGTCTACAATGACTCCACCTTCACTCATTTTATCCTCCAACTCATCAATCACCTGGAAAGAAACCGTAGATGAAAAACCATACATGAGTAGGAAATACAAAAACAAAAATTGTCCAAGCAGGTAACAAAAAAAAAAAACGTAACAATTCTCTTTTATAAAAGTACATTTCTTAGAACAGTAAAAATATATCACAAAAGTAGCGACTCATTCACTTTATTGCTTCTTTCTCAACTAGTCATGTTTAACTAGTTACAAACTTTGGAAGTGCTACACACGTCCAAAAAAAAAAACAAAAAAATCCTCATTGTACACAAGGCGTGTGTAGCACTTCAAGTTGCTCTGCCTTGCCTCTGGGACGCCCTCCCAGTATACCATAATTGTCGGCAATGAATAAACAGAGCTGGCATTGCTCTAGCTGTCAAAAAAAGAAAGTCTGAATTAGGGTTTTTAAACAACACTGCTCTGACAATTATTATACAAAGACACTATATAGCATATAGTTACATTTGTATCTTTCTGTTCATTCATCTGCAGATCAAAATGTGTGGACTTAAATCTGCAAGTTAATGCAACCTGACAAGTACATTTTTGTTTTGTTTTATACAATCCTAGTAGGAGACCAGTTTTTTTCCTAACAGTAAAGGTCCAACGTTTTTCCCAGGAGCTCCTGCTCTCTAGCTCCCTTGTTACCTCCTCCCATGCTCACCTCCAAGACTTCTCCAGAGCCTGGCCCATGCTCTGGAACTCCCTGCCCCAGTATGTCCGGTCAGCTTTTACCCTGTCCGCCTTTAGGCGATCACTGAAAACTCACTTATTCAGGGAAGTCTACCCCACTTCAAACCTAAGATCTGTACCCGAGTCACGTCCATCAGATCATCCCCCGCACCTATTACCTTTTGTAACCCCCTCCCCCCCATCCCTATAGATTGTAAGCTTCATGCACAGGGACCTCCTATTCTTTCTGTATTGAAATTGTACAGTCCCCCCCTCTACATTGTAAAGTGCGGCATAAACTCTTGGCACTATAAAAATTCTGTATAATAGGAATACAAATGCTTTAGGTAAACAGCAAAAAATAAATAAATAATATGGGCGCATAGAACTGAATTGTTCTTCCACAAAACTGTGCATGCGCATTGCACGCACTTTCTTCCCGTCACAGCAGTGCTCAGGTCAGTTATATGCAAAATAAAATGTGCATAAACCTTGAGATGCTAACTGCTATATAGCTCAGAATTTAAGCTTCATGTACACTGCTGCTGGTAAACGGATGTTTAGGAGCAGTTGGGCATTTTTTTCCAGGTGCCCCTGAACTCTCCTCTGTGTTATCCTATTAGTACATGTACACAGGGTCGTTTATAGTCGTTTCTAGGCAGTTGAGTTTAGAAGATTTCTTTGGAGAGCAAAAAAAATACATTCAGGACAGATGTTCAGAGGCATTTGAAACGCCAAATGCCTGCAACAGCTTGTAAACGCATTAACTCACGTTTAGCTGCATTTCATTTACAGGCATTTTTAACTATTTAAAAAAAAAAAAAAAAAAAAAAGGCTAATTGCAAACGCGGCTAAACAGATTTTTTTGTAAACGTCGGTTACTATCCGTCAAGTAAAAACTTTCAGGAGAAGTTTTAAAACATCCCATGTACATTACGCCTTACTAACATATTCACACAAGTTAACCTCCAATTTATTTTATCATATTATTTAGAACAAATTTTCCAGATTAGGTTCACGCTGGAATTATTATAGTACTGACCATCAGACATGAAGAAAATAACTAGAACTTACTCTGTCTTCATCAAGAATAGGACAGTCATATTCTTCATCATAACCTTCATACAAATTGCCTATGACAAAAACGCACATCATTATCACAGTTTTCATGTCTCTGCTCCCAAATTCTTCAATATAAATATTACTTACATTACACCCCACGTCCATAAATACCAAGCAACTTATGTGTGGTTGTGTTCTTTTAAAAAGGCTCTGTTCACATCTAGCGCCCCATTTTCTGCACAACTGTGTGTTCTTGGATCAGCACCCTTTACCGTACTTGAATGGGCCGTCCTCCGCTTCAAAAAATATGCCAAAATAGCTCCGGTACTGCTTTTTGGAGGCGGCTTTGGTGTGTTTTTAAACCGCACATTTTCTGGGTGACAAAATGTCTGCTTATTTAGGGAGTTTGGGGTGCCATTAAAAATGAATGGCACACAAATGTGCATTATATATATATATTATCCACAAATATTACAATCTCTGGACTGGTGATAGTAGCTCATGTTATATATGATGCATTTATATGAATGCAAAGCTGATCTCTGGTTTCATTCCTTTGGGTCAAGCTGGCACAAATGAGCCATTTCCCTCACTAACATGTGCACAGCCCCACTGTGCCCATCAAATGCAAACTCACCAGTGCTCCATTAATGCAGAGTTGGATGCGCTGAAATATCCGAAAAGATGACTGACAGACGCGTTGGGGTGACCGCATTGGTGCAATTGCAATTCAGCCGTTCTCCACATCGATGCAGAATCGTTTAAGGCTGAATCACGATGTATCAATTCAATTATTATTTTCAAACACCCCTAGTATACAGCACTATGTTCTGGGTCTAAGACGAGACCTTCCTGTCTCATACCCAAAACAAAACAGTGTCAATTTGTCTGCTCAGCTCTCAGACATTCACAGGTAGCTTTGTATTCTACCAGTCAATACAATGTTTCCTGTGAGTCAGAGAGGTGGGCTGATGATGTTACAATCTCCGACTCGGCTAACCAGAGGAATCTTTTTATGTGCACATGTTAGTGAGAAAAATAGTTCATGTGGGCCAGCTTGGCCCGATCAAGCTATTTAAAAAACTAAAGCTGTAAAACAGCTTCAAGAGTACAATTTTATGCAATCTGTAATAAGAAATTATTTTTGTAAAATGTATAACTGTAGTATGTAAAAAGTCCCTGTCTCAATTCCTAGTTGTATTCTTATTGCAATGAGGGATGTTTGGCAATGACCAGAGTGCTGGTCCAGATACACACATGCAGGGAATCCAGTGTACCCCACACCAGCATCTAACACCACGCAGCTAAACTTATGTCTATACCCTGCATACACGAGTATCAAGCATCATGCAGCTCTACCCGTACCCATGTCCCTGCATACACCAGCATCCAACACACAGCTCTACTCGTACCCATCACCTAACATACACCAGTATTTACAGTGGATATAAAAAGTCTACACACCCCTGTTAAAATGTCAGGTTTATGTGATGTAAAAAAATTAGACAAAGAAATAATTTCAGAACTTTTTCCACCCTTGATGTGACCTATAAACTGTACGACTGTTGAACAACAAACTGAAATCTTTTAGGCGGAGGGAAGTAAAAATTTAAAGATAAAATAATATGTTGCATAAGTGTGCACACCCTTACACGAATACTTTGTTGAATCACCTTTTGATTTTATTACAGCACTCAGTCTTTTTGGGTATAAGTCTATCAGCAGGACACATCTTGACTTATAAACAAAGGAGAGAAGGATATGGGAATCCCACCTATTTATCAAATATGTAGTACTCACCGATATTTTCGGGGGGTGCAATCAAAAATATAATGTACCAAGAGAGAAAAAAAAAAAAAAAAAAAGAAAAATGACTGCTGCACACCCTTAAGAGTTATTACTACGTTTTATTAAATATCAGAAAATAGAGCATAAAAGGCATTAAAAACACACAGGTAACCAATAATGGTATAGTACCCTAGAAGTGACCTGAGAATACACTCACAAAAGCGAGACGGCAAAAATCAGTGACAAATTGAAAACTGGAGCTTGATCATCCAATAAGGAGATCTAAGTCCATAACTCACCCATTCACCCTCCACACAACACAAAGAGACCCCCCACCCCAAGCACATATAAAACCCCCACTGCTATCAATAATCCTAAAGATTTCCACACCATGCGGTGGTTCCCTGTAACTACAGGTGAAAGTACCACCGTCTAAGTGGGAAAAGTTGCAAAAAAGAAAAAGCTCAAAAATGGGGACATGAGAGGGATCCACTATATAGTGGTATAGTAATACTGCTCAATTGGAGATAAATGGCAAGTGATAAATCAGATGAGAGAGATATAGTCCCAGGGACCACAGACAATTCTACTAGGCTGGAGAAAAAAAGTGATTATATATATATATATATATATATATATATATATATATATATATATATATATATGTCTCTGCTCTTCAGATGGGTCGCCGCATCTGGCGTAAACAGTTATTCAATTTCCATCAGATAGTAACTGATAAGGAGGCATTCAACAGAAATATATATTTGAGACACTGTAGTAGTGATCATTAAGTATCAGAGTTCACCTATGCTGCACTTGAGAGGACTATGCAACAATGTAGCCACAATTGATTGACGGGTTCCCATTACTTATGGGTAGTGTCCATTCTAATATATCAAGTAGATATGTCCATCAGATATTGAAATCTTGTTGAACTGCTAATGGCAATTAGGCTTACATGAATATTGGATGTGTTGATATATACACTGTTGGTGAGCAGATAATTGATCAGCATTCCACAGAAAATAAACGGTTGAAGTTGTACTCACTGTTGGGCTGTTATGTGTAGCTCAGAGTTGTAGCTACCACATCAAATCTGTACTCACGTGCTGCCAGAGAGATTTGCAGCCGAGCCATCCATCCATGTGTAGCACACAGAGCCTGAAGCACTCCTCTTCAGTGCAGTAATGATAGGTGAATGATATAGTAATGTCCAGTATAAAACTGCAATTATACGTATATATGTGTATAATTGCAGTTTTATACTGGACATTACTATATCATTCACCTATCATTACTGCACTGAAGAGGAGTGCTTCAGGCTCTGTGTGCTACACATGGATGGATGGCTCGGCTGCAAATCTCTCTGGCAGCACGTGAGTACAGATTTGATGTGGTAGCTACAACTCTGAGCTACACATAACAGCCCAACAGTGAGTACAACTTCAACCGTTTATTTTCTGTGGAATGCTGATCAATTATCTGCTCACCAACAGTGTATATATCAACACATCCAATATTCATGTAAGCCTAATTGCCATTAGCAGTTCAACAAGATTTCAATATCTGATGGACATATCTACTTGATATATTAGAATGGACACTACCCATAAGTAATGGGAACCCGTCAATCAATTGTGGCTACATTGTTGCATAGTCCTCTCAAGTGCAGCATAGGTGAACTCTGATACTTAATGATCACTACTACAGTGTCTCAAATATATATTTCTGTTGAATGCCTCCTTATCAGTTACTATCTGATGGAAATTGAATAACTGTTTACGCCAGATGCGGCGACCCATCTGAAGAGCAGAGACATATATATATATATATATATATATATATATATATATATATATATATATATATATATATATATATATATATATATATATATATATATATATATATACCACTTTTTTTCTCCAGCCTAGTAGAATTGTCTGTGGTCCCTGGGACTATATCTCTCTCATCTGATTTATCACTTGCCATTTATCTCCAATTGAGCAGTATTACTATACCACTATATAGTGGATCCCTCTCATGTCCCCATTTTTGAGCTTTTTCTTTTTTGCAACTTTTCCCACTTAGACGGTGGTACTTTCACCTGTAGTTACAGGGAACCACCGCATGGTGTGGAAATCTTTAGGATTATTGATAGCAGATCAATCTCCTTATTGGATGATCAAGCTCCAGTTTTCAATTTGTCACTGATTTTTGCCGTCTCGCTTTTGTGAGTGTATTCTCAGGTCACTTCTAGGGTACTATACCATTATTGGTTACCTGTGTGTTTTTAATGCCTTTTATGCTCTATTTTCTGATATTTAATAAAACGTAGTAATAACTCTTAAGGGTGTGCAGCAGTCATTTTTCTTTTTTTTTTTTTCTCTCTTAATACACATCTTGACTTGGCAATATTTGCCCACTCTTTGCAAAAACACTCCAAATATGTCAGATTGCAAATAAACTGTGCACAGTCCTCTTCAGATCCCCCCACAGATTTTCAATTGGATTCAGGTCTGGGCTCTGGCTGGGCCATTCCAAAACTTTAATTTGCTTCTGGTAAAGTCATTTCTTTGTTGATTTGAATGTATGCTTTGGATCCTCAAGTTCCTCTTTATGTTCAGCTTTCTAGCAGAAGCCTGAAGGTTTTGTGCCAATATTGACTGGTATTTGGAACTGTTCATAATTCCCTCTACCTTGACTAAGGCCCCTGTTCCAGCTGAAGAAAAAACGGAGCATTATGCTGCCATCACCATGTTTCACAGTGGGTATGGTGTTCTTTTGGTGATGTGCAGTGTTGTACTTGCGCCAAACATATCTTTTGGAATTCTGGCCAAAAAGTTCAACTTGGTTTCATCAGACCATAACAAAAGCATATGAAGAATACGGGAGATTGTTGTCACATGTACCACACAGCCAGTACTTGCCAGATATTCCTGCAGCTTCTTTAATGTTGCTGTAGGCCTCTTGGCAGCCTTCCTGACTTCCCTCTAATGCTTTGGAAGCTCTCTGCGGACCATAGCTTTTACTGTACGATGCGACTAAATGTTAGGAAAGACCTACTAAAACAGCTGAACTTTATTTTGGGTTAATCAGAGGCACTTTAATGGTGGCAGGTGTGTGCCGACTCGAATTTAACATGAGTTTGAATGGGATTGCTTAAATCTGAACACAGCTACATCCCCATTTATAAGGTGTGCACACTTATGCAACCACATTATTTTATTTTTTTATTTTTACTTCACCCTTAAAAGATTTCAGTTTGTTGTTCAACTGAGTTGTACAGTTTATAGGTCACATTAAAAAGGTGGAAAAAGTTCTGAAATTATTTATCTTTGTCTCATTTTTTTACATCACAAAAACCTGACATTTTAACAGGGGTGTGTATATCCACTGTAACAACATACAGCACTACCCGTATCGATGTCCCTGCATACACCAGCATCCAACATACAGCTCTACCCATACCGTCCTTCACCAGCATCTAACATACAGCTCTACCCATACCAATATCCCGCATACACCAGCATCTACAAGGGTGTGCTGATAAGTATTGAGATTTACCCAGAATAAAATGAGATGGGAAGCTGTAAATTGCAGAGTGTACTGGCCAATTTGTCTATATTCAATGGTGCAAAAAATCAACTACCTATGATTTTACATTATTTTTAGGTCCAAAGTGAACATGGCAGCACCTCCAGAAATTTTTTATGTGGAAGAGCAAAGGACCATAATCAAAGTTCCTGTTTCTCCAAGGGAACGGTGTGAAGCAAATCCATGATGAAATGGAAACTTTGGGTGACAGTGGCCCTTTATATGCAACAGTTAAACGTTGGATTGTCAATTTTAAAACTTGACATTTTGGTGTTGAAAGTGAGAAACTCAGTAAAAGGTCTGTTTCTGTGCCTGCAAATGTGAAAGCCATCCATGACATGATCATGGAGGCCTGCCGAATATCAGTCAAAAGTATTGCTACATATCTGGGAATATGACGTGAGAGATTTGGCGCCATTATCCACAACGACTTGAGAAATGAGAAAGTTTGCAGCAAAGTGCCTCCCAAAACTTCTGACAACCGAACACAAGAGGAAACGTGTGTAGACATCGGTGCCTGTTTTGGAAGAAATTAGTCAGATTTCCTGGTCAAACTGGTAATTCGTGATGAGACATGGATCTAATGTTATGATCCCTAGACAAAGGAAGAGTCTAAGGAGAGGAGGCACAGTGGTTCCCCCAGGCCAAAGAAGTTCTGGGAGCAAAGGTCAGTGCAGAAGCAAATGGCAACAGTTTTTGGGGATAAGAAGGGAGTTCTGCTAGTGGACTACCTCCAAAAGGGTTCAACCATCAATGCAACATATTACTGTGCTTTATTGACGAAGTTGAGGCAAAATATCAAAGGAAAATGCAGAGGAAAGATCTCCAAAGGTCTTATTCTGTTGCATGACAATACCTCGTCACACACTGCAGGTGAAACAATGGCAAAACTGACCTCCTTAGGCTTTCAAGTGACGCTCCATACACCCTATTCGCCCGACCTGGCTCCTTCTGACTATCATCTGTTGCCCAATCTCAAAAAACACCTAAAGGGACAACGATTTGGGAGTGTTCCAGAGGCAACTAATGCTGCAAATGAGATGTTACACCAGCAGTCTGAACAATTGTATTAGGCTGCAATTAGGCTGCATTCACACCTGAGCGTAGCGTTTTGCAGCGTTTTTTACTGCGATAAAACGCAGCGGTTTTTACAGGTCTAGGGTCACCATGTAAGACGCCCAAACGCCCAAATTCGAGCGACAAAAAAGGGTCCAGAACTTGTTTGGGCTTCAGGCGTTCGGTGTTTTGTAGTGGAGATGTGAACCATCTCCATAGAGAATAATGTATTTTTTCCCCCTCTAGCGTTTTGGGGCGTCGCGCTCCAGGCGACAAAACGCTCAGGTGTGAATGCAGCCTTAAAAAGCTGCGGGACAGATGTCAGAAGTGCATTGACTTCCTGGGGGAATATGTAGAATAGTGTGGCAATTACAGCTTCCCAACTTTTATTTCTGGGTAAGGCTTATCAGCACTCCTCGTAACATACAGCTCTTCAGATTCACATCTCCACCTGTATGCAAATACATGCAATATATTTCAGATGTTCTTTTACTTAAACTGGAGTTCCACCCACTTTTACAACTCAGCACCCCTCACTAAACTGTGCACTGTAAACTAATTGGATATTTTTTTTCTCAGCACCTACTGTATATCTGCTGTATTAATTTTTAACTTCCTCCTCCCTGGCCGTGTTTGAAATGCCTCCTGGGAAGGGGCGGCAACTTCCTCTGACACTGCCGTTGCTATGGAAACCTGGCCTGAACCTTATTACACTGCTTGTGCTGCACTGAGCATGTGCGAGATCTGCAAGGATGAGATCCAGGAAGAAATACGGTCTGGCTTCAGATGCCCATGGCCTGCTGTAAGTTTATAAAAGAACAAACTACTGTTATAAACAAACAAACAAAACGGACCTTAGTTTACAGACTAAGAGCCGGTTCACACTGGGGCGGCACGACTTCGGGGGCGACCTGAAGACAACTTCAGAGGCGACTTGCAAATGACTTCTGTATAGAAGTCAATGCAAGTCACCCCGAGTCGCCCCAAAGTCGTACAAGAACCTTTTTCTAAGTCGGAGCGACTTGCGTCGCTTCTATTAGAATGGTTCTATTGAATAGAATGGGACGTGACTTCTCAGTCGCCTGACGAGTCGCCCCAGTGTGAACCGGCTCTAACTTTACTAGAATACATTTAAGCTTGTATATTATAGGGGTATTTTTATCTAAAATGTATCATTTCGGCCGGAACACCGCTTTAAGGTTGTTTTTTGTTGCTCAAAAGGAACAATTCACCATCATTGATGACAAGCTGGTGGATATATGAGACGAAGGTCATTTATTTATCCAGTGATCACATGTATTAGACAGAGCAAGTAAACTGGTACATTTTATACGTAGCTGCTTGGCTGATCCAGAAAAGAAAATAAACATATGGAATCTGCAAGTTCTTACCATCTTTAGCCAAATCTCCCACATTTACATAGGCCAGGGCACATCTCTCTGCAAGCTCTTTGCCAAGAGTTGTCTTCCCAACACCAGGGGTCCCTGCAAATGAATCACAATTAGCAATATAAATGTCACACAATTGCATGCAGGCGGACATTAGATGGATAGCAAATCAAATATGAATCAAAATGTTGTATTTGGGACAGTCATATGTTCCCTGTTGGTATGTGGAGATACATTATGAACGAATCACCTGGCACTCATGCATATTAGCAGTATGCCAGGTTTATGGTGGCACATGAACTGCGGTTCTTACTAAACATTCTTTGGAACGCTGTGCTCAGAAGAGGCTGAATGTCCATTTGTGGGATGTAATATTATGTCCCTTGTGAGCAGAATGCCGGAATCCAACAAGGTATCAATCAATGTAACACTAAGGGCACTTTCACACTGGGGCGGCAAGAGCGTCTGTGGTAAAGCACCGCTAGTTTTAGCTGCACTTTACTATAGTTTTAACCGAATAAAGGGTTATTAGCGCCCGCAAAGCACTTTGGCAGCGCTGCCCATTGATTTCAATGGGCAGAGGCGTTTTAGGAACAGTGTAAACATCGCTCCTAAAGCGCCACCAAGATTCTGCTTGCAGGACTTTTTTTAACATCCTGCAAGCGCACCGCTCCAGTGTGAGAGCACTCAGGCTTCCACACTGGAGTGACAGAAGAGGCGCTTAAATATATGAGTAATATATGAGCAAGATGCTGGCAGAACGTTGTAGCAGAGGGGGGTCACTTGTAGTCAGGGTACAGGGGGTGACAGCTACCTGTGGGCAGAGTGTTGGAATACAGGGGGTATCAGTAGCCACCTGTGGGCAGGGTGTTTGGATACAGGGGGTGTCAGAAGTCACCAGGGTGTTGGGGTACAGGGGGTGTCAGTGGGAAAAGGGGCACAGGAGGTGTTAGGTGGATGCTGGGGTACAGGAGGTGTGAGCCACCTATGGGCAGGGTGTTTGGATATAGGGGGTGGCAGCAGTCACCAGGGTGTTGGTGTACAGGGGATGCCAGTGGGCAGAGTGTTAGGCCCCATGCACACGAGACGCTGCTAAACTCGAGTTCAGAGGCATTTGGGCATTTTTTTCAACTGCCCCTGAACACATTTAATGTTATCCTATGTGTCCATGCACACAGTCATGTTTTTTGGCGTTTTAAAGCAGTTGGGTTTATGTCCGTTTTTTCAGACGCAAAATTTTGGGTTCAGAAGCGTTTTATTTTTGCGTTTTAAACTTTGGGAGGGTCTACAATGTCTTTGAGATAAGCGCCAACAGCCGCAAACGTGGTAAAACGCCGCTAATCGTGGCAAAATGACGCGCAATTCGCGGCAAAAACGGGCGTTTTAAACGCCGGTTTTTGCCTTTGAAAACGTGAGTTTAGAGGTGTTTGTAATTGCTTCTCGTGTGCATGGGGCCTTAGGGTACAAGGGGTGCCAGTGGGCAGAGTGTGGGGGTACAGGCGGTGCCAGCGGGCATCTGTGGGCAGGGTGTCGGGGTACAGGGGTGCCAGCAGCCACCTGTGGGCAGAATGTCTGGGTACAAGAGGTGACAGCAGCCACCTGAGGGCATGATGTCAGGGCACAGGGGGTGCCAGCAGCCACCCGTGGGCAGGATGTCAGGGCACAGGGGGTGCCAGCAGCCACCCGTGGGCAGGATGTCAGGGCACAGGGGGTGCCAGCAGCCACCCGTGGGCAGGATGTCAGGGCACAGGGGGTGCCAGCAGCCACCTGTGGGCAGGATGTCAGGGCACAGGGGGTGCCAGCAGCCACCTGTGGGCAGGATGTCAGGGCACAGGGGGTGCCAGCAGTCACCTGTAGGCAGGATGGGGTACAGGGGGTGTTAGGTGGATGTTGGGGTGTCAGCCACCTGTGGGCAGGGTGTTAGGATACACGCGGTGTAAGTGACAGGAGTGTTCAGGTACGGGGGGGGGGGGGGGATTCTTCACTGACCAGTCAGCAGTATATTGGGGCTCTTCATGGTGTCTTCTCTCTCTGATCTCCCCGGACACGTGTTATTCCCGGTCGCTCTCAGCACAATCACGAGGAAGGGGAGGAGCAGAGACGTGACCTCACTTTCCATGACCAATCGTATTACACTTTCAAGTTCTAACTTGCAAGTCTCCAGCGAATTGAAAAATGTCCCTGCAATAATCGTATCTACATCACCCCCAGACAATTCAGACAACATTAAATAAACAATTTCCCAGTTAATTACTTCATGTATTTTTCCAGCTTTGCCCAAATCAAAGATGGCGGCACCCTCACCCACAGGCCGTTCTGTAGTGGCGACTTTTAACTTGCCGGCTGCGTCACACGAGGGGACGGTGACGAGTTTGTCAGGCGCCCGTCAGTCAGAGAAAACTGTCCGTTAAAGTGTTCGGGGAGCCGCTTTCTACGGCTACAGCACGGTGAGTTCCCCGACATCATGTTACACTTCCTCCGGTGCCCCGCACTCCAATGACCCGGATCACGCAGGTCTCCTGTGAGGAACTACATATCCCAGCAGTTTAGTTAGCAATGTGTATGGGGAAGTGTTATCACCCCTGTCAGGGGGCTTATATCTGCCTGTCTTGTGCAGGAGAGTTTTCCCTTCACTTCCGGGCCTGGAGAAGTAACAGGAAGTGATAGGAAACCTCTGCAATGTCAGGGAAGCACAATTGTCCCCATTGGGTGATTTCCCCTCAGCTTTTCTTCTGGTGACAACACATTGGATGGCCATCACTTCCTGTGACACAGCTCCGTGTTCTCAACACATTACTGGCTCTCACTTGTTTCCTGGAATTCCTCCTGATAGTGTCCCTCCATCTGTGTCATATGGAACCAAATCTCCGCAATAATGGCCGCCTAGGCTGGGGTCCCCCTTTAGTGTCCCTTTCACTAGTTCATGAGAGCCAAGCAAATTAAACGGACCTTATACATGGAATTAGGCTTTTAAGAGCTTCTCTATATTAAAGTATAACTAAAGGCAAAACATTTTTTGTAGTTGTGTATAGAGTGGAGAAGGATTAGACCCCCTGTCAGTTTCTATTACTGTCTGTGTCCCCATTAGGGAGATTCCCCCTCTCTATTTGTTCTGTTTACCAATATCATCGAAAGTAAAAGAAAATCCCACATTTTGGGTTGTCTCCAGAAAAGTAATGGGGGGAAATCTTCCAATGGGGACACTAGTTCTTGTGACCTGGGGGTCCCCAAGGAATTCCCTTAATTTGCAGGGATTTCCTCCCACTTCCTGTTTGTCTATGGGACAGGAAGTGAAGGGGAATCTCCACAATGGGACACAGATGGCAAATGCTAACCCTCCCCCCTTACTCTATACACCGTGGGGAAAGAAAAGTTTTGCTTTTAGTCAGGGCTTGACAAATTTGCTTGGAATCTAGGAGCCAGCTAAAAAAGTTAGGAGCCAGAAAACGCGCCCCGTCGAGCTCGCACGCAGAAGCCAACGCATTTGTGAAAGCGGTGTTCAAACCACACATGTGAGGTATCGCCGCGATTGGTAGAGCGAGAGCAATAATTCTAGCCCTAGACCCCCTCTGTAACTCAAAACATGCAACCTGTAGAATTTTTTAAACATTGCCTATGGAGATTTTAAAAGGTAAACGTTTTTCTTCATTCCACGAGCGGACGCAATTTTGAAGCGTGACATGTTGGGTATCAATTTATTCGGCGTAACATTATCTTTCACAATATAAAACAAAAATTGGTTTAACTTTACTGGTGTCTTATTTTTTAATTAAAACAAGTGTATTTTTTTCGCAAAAAGTGCGCTTGTAAGACCGCTGTGCAAATACGGTGTGACAGAAAGTATTGCAACGACCGCCATTTTATTCTCTAGGGTGTTAGAATAAAAAATATATATATATAATGTTTGGGGGTTCTAATTAGAGGAAAGGAGATGACAGTGAAAATAGACAGGGGAAGCTCCATTAGCATTGCTGGTTGTATGTCATACCAACGGCCACCACAAGATGGCGCCAGATCACAGAAGTAAGCATAGGCCTGCAAAAAGCCGCGGCCTCAATTACCGGGCGGCCCGACACGATCGTGTGGCGCACGGAGACGCAGGATACCCCAGCTGTGCCGCCCCAGGTCGCTAATTTTAGTTGAGATCTGGCGCCCGGGGTTTGTCGAACCCTGCTTTAAGTTCTATTTTAACTGCTTGCTGACCGCATCACTTAGATGTACGGTGGCTCTCATGTGCTGGATCACATGCCTAATATACGGGATCCAACACTTCCAGGTAGGGGGCATGATTAGGCACCGCACAAGCCAATCCGAGGGTACCAGCCAACGGATGACTGCCAGCACCTGCTAATCAGTGAGTAGAGACAGGACAGAGCTCTTCCTATGTAAACAAGGCAGAACCTGTTCTGACATTTTCTTTCTCTACAATGCAGGGAATAAAATCTATCACATCCCTTAGTAAAATCGCCACACTGTGTACACATAAACACTGGCTAGGCACATATTTAACACTTTGATCGCCCTAGATTTTTAACCCCATCCCAGCCAGTTTCATTAGTACAGTGACAGTGCATATTTTTTAGCACTGATCACTGTAGTAGTGTCACTGGTTCCCACAAAGTGCCAGAAGTGTCAGGCTCCATTTCCACTTGTGCAACTTGTCCTGTGACTTGGGACTGCAAAGTTGCATGACAAGTCGCACCCTGTGATTTCCAATGAGTACCGTTCATATCTGTCCCTGAACTAATTTGGTCTGACTCCATAGACCTCAAAAATACACAGGCATTGCTTCAAATCGCAGCAAAGTCACGCGACTTTCAGGTCGCAATAGTGGAAGCCTAGGCTTAGTGTCAGATTGTACGCCGCAATATCACAGTCCCAGTATAAGTCGCTGATCGCCGCCATTACTACTATAACAAATATAAATTCCAGTGTATAGCCCATAGTCTGTAGTCACTATAACCCAATATATAATATACGCTTATTGAGATTTTTTTTTACCAGAAATATGTAGAAGAATACATGTTGGTCTAAATGAATGAAGAAATTATTTTTTTATTGGGTATGTTTTATAGCAGAAAGTAAAACGATCCTTTTTTTTTTTTGTAGCGCAAAAAAGAAAAAAACAGAGGTGATCAAATACCACCAAAATAAATTTCTATTTGTGGGAAAATGATATGCATTTCATTTGTGTACAGTGTTGTACAACTGTAAAAGTGATGCATTGCAAAAAATGGCCTGGTCATGAAGGGGGGTAAATCTTCCGGAGGTCAAGTGGTTAATAATCTTAGAGCACCCCATTGTCTTTTGTAGTTTCCATGCCTTTTAACCCCCGAGTGGGACCAAAACCAATGGCTGCCTTGAAACTCATTGCTGTGAGATACAGAACAACTCCCTTTGTAATACTATATCCGCTTTTCATCCACCCCATGCAGATCTACTGCTGCAGGGCGGCCACTCTGCTCTGCACTGGTTCACATACCTGATACATGATCTGTGCTTCCGCCCCAGCTGTGCTGTGATTAGTTACAGCACAAGCCAATCAGTGGGTCCCGGCTAATGATTGGTCGCTGGCACTCGCTGATCGGCTAAGTCATTCACGGAACGGAGCTCTGTGTTGTAAACAACGCAAACCCCTAAACACTGACCGGCGATCTTGCTGATTTTTTTTATTTTTTTATTCCATACCAAGCAGGGAAATAAACAGCAAGATCGTTTAGTAGAAGCAGCACATAACACACATAGCTAGGCACACATTTAACCCCGTGATCACCCCTAGATGTTAACTCCTTCCTAGCCTGTGTCGTTCGTACAGTGACAGTGTATAGTAGCACTGATCACTGTATTGATGTCAGTTAGTGTATGCCCCCAGCCAGCGTCAGCTAGCCCGCCACACTATCACAGTCCCACTATAAGTCGCTGATCACCACTTTTAAAGGGGTTGTAAAGGTAAAAGTGTTTTCACCTCAATGCCTTCTATGCATTAAAGGGTTTGTTTTTTATTTTCTAAATGGGTTCCTTTAAGCTAGTGCCTTGTTGGTTCACTTACCTTTTCCTTCAATTTCCCTTCTAAATGTTTTTTTTTCTTTGTCTGAATTTCTCACTTCCTGTTCCTCCTCTGTAAGCTGTTCTAAATGACTTTCCACTGCTCGGATGATGGTGGAGAGCTTACTGAGGAGAAACAGGAAGTGAGAAATTCAGACAAAGAAAA
Source organism: Rana temporaria (assembly GCF_905171775.1). Taxonomy (NCBI): domain Eukaryota; kingdom Metazoa; phylum Chordata; class Amphibia; order Anura; family Ranidae; genus Rana; species Rana temporaria. Next base: position 106,850,742 of record NC_053489.1, read on the forward strand.
AAGGCATTTAGAAGGGAAATAGAAGGAAAAGGTAAGTGAACCAACAATGCTCTAGCTTAAAGGAACCTATTTGGAGAATAAAAGACAAACCTTTACAACCCCTTTAAGGTGAAAAAACTTCAGACTATACTGGCCTCCCCAGCCCCCCTGTTTACTTACCTTACCCCTCGAAAGTCTTGCGCCTGAATGTGCTGGCATCTTGGCTGGCTTCCCGGCTCATTCATTGGTCGATTGAAGCAGTGCAGCCATTGGCTCGCGCTGCTGTCAATCACAACCAATAACGGGGGGGGCGAGTGATGCAGTCGGCGGCTTTGGTTGTCAGCTGTATAACTGGAGCGCGCCCGCAAGGACTCCACACCATGCAAGCTCGCATGAATGTGTGGAGTTTTTGCGGGGAGGACCAGAGACAGCCGCTGAGGGACCCCAGAAGACCTGGATCGGGGCCACTCTGTGAAAAAGGAGCTGCACAGTGGAGGTAAGTATAACATGTTTGTTATTTTTAAAAAATATTTTTCTTTCCTTTTATAACCCCTTTTAATAGTATATATATAAAAATAAAAAAAATCCAATATCTACACCAGACACTTTAACTTTCACACAAACCAAATGATATACACTTATTGTTTTTTTTTTACCAAACACATGTAGCAGAATACATTTTTGCATAAATTCAATAATAAATTCGATTTTTTATTTTTATTGTTTAATGTGTATATTTTATAGCAGAAATGTAAATTTTATTTATTTTTCAAACTTTTTGGTATTTTTTCATTTAAATAATAAACAAAACCGCCAAAAGAAATCTCTATTCTGTGTGAAAAAAAAGATATAAATTTCATTTGGGTACAGTGTTCCATGAGCATAAAATTGTCAGTTAAAGTAGCGCAGTGCTGAATGGGAAAAAAAATGCCCTGATGAAGGGGTTAAATTCTTCCGGAGGGCAAAAGCATATGGTTTGCTTTTATCCCTTGGTTAGCAGCTATAAGTAAACCCAATTGTTATTTTTTATTTGATTTATAATGAAGCATTTTTTTGTCTTTGGTGCAGGAAAGCCTCTGTCTGCTATACAGGATGCAGTGCTGATCTGATGGGAATTCTACAACTTTATAATGTCAAAGACATCTTGCAGAAGAAAAGTAACTTCTGCTAAGGTAATGTGGATGAAATAAAAATGTTTCTTCATCATAAATATTGCTTTAGCCCCCTTTCACACTCGCTTCCCTACGCCTGACTACACAGAATCCCATTCTTTTCAAGTGTCTTTGTTCACACACTCAGTCCAGCTTTGTCAGTCATTTTTGGCTCTATAGACTTCAATGGGAATGCCTGCTACAGACATTTTAGCACATGTTTTTATATCTGAAGAATTCCTCTCCTCCAGCCCAGGAAACAAACTCCTGAAGCTCGATACACGTGCAAAAACATCTAGAATACGCTCAAAAAACACCTGCAAAAATGCTTCAAAGTCACCAGGAATATGCTCTGCTCTGGTGTGAATGCAGGCTTCCCTTTAATAACGCATTCAGTGGTATTCATTAACAGAACTTTTTTATTTTTTTAACACCTTAGTGATAAAGGGTAAAACAAATGTTAATGCCTGAACACAATTTTGCAACTTTGACGCGTTCGTAACAACCGTACATATCACCACAACTATTTTGTGTATCCAGGTGGATTATACCTTGTTTTTTTCAGGACAAATTGGGCTTTCATTTGGTGGTAAATGGTGATTTTTTTTTCTCCCAAATGTAGCTGTATATTTCTTTCTACTTCCATAACCTACCACCAAAGAACTACCCATAAAAATGATCCTGTTCCTGATGATCACAGCCATATCACATATGTGTATTTGTGTGCATTTTGCTTGCTTTTTTTTTTTTTATCCAACCTAAAACACACTGACACTAATTAATAAAAAACCTGCCCAAAATATATCGAGTTGATTTAGTTCAGTGGTTCTCAACCTGAGGGTCGGGACCCCCTCGGGGGTCAAATAATGATTTACCAGGGGTCACCAAATCCTGGGCTGTTCCTGAAGCCCGCACCACTCTCCCAGCCTTCTTGCGGCTGCTCAGCAGGGCTGTCTCTGGAGCTGGTGGCCACCCTGCTGGGCTGTTCCTGGAGCACACGGCCGTTCACTCAGCCTCTTTGCAGCCGCCCATTAAGTTCACGGCGTGGCTGGGGGGCAGAGACTAGAGGTCCGCTGACTGGTGAGGTGGGAGGAGCTGGAGGAGACCCTATCTCCTGATTTCAGCATAAGTGTCACTGCTACGAGAGACCACAAAGTCGGAGACACACTGGGTAACACTACCTGTGATTATAGTTGCCATTAAAAGTCCCTACTACAGTTCTCAGATCAGCAGATGACCTTGATCAAGAGCACCTAAGTTGGCTGATCAGAACTCCCCCCAGCATTGCCACTCATCCCATTCCCCCCCCTACCAAGGAGTAAGAGAAGGAATAAAAAAATAGAGAATACATGAAAGGGAGAGGAAAAGAGGGGGAGGAAGAAAGAAAAAGGGAGAGCAAGAATAAGAGAAAAAACAGGAAAGACGGCTAGAGAGAGGGATGAGGGAAAAAAAAAAAGAAATTAGGATAGCGAGAGATAAAAGGGAAAAAGAGGAGAACAAAGAGAGAGAGTGGTACATCCTAAAATGTACCATATAAGGTTTTAATACTGTACGAGTGGAGGGGACTCAGGGAGCGCTACCCATGGGTCAGGGTAGCAAATTACTTGTCTTGTCTTGGGTGCTGACAACCCATGCTACGAAAATAATTTTACTTTTAGGGGTCCCCACAACTTGGGAAGTTTTATCAAGGGGTCACAGGCGGTTGAGAACCACTGATCTAGTTATTTTTTTTTATATTATATATACATACAGTGTATACCGTATATAAAAATAATAAAAAAAATTATACTTTTTTTTTTTTTTTTTTACACGCAGTTTTATTTCTTTCTCCCTGCAAGAGAAGGGAAAGATACAATGCATCTCTCCCTCCTTTCATAGAGTAAGAAAACACAGGGGCGGGCTGCACAGTGACTGATCACTGTGAGAGCCAATCAGAGGCTATTCTAGCAATCGGGTAAGTTCGGACTGTTAGTATGGTTCCCTAAGGCCTCGTACACACGAGGGGACATGTCCGATGAAAACGGTCCGCGGACCGTTTTCATCGGACATGTCCGCTCGGAGATTTCGGTCTGATGGTTGTACACACCATTAAACCGAAATCCGCGCGGACAGGATACGCGGTGACGTCGCCACGACGATGACGCGGCTACGTGCGCATGCTTCCACGCATGCGTCGAATCACTTTGACGCATTTGAGGGCTTTCGGCTGAGCGGACATGTCCGGTAAGTCGTACAGACGACCGAACATGTCCGATGGACAGGCTTCCAGCGGACATGTTTCTTAGCATGCTAAGAAACATTCATCCGCTGGAAACCTGTCCGATCCGCCGGAAAATTGTCCGGTCGGCCGTACACACGACCGAACATGTCTGCTGAAACTGGTCCGCGGACCAGTTTCAGCAGACATGTTCGGTCGTGTGTACGAGGCCTAAGAGAGACGGTCTCTGTGCTAGGAGTGCACTGTGCTGCGTGCTCCCAGCACAAAGACAGATACACATATATGCAGCCCTTCAGAAACGGCCCAGTCCAGTGAGGCCTCATATGTGCATACTTTCGGTGGGAAGTGGTAATGTACTTTATACATGTGAATGTGGTCTGCATAATGTAAGTAACCTTATGATTTTGTACTAAAGCCCTATTAGACTTTCACTTTAATCAGATAAATACATTCCAGGGGCATCAAAGCAAATGGTTTGCACAGTTCTCACAGTTCGTTTTCTTTAGAAACCAGCTACAGCCTATGTGGTAAAGCCTCTTGTTCTCTGTGTGGAAGCAGTGGTCTCTTCCCTTTAGAGCCGGAGCTCTTCAGTCAGCAGGGAGGAAGAGTTTTGCTGATTACAGAGCTATAGACCCAACTCAGTAATGGGGTGTTGGACCTCTGACGAGAAAACACTACTTGTACAAAGAGAGCAAGGATACTTCTCTGCAGGTACAGGCTGCTCACAGGCTTCTCTACTCAGACTGTGGCTGCTTAGAAAGAAAACAAACTGTACAGGTGGTTATACACTAGTAGATTTTCAAGCGTATGTGCACACAAATCTGCATACAAACATTTGAAGGAAAACTCTTTGTACATTTGATGACTGGAAGAATGTCGTTGAAAATAGACGTCGAGTCAGGATAACAGAACCACTTCCCGGACGTCAATTTACTATTGACCGGGCCGGAAGTGGTTAAAACAAAACTTTTCCAACAAAATGTCACTAGTGTGTGGCCAGCTTAAGACACCAAACACATTTTGTTTTGTAAGCCCCTGTAGCAAATATAAACTGAAAGGTCAAATGAGCTTTTGTGTCTTAGGTTTGGTTCACATTGATGCGATACGGGAAATGCACAAAAATCACTGTGTATCTATCTCTATGTATGTATGTATGTGTGTGTGTGTGTGTGTGTGTGTGTTTTGTAATTATTTATGGGTGCACCCATATTTTCTCTTTACATATTCAAGTTTTGCTTTCCAACTGTACCTTGCTTATTCTCTTAAAACATATGTAAACCCAAGAACAAAAATGTCATCCGTTGCAGCTTTCGAGTTTTTAGATATAGGGTCTGCTTAAAGTGTATTTTGGGTTTAAGATTTACCTGTACTGGCCATGCACATGGTGATTATCAACTAATTTTTGCCATTCATTGGAAATCCCACATTTAATCGCAAGTTACTTACAGAAACAAAATGTTTGACCGACCACCAGAATTTGGTCGATTTGTAAAGTATTTTGTTGCGCAATTTCTAGTGTGTAATAAATTTACATTATCAATGCAGTTTATTGAAAGCTGAAAAAAAGCTACAATGGTTTCGTTGACGCAGCAAGATATTCATTTGGTTAGAGGCCATTTTGATCAGATTTCCTTGTAGATGATCAAAGCCACCATTTTATATCTTTTGATTCCTTTCAGTTTTCACAAAAAATAAATAAAAAGAATTGGACGTTCTACTAACAGACAAGTTTTTCTGACTGAAAACAATAGACCCACTTAAATGTTACATTTGAAGGAAAAGAGGCCAAAAGTGTCGTCCATATCTACCAGTTAGATACCAGGATGACTTCTTCATGTGCACTGGAGACATGACAAGTGGAGATCCATTTGCGGTGGAGAGCAGGTTATAATGAGGTGGTGTGGATTTCTCTCTTCAGATCACAGATTGGGTAGAGCCATCATTTGAAAACTTTTTTGGAAGCTCACGTAGAGTCTCAGTTCAGACATCTGAAGCTACTAAAAGAGGGGCCAAGAAGAAAGATGACTCTGTAGAAACCAAGTCTCAGGGAACAAAGAGAGCAAACCCCTTTTCCTCAGATCAGTCAAATGATCAAATTAACCAATCCTCCAGTCAGGTTCAGAATGAGACGTGGATTGATAACTACAGACCTAAACTTCAGGTAAGTGTTATCCAACATCATTTTCTTATAGATCATTGTTTAAAGTAGTATTAAACCTTCCAATTTCGTAACATAATTATATTTGGGTCCATCCTCTGTACATATACCAGAATGTGTGTCCCCAGTCACCTTTTAAATGCTGGCAAGCTGCATCCTACTCCTCTTGCAACGTTGATTTCCTGAATTTCAATTAAAGCGCTCACTGTGAAAATCATAAAAAAACAAAAACAAAAAAAAACACTTAATTGCCCACAGAAAGACTTTGGGGTTGATTTACTAAAACTACAGAGTGCAAAATGTTTCAGCTTCCAGGTTTTTTGTCAAAGCTTAATTGAACAAGCTGCAGTTAGAAGCTGATTGACTACCATGCAGAGCTGTACCAGATTTTGCACTCTCCGGTTTTAGTAAATTAACCCATATATGTCTCATCACCCCTAATGCCATTTACATCGGCACATGCATGATCAGCATTCCATTTACAAGTTACAGCATCAGCAATAACATAGATTGTCAATGTAATTCAGAATGTGGTACCTGTATATAGTCATAGAGCCACATAGTTACTAAGACACAAAAAGACTGACCTGAGTTCAATAACCATGACTAAGGGCTGGTTCACACTGGTGAGGCTTCATTGCACCTTGCATGCGACTTTTTACAGAAGGCAATGCAAGTCGCTCTGAAGCCGCCCCTAAATAGTGCAGGAAACTTTTTCTAAGTCAGAGCGACTTAAGTTGCACCGATTCGAACGGTTCCATTGCCATTCATGGGGTACGTCAAAGTCCCTGAGAGGTCGCAGCAGTGTGAACCAGCCATAATGTCCAGACCACCAGGTACAGGATGTATCTGATATTATGTAACCACCAATGCATGGATACATTTTTTACAATATGTCAGGGGAAAGAGATAAATAATATGGGGTGTGAGGGGATAAAAGTCAACAGGATGCCAGAGAGAAAAGGGGGGGGGCGGAGGTAGTACCCTCCTGTCCCAGTACCCCCAGCTCCATCCTCTTGGGTGTATTACTCCTCTCAGTGTGGAGAACTAGTGGAGTCAAGAACCTCATACTCCTGAAGTGGTTAAGAACTCAGTCCAGAAAAACAAGGTCCGACAAGCCTTATCGCATGCATCTCTACTTGAGGAAACTCACTTTTCTGTGTGCTTAAAGTAAAGCTAAAGGCAATTTTTTTTTGTGTGTTGGACAAAGTAGAGATGGATTAGAACACCTGTCAGGTTTTTATCGCTGTTTGTGCTCCCGTTTTTAGGGAGATTCACCCTCTCTATTTGCACTGTTTATCATTATCATTGTAAGCCAATGTAAAAGCAAACCCCAAATTTTGGGTTGTCCCCAGAAAAGTAATAGAGGGGAAATATTCCAATGGGGATACTAATTCTGGTGAGCTGGTATTCCCCAAGGAATTCCCTCCAATTTGTAGGGGTTTTCTCTCGCTTCCTGTTTGGCTATGGGACAGGAAGTGATGGGAAATCTCTGCAGTGTGACACAGATGGTGAAAAAAAAAAGAAAAAAAAAAGCCCTTGCTCTTTCCAAAATGAAAAAAAATGTAATATTTTGCCAATAGTTCTACTTTAATTTCATTGACTTTAGCTAACCACTGATACAGCGGGGGGCATGCATTTGTCTTCACAGGTCCAGGATACAGCTCCTGGTGGCATTGATCAGATGAGGGAGGACAGACCTCTTGTAATATTATTATGGGAACTCCAGAAAAACTTCTGGGTTGTACAGTAGTGAGAAGTGGGAGATACAGCAGACCTCTGCCCAAAGTAGCTGTAGGGAAAAGCGTGACCAGAATACAGGCAGAAGGTCACCCAACAAAACCAGCATTGAATTTTTGTTGGGCTTGTTAGGGTGGCTCCCCCAAAAAATGGAAGATAATTTTTCCTTGTCAAATTTGTTTATTAACGTTAAACAAATCACAGATAAGTTTTTTAAAAGCAGTACTTGAAAGTAACATGTCAAAGTATAGTATAGGCTTAGTGATGTAAATAACATTTTATGAAGAAGAGACATACAAGGAGAGAGATAAGAGGAAAACAGCAGGCAAACATAGTAAACGCAGATATACAGTATTGCTGCCATATGTCATTATTTTGTTTTATTTTTTATTTAATGAAGGGTTTAAGGTGCTTTTTTTTTTTTTTTTTACAAGCTGGAGGGAATTATAAAAATATAGCATTTGACACTTTCTTCAGTTAAAAGCAAATTTGATGATTAATGCGACTTATGAAAGATGTATTCATTTCTGCAGGCAGACCTTGCTGTACACAAGAAGAAGATTGAGGAGGTTGAGACCTGGCTGAGAGCTCACGTTGGGCAGAAAAAGGTTTGTATGATTCCCTTTAGTCACCATGATTGTAGATTTAAAAACTTTCCTTGCATTCCTCTTTGCATTGATCTAAAGGTCTCTTCTTTTTTGGTAAAAGAAATTAAAATAAAAAATGACCATAGACTTTACTTCTCATGTCCTTGCAGAGTGGCTCTGTTTTGTTGCTCACCGGGCCTCCTGGCTGTGGAAAGACTGCAACCATCCTAGTGCTTGCCCAGGAAATGGGGATCCAGATACAAGAATGGGTCAACCCTGTAATGCAGGAGTTTAAACAGGATGAGCCAGCAGTTTTTGATCGAGGTAAGATAAAAAAAGGAAATCCTTTTGTTAATGCATTATGAAAAGTGAAAATCCTGGTATAGTAGTTAATGGGCTATTGCATTGCAATGAGCTCTTAAAAGCAAATAATGATAGTCAATCCCACGCCCTTTCTTGCAGTGGTAACACACCTGATGTCCAGTTTTAGTAAAAATGTTGAGTGTGTTCTCATCCTGCCTTCTACATTTTTCTGGTTAACATCACAACTTACGCAGAAAAAAGTAGGGAAAACTCCTGTTTAGAGTTGAGATTATTTTCTGGTTTATATTCGTCTAACTGTGACATGCTGAGGAGTAGTGGCCATGCACAGGTTCTGAAAATCTGAAGTCTCACACAGGTGCTTGACTGTATGGAATGTGTACCAGTAGGTATGGGAAAACTCCCTGCAAAAATCATATCAGGATCCCAATGTTTTACCATTGCAAGCATTTGTTTACACTTCCACAACCAAATCCTCCTGAAATCACTATAATGCTGCCCACCAATCTAATGGATGACTGGCAGAGGACATTTGCTTCCTTAATAACGTATTCAGCCCCAGACTGCTGAATGGTCATTGAAGGTTCAGAAGTACAAAAGGAATATATCTTTGCTCTCTTCTTGTAAACATGTTCAAAGTGTGAAACTGACCGCAAAGTGTTAGGTTAGAGAGGTAAAATAGCTCCAAATACTGACATCACTTTTCAAGTGTGAGTGCTGATGGGCAGGGGATTCCAGTAAACTTATATATAAGCATCAAAGTATATAAAATGACAAAAAGTGACTTAATGGGGGTTATTTACGAAAGACAAATCCACTTTGCACTGCAAGTGCAGTCGCTGTAGATCTGAGGGGGACATGCAAGGAAAATAAAACAAACTGCATTTTAACTTGCACATGATTGGATGATAAAATCGTCAGAGCTTCCCCTCAGATCTACAGCGACTGCACTTCCAAATACACTGGTAGTGCAAAGTGGATTTGTCTTTCGTAAATAACCCCCAATGTGTACTTCTGCGGTTCTCCTGGATTACTGTGCAGCCACCTTGAATCCTAGGCCTTGGAGGTACACGTAGCTCGACTTTTGCTCGGGAAGTACCAAGGCCACCCAATCCTAGTACCATTGCCTATCATTCAGCTGATAAATGAGAGAGCTTGTGTGGCCACTGAATTGCTTGTTTTTGACAGTTAAAACCGTGTTGAAACCAAAACCAAAAATGTAATACATTGCAGATTATCAATCTTAAGATGTGGTGGCTGAATTTTAGGCTTTTTTCCTTTCTGTTTTTTGGTGAAGATTCACTTTTTAAAGAATATCCAATCGGGTGCAAGGATAAAAAACAAACAAAAAAAAAAAACAGCATTTTTGCTGAGCAGGGCTTCATTAACTAAGCTGTGCAGGAAATGAGTGCAACTGCACTTACAAAGTTCAGTCTATTTTCCTATAGTAAATCAACCCCTATATGTCTCTTGTGCTATAAAATTCCTGCTCTGCCTGCAAGCATGTTTATTTTAATTGTACATGTGTATCTTTTACCTGTGGTTGCAATGACGCATGGAGTTGCATCATACCTGGTCAGCCAGTCAAGACGGGTAAAGACTCAAGACCCAGGATAAGATGGTATATATGGTATATAATATGAAGTGATGAGGTAGCGTGCAGACATTGCTTTGCTGGAAAAAGGTATGGCTTGAAGGCTGCGCATAATTGCAAATTAAGGCAAGAACCCAGTGGACCACAAACATCTTAAGCTCGGCTTTCAATAACAAAGTGGGACTTGGCACCAAGGAAAGGCAGGATAAAATCTGGCCTTGAGAAGAGGAAGAGGTCTCAAGCTCCAGTTTGAAGACTAAAACCTCTGTTAGTTTTTTTAATTCAACCCATCAGGGCTGAACAGCTCAGGAGGAGCTGCTGTACTACCCATCTGATGTTGGTACAGCAATTTCCCCTGCTATTCTATTGTGTTCTGATAGGGGGCATGGCCCCTCCCCCCCACCAGAACACTCCGGTCAGAGTACTGACTGAGCCGATCGTCAAACCTTTTTCTGTTATGCAGTATACAGGGACCAAATGTCAGCCAGTTTCTATTGAACTGGTCAATGCCACCCAGCATTTGGCTCGTGCACACTAGGCTTAATGCGGGTACCATGAGATGCCTCCTCTTTCATAGGCTTATTCTGGTTCATTTTAATGCTTGCGTTTTTCTTTAACTCCATGTTGTTAAAGGACCTTCGTTCCATTACCGGTCCCTTGGTTTGTAGGTTGTATATACAATTCTCCGTGCCATGTGTTTATTGCTTTTTTAATAACATGTTCCACCCATAATGATAATAATGGAACTTTATAACATGTATGAGCATTTTTTTGTTTATTTTTGTACAGGTATGGGATTCCAGCCTTTTACTAGTCAGTCTCAATCTGCTCAGTTTCACGACTTTCTTTTAAGAGCAAATAAATATAATAAGCTGCAGATGTTTGGAGAAGAACCTTGTACAGATAGAAAGCTCATCATTGTTGATGTAAGTTATCTAACTGTTTATACCCCCTGCCCTTTCTGATTTTATTTGTAACCTTTATCCGAGGGGGGAAAACGGTCATGCCCTGTACACACGATCGGTTCATCCGATGAAAACGGTCTGATGGATTTTTTCATCAGATATCCGATGAAGCGGACTTTCATCAGTCGTGCCTACACACCATCAGTTAAAAAAACGATCGTGTCAGAACGCGGTGACGTAAAACACAACAACGTGCTGAGAAAAATGAAGTTCAATGCTTCAAAGCATGCGTCGACTTGATTCTGAGCATGCGTGGATTTTTAACCGATGGATTTCCCCACAGACGATCGTTTTTTTCTATTGTTTTTTTAACCATCAGATAATTTTAAAACAGGTTCTAAGTTTTTTTCACCGATGGGGGGGGGGGGGACGATGGGGCCCACACACGATTGGTTCGTCTGATGAAAACGGTCTATCAGACGGTTTTCATCAGACGAACCGATCGTGTGTACGTGGCATCACTTGGCCATTCTTGCTTGTTTCATCTTGCTCTACACTGGCTTTTAGGAGGAGTCGGAAGAAGCACATGCCTGCAGTATTAGTGATTGATAGCAGACATCATACCTATCTAAACAAATACACACAGCTTTACCTAAATGAGAACAGTAGAAGACAGTAACCCAGATGCTGTTGCATGTGTTTGCAGTCCATATCACACTGCACAGAATAAGACACTAATTGGAGCTTCACTTCCATACTCCTTACCGATTCTGTGTAAGTGGATAATACAGCACATGTTATCCAGTCATACAATAAGGACCATGGGAAGTCAGTTTTGTTCACTGAGAAACAATGCTGTATTTGCATATGGAGAGAAACCGTATACAGTACACTGTCAGCAGCAGACAATTTTCTTTAAAGCTGGGCATACATGATACAATTTTCTTATTGAATTTCCTTTAGATTTACCTTCAACTATGTAGTGCAAGGGCCTGCCTGATTGCATACAAATTCAAAGGCCCGGATTCACATACATGGCGCATATTTATGCCGGCTTAGCGTATCTAATATACGCTACGCCGACGCAGCGCACAGAAGCAAGCACAGTATTCACAAAGCACTCGCCCCCAAACCTACGCTGGGTTTCCTCGGCGTAAGCCAGCGTAAGTGGAAGTGGGCGTGAACCATGCTAATGAGGAGTGACCCCATGTAAATGATGGACTGAGCGTCATAAAGATACAAATAACGTACGGCGAATGCGCCGTCCTGTGGACGCATCCCAGTGCGCATGCTGAGAATCACGTCTAAACAACTGCCTAAGATATGTCAAATCACTGCCTACGACGTGAACGTAACCTACGCCCAGCCCTATTCACGTACTACGCAAACGACGGCTTGTGTTCCCTGGTCCATACCTTTGCATGAGTTGTGTCTCCTATATGGGAAATAACTTTACGCCGGACGTACGACTTACGTAAACCGCATATATTATGCGCAACTACGTGTCCCTCATTTTCACATGTGCATAGAAAATCGATGGGAGCGCCCTTTGCGGCCAGCGTAAATATGCGCCCACGATACGCCGGCGTAGGAAAGTTACATTGGTCGGATGAAGCCCATTTTCAGCCGTATCTAGTTTTGTGGGCACGGCTCACAGATACGACGGCGCATATTTACACTTACGCGGCGTATCTCGAGATACGTCGGCGTGTTTTGTGAATCCGGGCCAAAGTGTTTAGGTTTGACCTCATATTATATGGTCTTGGTAACTCTAAAATAAATTTGTACAAGAAAATTGTAAGACTAGTATTCGTGTGCACAAGAAGAAGGGAGCTCTCTGCAGACAACCCTCTTCCCATCTAGAAGAAACAGGATGCTGTTGGCTATGTTTCCAGTACAGGCATTGCTGCAAAGAGAGGTGCAGGATTGCTCTCATGCAGATGCGACTGGCTTTCTAAAAAGTTGTGAATTACTGATGACCTCTGTATCCTGAGAGAGCAAGCTTAGTGGGTCTTGTGGGAGCATGGGCAACACCACACAGGAAGTGATGCCTGTTTTGTTTCCCTTTTAGTGAAAATTCTTAGGCACACAGTAGGGAGGGAAATGATTAAAGAGCAGCACAGTTTCTCATTAAGCACCAGAGGTGGTGGGATAGAAACGGTAAAGCCCTGTACACACGCTCGGTTTTCTCTGCGGTAAAAAGTCAGCCGTGAAAACCGAGGGGAAAGCCGAGAACCCGGCAGGAAAACTGCCATGGAGCTTTAGCCGGGAATCCTGGCCGTGCGTACGCTCCATCGGCACTGCCTCACTCGCAGTCTTTCCCATAGGTAAGTAGTAGATCTGGTGGACGAAAAAAACGCTGGGAAACCCGACGGAAAAATGGAGAGCAGATTCTTTATTTTCCCGACGGGATTCCCGGCTGTTTTCCTGACGGGAAAACTGCGAGGAAGCATACACGCGTCCGGTTTTCCCAGCCAAAAAGCTCTCCTGGCAGTTTTCCTTGCAGGAAAACCGTTCGTGTGTACGAGGCTTAAGTCTGGAATTATGCTTTAAAGTGTCCAATTAAGCCTAGCATGGCAGCTAAAATAGTTATTTAAATACCTCTAAAGGAAGCAGAGAAAGTGAGAAGCTGCATGGCAGAGGGGAAGTACGTCCCCAGAGCGGTTTTGCTTTTCTTTAAACCACACGTTCAAAGAAAAGCAAAACCGCTCTGGGGACGTACCGTATTTATCGGCGTATACCGCGCACTATTTTGCCCTGAAAATCAGGGCAAAATCGTGGGTGCGCAGTATACGCCGATACCCGCTTTCCCGCCATGAGTTTGAATACTGCGCCCGCATATAGCGAGCGCAGTACACTCGTGAATCTTCGGCCAGTCTCGGCGCCTCTCGTACTGACGTCCTGAGCGTACAGGACGTCAGTGCGAGAGGCGCCCGAGCCTGCCCGAAGATTCACGAGTGTACTGCGCTCGCTATATGTGGGCGCAGTATTCAAAGTCGTGGCGGGAAACGAGCGGGAGGACGCCGGACCCGCCGAAGATGGACGCCGGACCCGCCGAAGATGGACACCGGACCCGCCGAAGACGGACGCCCGACCCGCCGAAGAGGGCACCCGACGAGGCCGCAGAAGGACGCCGGACCCGACGAGGCCGCAGATGGACGCCGCGCAAGACATCAAAACTGTAAGTACAAAACAACAAAAAATCTTTTTTTCCCACAGGATTGGGGGCTATATGTAATGTGCTGGGATGTGATCTAAGTGCTGGGATGTGATCTATATGTAATGTGCTGGGATGTGATCTATATGTAATGTGCTGGGATGTGATCTATATGTAATGTGCTGGGATGTGATCTATATGTAATGTGCTGGGATCTGTATGTAATGTGCAGGGGGCTTTGGAATATAAAAGGGGCTGTTGAAAGTTTTTTTCCTAAAATTAGGGTGCGCGTTATACGCTGGTGCGCGTTATACGCCGATAAATACGGTACTTCCCCTCTGCCATGCAGCTTCTCACTTTCTTTGCTTCCTTTAGAGGTATTTATATAACTATGTTTTCTTGCAACTTGACCATGCTGAAACTCCTAGTTCCTCAACTTAAAAAAAAAAATAAGCAAGCATTACCAAACAAATAAATAAAAAAGCCTTGCGTGAAAGTACAATCGTAACCATATATTACAGGGCAGAGTGTACTTTAGATCATAAGCTCCTTGAGTGCAGGGACTGATGTGAATGTCCAATATATATGTGTAAAGCACTGTGTAAATTGACGGCGCTGTATAAGTACATGAAATTATGTGGGCGAGGCTTAGCCCAGAGGTTGAACAAGTCAATTACCTAGTAAAGCTGAACTGAAAATAATGGAAGGACTTTCTAAATTATTAATGTAATAGAAACTTTGCAGTACCCACTGTTAGGACTTGAAATGGCTGACAGGTTCCCTTTAAAGATCAGCACTAGTTGCAGGATGAGAAGTATAAAGTCTGATTGTGAGCCCTGAATTATTCCAAATTAAAAGATCAACTTTTGTACTTTTATTTATTTAATTATTTTTAATAATGACGGTTATAACAAATACATTTAAACAACTTAACTCTGTTAACAACCAGTAGAAGTGCAAATCTAGGTTTTCAGTTTGTTGGGCATCTAACTTAAATTATGTCTGAGATGAGATTTAATTTCAATATATCTTGATGTTTTTCTCTGTGTTTTTTCTTTGAAGGATATGCCTAATTTATTTTATAGAGACCCTTCAAGTTTACATGATATTCTCAGGTAAGCTGAAATGTTTCTGGGTTATGAAATGCTACATTTGTTTCCCCCTAGCGTTCAATTCTTTTACTGTTTTTTTGTTGTCTTGTAGGACATTTGTGAGGACGGGACGCTGCCCTCTAGTGTTCATCATATCAGACAGTCTTAGTGGGGATAGCCATCAAAGACGGCTGTTTCCAAAGGAAATTCAGGAAGAATTATTTGTCTGTAATGTCAGGTAAATAAGCATTTTGTTTGCCTGTGTAATTCAATTTTCCCAGTTATGAATTTGGTACCCTGGTCAACATACCCGAAATGAAAGTATTTGACAGAAATATGCAGAGTGGAATTCCTAGCTGAGTCTTTCAAGTGATGGCATTGAAACCTAAACATAAGCATGACAGCCAGACAGCTAGTAATTTCAAAAGGTGAACTCCCTCAAGTATTCTTTTAGTAGTGTGTGTTTGTGTGTTTGTGTGTTTGTGTATGTGTATGTGTATGTGTATGTGTGTGTATATGTGTATATGTGTATATGTATATATATATATATATATATATATATATATATATAATATACACATACATACATACATACATACATACATACATACACACACACACACACACACACACACACACACACACACACACACACACACACACACACACACACACGTGTGTATGTATGTATGTATGTGTGTGTAATATATTCTCTTCAAAACCTTTACATGGTGGTGCCGTACTTCGACAGTGCTCCATAAATACTTTCCCACGGTTTTGGCCTGCTGCTAGAGATGCCATGGGAAGGTAGGGACTACAAGTGGCAGACCAAACACTTCTGGATAGAAATCCACAGAAACGCGCAAAAATTTACTGATTACGTCCTGGAGGACCCCACCCTCTACGTCCTGCATGTCTCGGATATTCCGGAGAAAACATACCAAAAATTGATCCTCCGTCATCCCCTAATGCCGCCAAACTGTGTATTGCGCAGGGATTGAGGGAGCCACATGCCCCTTTCATCTCACTATAGCTAACAAAAGTAGGAGAACTTAAAGGGGTTATAAAGGTACAATTTTTTTTTCCTAAATAGCTTCCTTTACCTTAGTGCAGTCCTCCTTCACTTACCTCATCCTTCCATTTTGCTTTTAAATGTCCTTATTTCTTCTGAGAAATCCTCACTTCCTGTTCTTCTGTCTGTAACTCCACACAGTAATGCAAGGCTTTCTCCCTGGTGTGGAGTGTCGTGCTTGCCCCCTGCCTTGGACTACAGGAGAGTCAGGACGCTCTCTACGTTGCAGATAAAGGAGCTGTGTGTTAGTGGGTGTCCTGACTCTCCAGTAGTCCAAAGGAGGGGGAGAGCACGACACTCCACACCAGGAAGAAAGCCTTGCATTACTGTGTGGAGTTACAGACAGAAGAACAGGAGGTGAGGATTTCTCAGAAGAAATAAGGACATTTAAAAGCAAAATGGAAGGATGAGGTAAGTGAAGGAGGACTGCACTAAGGTAAAGGAAGCTATTTAGGAAAATAAATTGTACCTTTACAACCCCTTTAATAGGATAGAAGACGTGGTACTATCCTCTAAAGATAAACACAAAGAGATATATATATAATCTCTTTGTGTTTATCTTTAGAGGATAGTACCACGTCTTCTATCCTATTAAAGGGGTTGTAAAGGTACAATTTATTTTCCTAAATAGCTTCCTTTACCTTAGTGCAGTCCTCCTTCACTTACCTCATCCTTCCATTTTGCTTTTAAATGTCCTTATTTCTTCTGAGAAATCCTCACCTCCTGTTCTTTGTTTTTTTGGGTAATGTGTACTTGGGGCCTGAAACATCCGCAAAAAAAGTATGTCACAAGGTAGACCATCTGGGAAACATGAAAATGGGTGGGGGAGAAAATTCTTCTTTCTGTTTACTTCATTTAAAAAGTCTTTATAAATTGGTGGCAACCTTTAATAAATATTTTATTGGCCTATTTTAAAAGATGTTCAGGTTTATAAAAAAACAAAAAAAACATTTATACTCGCCTAGATTGATGCAGCATTGGTCCGATTCTGCATCTGTCTCCCGCCAGCTCTCCACTGAGAACTGAACGATTAAACACCGCTAATCCCTCAGTTCTCCCCTCTGCTCTAAACAGAGATCTGTGACTGTAAGACCCTTTTCACACTGAAGCGTTTTTACAGCATTTTAGTGTTAAAAATAGCACTTTTAAAACGCTCATAAAATGCTCTCCATGCATCTCAATGGACCCTTTCACATTGAGTTCTGCCAGCAGCATCTTTGGAGCAGCTTTTGGGCGCTGAAAAAAACGCTCAAAAAACGCCCCTCTCCATTGAAATAAATTGAAAGCGCTGTAATAACGCCTTACCCTTTCACACTGAGGCACTGCAAAAACGCCCTAAAACTTTAGGGTCTTGGCAGTGCTTTACCAGCACATTGGGATTGCAGATGAGGCAACGCTCGAAAAACGCCCCAGTGTGAAAGGGGCCCAAGTCCCCCCTCTGCTCACTAGAGTGCTGGGATGTGGCGGGGGTGGGAGTGGCTGGCTCAGGCTCTCAGAGAGGCTGCTCCAGCTGCTGGTCCGTGCATATGGGGGGATCCCAATTGTAAAGCTGATATCAATCCAGAGCCTGGACTGGCTGAGTGACATCAGCTGACGGCAGGCTTTAGCCACAAGGTCACTGGTGCAGAATGAACTGCACTACTGTAGGGCCAATAAAGCTTTGGCCCTACTCCTCCTTTAACTGTACTTGTTTGTAAATGTCTGTATTAGCAGGGATGTTGGCAACAATTGATTGCTTTCTTTGGTGATTTAATTTCCTTCATTTTAACTGTGGTAACATTTGAGAAGTTTGATTGAATTTTTTTGCCTAGTGCAGGTTTCTTAATAGAAAAAAACAAATGTATTTTAATGGCTGTTTACTTGTTAAAGATTGCTACTAATTGCTCCATGTGGCCTAATTAATAGTAACCAATTTGCAAAATGTTATTTTAGTGTTACATATTTAACTTGCTACTTATTATGTTACAGTTTTAATCCAGTTGCCCCCACCAGTATGATGAAAGTTCTGACCCGAATTGCTACATCAGAAGCTGCTGTGGTAAGTGTCTGCACATGGTAAGATGTTAACTAATCATTTTATAGGATTTGGGTACATTTACTCCACACAATACAGTACACGGTACAGTTGTAGAAAGCTGTGCACTCCCATTGTGGATTGGCACCAAGGTACTAGGTTGTAGTAAAGGCTCTAATAATCCTTGTGCTTGGCATTTTGGTTCAAGCAGTAGGATTTTTTGTTGGTGGACAGTCATATATAATCGTGTAATGGTAAAATCTGGATTCCATTGATATTTATTTTCTACATTTGTGCAAAGCTATAGCATGTTTTTATATGTGTATGGAAAACTTAAAGCGGAGGTTCACCCTAAAAACAAGTATATACCATTCAATCCAGCATACTGCCGACATGTACAGTATGCTGGGTTTTTTTTTCTCGGTTTACATCCCGTAGTATAGGTATTTTTCCCCCCGGCTTCCGGGTAGTGAATACCGTGGGAGTGGGCGTTGCTATTCAGAGACTTAGTGATTGACGTATGACAAAAGCTTCACCCCCGGCGTATAATGTGCATAGCTAGTTTCCGGGAAAAAGCCGAACGTCGGTGCGCAGGTGCCGTATAAAGCCGACTCGGCTTCTTTCGGAAACTGGTGACGCGGGGGTGAAACTTTTGTCATACGTCAATCACTTAGTCTCTGAATAGGAACGCCCACTCCCGCGGGATTCACTACACGGAAGCCAGGGGGGGAAATACCTAAACTACGGTATGTAAACCGGGAAAAAAAAAAAACAGCATACTGTACATGTCGGCAGTATGCTGGATTGAATGGTATATACTTGTTTTTAGGGTGAACCTCCGCTTTAAAGGCAGTGCAACACACTTACTTTTATATGTGTCCCAGCTTTTCATATGTCTCTGTCTGTCTCTATTGAATTAATACGTAGCTTTCTTGATTTGTAACTAATTTTCATGTTGTTGTGGTTTTCTTCTTTTTTTTTCTTTTTTAAAGAGTGGGGGAAAATGTGTTATTCCAGACAAGCAAGCACTTGAGTTACTGTGTTCTGGAAGCACTGGAGACATCCGAAGTGCCATTAATAGCCTGCAGTTCTCCGCACTTAAAGGTACAGTGTGTGAACTTGGGACTTGATTCCAAGCATATTTTTGTTTCTGTAGCTTCCAATGTTAGCTTTGTTAGCCTATGCATATAAACTTGGACTTCTACCGATAGACCAAATAGCTACTCTTCCTACCCATACACATAGGTTTGTTTGTGCCTAGCCTAAAACCTTTGGCAGCTTTGAAGTTTCTGAGGAGTGGTAACACTCAACATTTTGTTACTTGGTTTTCCCCATGTATGCAATTGTTGCAAGATGGAGATATTCCAATCTTTTTTTGGGCATGTGATGTCGGTACCCTAGCAGATTTAAAGTTCCCAACCTCAGTCAAGTATACCCAACATGTCTTGTTTACAGGTTTTCCTTCTTTCTGAACAGGTACTTTAAATTCTTCACAGCTATGTTATCTAAGGGAAATTTCCAAAACTTGGCCTGCTGGGGGTGCTTGAGGAATGTGGTTGGGAAGCACTGCTCTATAGTATTCCACTTCCCTTCTTCCCAAGCAGCTACTTAACTGCTTACTGGGCACTTAAACCCCCCTCCTGCCCAGACCAATTTTCAGCTTTGAATGCAACACTGTACCCAAATGACATTCTTATTTTTTTTCCCCACAAATAGAGCTTTATTTTGCTGGTATTTGATCACCTCCTGCGGTTTTTCTTTTTTGTTAAAAAAAATTAAAAAAACAGATTTAAAAAAAAAAATTGCAAAATTTTATAACAAAATATTAAAAAATATAAACGGGTAATTTTTCTCCTTCATTGATGTACGCTGATGTGGCTGTACTGGTGGGCGGCACTGAGAGGTGGCACTGAATGGCATTGATAGGTGGCACGGAAGTGCATTGATAGGTGGCACTAATAGGTGGCATTGATAAGTGGCAGTGATGGGCACTGATCGGTTACACTGATAGGCAGCATTGCTAGGTGGCACTGATTGGCGTCACAGGTGGGCATTGATAGGTGGTACTGTGGGCATTGATAGGTGGCAATGGCAGGTGGTATTTTTGAGGAAAGGAGGAGGCAGATGTGCCTTCTTCCTCTTCGGGACCGGCCCCTTACACGGATCTGTGATACACGAGTTTCGGTGACTCGGTGATCACAGTGCGTGTGCAAAGGGGAGGACGTCTATTGACGTCCTCCAGGATTTTCAGGCCTGCGCTGTAGCTGTCATTTGACTGTAGCACGGGCCTCTAGTGGTTAAAAGGGATGCAAGGAGGTGAATGGAGCAGTGGTGGAGCTGGACCAGCATAGGGAGTATATAGACTTTCAAAAGAGGAGAGGACTATCACGTGATAGGGTTTAGCATCAAGGGGACTTCAGGTACATTTATGTCATACGTACTGGAACGTGTGTTTACTACAGCAGCTAGGGATATGTCTTATTGAGTGTGTATAGCAGAAGATTTGGTGCTTTTATACGTGAAGTTTAGATGTTCGTCCACCCAAATGTAATGCTATAGATGTAGGTTACTGTAAGTCCACCCCTGACTTGCTGCATGTCTTGGATACCCTAGATCAGTGTTTCGCAACCTTTTTTTTTCAGTCAAGGCACCCTTTAAAGTTCTGAACAGTCTCAAGTCACCCCATTGAAAAAATTTTAAGATCTAAACTATTAAGTGTACATTGCAGCAGCAACTTCCACACACGTAAGACACCCAACATTACAGGTGATTTATTCTTTCAAAGCAAATACACTTTTGGCACACTTCTTCTAACAATTATTCCATTTTCTTTCCCCCATGCAGCTAACTTGACCCTGTTGCTGACATAGAGAGTTAGGGGGTGTCAGGCAAGCATACTGTGCAGGTGCCCAATATTCTCCTTCTCAACCAATGATGTCAGTGGTTGTTAGGACGCTGGCGGCTGGCCTGCACAGTGCCGATGGTTGTAATATTGCTCAATGCAAACTTGTGGCTTAGTGTAACAAAAAGGGAGGTTTGAGCCACCCGCTGGCTTGCACAAAAGTTTTGAGCAATCTAGGGACATTTTTGGCATTTTGACAAGGTACTTTAGTTAAAAAAAGGCTGCCCTAAATGTGAGATCTCTTTGCCAGATTTCTCAACTTTATTTCTTTACACCTGAGTTTTTTGGGTTTTCCTGCCACCATTTTGTGTTTCAGGCCTTCCATAACACAAAAAATATAAATAGGGAGAGCGTAATGACCCAGCAGGTAGGCGGGTCCAGGAACCCATGCACAGAGAACACAACGATTTGTCTCCTGATAGATTTAAAGGTTAACTCCCACAAGAAAAAATAATATAGCGTGTATAATTGCGATACAAGTCTTATTGTAATTGAATGTTATTAAAAATTACCTTTCCTTTCCTTTCCTTTTCATTCTGAAGCCACTGTAATTTTCTATAAATGCAATATGGCTACATGGAGTTGTTCTGTACACAGAATGTGTACTGACCACTCCCCAGAAACATAATTTCCTGCTTGTGTGATTAGCTCACTGATTTTTCCAGAAGTCTGCCTAAGATACAAATCAGATTTCAGGCATCCCCTGCAACAAAAATGTAATTTTTGGTGAGATATTTCCAACAGTAACACCTCTAAAGGGATGCAGGCCCAGCAGCTTTCCTCATTAGTCCCCCACAGCTGACTGATAATTATGAAACCACTCCCATTAGACCTACTAAGCCAAGAGACACAGACAAACACACAGGGATTTCTTCAGAATAACAAAAGATAGGAATCTGCAACAAAGGTTGTTATAATCCTTGCATTGTACATAGATCACCCAGGGGGAATGTTTATTTCTCAGCAAAAGTGAAGTTACGCTTTAAGAAACTCAATTTAATTACTCTTGACTACCATGAGAGGATTTGCAGTTTAGTTTGAATAAGAAGCGCCAAGTAAATACATCTGGATTCATCAGTTTTTTGGTGAGGATTGTCCAAACCATAGTTGCTGATTGATGCTTGAGACCACCATACGACATCCTGCTAAAAAGAGCCGAAACATAGTACAATTTTTAAAATGATTTATATCTTTCATGCTACCATGCAGAGACAGATATTGCTTCTGAATGTAGCAGTTTTGGAAAAGGAGTCATTATTTTGATGGATAAGGGCTCTTTCACACGGGCGGACCGTATGTCTGCTTTTTCATCCATCCGTGTACGGATGAAAAAGGGACATACATTGGTCCCTATGAGATTGCGGGTGTCAGCGATCTCACCCGGTTCCGCAATCCTCCGATTCTGCAGACGGAGGAAAACCCTGATTTTTCATTTATCATCTGATCAGATGAACACGGACAGACGGTCCGTGTTCATCCGATCTCCCCCATAGGGGAGAGCGGAGATCTGACAGGGCAGTCCTTGCGCGGTGTGCGGGGACCGCCCTGTCATCCGGCGGCTCAGCGGGGATCAACGCTGAGCAAGCGGAGGTTCACGGGGCGGATCATTACGTCCCGTGTGAAAGAGGCCAGAGGTTGAGAAAAATGTATTACCAGTGTCTAAAAATGTTATTGTATATAAAACCTAACCATGAACTTGTCTTGTCAGTTAGAGCCGGTTCACCCAGGGGCAACCCGACTTACAGCGCGACTTAAAGTTGCCTCCAGGACAGGTGACTTTGCCAGTGGCCAATCAAACAATAATCAGCTATGTGGGAGGGAGGGGTTTGCCTGAGAAAACTATTTTCTCTTCCTGTAAAGTTGCTTCAGTTAAGACAGTGATCCGACTTTGGAGGCAACTTCCATTGAAATCTATGGGTACAAGTTGCCTTGAAGTAGTACAGGAACCTTTACTGAAAGCGGAGCGACTTCAGTAGTGTACATTAAGACGGCTCTCGTTCACTTCAATAAAATTTCTCTTGTCGGGCGACACGTCGGATCCGAAGTCGCGGTAGTGTGAACCGGCACTTACCTTTTTTGTTTGCTAAATAGAATACTTGAAGTAGCTATTATATCTGTTGGGTACATACAAATAATCGTTGATCTTGCCAGAAATCCAGTGCTCTTCTCTGCATTCTTAGCCCTGCCTAGTTCACCTTTGTGAGCTACAGAACACCTAAGTTATGGTGATGAGGGGAGGGAATGTTGTTCTGTTGTCCTAACTCACATCCTGCCCAAGGCTGACAACACTGCCCCTCAATATACAGTGAGTACGTGTAGTCACTCTATTACAGGAAGTGTGTTAATTCCAGTCCCTCAATGTCTGTTTTTTTTTTTTTTTTTTTTTTTTTTAAAGACTTTTTTTGTGAAGTAAATTGTAATGGATCTGTATTTGTCATTTGTTTATTTTAGACTCTTCCTTATCGAGTGTCTTCTGCTCTAAAAAGAAAAGCAGATCGACAAAGTCAGATAAAACATCATCCAAGGGGAAGAGTAAAAAGAAATCTGACAAAGTTATGGAAAATGCAGATGATATCCAAGCCATTGGAGGAAAAGATGCTTCACTTTTCTTATTTAGGGCATTGGGAAAAATACTTTACTGCAAAAGTAAGATCTGTTCATCTATTATGAAGTATTCTGTAACATTAACAACAACAATGATATTCTCCTGCGAACTGGTGTGACAATGCAAACCCAAGGATAACACCGCAGTCTCAGGTGGATATAGTTGCACAGCCTTGCTGCCCTCTAGGACTGGCGCTGTCCTCGGAAAACACTGTAGAAAATGAAAAATGGAGGGCGCACTGGTCTAGTGCATTATCCAAAAAAATGTAATAAAAATAAGATAAATAAAAACTACTCACAAAAGTAGGTAGTATGATCGCACATAGAGCCACTACAACTCCCAACTTTTTTTATTGCTACATGCATTACCAGCACCTGGGCTTCTAAACTGGAGGAGAGGTTTTCACCTTTGTTTGACCCACCTAGAGCGGTGATATCCCCTTCCCAAACTCCCAACTTTGTCGGAACATCCAACTTAAAGCGGATCTCCCGCGGCACCCCCCTTTTTTTTTTTTTTTGCCATTATATTTTTGAAAGCATATCAAATGAGTTACTCACTTCTCTGCCGTTTCTAATCATCCGCACAGTGATTCCTTCTGGAATAATAACTTTTATTTTGTCAGGAAAGCTGATTCCATTTTGCTTGTGGGCATGAGAAGAACACAAGCACTTACTTCCTTGTTTTGGTGAATGCTGAACTCCCAGCATTCACTGCCTCTCGTTCCTGCACATGCTCAGTACCGTGGCCGCCATCTTGCTACACCCCATACTCCTGCACAGTAATGATAGTGAGAAGGGGGCAAGCGGACATATTATTACACCCACCGGAGTTTTAGACTTCAGTTATTTTAAACACAAAACAGATACTGTATTTAAGCATATAAGCTCCGTTTTGTGTTGAAAATAACTGTGAAATCTAAAACTTCGGTGGGTGTAACAAGATGTCCGCTCGCCCCTTCTCACTCTACCATTACTGTGCAGGAGTGTGGGGTGTAGAAAGATGGCGGCGAGGCTCCGCAATGACTCCTGGGAGCAATGAGAAAAGCTCCCAGGAAGGATATGACGCACAACCCGAAGAAAACCCGTAGAATACCAGCATACGAGGGGACAGGAAGCTGAGTGGCAGATGCTGTAATCAAAGGTACTGTGACAGAAAAAAAAAAAACGTCCGTTTTGTACTGCATTAGAGTATGCTATTTGATTAAACAAAGGCCCCTTTCACACATATACAACTTGACCAACGATTTGTGATGGCAAAGTAGCATGACAAGTCATTTCCAATGACAGCCAAAGTAGCGCAGGTACTATTTTGAAGTTGCAACGTACTAGTGTACGTTCCGACTTCAAAATAGTCCCTGCACTACTTTGGTCCGATTTTGATGCCACTTACACAGGCGTTCCCTGAAATCGCGGCCACGAAATCACGGTAAAATTGCGCGACTTTGAAGTCGCAGTAGTGTGAAAGGGGCCTAAGGGGGACCTCGCCAGGTAACCCATCTTCATCTGAGCCAGATAGCAACTGATCTTTCAGCCTTATATACACACACACTTTTAGCTTAATCACTAACGCTCCCACAATAAGAGGGCCAGGAGTACCTTCGACGGAAAGAGGAAAGGAGTTAGGAGTCGGTTCACACATAGGCGGCACGACTTCGGGGGCGACTCTGCAAGTCGTCCTGAGGACGACTTCAGAGGCGATTTGCAAAACGACTTCTGTATAGAAGTCAATGCAGATCGCCCCGAGCCGCCGCCAAAATACTACAGGAACCTTTTTTCTAAGTCTGAGCGACTTGCGTAGCTCATATTAGAACGGTTCCATTGCAGTGAATGGGACGCGACACGCCTGTCGTGTCGCCCCAGTGTGAACCAGGTCTTACTACCTTATGTGTAAAACCATGTTCCTAATGGGACAGCAACTGTATGTACGCATATAAGAAATTTATAAGCAGCTAGGGCTTGCCTATTATAGCTCCCAATGCTGTAACGTGCACCATTAAGTCGGTATCCCAAATAGTTAGCCCATTGTGCCAAGAATCTGAAAACTGCGCTCCTTGCTTCTAATGGAAGCCTGGAACGCACGCTATGTATGTAGTGGGGCCCCAGCTTGCGTTCCAGCCGCTACTTCCAGTTTGATCACATCCTGTTTTTCTCTCTGTACAATTTTTGAGGAGTCCGGCACTAGCGATCTACGAGGACAGGCTATCAAAAATACAGGAACCAAAGTATTCTGTAGTATGGTTCAGTTTTGTATTCCCTCCATGTACTAAGATTGATATGATTATGCATACAAATTACAGTCTTGGTTGCGTTTCGTTGTCAGTATGTATAATGCTTCCCTTTACACTAAAGGGTTAATTTGCTAAAAAAAACTGGAGAGTGCAAAATCTTGTGCAGCTGTGCTTGGAAACCAATCAAATCGTTTTTTGTTTTTTTTGTCGAAGCTTAAAGGATAAGTTCACCTTTTGTAACCTGTTACAGATGTATCGGCCCCCGATCCCCTATTCTGACAGCTAGCGGGAATCTTTTTCCCCCTGTTGGCTGTCACATTCTGCAAAAAACGCAGACGTGGGGTCTGCCCAGCCGCATCATCTAGTCAGTGTTCCATGAATGGGAAAACTGCAAGGTCCAGCCTTGGCTGTTGTCGGCTTGTAGTTCTCAATGAACTATCACAGTTCTGTTGAGCGCTGTGATAGTTCAATAAGTCTTCCTCTCAGTTTAACTGCCTGCATGTATCAGAGGTATGGCTAGACAGATACAGTCTACAGGACCGTGGCATTACAGCCGTGATCTGCTGATCGTGGGTGCAGTGCTTTACAGGTCCATTACAAAAAAATAAAAATGCTTTATTTATTTTTTATTTTTTTGTAAAGGTGAACTTATCCTTAAATTAAACAAGCCCAAGATTTTGCTCTCTCCCAGTTTTAGTAAAAGTATTGCTATTCATAAGCATTCAGGGGAATTTTTTCTTTCTTCCTCTTTTACCATGCAACTCTTTCCAAATTGAAACCCAAAGCTCTGGGGTGTAATCAGAATTTCTGCTTTATTTCTAGAGAATTTATGGAGTCTTCTCAAACCATAATACCTTCATCACCCCTCTCCTAATAAGTTCAGTTTGGGAATATATATAGGAAGCACTTCAAAGAGAGGTACTTGGAAGTGTAGCTTAGGGGAAATAGATATAATAAATGACCTGACCTTAATAAAACTTTACCACCTTTTGTTCAAAATGTAGAGGAACATTGTTTTGGGTAGAGTAACTCTTTAATTTAATGTGAATCTGGTGATTTTAAATGCCTTAGATGGAAGTATTCATGATGAAGCCTCATACACACGATCGGATTTTCCGCGGACAAAGCCTAGGACTTTTCTCCGAAGGGAGTTGGCCATGAACTTGTTCTGCATACAAAGGCAAAACTTTGTCGGCTAACGAACACAAAAGTACATGTTTTTTCAGCTCTTTAGCGCCACCCTTTGGGCAACTTCTGCTAATATTGTCTTATGGTTAGCATTACTTCTGAGCATGCGTGTTTGTGCTTTGGAATTTTTTCCAACGGACTTGTGTACACACGATCGGAAAATCCGACACGACACATTTGTTGTGATAAAATTTTAACGCATGCTATCCAACATTTGTTGTCGGAAAATCCGACAACAATTGTCCGATGGAGCATACAAACGGTCGGATTTTCTGTCAAAACCCTGCCATCACACAATTCCTGTCGGAAAATTTGATTGTGTGTATGAGGCTTTAGACTCCTGAGCTGAATTTTTGCTACAGAACCATGACCTTACTTGGAGTGAAGCTAAATAGGCTCATCTTCATTGCACCAGGACTAGCATGCAGATGGAGAGTGGAACTCAAGTACAGCGTAAAGAAGGAGTAAAGTCAGCCATAGACGGAACATTTTTCTTTCCTGCAACCACGGATTGCAGGAAAGAAAAACGCCTGATTCCCCCATCAACACTGACTGTCTTGATGGGGGGATCCCTTCCGTGGAGCCATTGTGTTCTCCCGGCGGAGGGAAGCCGCTCTTGCCAGGAGAACACAGTGATTATTGCTAGCGGCTATAACAGCCACTAGTAATAATGGCATGTAAAGTCAGACCTAAGTTGACCTTGGGTACATTCAGTCTGCCCATACATAGTTTTAACCCTCTATAGCCGGCTTTAGTTTAATGTAAAAGAGATAAGCAAAGGTAAGTGAAACAATTGCAGTTTCTGTATTGCGTCATTACAGGTTTCCTTTAACACCCACTGTTGCATCTCTGTTTTGTGTGTTTTATGTTTGTTTACATACGTTGGTGTGCGTGCGTGATATCCATCTATCTATCTATCTATCTATCTATCTATCTATCTATCTATCTATCTATCTATCTATCTATCTATCTATCTATCTATCTATCTATCTATCTATCTATCTATGTAGTGTGGTACCCAAAGAGTGTGGTGACCCAGAATTCTCAACTAGACGGGTTGAGGGCCTCCAGGGAGCTTATAATTTACAGAGGAAACTGGCGTTTCAGTTCCCTCATTACTTAATAAAATACACTTTGGGACCTGGAGCCCGGGGATTTCGTAGAGATCCGGGTGGGATGAAATCCCCAGTCCTGGGTCCAGATTTACCAGCACACTGACTGGTCAGGTGTGTGCTGGCCTATTTATAGACACCTGACCATGGTTCTGGGCTCCACCCTCCCGAGGAGTCCAGGCTTGGAAGGGAGAATCCAGAGAGTGCAGATGTGCACTGAAGTAGCTAGAGAAGCTGGAGAGTGCAGGTTACTTTTTGAAACCCAGAAACCTAAATCTGAGGTTGCTGACAGGCATCAGGAGGGCTTCATGCGGGAGCCTAAGCAGTGCTGCTGCTGAAGAGAGGCAGGTAGCTCGGTATTTTCTTTTGCATGTTTGAGCCAGGAGGCTTAAGTTATTAATTGTATTATTAACGAGAGTTAACAACCCCATACTTTTTTTTTTTTTCATATATATATATATATATATATATATATATATATATATATATATATATATATATATATATATATATATATATATATAAAGTGTGTGTGTGTGTGTGTGTGTGTGTGTGTGTGTGTGTAAATAAATTATATATATTTTTTAACTGCTCTTTTTCTAGGAGAGGCACCAACCCCTGACTCCAACTTCCAAAAATTGCCAGCTCACTTGTCTCAACATGAGAGAGACCTGCTGCTTGTCCTTCCTGAGGTGAGCCTGCTTTATAGACATTAAATGTTTGTGTTTGTTTTATAAGGGGAACTCTATGGCCCCTTTCACACAGGGCAGCGGAGGTGCGATGGCGGTATACCGGCGCGATTTTTAGCGCTGCTATACTGTCGTATTCACCACGGTATTCGGCCGCTGGTGGTGCGGTTTAAACCCCCACTAGCGTCCGAAAAAGGGTTAATAGCGCCTGCAATGCGCCTCTGTATTACTGCGGTTTCCCATTGATTTCAATGGGAAGGTGCGGTAAACACCCCTCTCCTAAACCGCTCCAAAGATGCAGCTAGCAGGACTTTTGAAGCGGTCCTGCTAGTGCACTGCTTCAATGTGAAAGCCTTCGGGCTATAACTTTGAAGACTGCAGGGCACGATTTTAAACCGCCTGAAAAACGTGTGAAAGGTGCCTAAATCTGTTCTCTTTATGTCTTACATTGGAAGTCTTGCACTTACTTTCATACTCCATACCCATCAGAGGCATACTACTTGTAATTAAAAGTGGTATTAAACTCAAAACCAAAAATGTGATATTGTAGCTTCCCAATCAGAAACGGTTTTGTGTAAAGGGAAAACAATCCTAGAAAATGAAGGCTAACCAACAATATGATTATTTGATGCAGTGTAATATTTTGGATATTCCATTTGATATTTGAGTAGAAGACACACACTTTTGCGCCAAGCACAGGTCTGTGTGCTCTTGTTATGTTTTCAGTGTTTAATTTATTTTAAAGAGAGAATATCTTTAATATGATTATGATGTTGAGTGTGTCTGTGCAGTGTAATGAACAGACATCCTTTTTACAGCCATTCTAAGACTAGCGGCATGTTCTGTGTTTTTTAATTGTAAGCTTTAGAGTTGCCACTATCACATAAACTTTTATTTTTTTTGTTTCATAGTTTTTTACCTTTTATGTTTCTACTCTCAGGTTGTTGTAGAGAAATCACATATGCGAAGCGAGCTGTTCAACCTCTATCTTCACCAAAACTATCTGGACTTTTTCTCTGATATTGATGATGTTGTCCGAGCCAGCGAGTACTTTAGTACAGCAGACGTTCTCACTGGGGACTGGAATGTAAGGAGCTTAATTTGAATCAATTTGGAGTTTTCACATTCTTTCTCTAAATGATAGCGATAAAAAGTTTTAGCTTTACAAACTGTTTAAGTACCAGCTTATGTGTAGTGTAATATACTGCCTGCAGTAGGGATGCCAAGATTCACACTGGAGTTCCCCATTCCATGGCTTGTGCACTTTTGTCAGTGGAACTCTTCTGTGAATCCTAAATCTTTAGCTTTGCAGAAATTGGGGAAATGACACTGACAGAGAAAAGCAGTGATCTTAAGGCTACTTTCACACTGCCAGCGCAGGGTGTCGGCGGTAAAGCGCCCTTACTTTTTGCAGCGCTTTATCGTCGTTTTTGCGGCGCTATTCGGCCGTTAGCGGGGAGCTTTTAACCCCTGCTAACGGCCGAAAAAGGATTAAAAGTGCCGCTGCAGACCCGCTTTTCCAGGGGTTCAGCGGCGCTGCCCATTGATTCCAATGGGCAGGGGCACTTTAGGAGCAGTGTATACACCACTCCTACAGCGCCTCATAGATATAAAGAAAGTGTCTCAAACAGACGTGGAAAAAGAAAGAAAAGGGGGCTTATAGAATACCAGTATAGATCATATGTTGAAAATATGTAAAACAATTTATTGATTAAAATAGAACATGGTTGGTGGACATAAAGTTAAAGAACTAAAAATTCCAGGTCTGGCTGGTCAATCCAGACAGACCAAACATTTCACAAACCTATAGAGGACATACATGACAGAAAACATGTAACAAATATGACAAAAACTATTTGGGACAGGTCAGCTCTTCCCAGATATTACCAGGATAACAGCAATGCTGTATAGAGAGCGGACCTGTGCCAAGACCCCTGGAGGTTTGATCCTATGGGATTGAAAACGGGGATTAGGGAGGGCAAGGTAGAAGCTGAATACTGCTCTGACAGTAGAGATAGTAACAGTTCAGGATGAGAGGGACCTATAGTCCATAAGTGGCCCCCCTAAAGAAGTCCATGGTTACACCCTCAGAGCAGTAATACATGGATGACAAAGTGCCCTTCACCTACAAGCATTGGATTCTTTATGCCTCGGCTACACACTTAACTGCAGATAAATGAAGAGTATCGCTGTATTGATTATGCAATACGATACCACTCCTATGGACACAGAATTCCCGTTGATAAATGTTCCTCCTGTTAGGGTATAGCGGGAAATGTTCCTAGACTCCTGAGTGGTGACCGCTGGATAGTTCCACAGTCGGGGTCTCTCCTGATGCAATAGAAGGTATGGTGCCGTGAAGGACTAGTATGAATTAGAAGTCTCAGGCCTGGGAATTGCCCATTGGAGCTGTCATGTGTGAACACTGTTCCGCTCCTCTTCCTCGTGTACACTGACACTACGGGAGATAATGCCAGGACGTGGCGTGGCTCCCAGGCGGAAGTGACGTCAGTGCATTTCGTAATGCTGGTAGGTAGCTTCGTCTGGACCTAATGACGGTATGCAAGGGTTCCTTTTTCGTTGTCCTTCCCTCGTAGAGATCTGCCTCTTCTCTGTACTTTTTAAAGGAGACACGTATGTGGTGAACAGACACTGAAGCTTGTAACATTGCTTCCCAATAGATATATGGTTAGGCTTTGATTTAGCTAGTTTGGAGGTTATGAAGGGGTCTTTTTGGGGATTACATATCTTTCCAAGGCACGCTCGTAGCTCGGCAATGGGATATAAGAATGGATGTGCAGATTTTGACAATGGGTGATGGTCAAGGAGACGGGTCAATATACTGACACAGTCATGAAACAAAGACAAAACAGGTGAAGGCTACATAGATATTCATCAAGATTCAACTACATTCTCTCTCTAGTTCCAAGAAAAGCCTGCAAAGATGCGGCTAGCAGGACTTTTTTTACGGTCCTGCCAGCACACTGCTCCAGTATGAAAGCCCTCGGGACTTTCACATTGGAGTGAAAGGAGAGGCTCTTCCATGGCGCTTTGCAGGCGTTATTTTTATCGTTATAGCGTCTGCAAAGTGCCTCAATCTGAAAGTAGCCTAACTGTTCCGTACTCCCCTCAGAATGTAAAAACAAAACACATATGAATCACAGCTGTCCGACTGAAACCTTGGACTGAGAAGAGACCTTATACTGACCTAAACACTAGTGTGTATAAACCCCAGACATAGCTATTATACTCTTTCAGCAGAGAACATACACTTGTAGACATGTATAGGAGACCAGATGAACATGCATGAGCCCTTGCCACAGGAAACCACATACACCTTTTGGGTAATGACCTAAAAGTTAGTATGGTTTCCTCTGGCAGTAGGTGGCCCCAGGGTGACAATATTTTGTTGTCAGAAAAATGAATTTGTAAAATGGGCCTTTATAGGAGCTTCATAGTGTGGTGGTATTGTATAGTATATAATTACACTTTTAACCATTTAAGGATTTTGAATACAAGGCTGGCCATACATGACCGTTTTGATTCCCCTATCCACAAACTTGATGTGGATGGGGAATCCTTCCCGCTGTGTCTTTGTATTCTGACATCGGGGAGACTTCCCCATCATCGGAATACACTGATCAGCACCACTACCTGCAACCGGCGGCGCTAATCAAAAGAAAATTTTCCAACATGCTGACTGGGCTTGTGTCTATCGAGCCTGCTCATACACGGATCAGAATTCGGCCAGTCCCTGCTGAACCGGACAAATTTCCATCATTGTATAGCTGGCTTAATACGCCCCAAAAAAGTTTAACAAAGCTAAGGTGCATCTTTTTGATCCTACTCATCTTCCCCTGCAGCTGCTCCCTCTGCTGCCATCACCGGCAACTATCAGTTGTGAAAACAACTGGATTGTTCGCTTGTATTACACATCAGGAATGGCTGGAGCTGTGTAGTCTGCAAGTGCCATTGAGTAGATTGTTTCATTGTATTTACCATATCTGACCATTGATCTGCATGTGACATTAGATAAAGAAACCTTACAAGAGTCAGAATTTTTTTATCTTTCAAAAGCAGGTCAAAATAGGAAAAGAAAAAAGTGTACAAATTGCTCTAGTCCATAAGGTCCATACAGTAGGTACAGGAGTTGAAGGGGTTAAAGGGATTGTAAAGTCTCAGCTTTATTTTAAATAACAGACATGTTATACTTGCCTGCTCAGTGCAATAGTATTGCACAGGGAAGCCCTGAACCTCCTCTTCTGGGGTCCCCCAACTGTCCTCTAGGCATCTCCCCTTCTTGGTGTGTCCCATAGGAAGCCACTTTTTATGGGGGTTCACCTACTGGCTTTCTCCCAAATTGGGCTGTGTGGGTTTATTGACACTATGGCTCCTGCTGCTGCCTCTCAGTCCACGTGTGAAGGAGAGAGGAGAGAAGACTGTAGCCGGGCACAGCGCTGGCTCGATCCAGGAGTCATTAAGTGTTTAGAGTGGAAGGGAGGTACAGCAAATCCTAAAAGATTTCTTGCCTAAATGCAGGGAATGCATTAAGGTAAAAATATTTTAGCTTAGGAACCATTTTAATTTGGGTGATTCTAGGCTCTTATAACTTAGTATTTTCATGTTTCCTTTTTTTTTTTTTCTTCTGCAGTCCCGGACAACCCTCAATGTATACAGCTCATCGGTGACCTGCAGAGGAGTTATCCATTCCAACAGCTCCAGGGCTTTTGCCAACAGTCAGTCAGGAGTTGGATTTCGGCCTCTTCACAAACCACAATGGCTTATGGTTAATAAAAAGGTAGCTAGAACAATTATTTTTATTAAATGTTTTCCCATTAAAGCTGTATATTTTTTTTTCATTTCAGCAATTGTTCTCCAAATACATACACGATTCTGGATTAACTAGGGTGGTGTGAGGAGCCAGCTTTCTGCCTTAGTCCTCACAAAAGCTCTGATACAAGCAGTGGGTTAGCTCTTTGGAGAAGATATGAAAATATCAAAATGCCTTCATGGGTGGGATGTCAGTCTGGAGGAGCGGGCGTTCCTAGGCAGACTGCATGTGCATGCAGACCACCTAGGTAAACACCTACATGTAATGCTGAACCTCCATCAAAAGAACTGAAATCCAATTAATAAAATCGGCAGGCCAGAAAAGAAAGGGCTAGATTATGCAGGGCATCCTTCAGCCAGAAAAAGAGGTGGGTTTTATCTGAATTACTGCAGCTTCACACATGCACATTGTGAAACACTTGCAGTGTGCAGTGAAATCAGACTTCTCATTTTCAAAACCAGTAGAAAAGCCTGTACAATTTCAAAAATACATGTATCAAATTGGGCTATAAAATAGTACTTGAGTGTTTTTATCCACAATGCGCATGCACAGCAAAGCGATGAAAGACTTCAACTCTGTGTAGCTATTGATTTGAGGCATAAGGCTTAAAGTGTAATTCCAGCTTCCCGTGGTAGTTCATTGAGTCTTTTTGTCAGGGAGTATCTGCTTACCCATACGGGATGTAAGCAGATACACTGACAGTGTGCAAGAGACCTGCATGGCATCAGCAATCTCTTATTGCAATGCTTTTAAAGGCCCCTAATGCAAAAAAAAAAAAAAGAATAAATGCTTTTTATTGGAACAAAGGTGAACCTATCCTTTAGGCCAGGTTCACACCTATGCGAATTGAGTGCGGTTTAAACCGCATCTAATTCGCAGGACATTTCAAAATACATTGTTTTCAATGAGGCTGGTTCACATATGTGCGATGCATCCGCACTGCGTATTGCCTCCAAACCGCATGCGTTTTTTATGTCTTGCGGTGCGGCTCAGGTGCGAATTCAGTCCCATTATCTTCTATGGGTACGCATCTAATTCGCACATGTGTTCAGTTCTCTGCAGGAGTTTCTCTCATTCAGCTCAATACAATTCTCCCCCACTCTCCTCTCACCCGGAAGTTCTCCCAGGTCTCCAAATTCGCACCTGATCTGCAGCTAAACCGCAGTTGATCTGCAGAACACCCTCTAGAGAAATCTGCAACGACAACGCAGCTCAAAAAAGCAACGCACTAGTGTGATTCCGGCCTTAAGAAAAAAGGATCTCCCTGTGTCAGCCAGTGGTGGCTGCAGGGGAGAGAAGGGAGTGCCCTGACAACGGCTAGTAAAGCCTGGAATGATGATATCACCCATAGGCTTCAGTGGCCAATCCGTTGTCGGTGCTCCCTCCTTTTCCCTGAAACCATCTGACTGATAAAAGGGAGCTGGATCATGTGATCAGATCAGCCTCAAAAAAAACTGTGGGTGCTGCAGTTTTCTCAGCCTCTGTTTCTTTTTGGAAGCGCATGCAGGCAGATATTGCAATGAGATGACAACTCTGAAAAATGTCCAGCATGGAAGAATATGCCAGCAAATCATTAAGATGGGAACATGGAGGCAAATGACAAGAATTTTATATACAACGCAGAGTGCGTTTTAGTGTTCGAAATGGATTTCCACAAAACTTTAACAATATACATCCACATCCTTACTGGTAGCTCAGCAGGATGTGGATGTATAGGTAAGTGACCCAATACACAGAGTTCACTATTAAACGCCATGTAAGAAAAAAACCCCTGTAAACAGAGTTGCCAGAGTTGGTCTACAGAAATCAATTTTTTTCACTGTTGTGGCATTTGCTAGGTGTAAATAAGAATGCAAAAGTTGAAAAAATACTGCGCTGGTCACAAACAGTGTGAAATTGAATAATGACATTGCTATAGAAGAAAACAAAACGTGCTGCGGCAGCAAAAATGTCAGATAGAAACATTGGATGCCATAAAAATTATATAAACTGCGCTGCACAAATAAAACAAGTGAATTATAACACCATATAATTGTGTATAAAACCTGTGCAAGGTGAATAAAATAAATATTCAAACTTGTAAAATCACAAACAAGTAGTTCATAAAAAATTATCCAAATTTCTGTGATATCCAAAAGCATTTATCTTGTGAAATACATGCATAAAGCAAATCCAGGAGCCTGGTGCAAGAAAGTAGGATAGATGAGACCTCCACCTCTTATTCCTAATCTGCTTACCGACTCAAAAGCGATTAAAAGCATATAAGGCTAACAGCCCTGGTGTATTTACGTGGACCCCTTTGTTCCTTGATCTCCTATACCAGGGATATGCAATTAGCGGACCTCCAGCTGTTGCAAAACTACAAGTCCCACCATGCCTCTGTCTCTGGGAGTCATGCTTGTGGCTGTCAGAGTCTTGCTATGCCTCATGGGATTTGTAGTTCTGCAACAGCTGGAGGTCCGCTAATTGCATATCCCTGTCCTATACGTTCCACCTTTATGTTCACATCAAGATTCTCTCATTGGAAATGACCCAAAAGAAAGAAGGTGCTGACATAGCGTGATAACGTCTAAAAAGGTATATTTAGGTAAAAGCAAAGGTTGCACTCACATGACAATCGAATAAAAAGTAGCGTGTAAAAATTTTGCTGAAGCCGGCCGGCTCTCACAATCCGCCCACCCTTCCGGATAGCAGCGAGGTAAACTGTGGTGACGTCGGCACGCCGCTCCTCCCTACGCCGTTTCGTCAAACAACTGACTTCTTCCAGGTGTAAATAAGACAGTAATAAGCTTCACAAAAAAGATACAGTAGTTTACACAGGGATTAAAAACATGATTAACAATTATTTAATTGGGGTAACTTCTCCATTTTTACTTTTTTACAGTACCAAGAAAACTCTCTTGCAGCTAGAGAACTGTTTTCAATTTTCTGTTCCTCACCGTTGTGCCTTCAAACCCAGGTGATCCCATACCTGGCTCAGCTTACAAATCCCTTGAGAAATACAGGTAAGAACATATATATGGGACAAAAACATAATGTAGAGTATGGATCTGCTGAACTTCATACATTTTTTATTTTATTTCCCAGCACAAATTGCATTTATCCAGGATGTTGGCCGATTACCTTTAAAGAGGCATTTTGCAAGGTAATTATTCTCAGAATTGGGTATTGTACCTCCGAGTAGCTTATGTGTTGCTTTCTGAAATCCTTTCTCCACTGCTGCACTTGTAACAGGTGTAATGTCCTGTCCTTTCAAAGTTTAAAGTTAGCGGTTGTGGTTTATTCTCATCTAAGGCAAAATTTAAGACCGTAGCGTGTATCGCAATTGCTACTTTCATGCGTAGGCACCCCACCGCATGCCTTTGTATATGTGGGGACCTTAATGCTGGCTGGGGAAACTGTCAATGGGGACCCGGAAGTGACCTCCATACACGTCGTTTCTGGGTCAGGAACAAAATGCGGAGGAGAGCGTCCGCCGGGATACATAGCAGGGGGGGCACTTTTCCTGCGTGTGTGGAAGCAATAGGCTGGCAGTCGGGCATCGGGCGATACAAATTGTGCATCGCTGGAACAGTGACAAAAGCCCAGGGGCCAGCATGCAATTTCTACGACCTGGCTCCTGCGATTTGTTGAGCACTGTGTTACATCCTCTAATTTGCTAGAGTAGCACTATGCAACATGTGACTTCAGACTAACTGGAGTGGACCTGAGGGAGCACTTGGAGTGAATCTCATTAGTAGTCATTACATGGCATATGGAATCAGAGAAGAAGAGTGAAAGGGATGCATTAGGGGAATTGGAGCTTGGTAAAGGAAGGAGATTCACTTAGAGAGGAGAGAGTTTAAGGCAAATGTGTTTGAGGAGAAGACAAGGGTGAGTGAGAGACGAAGATGTTGAGGAGAAGACAAGGGTGAGTGAGAGACAAAGATGTTTGGTATCTGTCAGGGAGGCTATGAATATGCCTAACTAAGACTCGGAAGAAAACGAGAAATCTATCAATATCAAAGTTCAGAGTAACTAAGGGTGGACTAGGCATTGTTATAATCCCTAGTATTTCTGAAAACTACTGAAATATTAGCTAGTAGCTGTCAATGTTTTTACAGGACCATAAAATATGCAGTAGGGTGCCTGTATTACCACATCCTCTCCAACATAGAGCGCTTTTGTGTGTGTGGTTAGGTGGGGGTGGGGGTCTTCGAAAAATGGTAGGCGGGCAGGTACCATCTCAAATGAAATATTTTTTAATGTTATTTAAAGACTAAAGCTGGCCATAAACTGTTGGAATTTTGACTGACTCCTGATGAGTCGGTTAAAATTCAAGACATGGGTGATCCTGAAAGCACCTCCTGTTGCAACTGAGCCAGGTGGAAAAGTATCAGCTGAACGGTGATTGCATCCTGTCCGATACAGATACCGTTTGGTAGTGCCATTGTATTCAGGAACCCGTGGGTACAACAGGGGTCTCCATACTTTTTAAACAAAGGGCCAGTTTGCTATGCTTTTGAGGGGCCAGTGGGAGTCGAAAATGCCTTGGGCTTGGTGGTCGTGGAAGTAAAAAAAAAAAATCGATTACATAGTGCCTGTGGTCAGTAGGAGGAGAGATAATGGCCCATCATTGGTATCAGTGGCAGAAATGGTGCCCCATCATTGGTAATACTAAATGCTTTCTTCTCCTCTGTTTTTATACAGGAAAAGGAGGGTTATGCTGACTACGACAGCATTGTTAGTAGCACATCACAGGATGTACCCTTGTGGCTAACAGAGGCTGGAGTCAAGGAAAGACTAGATGAGCTTAACGTAAATAAATTGCCAGGACCAGATGGCTTACACCTGAGAGTCTTCAAAGAACTCAGTCGGGTTATAGCTAGACCATTGTTTCTAATATTTGTGGACAGCATATTGACAGGAATTGTACCAGCTGATTGGAGAAAAGCCAATGTGGTACCAATATTCCAAAAAGAGCATAGCCATATAGGGGAACTACAGGCCAGTCAGCCTAACATCAATAGTAGGTAAATTATTGGAGGGGAGGATAAGGAAATGTATCTAAGAATTTGCTGATGAAAACAATATCGGTAGTAATGAGCATAGGTTTACGAACGCCGTTCTTGCCAGACTAATCTGTTAACATTCTACGAGGAAGTGAGCTGCCATCTACATAGGGGGAGGCCTGTGGATGTGGTGTATCTAGATTTTGCAAAAGCATTCGATAAAGTCCCCCATAAACTCTTAATCTACAAACTGAGGTCTGCAGGTGTGGACCATAAGGTTTGTTCCTGGATAGAAAACTGGTTACAGGGCCGTGTCCAAAGGGTAGTGATAAATAACGTGTACTGGTCTGGAGTGGTAAATGGGGTACCCTAAGGAACCAGAAAAGCCGCTCCAGGTGAGTTAGACTCTGGTAATCCCCACACACACTAGTCAGGTGCTAGCCCAACTCGCATGCTGTGTAACATAAGAAAATTATTCCAGATGGCTGCACTTCCAAAAATCCTTTCATTGAAGCTTCACATGACAAGTGGTTTGACAAATGAAGCAGGGGACAAAAGCCCTGTACACACAGGCCAGAATCTCGTCAGGAAAAAAACGTTGTTTTCCCTGACGAGATTCTTGGCAAGAATCTCTTGCCGCCCGAGTGTACAGACTCTCCTTTCAAAAGAACCGTGGTTCTTTTGAAAAGCAAGAACGCGGTGATGTCATCGTGTACGATGAGTATGGGCTCATCACATTCGATGCCGTCACCGCCACCTTGCTGCACCCTACCTATGCCTATGAAGCTACCGCGCATGCGTCAAAGTCATTTCGAGCATGCAGGGGTTTCCACGGCGACAGGTAAATTTTCACTTTCTCGGCAGGAAAACACTGCTGAGAAAATAGAGAACATGTTCTGGCAGCAGTTTTCTTGCTGGTTCTTGCCGAGAAAACCGAGCGTGTGCACGAGGCTAAAGAGGTAGACGCGTTTCGTGCAAATATTGGCGCTTAGTCATTACCACTGACTGAGTGCTAACATTTGCGCGAAGCGCATTTACCTCTTTGTCCCCTGCTTCATCTGTCAACCACTTGTCACGTGAAGCTTCAGTAAAAGGATTTTTGGAAGTGCATCTGTCTGGAATCATTTTCTTATGGGGTACCCCAAGGTTCTGTCTGGGGAACAATTCTGTTTAATTTATCCATAAATGACATAAAGGAAGGGATAAATAGCTCAATCTCAGTTTTTGCGCATGATACAAATATAAGCAGGGTATTAACTTCACATCAGGATATAGAAATTTTACAGAAAGACCTGAACAAAATAATGGAATGGGCAACTATATTGCAAATGAGGTTAAATGTAGTGACCCTTTAAGCCCAGCCGTGGAGTCGCGCGTGCTCACACGACATGGTCCGAAGCTCCGTGACCGCGCATGCGGGACCCACGGACCCGATTGCGCCCGGTGTCCTGCGATCGGTTCTCCGGAGCTGAAGAACGGGGAGAGGTGTGTGTAAACACACCTTCCCTGTTCTTCACAGTGGCGCACTGTCATTGATCGTCTGTTATAGGGAAACACGATCAATTATGTCACAAGTCCAGGCCCGCCCCCCCTACCGTTAGAAACACATATGAGGTCACACTTAACCCCTTCAGCGCCCCCTAGTGGTTAACTCCCAAACTGCAATTGTCATTTTCACAGTAAACAAAGCATTTTTATATCACTTTTTGCTGTGAAAATGACAATGGTCCCAAAAATGTGTCCAAATTTCTTGATGTGTCCGCCATAATGTCGCGGTCACGGAAAAAATCGCTGATCGCCGCCATTAGTAGTAAAAAAAAAAAAAAAAAAATTAATAAAAATGCAATAAAACTATGCTATTTTGTAAACGCTATACATTTTGCGCAAACCAATCGATAAACGCTTATTGCGATTTTTTTTTTTCCCCCCACCAAAAATAGGTAGAAGAATGCATATCGGCCTAAACTGAGAAAAAAATATGTTTTTTAGATCATTTTTGGGGGTATTTATTACAGCAAAAAGTAAAAAATATTGTTTGTTTGTTTTTAATTGTTGCTCTATTTTTGTTTATAGCGCAAAAAATAAAAAACGCAGAGGTGATCAAATGCCACCAAAAGAAAGCTCTATTTGTGGGGAAAAAAGGACACCAATTTTGTTTGGGCGCCACATCGCACGACTGCGCAATTGTCAGTTAAAGCGACGCAGTGCCGAATCGCAAGAACTGGCCAGGTCCTTTACCGGCATAATGGTCCGGGTCTTAAGTGGTTAAAGGGGTTGTAAAGGTTCATTTTTTATTTTCTAAATAAGTTCCTTTAAGCTAGTGCATTGTTGGTTCACTTACCTTTTGCTTCGATTTCCCTTCTAAATGTTTAGAAAAAAAACATTTAGAAGGGAAATCGAAGGAAAAGGTTAGTGAACCAACAATGCAGGAATGTATTTCGGAAATAAAAAACAAACCTTTACAACCCCTTTAATACCCAGCCAAGGCCTTGATAACATCCATGGATCCTCTTTTATCAATCCTCTTGACAGCAATATCACAGGGGTATCCTTCCTTATTTCACCTCGATTTGAATCAAGGTCTCAATGCACTTATTGTCCTACCATGAGCTTTTAGACATCTGTGGCCGTCGGTATGTGATCTCCTGTAATAAGAGGTAAACACTAGCTGGTAAGCGAGCATTTCTGCAGGTGATGGGGATTTCACAGCAAATCCTTTTCTTACAGTGGTGGATATTGATGACTTTCATGCAAAGACTATATCACTTCATCACATGTGGATTACATTTAATACTTTGGTTCATTTCTTTTTTTCACTTTTTTTTTTTTATTCATAGTGGACATTATCATATTAAGCTCAACTCAATATTATTGCTTTAAACTGTGTATATCTCACAGATGAGTTTAACATTTCTAGGAATTGCTTTGATTGATTTCATATATGTTATCCATTAGTGCGTTTTTTTTTTTTCCTTAGGAAAAATGTTATTCACTCTCAGGGGGTGTAAGAGGATATGGGGCCACGCATATTGGAGGAGAAGCAGTTTAACCTGAAGCTGTGCTGGGGTTTTTTCACTGTCAGGGCAGTTAGAATGTGTGTGGAACTCTCTGGTGGTGTCAGCAGGGAGTATTAATGTTTTTTAAAAGACTCTTGGACATGCATCTTAAAGAACACAATTTACAGGGATATGGGAAATGATTATCAACAGTGACACACGTACACCAACACAGGTTGAACTGGATGGACTATTGTCTTTATTCAAGTAACTATGTAATAGTACCACGTCATTGGTGTCAGTGGGAGAGATAGTGTTGGTAATAGTGAGAAGAATAGTGGTCAATTTTTGTAGGTCAGGGAGAGGAATAGTGTTGCAATGTTTAGATCAGTGGAAGGAAGTATGACCCATCATTAGTGTCGGTGGAAGGAATTGGGCCCCACTGTTGTTGTCAATGATAGGAATTATACCCCACTGTTGATGTCAGTGGAAAGAATGGGGCCTCATCATTGGTGTCAGTTGGAGGAAATAGTGCCTTGAATTGATGAGATCAAGGGCCACATAAAGGTAAGCAAAGGGCCGCATCTGGCCCTCAGACCACTGCAATAGCTGACAGTGGAGATTCCTCCATTTATTCTATTAACAGGCTAAACAAAAGAAAATCACACGGCGTATGGCTACCTTTGGCTGACCGTGCGCTTAAAGATTTTTCTCATTCTGCCTCCTGCTGGGCCATTGAATGCAGATGACAATTTTCTGCCTAGCTCCTTCAATTTTTCAATCAAGGATGGGCCCAAAAGGGCCACCTGCAAAGCCAATTTTGTCCAGTTCATCAGGTACCAGCCACAGTTTGTGCAGTGCATAGCAAGTGTAAAGTCCAAAGCATACATTTTTCTGTATTCGCTGTATGCAGGTTTTGGTAAAAAAAATTGTGTTCAGCATTGCATTATTGTGATCTTCTTCTACTGGCCTCTTTCTTGGCCATCACTTTCAGTTTGGCTATACAAGACCGGCTCCTCATATCCCTTTAAATGCTCTTCAGTGCTATAGAGACAGTTTGTCTGCTTTCGTTGCATTGAAGGAAGTGATATAATTATCTGCTGTAGCCATTCACTTCATACTAACTTTTCTATTTTAGTGTTGCATGGTTTGGATTTACTGTCCTCTGGGTGTACCTATATTTTTGTTCTTCCAGAATGAAGCTCGAAGCACTGACAGACAAAGATCCAGGTGCAGATGCTGACAGTGATGAAGATGAGGATCCCAGCCATGTGCCCAGTATAAATGAAAGCGGTAATGCTGTACCTAAACATAGAGCTGGGCATAGAGAATTACTACTACCTTCAAGCCAAGGAGGGGAAGCAGATTTGCCAGCCAGCCAACCTCAACCTGTAGCAGCTCAAGCAGTTTTGGAAGATGAAGACTTAAAGATAGAGGAATTTGACAGTGACTGAACTTGTCAACATTGGCCATTTGCAGGACCTTTTGACTCTACTGACCTTATTGAATTGGGGTCTAAATGGACATATTTATATTGCTATACCCCCATATGTGTCTTTTGACAAACATGTCAGTCATAGCATCATATTTTTATTGGTCAAAGAGAACTCTGGTT
This sequence comes from Rana temporaria, assembly GCF_905171775.1. NCBI lineage: Eukaryota > Metazoa > Chordata > Amphibia > Anura > Ranidae > Rana > Rana temporaria. Next base: position 106,893,885 of record NC_053489.1, read on the forward strand.
ACAAGAGAAGTGTAATTTCATGGTGAAACAACCAGGCGCACATTTTGTGTTTTATCTCTACACTGCTTGTGTGTACAGATGTAGTATTCTCTTCGGCTGTATCGTCACAAGGGTATTGCAAGGTGACAAATATACAATGTGAACTGTAGTTTATTTAATTCTGCGCTAAACTATTTTTGTAAATAAAAAAAATAAAAAAACTTTTTTTTTTTTTTTCCATGGTTATTTTTAATGACTATAAGGCTGGTCCATTATTTTTCAAAGCAAATCTAAAGTATGTAATGTTGTTGTTTCTCCAAGTCTGCTTTATGTACTAAATACATCTATTGCGACAATGGTACCCAAAACATCTATATATCTCCACATTGTACATGTTGGTAGATTTTTCATAAAAGTACTACATATATTTATTTAATTTTAGTTTTTGAATGGACCTTTTTTTCATGATTTGTGTGTGCAGCATTCACTATTGATAAATGTATTGGGGGGGGGGGGGAATATCTTATTGTTACTCCAGGTGTGGAATTTCATTTTTACCAAGATATAAATTCCGCTCACCTTTTGTAAGATTTCCTCTAATTTCCTGTTGTATTGTTAGGATAGGAAGTGAGGGGAAATCTCCTCAGCTAAACAAAAAACCTGATAGAGGTATTTCTCGTTTTCTTTTTATAGCCATAATAATAATAATAAAAAATAAGGAAAGCAAAAAAAATATATGTTTTGGCTATATACACACATTTTACCTGCAGTACATTTTCAGCAAGGCTCCAGCTGCTTTAAAGGAAATTTGTAGTGAGACAATATAGTATGTAAGTGTGATTAAAGATCATCGGTGGCAGCCTCCCATGTTTCTCTTACATGTTTACTTTAAATAAATAGATAAGTCTTTTTTCTTTTTCTTTTTTTAATCGTTACTAACAGGTAGCCTTTCTGGGATGAGTTAACTCCTGTGAGGCCTCGTACACACGACAGAGAAACTCGACGTGCCAAGCCCGTCGAGTTCCTCGACGAGTTCCTTGTTGAACTTGTCGAGAAGCTCGGCAGGCTTGCTTTGCGTACACACGTAACATACCAAAATCTGGTCGTTCTCCGGCGCGATGACGCTCACGACGTATGACGCGACTATAAAGGGGAGGTTTGATTTTGTTGGCGCCACCCTTGGGGCTCCTTTTGCTGATTCCGTGTTTACGCGTGTTAGTAAAAGTTTGGTGAGTGACGATTCGTGCTTTTCAGTCTTTGTGCTTTCAGATTGATCTCTGCCGTTCAGTTTGTACTTGTGTGGGTCGTATCTAGGCAATCGAGACGTGCGGTCAGGTCGTATTGTTTTACATTGCGGTCCTGTCCCCGCGTTTTTCATTGTCAGGGTCGTTCTTCATAGGTCTTGCTGTTCTTCACTGCGGTCTGTTTAGTGCAATTCTGATTTGTCGTTCGTAACTAGCCTTGTAGCCATGTTGCAGGCACCTAGTCGTCGCCGACTTCGTGCTAAGCATCTTCTGTCTATAGGTCTGTTTGTTTATGACCTAGACAATGAGGAGTTCATGAACAGGAGGAGGACACGTTCATGGACCAAGAATTGGTTGCTCCGTAGGAACCAATTCTCTCACATGCCTTTGCTGCGGGAGCTTCAGGAAAATAATCCTGTTGATTACAGGAATTTCCTGAGGATGTCTGATCCCGTCTTTCAGCACCTGTTGGCTTTGGTGTCCCCCTATATTACCAGGCAGGACACCGTTATGCGGGAAGCCATCAGTGCTGAGCAGAGGCTAGTTGCCACCCTCCGTTATCTGGCAACTGGGAGAAGCCTTCAGGACTTAAAGTTCTCCACGGGCATCTCCCCCCAGGCTCTGGGCCTCATCATTCCTGACACCTGCTCTGCCATCATCCAGGTTCTGCAGGAGGAATATATGAGGGTAAGTTTTCTCCTTTAATATCACATTTTATGTCTATAATGTATGCTAATGTCTTGTAGTTATCTCCTCCTTCCCTAATTACCATGTCTGGAATATGCTGTGAATGTCCCCTTTGCCCCCATGCATGATGTAAACTTTGATGCCCCTTTTTTGGCCTACATGCATATTTTCCATCACTTACCTCCCCAGCATGCTATCCTGGGCCCCAACCTACCTAGTCTAGTCACTTCCCAATGTATTGTGTTATATCCATTGTAATGTCCCCCCCCTCCCCTCCAAAATGTGTTGTAAAGTCTATGTTCACCAATATTTTTTTTTTGTTTTATTTAAATTTTAGGACTCCCAAACTCATCTAGCCCTCCCCTCCAAAATGTGTTGTAAAGTCTATGTTCACCAATATTTTTTTTTTTTTTATTTAAATTTTAGGACTCCCAAACTCATCTAGCCCTCCCCTCCAAAATGTGTTGTAAAGTCTATGTTCACCAATATTTTTTTTTTTTAATTTAAATTTTAGGACTCCCAAACTCATCTAGCCCTCCCCTCCAAAATGTGTTGTAAAGTCTATGTTCACCAATAATCAAAATTAATTTTTTTTAGTACTCCCTAACTCATCTAGCCCTCCCCCAAACTTGGGCATTGGCCCATCAGAGGGGGTGTTTAATGTGTTAATTGGCTAAATATATTTAGATATAATATGCTAGTTCCCAGAAATGTTATAATGCTTATAATGTCCTTGTATAATCTGCTTGCAAGGTTATGTGGCTAATTTTTTCTTTTTTTCTTCCCCAGCTTCCGTCCACACCACAGGAGTGGCAGTCTGTGGCTTTGGACTTCCAGACCCGATGGAACTTCCCCAACTGCGGGGGAGCCATCGACGGGAAGCACGTCCGCATCGTGCCTCCACCCCGTTCAGGATCCCAGTTCTTTAATTATAAGGGGTTCAACAGTATTGTGCTGATGGCGGTGGTATCAGCACAGTATGAATTCCTTTTTGTGGATGTCGGGATGAATGGACGGGTATCGGATGGGGGAGCCTTCAGGCAGACGGAGTTCGCGCTTCGCCTTCAGGATGATGATCTGTCATTGCCACCGGATGACCAGAATGTAGAAGGCCTGCCATTTGTTTTCCTGGCTGATGAAGCGTTTGCCCTGGGACCCCATCTTATGAGGCCATTCCCTCAGCGCACCCTCACCCCAGAGAGGAGTGTCTTTAATTTCCGGCTGGGCCGAGCACGTAGAGTGGTTGAGAACGCTTTCGGCATCATGGCCAGCCGGTTCCGCCTTTTCCTCACCTCTCTCCACATGGCGGAATATAAGTGGAATACTATTATTTTTGCCTGCTGCATTCTCCACAATTTTTTGCGGAGACAATCTCCTAATTATATGGCCCTGGTTGGGCCCGAGGCACAACATTTGACCCCTGCAGAAACTTTGGCGGGCCTTGAAGCTGGCCACACAGGACTGCCCCCCCAGAGTGCCCGTGAAGTCCGGGACAAATACATGGACTATTTCATGGGTAGGGGGGCAATACCATCTCAATCAAATTTGCCATAATTGTAGCTTTCAAAAAAATAAATCATAATCTTTTTTCTAAACTTATGTCTTGCTTGTGTTGTTTGGAGTTCTTTACTAAGTGTAACTAAGTGTATTTTCATTATCAACTAGCAAACATTTCCCAGGTGACCCCCAAACCAAACACATAGAAAATTTTACGTATTTTATGAAAAACACCACACACTTTTTTGAGGTTCAAAAGCTCTTTATTTTCTTAATTTATTTATTTTTATTTTTTCATAAATACCCTACAAAAATTTTTGGTATATTTTCTCATACAATATACAATCATTTTTGTATTTTTGTGGGTGATTTTTCTCATACAATATACAATCATTTTTGTATTTTTTTTGGTCATTTTTCTCATACAATATACAATCATTTTTGTATTTTTGTGGGTGATTTTTCTCATACAATATACAATCATTTTTGTATTTTTTTTGGTAATTTTTCTCATACAATATACAATCATTTTTGTATTTTTGTGGGTGATTTTTCTCATACAATATACAATCATTTTTATTTTTTTTGGTCATTTTTCTCATACAATATACAATCATTTTTGTATTTTTGTGGGTGATTTTTCTCATACAATATACAATCATTTTTGTATTTTTTGTGGTCATTTTTCTCATACAATATACAATCATTTTTGTAATTTTTTTGGTCATTTTTCTCATACAATATACAATCATTTTTGTAATTTTTTGGGTTTTTTTTTCTCATACAATATACAATCATTTTTGTAATTTTTTTGGATTTTTTTTCTTACTAAACATTAAAATCTGGTTATTATTTTTATTTTTTTTTTTTATTAAATAAAGTATAAAATCTGGTTTTATTTTTTTTTTGTTTTTTTTTAAGTAAATAAACTCTAAAATCTGGTTTTATAATTTTTTTGGTTTATTTTTTATTAAATAAACATCAAAATCTGGTTTTATTATTATTTTTTTTTTTTTTTTATTAAATAAAGTCTAAAATCTTGTTTTATTATTTTTTTGGTTTTTTTTTTATTAAATAAAGTATAAAATCTGGTTTTATTATTATTATTTTTTTTTTTTTTTATTAAATAAAGTATAAAATCTGGTTTTATTATTTTTTTTTTATTATTAAATAAACATCAAAATCTGGTATTTAAAATTTTTTTTGGTATTTTTTTCTGATTCAGACTCTCCCCAAAACATCCAATAAATTTTTTAATTTAGTTTCCACCCTCCTTGCTCTTTCATTATTTTTTCTGTTGGCCAAATGTATCTCCTCCACCTCTTCTCTGCAGGCCCATATTTCCGAGATCAGCATCTGTTTTGTATGCCTGTCCAAGCCACCACCTGATCCTGAAATGTGGGACAAAACAATTTTTTTAAATTAGGCAGGCCTACATCTACATTACCTGAAGCTGGGTTAGTTATATGTTACTTTACCTGATGTGGTGGCAGGCTGCGCATCATCACCATCCCTCGGGGGTGTGGCTTGCTGGACTTCTTGCTCCCGTGTTGAAGCTTCATGACGCCCTACGAGAATGAAGAAAATGGAAACAGGATTTTTAGAGCTTATAGGCCTGAAAGAGGAATATGATTCACTTTATAAAATTTCTGGGACTATTGATGTTTAGAAAAACCCCTCAGGGCAAAACACAGGATTGAAGGCATTCACAAAGATCCTGACAAATCTTGTAGCTTTGGTCTACTTTTAAACATGTAAGCCAACAAAGTATACACTGGATCACCTCAGCTCTGTGTGAAGCCCAAAATGGGTTATTAAAGGGGACAACAATTATGCAAATGAGTCCACATGTGTCACCGACTGCTGAGCAGACTCTCCTTTTACTGTATATTTAATTATTAAAAAAAGATTTGTGGTTTTAATAGCACATCTACATAATTTTCACGATTGATCTCACCACAATTTTCAAAAAATGTCATAATTTGTAGGATTTAAAACACAATATTTAGTCGTTCCGAATGGACGTCCAGTTTGACGACAAATTATTGTGCCTAAATAAATATTACAGTACAACCTGAAATAAAAAACACATGGCGCGGAACAAATCTTACAAAATATATAACAAACTTACTTCTTCTAATCACTCTCCTGATCCTCTTCATTTGTTCCGGCTCACGTTTCTTAAGGTCACACCACCTTTTCCGGATCTGCTCCTTGGACCTTTTCACTCCAAATTTGCGATGGAGACTCCTCCTCACCTTCTCCATTATTGCGGCCTTGACCTTGTTCGGGTACTTATATGGCCCATGCCTCCCATCGTAGTCCTCTGCTTTGAGGATGAGGACCATCTCCACCATTTCCTCAAAGGTCATGTTGGAGGCCTTACAACTGATTCGCCGTGCTGCCATATTCTCCAACATGTGCTTCCAACCAAAAAAAGATGGAAAAGGGGCGGGGAAAATACGATACCATGAACGTCAGGGGCGGGGAGACGTGCGTAAAGTCCCACATGCGCGTGTATAAAGGGCTACCACGTGAGTAAAAGGGGCGTTCACAGTTTGTGGAAGACGGCGGAGATAACGATCGGGTCAAAGACCGGTATGTAACTACATTTTACATGTTTTTCTTGATTGAATGATTTTGTGGCCTACATCTTAGGTTCAGAAATTACAACATAGCCAGTTTGAAATTTGAAGGTAATGGTCCGCTATAGTGCCGTCGTACGTAAACAACGCTTTGATTATGCATTTTGATCCAACTACTGTTGTGTGGGCAATCTCGGTTCTCATCAGGATGTCTTCTAAAAACAAGTCGGTTTAAACATGATGCAAATGGTCGCTTTTATGTCTTGACCAAACTATATCGGAGTGCTTTTATCTAACTAACGTTTCATACACAAATGAGGATGAGATCTGGCTTATTAGTTCGACACAACTGGTCATCTGTTTCCTAGGAACTGACCCAACATGATCTGCTGCCAATTCCACCTTGTCGTTTTTGCGACGGAAGATAAGGGGCGGGGGGGAAACATCAATTTTTTTTAAGCATGGGCGGATGTCGTGTGCGGAGTGTATATAAGGCTCGAACACATGTAGCGTCCATACGACCGGGTTGCGTAAGAAAGACGTTTGAACGACAAGCGTGTAGGTATGCTTCGAACTTGGGACAGCAGTGGCATATTCAGGAAAGACAGACATTTAAAGGAGCACTAAGCCAAAATTGTTTGGGGCAGAAATAACTAACTTTACATTATATCAGTCTTGATTTCATGTCCTCATTGTCCCTTTTTGCTTTTAAGCAGCTGTAATCATTTGCATAAATCATCACTTCCTGGTTCTGCTCCCTCTCAAATTTATCAGGGGAGCTTGTCACTGTGGTCTAAGCTGTGTGTTTAAAAATCAACCAAAACAATGCTAATAATTTTTGAAATTAAAATATGCCCTGCTTTTATTTTTTTTGGGTTCTGTGTGTCTCTTTACTTCACAGAAACAATAACTAAATTTAAAACCAAAAGTGAAACTAGAGGCACATTATATGTATGCACTTGTATATCTCTAGACACTGTAAACAGTAATTTCCTCCAAAAATATAGTTATCCATTAGTGACCCTTTAAGGGCTAGCTTGTGAGAAAGAGTAATTGACTTTCTAGATTGTGTAGTGACATTATTTTTTTATCCTTGGTTTTGGACAGGAAAAGATGAATCTCTTTAACCGACCCGACTTCTTGGAGATCTTCATTGATAGGTGGCAAGAACTTCCTGTTCTGTGGGCCACCAAAGACCCCATCTCTAGAAATAGAGAATTGCGCAAAACTGCACTGGAGAGCCTGCTCCCACTTGTGCGGAGACAGGTGGGGTTTGATGTGACAACTGACCAGTTGGAGGTCAAAATTGGGACCTTGAGAGGCACCTACAGGAAGGCACGCAACAAGGTCTTGGCTTCGATGAGGTCTGGAGCTGGAGCAGGGCGGGTATTTAAACCCAAGTTGTGGTACTACAGCAAACTGAGCTTCCTGGATGAACACCTGGAGGTTAGGGAGTCACTTTCTAGCCTTCGCCCCAGAAGCCACAGAAGCTCCAGCCTTCCCTCCAGCCAACCTGCTGCTCCCTCTGCAGAAGAACCCTCTCAGCAGCCTTCCATCCTGGATGAAGATCCAGATTTGCCCAGCTGGAGCCAGGTATATAGTACTTTCAATGTGCAAATATGTGGTGTTCAAATGTTGTTAAAGAGATGTAAATTAAGATATTAAAGGTAAATAAAAATTAGATCTAAAAGTGTTATTCCTAAAATTTGTCAGTATTGGCCATGAATTTTTGTGGTGTGATTGACCATAAAACATGGGTCAGAATGATTGGCTTAGCTAAGTCGTGACCAAAAAAAATGCTACAGTCAGGAGCTTAAATAAATAAACCAAAAATTTTTAAAAATAGTAAAACTTTACTTTTTTTCCATACACAGGACGAGACCAGGCAGCAGGAGGATCAGGAAAATGCCAGGCAGGAGGAGGACAGGGTGAGTGGCTTGGAGGAGGCTGCAGGCCCAAGTATCTTGGACGTGTTGGCAGGCCCAAGTATCAGTAACGTGGTGGCAGGCCCAAGTGGAGCGGATGAGGTGGCAGGCCCAAGTGGGTTGCACGAGGTTGCTGGGCCAAGCACGAGATGCCAGGTGTCTCCTCTTCGTCTGCGTCCGAGAAGGCAGGTGAGGGATACAAGGGTGCGTGACGCCTCACTAGCCCTCATTCGGGATGCCCATGCAACCCTGCAACAGCCTCCCACTGCTCAGGAGGGATTTGTCACAGTGGTTTTGGCCAAAATGTCAGAAATGACATTAGACCAACGCCTCCTCTTTGAGGGCCTCCTCATCACCCTGGCAAATCAGGGGGTGAGGGGTCTTCTCACAGAGGACACTGTGATTTGCCGCCATCCCCATCCTCACACACCACATAACTCCCAAGCTCCCCCACCTTCTTCTTCTTCTCATGCTCGTTCTCAAGCTCCCCCACCTTCTTCTTCTTCTTCTTTTTCTCATGCTCCTTCTCAAGCTCCCCCACCTTCTTCTTCTTCTCATGCTCCTTCTCAAGCTCCCCCACCTTCTTCTTCTCCTGCTCCTTCTCAAGCTCCCCCACCTTCTTCTTCTTCTTCTCCTGCTCCTTCTGAACATTCTTCTTCCTCTTCTTCTCCTGCTCCATCTGAACATTCTTCTTCCTCTTCTTCTCCTGCTCCATCTGAACATTCTTCTTCCTCTTCTTCTCCTGCTCCATCTGAACATTCTGCTTCCTCTTCTTCTTCTACTACTCCTCCTCCTTCTACTGCTCCTCCTCCTTCTACTGCTCCTCCTCCTTCTACTCCTCCTCCTTCTACTCCTCCTCCTTCTACTCCTCCTCCTTCTACTGCTCCTCCTCCTTCTACTCCTCCTCCTTCTACTGCTCCTCCTCCTTCTACTCCTCCTCCTTCTACTGCTCCTCCTCCTTCTACTCCTCCTCCTTCTACTGCTCCTTCTACTGCTCCTCCTCCTCCTCCACCTCCTCCTCCACCACCGTCGGCTACTCATCCTCCACCACCTTCGTCTACTCCTCCTCCTGGCATGAGTACTACCCCTGTGGCACCACCTCCAGCCAGGCATAAGAGGAAGGCTGCTGAGAAGGCTGCAGAGAAGGTGAAAGAGCAGGCTGCAGGGAAGCCACCAAGGAAGGCCTTGAAGAAATCAAGAAAGTGACTCCCTTACTTCCATGTGGTGTACCAGAGTTCAGGCTGCTGTAGTACCACAACCTGGTGACATCTGCCTGCCCTGCTCCAGTTTCTGACCTCGGGGAGTCCAAGACCTTGATGCGTGACTTCCTGAATGAACCTCTCAAGTCCCCATTTTGGCCTCCAACTGATCACCAGTCACATCAGGCCACACCTGGCTGTGCACAAATGGCAGCAAGCTCTCCAGTGCTGACTTTTGCATATCAAATTTTTTTTTATTACCAAAATAAATGGTACATTTTTTTTTTACAGTTCATACTTGTCCTTGTATTTTTTTACATTTCAATTTTGCAAGTGAGAAGGCAGGTTCTTATTTTGTAAAAATTGGATATAAGGTGTAATTTGAAAGGGACACATGAGATAAGACAAAGCAATAAGGTTTCTATGGGGGGAACTTGACATTACAAAAAATAAAAGGATTAGCATTTTTTAAAAATTAAAAAATAAGGTGATTAAAAGCAGGATTTAAAACACACGACCAAAATAAGGTGACAATAAAAAAAAAAAAAATATATTGAGTCCAGTAAGAAAAAGGTTCCACCTAATTTTAAGGAACTCTGTGTGAATATCGTAAAAAAAAATTAGTATATTGCTGTTTTGTGCCCTTAGGAAAAATTGTGTAAAGCGCTGCAAATAAACGATTAAATAATGTTGGAAGCGACACGAATGTGCTATCTCCAATCCAAACGCTAGTTTTACCTATGTTGGTCTCCAGTGTCTAAGTTTTTGACAAGTTTCTTAGCATACACACGACCGAGTTTCTCGTTTAAAAAACAGCCCGATGAAGAACTCGTCGAGCCAAAATCCACTGCCATCGAGAAAATAGAGAACCTGCTCTCTATTTGCTCGACGAGTTCCTCGGCGGCTCCATCGGGCCAAAAATGTACACACGACCGAGTTTCTCGACAGAATCCGGCTCTTCACCGAGATTCTCGACGAATTCTGCCGAGAAACTCTGTCGTGTGTACGAGGCCTGAGTGTGCATGGGGGTTGTGTCATCCCAGGCCGGCGAATCGAGACAGCCAAAGGTCAAACCTGGTAGAAATCCTTGTGAAGATGTCGGCAAGGGAGCAACCAGGGAGACTGCTGATGTCACATCTCTGCAGGGGGACACTTTGAGAGTTAAAGCTGAACTCCAATTTTTTTTTTTTTTTCCCCCGCATAGTTACATTAGTCTAGCTTGAACCAATGTAAGTATGAATATTCCATACCAGACCTCTGTGGAAGCAGAAAATCATTGTAGTATGCCCTGCTACTACAGTGATTGCTGCTGTCTTCCACTTACCTGCCCTAATGCATAGTGAACATAGGAAGTTGCTCGCTTGGCACAGGTGCCATTGACAGAGTGCTTTGCATTTTTCTCAATGAATGCAAGGCATGATCTGATTAGACAAAGTGAAGAGGCCCAGGCACTGACATCACAAAATCCGCCTCATCCAAGCAGAGTACATTAGCAATAAAAATGTGGCAGAGGTTCAGACCCTTCCCCACTCCAAATGTTGTCACATTTAGGGAGAAAGACTAACACCTACCAGACAGGGACTGAAGCGACATTCCTTCCAATGAGAAAAGATTCAGTTACAACAATATGAATTTTGATTAGCATCTCAGTCTTGTAAGTAAATGCTGAACCTGGATAATGCTTGAACAAAGATGGGGCTGGTCTTTTGTTGAGAAAGAAAGATGAAGGCTGAACAGTTATACTAAGATCTCTTTTAGAGATTATAAATGTTTGCAAATATTACTCAATATCATAGGTGTGCACAGCCTATTACATTAGGGTGTTCACCCCAAATGTATTAAAACATGGACATTGTTAGTAGGCAGTGGACTTTTCTGCATGGTGGAGGATGAAGTCAGTAGGGCAGTGGACAGTCTAAGTAGTTTTTTTTATTATTATAATTTTTTTACATTCTTTTTTTTAGGAGCCCTATTGGGGGCATAGATGAAATAGCAGCAGGGGGAATCGGCACCGCACAGGGTGATTAGGGCAGGGGAGGGCTGACAGGGTGGAAATCTCCCCCCGGGCTGGTGACACTATGCACAGCCCCCAGCCGCCACTACCAAATGCTGTTTTTGCAGAGCAGGAATATGCCTGCTGGAGCTCTGTTAACACAGGTCACGGCCGCTGCTCACCTCTCACTGTGCAGCCGTGCCTGTGTCAGCTCCGAAGTAGTTGGCTGCAGAGCTGAGCTATGTCTCGTCTCACACATAGCTCAGCCTCAGAGCACACCAGTGCTGACATCCCCTTCTCTCTCTGCACAGACACGAGGAGAGATAGAGCTCATCTGCTCCTCCTCCTTCTGAGTCTGCCCTGCCCACACTCTCCGGACATGTGTGGGCACTGTACAGAAAGTTTGAACCCAAAAAAGCATCAGACAGCCTGCCTGCGCCTCAGCCTCCATCCTGATAAGCTCACCCTCTCTAGTCTCTCCTGCCTCCCAGTTTATTAAAAGGGGTGCTCTGTGGACTTTGTTAAAGGGGAGGGGGGGCAGGCTTTGGTTAGCAGAGACCCTCTTTACACAATAGTCCACAGCATGCAACCTTAAATCAAGTTTTCCAGAACACCCCTTACATCAGATCTGATGTATATGGGGTCTGTGCGGACTCTGATGTAAGGGGAGGCCTCTGTGCGGACTCTGATGTAAGGGGAGGCCTCTGTGCGGACTCTGATGTAAGGGGAGGCCTCTGTGCGGACTCTGATGTAAGGGGAGGACTCTGTGCGGACTCTGATGTAAGGGGAGGCCTCTGTGCGGACTCTGATGTAAGGGGAGGCCTCTGTGCGGACTCTGATGTAAGGGGAGGTTTCTGTGCGGACTCTGATGTAAGGGAAGGCCTCTGTGCGGACTCTGATGTAAAGGGGCCCTCTGTGTGGACTCTTGTGATCACGAAAAATCTTAGACTGTTTTCCTCGATCCATCACTTTTCCACGCTCTATGGGCCACTTGACTGGACTTGCCCCCCAGGCCTAAGGCTGCCAGCCTTCCCCTGGATTAGGGTGTTCCCAGACGCACACTTATGCTAAATATTTTTTGTTTCAATATTTTATTGAAAAGAATGGTAACAATACAGAAAGTATAATGCATCGATAAGGTATCATGAAATGCAAGGTCGCGGACGTAGCCGCAGTGTAACAGGAGTCATATGAACAGTAAACAAAATAAACTTTCGTAACAACATCAGAAATCATTATTTCAGGGCGAGAGCCTGCTTTACATAAGACGTGTCATCGGCAAGGGGAAACATGAGGGGGCGACCTCGGGGTCGTGTGAAAAGCTTGTAGTGTTCAAGGTTAGTCAAGAGCAATGTGGCGAGCTGGTCTAACGATGTAGAATGGGGATACGTATCCAATAGAGAAATGTATAGAATATGAAATGTGCCTGGGAGGGGTCAGGAGGGGGTGAGTGTGTAATAGGTCAAAGGAGGTCCGTGTTAGGAGTATTATGCATAATCTGGTACAGGTTCGGTACTTGCAAGAGCAGGGGGGACTTGATGGGGGGAAAGAGGGGGGGGGGGAGTAAACCATAGTGGGGGATTTACAGTTTTTCAGTTTCCCACCACAGCTCTCGGAAGTCCATTAAGACATAGCCGTCTTATAATCATCTGTTGAGGTAAAGTGTATCCAGCAAGCCCAAGATTCAGTATATTTAGAAGGTGTGTCATGTGCCTGATGGATCAGGTTCTCCATGTCTGCAATCCTGATTTATACGCTTGATACCACTCAGCTATAATCGGTGGTTCCAGAGACCGCCATTTCGCAGGGATACAAAGTTTTGCTGTGATAATCATGTGCATTGCCAAAGAACGGGAGTAGGTCTTCGGGGGTATGTTGGCGTGGTCGAGCAGAAACTGGGCCGGTTTAGAAGTCTAGGTTATAGGTGGATATGCTGTTGGTGAGGCGATGGACCTCATTCCAGAACGCTTGTAATTTAGAGCACGACCACCAAATGTGTAGTAGGGAGCCCATCTCAGCTCCACATCTCCAACATAATAGGGAAACAGAGGGGTAGATGGTGTGTAGCCTGAGGGGGGTCCTGTACCATCTTGAAAATATTTTAAAAGCGTTTTCCTGGCAATGAAGTTGCGCAGAATTTCAGCTGTCAAAGTCACGCAACTTTGAAGCCCCGTAGATGTGAACCAACACTAAGACCTCATGTACACTGCTGCTGCTAAATGGATGCTTAGGAGCAGTTGGGCATTTTTTTTTTACCTGCTCCTGAACTCTCCTCCATGTTATCTTATCAGTACATGTACACTGGGTCCTTTATAGTCATTTCTAAGCATTGGAGTTTAGAGGCTTTTTCTGGAACCAAAAAAAAATAGGTTCATAAGCTGAGTTTAGAGGCAGTTTAAGCGCAAATCGCTTCTAAACGTGGTAGATTCGCATTTAGCGTTTTGTTTACAGGCGTTTTTCATTTTTGGCTATTTTGAAAAAAGAAAATATGCAAACGAGGCAAAGCATCACTAAAAGCAGCATGTAAATGGGTTACTATCTGTCAAGTTAAATCGTTCAGGAGAGGTTGTAAAATCGTCACAGGTACATGAAGCCTAAGAAGTCATCAGTTTAGAGTTAAACTTGTTCTAAATCCTAAACATTTTTACCTTAGCAGTAGCAAAGTCTTGTTCATTCTTTTAAAAAATTGTTCCTGTGCAGGTTTAGGTCATGATGCAGTTGAATGCACTGCATACTAGTACATGGACAGACCTACCTGAAGACAGAGCCCTCCAGTGCTGCCCTGTCCCTGGCGGCTACCATCTTCACCCAGACTTCCTTCTGGGTTCCCTATCTTCAGCTGCTTAAATGGTCGGGCCCCTTCTGTACCACATCTGCAGCCTCTGTCCTCCCCTCCTGTACCATGTCCGCAGCCTCTGTCCTCCCCCTTCTGTACCACATCTGCAGCCTCTGTCCTCCCCTCCTGTACCATGTCCGCAGCCTCTGTCCTCCCCCTCCTGTACCATGTCCGCAGCCTCTGTCCTCCCCCTCTTGTACCATGTCTGCAGCCTCTGTCCTCCCCCCTCCTGTACCATGTCCGCAGCCTCTGTCCTCCCCCTCCTGTACCATGTCTGCAGCCTCTGTCCTCCCCCCCTTCCTGTACCATGTCCGCAGCCTCTGTCCTCCCCCCTCCTGTACCATGTCCGCAGCCTCTGTCCTCCCCCTCCTGTACCATGTCCGCAGCCTCTGTCCTCCCCCTCCTGTACCATGTCCGCAGCCTCTGTCCTCCCCCTCCTGTACCATGTCTGCAGCCTCTGTCCTCCTCCTCCTCCTACCATGTCCGCAGCCTCTGTCCTCCCCCCCTCCTGTACCATGTCCGCAGCCTCTGTCCTCCCCCTCCTGTACCATGTCCGCAGCCTCTGTCCTCCCCCCCCTCCTGTACCATGTCTGCAGCCTCTGTCCTCCCCCCTCCTGTACCATGTCCGCAGCCTCTGTCCTCCCCCCTCCTGTACCATGTCCGCAGCCTCTGTCCTCCCCCCTCCTGTACCATGTCCGCAGCCTCTGTCCTCCCCCCTCCTGTACCATGTCCGCAGCCTCTGTCCTCCCCCCTCCTGTACCATGTCCGCAGCCTCTGTCCTCCCCCCTCCTGTACCATGTCAGCAGCCTCTGTCCTCCCCCCTCCTGTACCATGTCCGCAGCCTCTGTCCTCCCCCCCCCTCCTGTACCATGTCTGCAGCCTCTGTCCTCCCCCCTCCTGTACCATGTCTGCAGCCTCTGTCCTCCCCCCTCCTGTACCATGTCTGCAGCCTCTGTCCTCCCCCCTCCTGTACCATGTCCGCAGCCTCTGTCCTCCCCCCTCCTATACCATGTCTGCAGCCTCTGTCCTCCCGCTCCTATACCATGTCTGCAGCCTCTGTCCTCCACCTCCTGTACCATGTCCGCAGCCTCTGTCCTCCACCTCCTGTACCATGTCCGCAGCCTCTGTCCTCCCCCTCCTGTACCATGTCCGCAGCCTCTGTCCTCCCCCTCCTGTACCATGTCCGCAGCCTCTGTCCTCCCCCTCCTGTACCATGTCTGCAGCCTCTGTCCTCCTCCTCCTCCTACCATGTCCGCAGCCTCTGTCCTCCCCCCCTCCTGTACCATGTCCGCAGCCTCTGTCCTCCCCCTCCTGTACCATGTCCGCAGCCTCTGTCCCCCCCCCCCTCCTGTACCATGTCTGCAGCCTCTGTCCTCCCCCCTCCTGTACCATGTCCGCAGCCTCTGTCCTCCCCCCTCCTGTACCATGTCCGCAGCCTCTGTCCTCCCCCCTCCTGTACCATGTCAGCAGCCTCTGTCCTCCCCCCTCCTGTACCATGTCCGCAGCCTCTGTCCTCCCCCCCCTCCTGTACCATGTCTGCAGCCTCTGTCCTCCCCCCTCCTGTACCATGTCTGCAGCCTCTGTCCTCCCCCCTCCTGTACCATGTCTGCAGCCTCTGTCCTCCCCCCTCCTGTACCATGTCCTCAGCCTCTGTCCTCCCCCCTCCTATACCATGTCTGCAGCCTCTGTCCTCCCCCTCCTATACCATGTCTGCAGCCTCTGTCCTCCACCTCCTGTACCATGTCCGCAGCCTCTGTCCTCCACCTCCTGTACCATGTCCGCAGCCTCTGTCCTCCCCCTCCTGTACCATGTCCGCAGCCTCTGTCCTCCCCCTCCTGTACCATGTCCGCAGCCTCTGTCCTCCCCCTCCTGTACCATGTCTGCAGCCTCTGTCCTCCTCCTCCTCCTACCATGTCCGCAGCCTCTGTCCTCCCCCCCTCCTGTACCATGTCCGCAGCCTCTGTCCTCCCCCTCCTGTACCATGTCCGCAGCCTCTGTCCCCCCCCCCCTCCTGTACCATGTCTGCAGCCTCTGTCCTCCCCCCTCCTGTACCATGTCCGCAGCCTCTGTCCTCCCCCCTCCTGTACCATGTCCGCAGCCTCTGTCCTCCCCCCTCCTGTACCATGTCAGCAGCCTCTGTCCTCTACCTCCTGTACCATGTCCGCAGCCTCTGTCCTCTACCTCCTGTACCATGTCCGCAGCCTCTGTCCTCCACCTCCTGTACTATGTCTGCAGTCTCTGAGGGGGAGTCTGGAGAGGAGTCAAGAGTGGGAACACCGCCAGGATGGGGGTCTCAAGAGGAGTCGGACGTGTGTGGATTGTGGAAAGGAGACTATAGGATAAAACCAGAGCCACAAAGCTGGAGCCATCTGACTGGACTCTGTACGGCGCACCTAAGAGGTCAGTGACAGTGCCGCCAGGCCAGTCTGGGGGGGAGGGGGTTGCTGGTGTAAGGGGGAGTGAATACTGTTAGGGGGCACTGATACTAATTTATATAAGTAACACACCCCCCCTTACCTTAGTGTATTCACGCTGCAGAAGGTGGTCTCTGGTCACCAGTGCCCCCCCCCCCCACTTACATCAGAGTTCGCCTTACATCATGATCTGCAGCATTCCCCTTTGCATAAGAGTTCCCTTAGAGTTCCCTTTCACTGTAAGGGGGAATCCTGCAGACTATGATGTAAGGGGGGAACTCTGTGCTGGCTGGCTTACAGTAACCTGACCTTCATGTAAATGGAGGCAGTTGGTTTTTGACTTTTGTTTCATTTAAACACACTGCTGGTAGCACTAGCTACATGTTTATAGTTTAAATATTGATATTTGCACTGTTTAGCAGTGAAAACTGTAATTTTAGGTACTTTTTTGCAGTGCCAGTAAAAAGTGCGGCTCAGCCAGTAAATTTCCGGATTTTTGCCAGTAAAAAATTGGTGCCGTTCGTAAATTTTGGCATCCTGCCAGTAAATTTCATTTCAGGGGGTTGGCAACACTGCTGCAGCGTGCAGTGGGAGCGAGCACGCCCGCAACTGAGCCTGCGCAAAGCCGCTGCACAGCTATGGCGATTTGCTCAGGAGAGCTGCTGTCATACCTCCCAACTTTTTGAGATGGGAATGAGGGACACCTATCAGCAAAAGTATGCAGGCATAGGACACACCCCTTTCCACGCCCCTTTAAAGGAGAATTGTACAAAAAACAAGATTGGTTAAAGAGGAGTTCCACCCAAAAGTGGAACTTCCGCTTAACCCACTCCTCTCCACCTTACATGCCACATTTGGCATGTAATTTTTTTGGGAGGGGAGTGGGGGCTTCAGGAGAAGGGGACTTCCTGTCCCACTTCCTCCTTCCGCCGAGGGGCTGCTAAGGCGATACGTCATATTGCCTTTTGGCAGCCCCTCCCTGTAGGCGATCGCCTGGGACACGTGACAGGTCCCAGGCGATCGCCTGTCCAATCAAACAGCGCAGCGCCGGGCCGCGCGCATGCGCAGTACCGCTCGCGCATGCGCAGTGGGTGCCCGGCCGTGAAGCCGAAAGCTGTCACGGCCGGGTGCCCACAGTGACAATGAAGACGCCGGACGGGGAGGGGGGGGGAGAGGAGCGGACCCCCGGCCGGCGCGTCGCTGGAACGCTGGAGCAGGTACACTTTTTGTAGCTGCTGACTTTTAATAAACTAAAAAAATGGGTGGAAAACCCCTTTAAGCTCATAAGTACTTTTTTTTACCACCATTATTCCTTTTCATTGGCTTTTGGAATCTACAAATGCAGCAATTTAGAAATCCGATGAAAGGTTTAGGGCTGGAAAACACTTTTTGATAGATAAAAAGTGCATTTTATATACAACTATATAGATGAGACCAAACTGAGGGACAAATGAGGGACAGAGGGACATTTCTCCAAATCAGGGACAGTTGGGAGCTATGCGCTGTGCCGCCGTCAAACGACGGTGGCCGGTCTTAAAGTGGTTAATTTGCAGGGATTTCCTTTCACTTCCTGTTTGGCTATGGGACAGGAGGTGAAGGGAAATCTCCCCAATGGGACCCAGATGGCAAAAATAAACCTTACAGGGGTGGTAAACCTCCCCTTCTCTATCCAAAATAAAAGAAAAACGCGTTTCTAATAGTTCTGCTTCAACCTTGTCGGTGGATAGAGGTGGTGAAGCTGTAAGGGGAGAATATATCATCATTGAACTTGCTATTGTTGTTCAGAGTTAAATTATGAATAAAACGCTATTAACAGAAATGGATGACAGTGAAAGGCAATGAGGTGTTCTGTACGGTGAGGAGGGTGACTGGCTGTTATGACGTCACGCTCTGCAGACGAAAGGTAGGGACCCAGGTGAGGGGGCGGGGCCCGGGCTGGTGTCATGTGACAGAGGAAGGGAGAGGCCACGTCTGTGTGTTCGGGGATCGGAGGGAGGACACCCGGGGAGAGCCGATCACTGAGCCGGGATCCGTCCACTCCACACAGCCGGTGAGACTCACAGGGAATGTGATCCTTATAGAGGCGGAGGGCACTTCCTACTAAAGTTTGGTGACAACTTGGGGAGGAAGTGGTGAGGTGTCACCGTGTGGGGGGTCCTGGGATGAGAGTGATGTGTACACAGGCAGTGCCCTCCATGTCTGATGCTCTTATCACTCTGGGAATACTATAGAGGTGTACATAGGGACAGATCTGATTGTTACATTCATACTTCTCAATACTAAAATGAAATGTCCCTGTAGCAGGAAATGAAGGCGGTGCGGTGACACAAGGATCGTGTCCTGTTGACATTTAGGGTGGTCATCATCTCCTGTGCACTGGCACTAACTAAAGTTATACAAATCATCCAAACTGTTCACTGAAACTCATAGGAAAGTTTATTGTTCTTCATCTAATATGAAAGCGCTAATACCCCCCAAATCAAACATTTATTATACTACAGCTTCCTAATTCTTAGATCGGATGGCTGCATTTGTTTTCTTTTTTTGGGTGTCATTTCCTTTATTTTCATTGGATGATCCAGCCAGTAAGTCTGTTGTTTTTCAATAGAACAAACTGTCCTGCAGATGTAGCAGTTAGAGAGACGGGGCAAACTATTTACCACTGACAGGGGTGCTTAGAATGATCAGCTTTTGTTTATGTAAAACCTTTATCCCAAAAGGAAAAAACTGTTTGTTGTAACTGCTTCTAAAGTGTGAGCTGTAGTTTGGTTTGAGTTTGTTAGTGTATCTAAGGGCTCTTTCACACTGAATGGTCCGCCTGACAGTTTTTTAGGCAGACCTGAACGGGCGCTCTGTGCTCCTCTATGGAGCCACGGATTTCAGCGGTGACATGCCCGCTGACATCCAACCCGCCAAAGTGTGACGGAGGAAAATCCTATTTTTTTCATCCGTCAGGTGTATCGGATCGGGTGACGACAGACTCTACGGTCCGTCGTCATCCAATCCCCCATAGGGGGAGCGGCGCTCTGACAGGTCGGTCCCTGCAGTGTGTAGAGACAGACTTGTCATCTGCCGACTCAGCGGGGATCGACAGAGCGATCCCCCGCTGAGCAAAGCGGAGCCCGAAAATGCCCAGCCCCCCCCCCCCCCACCACCTGTGTGAAAGAGCCATTAAGCCCTGGTTGCAGCGATTTGGCATGTCAAATCAGTGGCCATTGCCGGTGACTTGTCGGTATGGTTCCCCTATCAAGATGGTTCCTGTAAGGACTGCGCAGGCGCAATCCTTCGAACCTCGGCCGGCATCCAGGCTCATTTCTTAACATCCCCATGGATTGGAGGATGTTAAAAAAAAAAGAGCCAGGAGGCCGAGCGAAGCGAGGACGTGGGGCCGACTGGCCACTTACCTCAAATTCCACGTCGCCCTGGAGGTTTGGTGATTTCCGTCGGCAAGGATTGCGCCTGCGCAGTCCTTACAGCATGGGTGCTCAACCTGTGGCCCTCCAGCTGTTGCAGAACTACAAGTCCCATGATGCATTGTAAGGCTGACTGTTACAAGCATGACTTCCAAATGCTGAGGCATGATGGGATTTGTAGTTCTGCAGCAGCTGGAGGGCCACAGGTTGAACACCTATGCCTTACAGCAGGGGTGCCCAACCAGTGGCCCGCGGAGCCCTCTGATGTGGCCCGCGACCTCCTGCTCTGGGATGGAATAAAATAGAATAGAATACTGTTATTAAAGGTAAGTTTATTACTAAAATTATAGTGTATATATGGGCGTATCTGTTCTGCAGTAGTAACTGGGCTGCTTTTAAACTGATCCACAGGTGCAGAGAAGTGCACCTGCGGGTTACCTGTACTGAGCCATAGACTTCTATTACCTGTGAGTTTGGTGTGCTGAGAGTAGAGTGGGCTCTATAGAGCTGAGTGGGCTGCCATCTACCCGCTCTACTCATTGTGGCCCGCGACCGGTTACCAAGTCGCTTAAGTGGCCCTTGATCTTCAAAAGGTTGGGCACCCCTGCCTTACCGGAACCATATCGTCAGATCACCGGCAATGGTAGCCGCATGTGCGGCACCGCACCGATTCCCAGAAGTAGTTTCTGTACTACTTTTAGGGACTTTGGGGTGCGATTCCAATAGACATCTGTGCAGCACAACCCACACATCTGTCTCTGAATTCGCCCCCAAAGTGGGGACTGACATGCGGGAATGAAATCGTGCGATTTCAGTTGAACTCACACAATTTCATTCTTGGGAAAAAGAAAATCGCGCTAACCAAAACAAATGTGATTAAATAAATGAATATACAGATAGGCAGCAAAAACGTGACAAAGCACAAACATATGTGAAAAAAAGAAAAAATTGCGCCAGTCTAATTAATGACACTCAAGTCCATTGTGAATAACACAAATATTAATGTGAAATAAAAATCCAAAGATTATTGATGTTCCTGGAACAGACAACACCCAGTGCACCGATAATTATAGTGACATGCTGCTGAGCCCCCGGAATGGTCTTAGAGGTTCTGTCTGTGCTGATTTAACCACATCCCTCCGTGGATGAGGACATAAGGATCTGAGCTGCATACTTGATTCCATTCCGTGTTGTGGCCATACTGCCTGGATATCCTGCTGTGGATTTTATAATAACGCTGTTATTTACCTATTATCTGGTAAGCCTCTGTCCATGTGGTGGTGGCTCACTATAATTATCGGTGCACTGGGTGTTGTCTGTTCCAGGAACATCAATAATCTTTGGATTTTTATTTCACATTAATATTTGTGTTATTCACAATGGACTTGAGTGTCATTAATTAGACTTGCGCAATTTTTTTTTTTTTTTTCACAATTTCATTCTTGCTGTCAGTGTGAACCTGGGCTAAATCTGCTAGTACAGTGAGGAGAAAAAGTATGTGCTCCCCTGCTGATTTTGTATGTTTGCCCACTGACAAAGAATTGATCAGTCTATAATTGTATTGGTAGGTTTATTTTAACAGTGAGAGACAGAATAACAAAATATCCAGAAAAACACATTTCAAAAAAAGTTATGAATTGATTTGCAATTTAATGAGTGAAATAAGTATTTAACCCCTTTGCAAAACATGACTTAGTACTTGGTGGCAAAACACTTGTTGCCAATCACAGGGGTCAGACATTTCTTGCAGTTGGTCACCAGGTTTGCACACATCTCAGGAGGGATTTTGTCCCACTCCTCTTTGCAAAATCGTCTCCAAGTCATTAAGGTTTGGAGGCTGACATTTGGTAACTCGAACTTTCAGCTCCCTCCACATATTTTCTATGGGATTAAGGTCTGGAGACTGTCTAGGTTACTCTAGGACCTTTATGTGCTTTTTCTTGAGCCACTCCTTTATTGCCTTGGCTGTGTGTTTTGGGTCATTGTCATGCTGGATTACCCATCCACGACCCATTTTCAATGCCCTGGCTGAGGGAAGGAGGTTCTCACTTAAGATTTGATGGTACATGGCCCCCTCCATCGTCCCTTTGATGCAATGAAGTTGTCCTGTCCCCTTAGCAAAAATCCCCCCCCCCCCCCAAAGAATAATGTTTCCACCCCCACGTGTTGATGGTGGGAATGGTGTTCCCGTCATCAAATAGATAGGGAGCCGAAGTTCCCGCCTTACCTAGGGCCCCGTTCCTTCTTATTCTGTCCCTGGGAAGGAGTCGGCAGATGAAACGATAGCGCTCAATGGAAAACTGGGCATCCAACAAATCCAGACGTGTGTTGGATGCAGAATATATTGATCTTCGCTCAAAAAATTGAAGATAAATGGCAGGACAGGTAAGTATCAATAGTATTTTTTCACAGGCAGTTTAGCTGTTGTCACTTTCACTATACTCGTGTCTTATTGAAGTGGTGATTGAGATATTCTAGCATTACTTGCAGCGATGATTATGGGGGTTATTTATTTACGAAAGGCAAATCCACTTTGCGCTACAAGTGCACTTGGAAATGCAGTCGCTGTAGATCCGAGGGGCGCATGCAAGGAAAAAAAAAAAAAGAAGCCTTTTAGCTTGTACATGATTAGATGATAAAATCAGCAGAGCTTCCCCTCATTTCGGATCTACCCCTCAGATTTACAGCGACTGCACTTTTAGTACAATTTCAAGTGCACTTTGCACTTGTAGTGCAAAGTAGATTTGCCTTTCGTAAATAGCCCCCTCTGTGTACATTGGACATTCTTTGGTCAGTTGAAGCTTTGTGGTTAAAAAGTGACATAAAGTATTACCGCAATAACAATGCAATGTTAAAGCGGTGGTTCACCCTCAGTGACACGATTTTACCATCGTGACAGGCATTGTAGCGCGAGCTACAGTATGCCTGTCCCGATTTTTTTTACCCCTGTACTCACTGTGTACTTGTACATTATAGATTTCGGCTCCCGCGGGGAATGGGCGTGCCTATGGAGAGGGAGGATGATTGACGGCCGGCTCTGGCACGTCACTCTCCCCGAAGACAGCCGGAGTAGGTCTCGGCTCTTCACGGCGCCTGCGCACAGGCTTTGCGCAGGCGCAGTGAAGAGCCAAGCCTATTTCGGCTATTTCCGGAGAAGCGTGACGCGCCAGAGCCGGCCGTCAATCATCCTCCGTCTCCATAAGCACGCCCATTCCCCGAGGGGAGTCGGTATCTTTGATGTACGAGTACACGGTGAGTACGGGGATAAAAAAATCGGGACAGGCATACTGTAGCTCGCGCTACAATGCCTGATTTTATGGTAGAAGAAAAAAAAATGTTTTTTCCCAGAGCGTCTTTCAGGACAGCACCTCGAGAGATAGTGGCTCCTCCCTCTCCAACAGGAAACACCTTCATTCCAAACTTTAAAGGGAGGCTCCTCCCAGCACACTTCAGTTTTTGTGTTTCCTCCGACCCGGAGGGAACATCTTCAAGGGAGTTCTTAGAGGCCAGGGAAGCCCTGGATTACTCCCGTTTTTTCATACCTTTTTCAGGCCAAGAGCCTGGGAGACTCCGCTCCCCGAGCTACCCGTTCGGCGACGGTAGTAGCCGGGCTTTCCCCTTCCAGGTATCCGGGGTCCGGGTGCTACAGGCAGGCGAGGTGTGCTCAGTGGAGCCGCAAACAGCAGGGGATGGCGTCCGGCGGCCGCGCGCGCGATTCGCGCCATTCTGTTTACAGCGCGGGCGCCGGCCGATGCGTCATTTCCGGCGCGCCGGCCAGGAAGGGGCGGAGCGGGAGCTGGTGCCGATTTCCGCTTCCGGTCCGGCGCAACGGCGCTATAGGTCTCCGGAAGCCGGTCAGTGAAGCCACGAGTGAAGCGCTGGTATTCTGCGATGGAGACAGCAGAGAATCCAGCGGTGGGGACAGGCACAGGCACCAGCAAGACCTCGGCGGGAAGCAGCACAGTGAGTGTTTTTCCTTCCTTATGAGTTCTGCCTGTTTTTTCCTTTTTTTACTGTCAGGTGGATGGTCAGTCTCAAAATCCTTTTTTCTCCCCCCCAGTGGTTTGGGGGCCTGTCGGGGCACTGGTTGGTCTTTATTTCTTTCCTAGTGCACCTATTATGGGGGTCCATAAGTGTGAACAGGGTTTCTCACTAAGGTCTCCCTGCCTTCCCTTCCCTGTTGTTTTTTTCCTTGCAGGCTAAGTCTGACTCTAAAAAGAGATGCCCATCATGTAAAACTAAGATGAGTGACAGCTGGAAGAAGGCACTTTGTAAACCATGCATTGATTCTTTGATACAGGAGGAGTCAGCCGCTATGCGGGATGAACTGATTTCCTCAGCAAAGAAAGAACTACTGTCCACATTTCAGTCCTTACGTGAGTCATTAGTTCCGCCTACCACCCCTCTAGCCTCCACTTCCCAATCCTCTCAGGATTCAGTGTCAGTACCGGAACTGATTTTGGGAGCAGGTGAAGCAGGTCCCGGGGAAGGGGGCTCTCAGGTACCAGACAGCGAGGACTCAGAGGAGTCAGAAGGGGAGTCTGTGGGGCACCCCTCAAAATTTAAACTATCCCTGGAGGAAGTGGACGGCTTAATCAGGGCTATTCATTTAACTCTAGGCCTGAGTGAGGAAAAAAGGGATCTAACCTTGCATGACCGCATGTATGCGGGTCTGGGTGAGTCAAAGGGGCGGGTCATTCCGGTCCATTCAGTGATTTCTGAGACCATAGTTAGAGAATGGCAGGACCCAGAGAAAAAACCCTTTTTCCCTAAAGCACATAAGAGGCGCTTTCCCTTTGAGGAGGATCAAACAGCAGTTTGGAATAAAGTTCCAAAACTCGATGCGGCTTTTTCGCAAGTATCTAGGTCCACGGACCTAGCCTTTGAGGACATGGGCGTTCTAAGGGACCCCATGGATAAGCGCATGGATCTCCTCCTCAAAAGATCTTGGCAGTCAATCATGAATGGTTTAAAGCCCGCCATGGCCACAACCTGTGTTGCCCGGAATCTAGAATTCTGGACAAGTCAGCTGAAGAATCATATTTCGGCTGATTCGTCGAAGGAGGAGATTCTGGAATCGTTTTCTACTCTGACCGCGGCAGTAGCCTACATTGCAGATGCCTCAGTGGAGGCCATTAAAATGTCAGCAAGGTCAGCGGCCCTGGCTAATTCGGCCAGGAGGGCGCTTTGGCTAAAGACCTGGCCAGGGGATGCCGCATCAAAGAACAAACTTTGCGGTATCCCTTTCTCAGGAGATCTCTTATTTGGTCCAGACTTAGATAATATCCTGGACAGGACCGCAGATAGAAAGAAATCTTTCCCGGTCAAAAGGAAAAGGCAGCCCCCTAGACGTTTTTTTCGTCAGCAAAGGGCACAAGATAAGGGTAACAAACCCCAAGGGGACAGGAGAGGTTGGGCACAGAAAGCCAAAGAAAAGAAGGGAATCCTTTTCAATCCTCCTGCACAGCCCCAAAAAAACGCAATGACTCGGCGTCCCGGGTTGGCGGAAGATTACAAAGGTTTCTTCCGCGATGGTCAGAGATAACCACCAATCAGTACATTCTGACCACCCTGTCCTGGGGTTACGAGATAGAGTTTTCAGAAACTCCACCCCAAAGATTTCTGGTGACAAATTTCCCGAAGGATCCAGCAAAATCCCTGGCCATGAAATCCTCTTTAAAGGAGTGGAGGCAGCAGGGGGTAATAATAGAGGTACCTCAGGCAGAACAAGGCCTGGGTTTCTACTCCCATATTTTCCTGGTAAGGAAACCGACAGGGAAATTCAGGATGATCTTAAACCTGAAACCCCTAAACAGGTCAGTCAGGTACAGGAGGTTCAAAATGGACTCTATTTTCTCGGTCCGAAATTTATTGACGCCAGGTTGCTTCATGGCGTCGATAGATTTAAGGGACGCCTACCTGCACATCCCGATCTCTCCGCAATCCCAAAGATACCTCAGGTTTGCGGTAAGGAGAGGGGGGATAGTTCAGCATCTGCAGTACAGGGCTCTGCCTTTCGGGCTCTCATCCTCACCCCGGGTGTTTACCAAGGTGATGGCGGAAGCCTTGGCCCCGCTGCGGTTACAGGGAGTAGCAGTGGTCCCATATCTAGACGACCTGCTATTTTTTGCCCCGTCAAGGGAAAAATTACTGATAGACGTGGCCACGGCTCAGACTCACCTGGAGTCCCTGGGATGGATCCTGAACCTCCAGAAATCCTCATTGGTACCTGCTCAGGATATTCTGTTTCTAGGATTTCAGGTGAACTCGCTGAGCCAAAGTATATTTCTGCCCCAAGAAAAAAAGATCAAGGTCCACGAGACAATCTCTCGACTTCAGTCCTATCAACCCATATCCATAAGGCAAATAATGGCGGCGTTAGGACTATTAACCTCAACCATGCCTGCAATCCAGTGGGCAAGGCTGCATTTTCGGTGCCTACAAAGTTTTCTGTTAAAGTCATGGGATCACAACCTCAATTCCCTGGACAGTCTAGTAAAGATTCCATCTCGGGTAAAAAGATCCCTATATTGGTGGAAGGACCAAAGGGTGCTCTCGAGAGGTCTGAGTTGGTCCTTTCCGGTGGGGGAAAGGATAACGACAGATGCCAGTGCCTGGGGATGGGGAGCCCATTTGGGAAAGAACTTTGCTCAGGGCCGATGGTCAAAGGAGGAATCAGCCCGATCCTCGAACTGGAGGGAGTTGAGAGCAGTCTCATTAGCTCTAGAGAGGTTTGCTCCGGGTCTTCTAGACCAACATGTCCAGGTGTTGACGGACAACGCTACGGCCGTAGCGTATTTGAACAGGCAGGGGGGCACCAGAAGCAAGTCCCTGCTGATGTTGGCCGAAAGCACTCTATTATGGGCAGAAAAAAATCTGCGATCCCTCTCGGCAATACACCTGAAGGGATCCCTGAATGGGGTGGCAGATTTTCTGAGCAGGCGTCAGGTTCAGGAGTCGGAGTGGTCTCTAAACCCCGAAGTCTTTGCAGAAATAGTCAGCAAGTGGGGTCAACCAGAGGTGGACTTATTTGCTTCGAGAGAAAACTCCCAGGTACCTCTGTTTTTTTCCCTAAACAGACTGGAGGGCTCCTTAGGGGTGGATGCCCTGGCGCATCCCTGGGGATTTCATCTCTCCTTCGCTTTCCCCCCGTTCCAACTGATTCCACTGGTCCTGAGAAAGATTCAGAAGGAAGGAGTCCCAGTAATCCTGATTGCTCCGTTTTGGCCCATGAGACCATGGTTCTCGACACTCCTAAGCATGGCTACAAGACCATGTTGGCACCTACCTTGCAGGTCAGATCTTCTGAGTCAGGGTCCAGTGTGTCATCCGGACGTATCCAGGCTCTCCCTTTCAGCTTGGTTTCTGAAAGAAAGATCCTAGAGGATAAGGGGTTTTCGGATCGGTTAGTGTCTACCCTATTAAATAGCAGGAAGAAGGTCACAAGAGCCATCTACGCTAAAGTTTGGAGAGTATTTACGTCCTGGTGTCACACTGCTAACATGGAACCTAGCAGTTTGAGGGCCATTCTAGAATTTTTGCAAAACGGAGCAGATATGGGGTTAGCGGTCAGCACTCTGAAAGTGCAGGTATCCGCCTTAGCAGTCTTCCTAGAAAGATCAATAGCCTCCGAACCGTTGGTATCAAGGTTCTTTAGAGCCCTCTCGAGGGCTAGGCCGCCACAGGTCAGGGGTTTCCCGAAGTGGGATTTGTCAATTGTTTTGAAAGCTTTAGCTGGAAAGCCTTTTGAACCTTTGGGTGATGCTTCTCTTAGAGATGCTACCTTAAAGGTTCTTTTTTTGGTCGCTATCACCTCAGCCCGTAGGGTGAGCGAACTACAGGCCCTGTCAATAAGGGAACCGTATTTTTCTTTATTTTCGGATAGGGTTGTGCTTAGAACAGACCCAAAATTCTTACCCAAGGTAGCCTCAGCGGCCAATCGAGCTCAAGAGATTGTGCTACCTACGTTTTGTTCAAACCCCTCGGGGGAAAAAGAATCGTTTTTTCACATGCTAGATGTGAGAAGGGCTCTGGTATGCTACCTTAAAATAACAGAGTCCTTCAGACAATCAGATTCACTGTTTGTTTTATTTGGGGGCAAAAGAAGGGGCCATCCAGCCTCAAAGGGCACGATAGCCAGATGGTTAAAGCTAGCCGTCAGGGAGGCCTATTTGCATGCGAAGATTGTCCCACCAGATGGGATCTGTGCCCACTCTACAAGAGCGCTTGCGACCTCATGGGCAGAGAGAGCTGGTGCCACCCCGGAACAAATCTGCAGGGCGGCGACGTGGTCAAGCTTTAACACGTTTATACGGCATTATAGATTGGACCTGATTTCTGCCAAGGACCAAGCATTTGGCAGAAAGGTCCTACAAGCTGTTGTCCCGCCCTAAGGTGGTAAGTCTCTGGTATCCTCTCGAGGTGCTGTCCTGAAAGACGCTCTGGGAAAAAGCAAGTTAGGCTTACCGGTAACTTGTTTTCCAGAAGTCTTTCAGGACAGCAGCAACCCGCCCGTTTGAGATACTTGTTAAATGTGCCATGCTGTGACTAACCTATGTGTTTATATGTTCCAGCCGGGGCCGGAGGTTTCTCGGTAACAACTGAAGTGTGCTGGGAGGAGCCTCCCTTTAAAGTTTGGAATGAAGGTGTTTCCTGTTGGAGAGGGAGGAGCCACTATCTCTCGAGGTGCTGTCCTGAAAGACTTCTGGAAAACAAGTTACCGGTAAGCCTAACTTGCTTTTTTGGGGTTTATAGGGTGAACCCCCGCTTTAAGCAATGTACTAACATTTATAGGTAAAGTTGATCCGGGGAAAATCCGATTGCCTCTCGGGGGATCAGGAAGGATTTTTTTCCCCCTGCTGTAGCAAATTGGATCTCATGCTCTGCTGATTTCCTCTGGATCAACTGTGGGCAGGGCCGGCCTTGGGTGTTCAGGCGCCCTGTGCGAGCTAATCCTGTGGCGCCCCCCCCCCCCATCTTCACCCCTCGCCCCTTGGTCACCTAAACATACACAAAGAGAAAAAAATATTTATAACAAATAATAATTGTATTTTACTTCCTTTTTTTATTTTTTTATTATTATTTTAAGTCCCTTATATCCTCCTCCCCTTCTGTGTGTAGGCTGGCTATAAAAAGTAAAAAGCATGCAGGGCCAGGGGCTCAGTGTGACTTACCTTTCGGTGGATGGTGCGGCTTTGCATTTAAAAATGGCGCCTGGCGCTTAGACGCCACTGCGCATGCGCCCTCTGCCCGAGAATAGTCAAGCGTTTTCAGGGGTTTCCTGAGCAACGGCGGCTCATGCGCAGTGTGCCTGTCGGGGCCGGCAGCCGCCAATTTT
The DNA here is from genome assembly GCF_905171775.1 of Rana temporaria. Taxonomy (NCBI): domain Eukaryota; kingdom Metazoa; phylum Chordata; class Amphibia; order Anura; family Ranidae; genus Rana; species Rana temporaria. The sequence goes on from NC_053489.1 coordinate 106,922,994, forward strand.
TTTCAGGTGCCGCAGTCGATGCATGGCTCTTCACCCTGTCCCAGGGCAGGGTGACCTGCTGCTGTGATTCGTAGGAGTCGGACTCCTGTTATGATCATGTGAGTAACTGACTGCTACTCGCATTCTGCGAGCTGTGATGGCCGCACAGCGCCCCTTTTGCCCATGGCGCCCTGTGCGGCCGCACAGCTCGCACACCCCAAAGGCCGGCCCTGACTGTGGGTATAGAATTGGGTATATGGGATTGTGCGATATTTTTTATTTCATTTATTTATTTTTCTATGGCTAAACTGGATGGACATGTTTCTTTTTTCAACCTTACTAACTATGTAACTATGTTTTCTCTGTCTTATATTTACAGGAGAACCTACCTAAGTGATGGCTGACACCCTGCCTAGTGAACTTTGCTGCACCTCAGATGAAGAGGAAGACTTCATGGCTGGAGGGGACCTTGGAGAGGGCTTTGGGAGGAAGCCAGGTGGCTTGTATGAGGCTATTGAGGGGACAGTAGCCAGGACATTAAAATTGAAAAAGGGATCTGATGCTCACGGGCACTACCATCTTGTTAAGAAGGGTGATGATGTGTCTTCTATGCGATGCCATGGTGCAAAATACAGTCCCTCTGAGGACAGAAATGTTTTTAGGCCCTGTACAGAGAGCTACGTGCGGTGCCGGCAAAACAGCATTGGTAAGACCTTCCACTTTATTTTGAGCACTATAGGCTATAATATGCCCCATTCTCTCACATTTTAGTACATGTTTTGTCTGCTAGATAAGCTTCTAGACCTCCTGACAACTCTTGCCTGCCTCTTCCTACCTTTTGTATTGTCCGCTGAGGCTTCCCATCATAGTGATGTCAGTAGGACTGTGTAGGAGTAGGGCTTAGAACCAAGCTCTGACACAACACAGAAATGCAAGAGCTTTGGCCTTCATGACAGAACCTGTTTAGATAAATTATGTATTATATTACGTGTATGTGAATATGTTGTATACATGCTATTTTATTGTTTTTATATGTTGAGTGGAAGTCAGACTTTAGGAATTAAATAGCTGCATTCAGAGTCAATCTTTACCTGCCACTCAGATACCTTGTTATATTTCTTATCCTTGGGGAACAATGTAAAGGTGGCCATAGATGGACTGTGAGACATCTGTCTGTTCATCCTCCAAACCTCTGTCACCCACAGATCCATGTGTAGTAACATGGCCATTGAACAGAAATGTTGTCGATGTGATGAGTTACTTCCTCCTTCTCTAAGGCTACATTCATAACCTGAGCGTCACGTTTTTTTTTTTTTTTTTTTATCCTTTTATTTTTTATTTTATTTTTTTTATTTTTTTTTGCGTTCGTGCTTTTAAAGGTTGGTTTTCTATTTTTTTTTAACCACTTAAGCCCCGGACCATATTGCTGGTCAAAGACCAGAGCACTTTTTGCGATTCGGTACTGCGTCGCTTTAACTGACAATTGTGCGGTCGTGCAACGTGGCTCCCAAACAAAATTGGCGTCCTTCCCCCCCCCACAAATAGAGCTTTCTTTTGGTGGTATTTGATCACCTCTGCGGTTTTTAGTTTTTGCGCTATAAACAAAAATAGAGCGACAATTTTGAAAAAAAATTATATTTTTTACTTTTTACCATAATATCCCCCAAAAATATATAAAAAACATTTTTTTTTCCTCAGTTTAGGTTGATACGTATTCTTCTACATATTTTTCGTAAAACAAAATCACAATAAGAGTTTATTGATTGGTTTGCGCAAAAGTTATACCGTTTACAAAATAGGGGATAGTTTTATGGCATTTTTATTAATATTTTTTTTTTACTCGTAATGTCGGCGATCAGCTTTTTTTTTTTTTTTCTTTTCGGTACTGCGACATTATGGCGGACACTTTTGACACATTTTTGGGACCATTGGCATTTTTATAGAGATCAGTACTATAAAAATGCCACTGGCGGGGAAGGGATTATGTATGTTCCCTGGGTGTGTTCTAACTGTAGGGGGGGTGGACTCACTAGGGGAAATGACTGATCGCTGTTCATACATCGTATGAACAGACGGTCAGGCATTTCTCCCCTGACAGGACCGGGAGCTGTTTGTTTACACACACACAGCTCCCGGTCCTCCCTCTGTAACGAGCGATCCTGGGTGCCCGGCGGTGATCGCGACCACCGGGCACGTGCGCGGGAGTCAGGAGCGAGCGGGGTGCCGCGTGCGCGAGGCGACGTAGAGCTACGGGCTCTTGTGCAGGAGAGCTGACCTGCCGCCGTAGAACTGCGGCTGGTCGGCAACCAGTTAAATAACAAACATGTCATACTTCCCTCCACTGTACAGCTAGTTTTCCCCCGGCGGCTCTCTCGGCTCCTCCCCACATCAGATAGCCCCCTCTGGGTGCGGCTCTCCCAAGGGGGTTACCTTGCGGGTGTGCTCCCGAGTCCTGCATTCGGCGTCCATAGCCGCCAACTACAGGACTCGGGCCCCTCCCCCCGGCACCCACGTCATTGGATTTGATTGACAGCAGCAGAAGCTAATGGTTGCGCTGCTATCAATCTATCCAATGAAGAGCCGAGAACCCCGGGCAAAGATCCAGGTGGAAAAACAGGAGGGTTTACAACCCCTTTAAAGTGTGTTTGAGTTTTACCATTTTTTAATTGGCCAATGGAGCATTATTTGTTGCTATGTTTTTAAGCTTTTTCATCCACTTTTGTTTATTATTAATCTATATACTTTTTTTTTTTTTTCTGTAAGCGGGTTAGGGTTTAAAAGTTAGGCTTTGAGGTTAATTAATTTATTTACTTTGTTAGGTTGGGGTTTAGCATTAGGATTAGGAATTAGAGGTTAATATTAGGGTTAAAGATTTTATTTAAAAACATTTTTATTCTCATTTGATTATTTCATTTGAGCAGAAAAACACTTAAAGGGGTTTTAACCAGTTAAGCCCCGGACCAATATGCAGCCTAAAGACCCAAGGTGTTTTTACAGTTCGGGACTGCGTCGCTTTAACAGACAATTGCGCGGTCGTGCGACGTGGCTCCCAAACAAAATTGGCGTCCTTTTTCCCCCCACAAATAGAGCTTTCTTTTGGTGGTATTTGATCACATCTGCGGTTTTTAGTTTTTGCGCTATAAACAAAAATAGAGTGACAATTTTGAAAAAAATGCAATATTTTTTACTTTTTGCTGTAATAAATATCGCCCAAAAACATATATAAAAACATTTTTTTTCCTCAGTTTAGGCCGATACGTATTCTTCTACCTATTTTTAGTAAAAAAAATCGCAATAAGCGTTTATCGATTGGTTTGCGCAAAATTTATAGCGTTTACAAAATAGGGGATAGTTTTATTGCATTTTTATAAAAATTTTTTTTTTTACTACTAATGGCGGCGATCAGCAATTTTTTTCGTGACTGCGACATTATGGCGGACACTTCGGACAATTTTGACACATTTTTGGGACCATTGTCATTTTCACAGCAAAAAATGCATTTAAATTTGAGATTTTCCTAGCTTGTGACGGAAAATATTGATTATATGAAGACAGGAGGCGAGTATCTTATGCATTATCTTTCCTTTAATAATGCTCACCGCAGAAAGTGTATCTAAAACATTTAGTGTAAAAAACTTAAACAACCACCACCCCCAGCAGTCCATATAGTCACTAACCACGCCCCAACGGGGGACTCCATAAAAGGGGGCTGCTAGTGGTGGATCCTCCTCTTTCTTGATGCGACGTTTACAGGATAGAACGGCATCGGAAGAGAATGAAACAATGTAACCTTGAGGTGTAGACCGGCCGGTCAACGACGGACGTCTTCTGTGGAGAAGAGACGACTTTTCACCATGACCCAACAGAGGTCCGAGAACGAACGATCCCAACGGGGGAACTAAACCTGGATGTGTTTCATCCAACAGACGGACTTCCGTCCTCCTTCAAACTGGATAATTCGTCTGCTGAACGCAGATTGTCGGTCAGTAGCCTGTGAAGGAGAGAAAAAACAACCGTAATAGGGAGGGTAGGGAGGGAAGATACTCGCCTCCTGTCTTCATATAATCAATATTTTCCGTCACAAGCTAGGAAAATCTCAAATTATATATCAGACAGGAGGCTCATATCTTATGCAAGTTCAAAGCTAATGTAGCAATCACCATTTTAATACATAGAAAACATAAGATATTCATTAAGGGAGAACTGATCTGGAGATGTGATCAGTAGGTCTGAAGTAAAACTGGCGGAACGTGGTCTCCGAGGACCAGTCCGCTGCTCTCAATAAATCATAGAGAGAGCCTCCTGTGACGAGCACCTTCGTGGCCATGGCACCCCTGGTGGAGTGGGCCCCGAAAAGTGTGACGTCTATCCCCGCCATGTCCATGGCGGTCCTAACCCAACGCGCCAGAGAGGCGGGGGAGACTGGAAAATGGGGTTTCACATAAGACAGAAGAAGCTGGGAAGAGCCCGCGGGGCGCAGAGCAGAAGTCTGAGCTTCGTACGTCTGAAGACAGCGGACGACGCAAAGGAACGGATGATCCGGAAAAGAAGGGTAAAAGACCGAGGAGATGCCGGTCTTTGTCCTGCGTACAATGGAGAATTCAACTCCCTGTGGGGAAAACTGTCGTCTGGAAATGTCCAGGGCTCTGACATCCGACACTCTCTTGACAGAGAGGAGACAGAGAAGGACCGTCAGTTTTATGGATAACAATTTAAGTGAAAGGTCAGTGTTGTCCCCCCAACTGGCGAACATATCCAGCACCTTGGAAACATCCCAGGTCGCTTGGTATCTAGGCCTGGGGGGACGTTGGAATTTTGCACCTCTCAAAAGACGGCATACTAAAGGGTGCCTGCCAATGGGTAGAGAATCAACAGGTTGGTGATATGCTGAAATGGCTGAACGGTAGATATTAATGGAGCTATACGAGCTACCGGAATCGAAGGAATCGGCTAAATAATTGACCACTAGGGGTACAGGGGCTTGCACGGGATCAACTTGCCGTTGATCACACCAGCGAACCCAACGCCCCCAGGCTGATCGATATGCCGATCTAGTCCCGGGGGCCCAGGCCAGGGCGAGGAGGTTTCGAGCTGACTCTGAAAGGACTCTATCAGGGGTAGGGATCCCGATACTAACCACGCGAGAAGTGTGAGATTGCCCTCTAGAACTAGGGGATGGGGTTCCCCGTTCGGGTTGGTGAGGAGATGAGAGTATTGTGGGAGGTGTCTGGGAAAGTCCACCGACATTGCTAATAACAGAGGGAACCAAGGTTGGGTCGGCCACCATGGTGTGATCAGTACCACTGTTGCTCCCAGATTGGTTATCCGAAGGAGGAGTCTGGATAGTATCTGGAAGGGGGGAAAAGCGTAGTGCGTCCCTTTCGGCCAAGGTTGGCGGAGAGCGTCTACTGCATAAGCCTCTGGATCTGGCCTCCAGCTGAAGAAGCGGGGTAACTGGCGATTGAGCCGAGAGGCAAATAGATCGAAGGATAGCGGACCCCAAAGCTTCTGCAAAAGGAGAAAGACTGGACGATCCAGTCTCCAATCGCTGGAATCTCGAAGATACCGAGAGTTCCAATCGGCCACGGAGTTGAGGACTCCCGGGATGTATTCCGCTATAGGCGTGATGTTGTGGGACAGACAAAAGTGCCAGAAGTCCTTGGCGATATAAGCCAAAGTTTTGGATCTGGTGCCCCCCAGGCGGTTGACATACTGCACCGCCGCCACATTGTCCATGCGAAAAAGAATACAGCATGCTGGAGAATGAGGCATGAAGCTCTTGACAGCGAACAGGGCTGCCAATAGTTCCAGTGCATTGATGTGCAGGGAGGATTCTGCTTGGGGCCAAGTCCCCCCTGTAGAGGCTACGCCGCACCGTGCGCCCCAGCCCAGTCGACTGGCGTCTGACTCTATAACCACGTCTGGGTTGGGAGTGAATATAGTCCTGCCGTTCCACTCGACGGCATGGTGTAGCCACCATTTCAGTTCCTCTGTGGTCTCCTGACATAGGGGAATCTCGTCTGAGTATCCGAGGCCTTGCCTCAGGTGCATAATCTTGAGCCTCTGAAGGGCCCTGTAATGCAAAGGGGCCGGGAATATGGCTTGGATAGAGGCAGCCAGTAAGCCTACCAGTCGGGCCAGAGTACGTAGTGAGAGATATCTCTTGCGAAGTGCAGAGCGAATCTCTTTGCGAATAAGTGTAAGTTTGGGTTTGGGGAGGCTGAGGGTAGATTGGACGGTGTCCACTGTGAAGCCTAGGAATTCCATCCGATGGGATGGGGTTAAGACCGACTTCTCGCGGTTGATTATGAATCCCAGATTTTGTATGAGGGACATGGCCCATGACATGTGTAACAGGGCTTGGGGTTTTGAGTATGCCATGATGAGAATGTCGTCCAGATAAATAATCAGACGCACCCCCCTGCTCCTTAGAGCTGCCACTACGGGTTTCATGATCTTGGTGAAACACCATGGGGCGGATGATAGGCCGAAGGGGAGGCAAGTAAATTGCCACATCTTGCCTTTCCACGGGAAACGCAGCAGGTGCTGAGAGCCCGGGTGTATGGGTACCGTCAGGTAGGCGTCCTTGAGATCTACTTTCACGAGCCAGTCTCTGGGTTGGAGGAGGTCTCGTAGGAAATGAATTCCTTCCATTTTGAAGTGGCGGTACTGGACGTGTTGGTTCAGGCCCCTGAGGTTGATAACCGGGCGGTAGCCCCCCCCGTTTTTGCGAACCAGAAAAAGGTTGCTTATGAAACCTGGGGAAGAAGGGTCTACTTCCACGATGGCCTGTTTGGTACACAGATCTCTCACCTCCCTGTCTATGAGAAGGCAGCTTCGTTTTGCAAAGCGGATGGGAGGGGGAATTATATTGAGTAGAGGAGGAAAAAGTATGTCTATCACGAACCCCTCTACGGAATTTAAGATCCACGTGTCTGCCGTAATCGCAGACCAGGCGTGGGTAAAATGTCTCAGACGACCCCCCACTGGGATGAGATCGAGTGTGGTGTAAAGCATACTCACCGGTATAGGGTCTGGATCGAGGGTAGCCGCGTCCCCCGCGTCCGCGCCAGGGTCTGCCTCTGGGGGGAAAGAACGGTGCTGGTTGAGCCACCGGGGCGGAGTAGTTTGGAGCCTGGTACTGATATTGGGTAGAGTTCCTACCCTGTGGCCTGTAAAAATTTGCGCGGCCGGCAGAACGGCCTCTACTTCTGCCGGCCCTGTTGAAAACCTTATTGGCTCCGGTACGTTTCAGAGAATTCTGAGCTTTGTCAAGGCTGGAAAACAGACCAACAAATTTGTTTGTCTTTAATGACTGAACCCTTAAATAGCATGCCCTCGGCCGATGGGCCAGGTTCAGTCTCAGCCAGGTGTGAGAGTTGGGGATCCAGGCGCATGAGAATGGATCTGCGCCGTTCTACGGAACATGCCGTGTTGGCAGTGCCCGCTAGGCATAGGGCTCTTTGTGCCCAACCTCTCAGTTGTGGTAAATCAACTGCTTGTCCCGAAGTTGCTGCTTGTTCGGACAAATTTAGGATTTTGGTCAGTGGACCGATAAGATCCAAAACTCGGTCTTGTATTGACCGGAAGGACCTCTCAATGCCCTTTTTCTGAAATTTCCCTGTTTTAATTAGGTACTTAGTGAGGACCGGGTCTACCTCCGGGGTAGCCACTACTTTCTTGGGCAATGAGGGTCTAGGGCACTCGGCTCTCAGCTTGTTACGGGCCGTTCTGTCCAGAGACTTCCTGACCCAAAGCTCTACGTATTGTGCCACATGTGGCAGGGGTGTCCACTCTCCGGAACGCGGGTGCGTAATCGCGTCCGGGTGGAAAAATGGTTCCCCTAGAGCGTCCAATAGGACATCGTCCTGCGTGGCAGGATTGGCGACTGTGTCGGTCGTCATGGCCCCAGCATCCTGATTGACAGATTCAGCATCTGATAATTCTGAGCCCTCAGAAAAGTCAGCCGATTCCTCAGCAGAGGAATCTTCGTACGAATCTGGTTTGGCTCTTCTAGGAATTCTATACCCCTTTTGGTGTATCTCCCTGGGGTCCAGGGGTCGAGCAGATTCAGGTAATTGCTGGGGATGGTAGCCCGTGTTAGGGGCTGCCTGTTGCACGTTATTTTCTTCCCCTGCCGGGGAGTCAATTACCACCAGGGTGTGTTTTCTTTTATGCAGCACTTTACCCTTTTTTAAAGGTGGTTCACCGCTCTGTGGCGGTGGTGGGTGTACCACATTGGGTTGTAACGCCCAAGCGGATGAGGTCGTGGAGGCCAGGGCTGCTTGAATGGACATTTGTATAATGTCCTGTAATTGTGTAGCACTCAACGTGTGTGAGGCCGCAGCGGGAGAAGAATCTCCAATGAGGGGATTTGTTTCAGACATGTCCAATATGATCTCCACTGCAGGTATATTAATCCTCAGGCAGATCTAAAATAGTACAGGCAGGCACTAAAGCAGGGTTATGCAAATAGCTGTAAGCTGTATCTGATATCAGGACCTGTGGTGTATGTCACAGACCGGATGATTATAATAATTGCCAGCTAGCTGAGGTATTAATCGTAGCTGTATATGCTATATAAATCGTTAGTTATAAAATCATATGAATAACTTAGAAGTTCCAGGTTCCAACTCTCTTCCCCTCCGTCGGCGCCGAATGGCGACAGAGGGGAAGGAAACCTGGACTCCCTCAGCGGCCCGGGAACAAAGTCTCGCGAGACTACGGCCGCTGGGCGCTGATTGGATGATCGAGTGGCGCCGAAGCTCCGCCCCCTCCGAACGCGCGCTCTGTGCGGTAGTGAGTGAGGGAGACGAGTTTTCTCTCAGAATGGTGGTGACAAGCCGCGGAGCGCGCTGGGAATACAGCAGTGGGGCTGAGGTGATGTGACAAAGGGGAGAGGGTCTCGAGCGCCCGAGAAAACTGCGATAGGCACGGGTAGACAAGGAAAATCTTGTCAGAAACCGGAAAGGTGAACAAGGAATGGTAATCCGCAAAACTATTAAGTTAATCCATAATAAAATTATATAAAATTATATAATATATATAATTAAGGGAACAATAATGAGGATAGGCCAGGGGAAGGAAAACAGGAGTGGAAGAGCACTCTGTATATCCCTAGCCAACATCAATATATATAAATCCTATATATTCTTTCTGATGATAAAATCTAATGAAGTACTTATCTGATCCTGTGAGCAGAAAGAAAGAGGAGGATCCACCACTAGCAGCCCCCTTTTATGGAGTCCCCCGTTGGGGCGTGGTTAGTGACTATATGGACTGCTGGGGGTGGTGGTTGTTTAAGTTTTTTACACTGAATGTTTTAGATACACTTTCTGCTGTGAGCATTATTAAAGGAAAGATAATGCATAAGATATGAGCCTCCTGTCTGATATATAATTGCATTCTTTATTGTGAAAATGACAGTTGCAGTTTGGGAGTTAACCACAGGTGGCGCTGTAGGAGTTAGGGTGCACCTAGTATGTGTTTACAACTGTAGGGGGGTGTGGCTGTAGGAATGACGTCATCGATCGTGTCTTCCCTATAAAGGGAATGACGCGATCGATGCGCCGCCATAGTGAAGCACGGGGAAGCTGTGTTTACATACTGCTCTCCCCGTTCTTCAGCTCAGGGGAGCGATCGCGACGGACCCCCCACCCGCTAATAGGCAAGGACGTACATGTACGCCCATGTGCCTGTACGTGCCATATTGTGGACGTATATGTACATGCGGGGGTCGGGAACTGGTTAAAGATGTTATAATTTTGGCTTTCGTACCTGCTTGATCTTGGGTATTTGAATGGGGACAATGTTAATTGATGGTTTTGTGGGCTAAGTGATGTAACTGGTTTTCTTTTTTGGAATACTTGTGCCGCATTGTCATACCTTTTTGTTTGTTATAATTATTTTATATTTGGAAAATTTCTTAATAAAAATTATTGTTCAAAAAAAGGGGTTGTAAAGATTTGTTTTTTATTTTCTAAATAGGTTCCTTTAAGCTAGTGCATTGTTGGTTCACTTAACTTTTCCTTCGATTTCCCTTCCAAATGTTTTTTTTCTTTTTGTTTTCTTTGTCTGAATTTCTCACTTCCTGTTCCTCCTCAGTAAGCTGTTCTGGCTGACTAACCCCCAGCCAGAACGGCTCGGATGATAGGGGCAAGTTTACTGAGGAGAAACAGGAAGTTCGAAATTCAGACAAAGAAAAACATTTTTTAGAAGGGATATTGAAGGAAAGGTAAGTGAACCAATAATTCACTAGCCTAAAGGAACCTATTTAGAAATTAAAAAAACAAACCTTTACAACCCCTTTAAAAATGCACTAAAATTCTCAAAAACAATTGAATCGAGCATTTCCATGCGATTCTATAGAACATAAAAAATAACAAAAACACACCAATCTGCCCGATTCAAGCTAAAAAAAAATCCTGTTACCCAGTCTGTTACAGCGTGACGAATGTGCTATCTCCATTACAAATGCTAGTTTTACCAGAACGAGCGCTCTCATAACTTGCTTCTGAGAATGCGCGTCTTTTTCCCTTCGTTAAAGCCTACACATGACTGTTTTTCACGACGTTAAAAATGACGAGAAAAATTAGAGCATGTTCTAAATTTGGCCATTTTCACCCCTTAAGCTAGTAGGAGCGGGGGGGCGTAATTTTTTTTTTTATTTATTTTTTTTTAATTCTGCACTGACTGTCTTTGAAATTGCCCCAGCCCCTGTTCAAATCCAATCCGGGGACAAAACCGGGGACAGACTTGGTCCGGGGTGTCCTCAATCCAGGGACTGTCCCCTGAAACTGGGGATGTCTGGTCACCCTAGGTTAGACAGTTGCTGAATAAGTAGAGCTCTATAACATAATTTGACTGGGTGCTGTAATTCTAATTCTTATGGAGGATGGTACACATGGGTCAACCCATGGAAGCTATGTTGTAGCTTCAGCTTTGGCATTTTTGTGCAGATGCCTTACAGCTTTTTAACATGCGTTCATTAAATCGGAGCAAAGGTCGAAAAATATCTGTACAAAAACAAATAAAAATGTAAATGATAAGATTGTTTCATTTGCACATACCTTGAACGGATTTCAATTCTGTTTTCTCTTTTCATTTTCTGAGCTGGAAACTCCTTCAGAGTTATGGTATGCCGGTTGGCTTTCAGGCGGAACATCAGAGCCTGCGCTCACGGTGAATGAGCTGCAACAGTAGTAAATGTTAATATAGACACCCAGAGGTGCCTGTATACTGCCTTGGTGTGTCTGAGGATCTCCAAAAGCCAGGACACAAATATCACATAGTTCCTGTGGTCAAGATTATAGGTCTGCTCCCTTCTGCCTGCCATGCCTGAATAATTGGTCATTGAGATCATAATTATCTGTTAACCTCCCTGGCGATATAATTCTTTCAGATTTTAGGTGCTGAAAGCGTTACCATTATTTTGCATGGAAATTTGGCGTTTTATATTGTAGGCCTGAAATTCTTAAGAAATAACTCACTTAAATCTGTCTAAACGAGTCTAGTAGACATCCCGGGTTGATTTAGATTTGTAATGATTCACTGGTATAATCTGTGGAAATAAGCAAAGACAAACGAACACACACTCACTCAGCTTCTGAGGGCTGGGATGTTGCTTTTCAAATATGTGATAGACGTGAAACTAAAATGAATATTTTTGTGTTATGATTAGAACCACTGAAATGGAGTGTATATTTTCCTTGAAATGATTCTTCAGATTTTGTCCTAAAGTTATGAATCCAACATTATACAAGAACAGATCCTGCTATCCTCCATTACATGTGTGTCTCTATTCACTCCCCTGCATTCCTGGAAATTTCACTTTGGATAAGCAATTGTGGATTCTCTATAGGAAACTGACTTTGCCCATCCCCCACATCCTGTATTTTACAGACCTGAAAAGGAATTTGTGACGTCGGAAAGGAACTTAAGTTGAGCTATATGAAGAGGCCCTTCTATGAACTGGCCAATAAAAGACTCACAAGGGTGATGGGGAGGGATTGATGGGTGTGTTGTGTGATATTTTCTCTGTGTTTTAAATAAAAGAACCAGCAGGGTTTTTGTTCTTCCTGTTGGGATCGAAGCTGAGAGGTGAGCATCATGTAGTCTGATTTTGATTGCACCCATAGCCATTTTGAAATCTTCGGGTAGTATGGATAACCCTGATTCTTCCTCATCAATTGGCGCCCAACGTGGGGCGCCAATTGATTTAGATTTGTAATGATTCACTGGTATAATCTGTGGAAATAAGCAAAGACAAACGAACACACACTCACTCAGCTTCTGAGGGCTGGAGCTGTAGGAAAAAGCAGACACACACAGAGATGCAGGGGGTAAAATGTGAGCAGATGCTGATGGCAATCTTCTCATCCTTAGCTTTATTCTCCTTATGTCGTCACAGAATACACACCCATCAATCCCTCCCAATAACCCTTTACTCCTCCCATTTACCCTCCCATTCTGTTAATCCACATGGCAAAGTCTTTGTTTCATCATAAATGATAGGGGTCTCTCGATCAGAACTGCAAGGATGTAGTGAGGTGGGCTGGAAAGGGGCATGTCCAGGACAGGAGGAAGAATATGACAGTCATTCGTTGGGAAATAGTTCCAGCAAATCGCCCATTTAGAAATCCATACACAGGAAACCAGCACGTTGCCTTTTAAGGGAAAAACAGTCCAGGCTACAAATTCCTTTTCCATCTCCAAAAGGCAGGATGTAGCAAAGTCACAATTTCCTCTTGAAATGATCAGGAATGCAGAGAAGAGTGAATTACAATGGGGGATGGGGAAGCTTCATATAGCACATAAACTATTTTCAAGGAAAATAAACACTTATTGTGATACATATATTTCACACATGCATAAATATACTTATATATAAAAAGGTATCAAAAATAATATGAAGAATAATACTAAACATTATTAATAATTCTAATATAAAGATTAGCACAGCTTATCAAATAGGCATTATTACAGAAATCTATCACAGGGTATGATAAAGTTTGAAACACAAAGGTGTCCGTTTATGAAGCAGTGAACAGCGGTGATCCCAAGGATCACAGCCCATAAACAGTTTATGAAACAGAGATAACCGGGGGGAGAAGTGTTTGAATTTGTTTTCCCGCCAATTTTCTCCACACACAGAGAAGTCTCATAGACTGACACAGTAATGGCCAGTTTATGAAGCTGTGATCTGAGAGCTTCACTGGCGATCTGAGTCAGAATTCACACTCCCGGATTCACCAGCTCAGAGGTGGTGATGCGGGCAGTGAAGAGGGAATCCCGGGGGTTCTGAGGAGGAAGGAGGAAGATTTTTAACTTCTACCTCGTTCTGACCAGTTCTATATAATGTGTGTGTGTGTGTGTATATATACCCGTATTTATCGGCATATAACGCGCACAGGCGTATAGCACGCACCCTAACTTTAAGAGGGAAGTTTCAGGAAAAAAACTTTCTCTGACCCCCTGCGTATAACACGCAGGCACAGTTTACCCTCTATTTTCAGGGTAAAAAAGTGAGTGTTATACGCCAATAAATACAGTAATGTGTGTGTATAAATATATATATATATATATATTATGAAGGGGGACTCGTTATTTGAATTACATTGACCACGCGGTCTGTCAGTGTAATGAGCGGTGATAATTTATCACCGCTCAATAAACTGACATCTCGGTTTTTCTGTGAATTTCTGGTACTGTAATCTCGTAAAGTCTCACGAGATTCCAGTATCAGGGGCTGTTCTCCACTGTTTGTATTTCAATAGTTTTTATTGAAAGAAAGAAAGAATACTACAACAATACAGAAGCATCGCCACAAATCCAGAAGGTATCCATGAGCCCCTGAGAGGTCTCAATCATAGTACAGAACACCATACAATGTTTGGCATCATTGTCATGACAAATAAAAAGAATACATAACAAAATACTCCAGGGTATAACACAAAACATAATCCCCACCAATTATTCAATGACCCAACCTTAGTAGGTCCACGACCCTCCCGCCAAGGATCCCAGACCCGGAGACCCCACTTCCAACCAACCACCAGCTTTGCTATCCCGAACGGGAGGACCCGTTGTTCTCCACTGTTTGAAGCGTTGGTAGATCAGTTCACTCCTCCAAGGGTGATGCGATCTACTCCGCTTCATAAACAGGCACACAGAGAAGAAAAATCTCCTCCTGTGAATGCCGGAGAACGAAGCAGTGAATAGATTTCACTGCTTCATAAAAGGACACCAAAATCATAAATTATAATAAATAACTATGAATAATTATAACAAATAATGATAAAAATTATTACTTTCAGTGTTGGTGACTAATTTCCCCACAAATCGCTATCGCTCAATTCTGCAAGTGATTCTAATTTATTATCGCTGTTTTCTAGCTTGTCTAAAATCACTTTTGACATACAGGGACACTTTTTGGTTGCTATGGACAATCTCCAGTTTGCAGGCAGAAATAACAGTTTTTATTATATAAAAGTGCATGCAGGTCAATGGGCAGACCACTAGGGACAAGGGGGTGTGTATTTATTTTATACAGTACTGTAATCTGTAAGATTACAGTATACTGTATGTGTACTGTGTTTTTTATTTTTTTAAATTTGGCGCCGATCTCCGCCCCCGTGCGTCGTAACGTCGCAGGGAACGGAGCTCGGCGGGAGGAGACGGCTCGATTACACAGCGGGGAGTAGGGGTGCAACGGATCAAAAAACTCACGGATCGGATCGATCCTCGGATCAGGAGTCACGGATCGGATCATTTTCGGATCAGCAAAAAAAAAAAAAAAAACACAAATCTTGTTACACCCACCAGAGTTTTAGATTTCACAGTTCTTCTCAACACAAAACGGAGCTTATGTGCTTAAAGCGGGGGTTCACCCTATCGACAGGAAAAAAAAAAAATTTTTTTCTTTTACCTTTAAATCAGGCACTGTAGCGCGAGCTACAGTATGCCTGTCCCGAATTTTTTCCCCCCATACTCACCTTGTAGTCGTCCATCGAAGATACCGGGGAATGGGCGTGCCTCTGGAGACGGAGGATGATTGACGGCCGGCTCTGGCGCGTCACGCTTCTCCGGAAATAGCCGAAATAGGCTTGGTCTTCACGACGCGTGCGCATAGCCTGTGCGCACGCGCCGTGAAGAGCCGAGACCTACTCCGGCTGTCTTCGGGGAGAGTGACGTGCCAGGGCCGGCCGTCAATCATCCTCCCTCTCCATAGGCACGCCCATTCCCCGCGGGAGCCGGAATCTACGATGGACGACTACGAGGTGAGTACGGGGTTAAAAAAATCGGGACAGGCATACTGTAGCTCGCGCTACAATGCCTGTCTCGATGGTAACATCATGGGATTGTGGGTGAACTACCGCTTTAAATACAGTGTTTGGAAATCCGACGGACTGTTTATTGCTAATGTGACAGAACACCTCTGATTTTCACATTTAAACAGTCCGTCAGATTTACAAATACTGTATTTAAGCGTATAAGCTCTGTTTTGTGTTGAAATAACTGCATCTCGCAATACTTATATGTGCAGCCAAGTGGAAGTCGCAGCCCAATGTACGAAAGTGGTGTCATCAGTTCCCTACTGTGACCTGAACTATCCCAATCATCAGATCCCTTTAGTGTCATTGATCGGCGGGCTGAGTGTCTAGTGAAAATCCCCCCTACGTGCTCAGTCCATACAGATCCCCCCGATCGCCTCCTCTCTCTTCTCTGGCAAGCAGCAGGACGCCCGGTGCGGCGGCAGCGGATCCCCGTGTGCATTCCTCAAGGTGCACCATGGAGCTCATCGCTGGGCTGTTAGGAGTCAATGACATATTGAGCTCAAGTGCCCACAAACTTCCGAGGAGCAGCCTGCATCCCCCGCGCCGAGTGGACCTCGATGGCCGCCGCTTCGATAGCTAGGCCGAAGCTGCGGCCTTTCCTATGGAACGGGAGGCCCGTGGATCGCCGTGTGTCCCAACCCGAAGGTGCTGATCTGTACGGATCAGTTGCACCCCTAGTGACAATACTTGATGTGTTCCCACTGTCATATGGCATTCTTGTGCCACAGTGCCTACACACCGTCACGGTTTTATCCACTAACCTCTTTCCTTCATCATTATATTTGACAGGGAAGCCAAAATGCTCCCATACAGGGGATTTAAATTACGCGGGGCATTCAAGCTCCTCCGTTCGCCATGACCACGCTGTGTGTGGACTGAACATGCGCAAATTTTTTTTTATTTTTTTTTAGAAAACAATCCTCGGATCACGTGTGTGCGGTTCGGATCAATCTTTTTCGGTTCGGATCACGGATCAATGACGATTCGTTGCACCCCTAGCGGGGAGACATCGCAGGATCCAGGGGAAAAGTTAAGTACTGCGCCTGGATACTGCGATGCAATCCCGAGTCTGGCTCGGGGATACCGCTTATGGTACTAGATTTCCACCACGAGCCAGGCTCGGGAATCCCGCCAGAGTGGTTAATCATGAGTTGGATGCAGTGGACTTGAGTTCCTTACCACTGGACCTGTTTAGAATTTGCTAAATAGAGTGTCCTAGGTTTTGGGGTTCCCAGATAGGGGCCTGCTATCAATGTCTACTGCAGGCATAGTTCTTCCGAGGAAAACTTAGCGAGTCATTTTAGAAATGGGAGAATGACTCAGCTGATTTACTTGCAGGCAGATGCAGCATCACTTTAAAGGGAATATGTATGTAGCTATTGCTGAATTGTTTTTAATGGTGCATGTTTTGGGCGGCCATTCTTGATCTTTCCTCATTGCTTAATGAACCATTGATATGAAATAAGCATGCACCCATCAACTGTCTGATAAGTGGTATGCACATGTGTGTTTAAAGGCAGTGACCTGACAGGAGGTAAAGAAGTAGGGGAGTGTGACGCCCTGAACATGAACAGTCAAAAACTAACAGTGGCAGATCTGTTCACATCTAGGCATTATTGGGTGTTTTTCTGCTCTGAACCTCGCTTCTATAAATGCCCAACAAGACAAATTCAATTAATTTCAATGGCCCCTGTTCACATCTGTGCGTTCTGTTGCCTAAAGCTAAGCGCCGGTCGCTCAAAAAAGTACATGAGCTTCTTTTTTTGGCAGATTACAGGCATTTTTAATCATTTTACATCAGAGAACTTTTGAACTTCAAAAAGCTTGTACAAAAATGCTGCAAAAACTCTGAAAAACCACCTGTAAAATAGCAACGCCTAGATGTGAACGGAGCCTTTATTCTTTTCTGACAAATGCACTTTGACAAATTCCTACAAAAGTTTGCAAATGTTATTCATCTCTGTGTGTTGGCAAAAGAAGTTGATAGAAATATGCCCCAAAAAGTGTACCTGTAAAAGAAGGAAAAGAGAATATCTTCTCTCCCCTGCTACCCTTAAAGCGGGGGTTCACCCTAAAATTAACTTTTTGGCTAACCTATCTCTAGCCTTAATAAAGGCTTGTAGCGTTGTCATTTTTTTTTTTTTTTTTAAGGTGTACACTTACCTGTCTTCAGCCGCACTTCCAGGTCTTTTTCCTTGCGGGGAGTGGGCGTGTCGTCCTTTTCCCCGACGGGGAGCTCTGCGCAATGTCTCCTGGAAGTGAGTGTAGATCCTCCCAGGAGACGATTGATGTGCGGGTCAAGCGCGTCATCGCCTTCCGAAAATATCCGACGGGACTCGGCTCTTTACGGCGCTATACGGCGCCTGCCGTGTAGAGCTGACTGCGCAGGCACCGTAAAGTGCGATGACGCGCTTGACCCGCACGTCAATCATCGATGCGTCGTCTTGGGAACGCCTACTCCCCGGGGGAGCGAGAACCCGGAAGCCGGGTAAATAGAACCCCAAAAAATCGTAAGTACAGCTGAAAAGAAAAAAAAATCCAGCATACTGTTGATGTCAGCAGTTTGCTGGATGTAACTGTATATAGATTTTTTAGGCTGATTAGGGTGAACCCCTGCTTTAACCACTTGCCGACCGCGCACCGTCGATATACGTCCACAAGGTGGCTCTGCTGGGCGAGAGCACGTAATATGACGTCCTCTCTCCCAGCCGCCACTAGGGGCGTGCGCGCGCGCCCCCCGCTCGCCCCCGACTCCCGTGCGTGTGCCCGGCGGGCGCGATCGCCGCCGGGCACACGCGATCGCTCGTTACAGAGCGGGGACCGGGAGCTGTGTGTGTAAACACACAGCTCCCGGGCCTGTCAGCAGGGGAAATGCTGATCTTCGGTTCATACAATGTATGAACCGAGGATCAGTGTTTCCCCTAGTGAGGCCACCCCCCCCCCCCCCTACAGTAAGAACACACCCAGGCATACTTAACCCCTTCCCCACCCCCTAGTGTTAACCCCTTCACTGCCAGTGGCATTTTTATAGTAATCCAATGCATTTTTATAGCACTGATCGCTATAAAAATGCCAATGGTCCCAAAAATGTGTCAAAAGTGTCCGAAGTGTCCGCCATAATGTCGCAATACCGGAAAAAAAAATCGCTGATCGCCGCCATTACTAGTACATAAATAAACGCTTATTGCGATTTTTTTTTTTTTACGAAAAATATGTAGAAGAAAACGTATCGGCCTAAACTGAGGAAAAAAAATGTTTTTTTATATATTTTTGGGGGATATTTATTATAGCAAAATGTAAAAAATATTCATTTTTTTCAAAATTGGCTCTCTATTTTTGTTTATAGCGCAAAAACTAAAAACCGCAGAGGTGATCAAATACCACCAAAAGTAAGCTCTATTTGTGGGAAAAAAAGGACGCCAATTTTGTTTGGGAGCCACGTCGCACGACCGCGCAATTGTCAGTTAAAGCGACGCAGTCCCGAATCGCAAAAAGTACTCTGGTCTTTGGGCAGCAATATGGTCCGGGGGGTAAGTGGTTAAAGCCTCAAACTGACACACAGGATGGGGCACTATTCCTCCCACTGTCATTAATGATGAGGCACTGTTCCTTCCATATACTGTACATCGATGGGGCATAATTCCTCCCACTGATATAAAAAAAATGGAACACTATACCTCTCACAAACTCCAGTGATGGGGCACTACACTGACACAAGCTATGGGGCGATATTCCTCCCACAAATACCTGTGATGGGACATTACACCTCCCACTGACACAAACAATGGGAAACTGTTCCTCCCACTGACATTAATAATGGTTGATTATTCCTCCCACTGACACCGATTGGGCTAATTAGTGCCACTAACACCAATGTTGGGGCATAATTCCTCCCACTGATATAAACGATGGAACACTATACCCCCCATAGACCCTAATGATGGTGCATAATTCCTCCCACTGATATGAGCAATGGAACACTTTTCCTTCCACCGAAACCAAAAAACTGGACACTATTCCTCCTCCTACTGACCACAGGCTCCCACTGACCACCAAGCCTGAGACATTGTCTACTCCCACTGATGCCTAAACATTTTCTACTCTCTCCAGGGATGGACTGGCCATCGGGACTGTCAGGAGTTTCCCGGTGGGTCGATGGCTCAGTGGTCCGGCTTCAGTGACAGCGGACCGCCGCCCCCCTCCGCTCCTCTGTCTCTCCCTCCCCACAGCGCTCACCTCCTCTCCCTCCCCACAGCGCTCACCTCTTCTCCCTGGCTAGTTAACTTCAGCGTGACTGAATACAGACATGCTCCTCGGGAGTCACACTGAGACGCTCATCATACGATCCAGAAGGATGGCGGCCACACACAGCTGTGACATAAGCTTCCTCGGCCGCCATGGGAGAGACCTGGCAAAGTGGGCCAGTCTGGATAAAGTCCAGGGCCAAATTTTGGTCCCAGTCCAGCCCTGACTCTCTCTGACCAGTCTTCTCCCTACAAAGTATGAAGTACAGTAACCTGGCCCTTTTGTTTAGAAAGTTTGGAGACCACTATATTATCGGATAGAAAGCTGCAAGTCGCTGCTTTATGGGGAAGCTGAAGTAGAGAGAGAAAGTAATAGTATTTTCTCCGGATGCCTTGTCCTTGTTTTAAAGTATATGTAAAAGCACTTTTTTTTTTTCCCGATGGAGTAGGGAAAGGCCAGATCCTCTTCTTTTTCTTTTTCTTTTTTTTTTATTGTCTTCTATTTTCCCATTGGGAAGATTCACCCCTCTTGTCACCATCATCACCTATTAGGAATAATCCTCCAAACGGGAGAACGTTTCCTGAATCAGATGGGACTTCCAATGACTTTGGAAAGATTTACTCTCATTTTCTGTTGAGTCTCCAGGACAGGAAGTGCAGGAAAATGTCCCCAATAATGCCCCGTACACACCATCACTTTATGTGATGAAAAAAAAACGACATTTTCTGTGAAGTAAAAAATTACGTTTTTGAAACTTCAATTTTCAAAGACGAAGTTGCCTACACACCATCGTTTTTCTCACAATGTTCTAGCAAAGCGAGGTTACGTTCTCACCACTTTTTCCATTGAAGCTCGCTTCTGGGCATGCGCGGGTGTAAACACGTCTTTTTAAACGACGTTTTTTGCTACACACGGTCAATTTCTGTGAAGTAAAAAACGACGTTTTGAAAGACGACAGATAAAATTGAAGCATGCTTCAATTTTTTTTGGTCGTTTTTTACAAGACATAAAACGACGTTTTCCCCCACACACGGTCAATTAAAGTGACGTTTTTAAAAACGTCGTTTTTTTTCATCACATAAAGTGATGGTGTGTACGGGGCATAAGAAACAGGATAGACAATAACATGGTCAAGACTTTAACCCTTTCCTACTAAAAACTAAATAAGAAAAAAAAAACATTTTAAATTGGCACTTTAAAGATTAACTGCACCTTGTTAAGATTATGTAGATACTTAAATGCCATAATCTGGTCAAAGTTCTACATTCATTTGAAAGGTCTGCACTAATTCTAGGTTTATTCCTGATTCTTGTCTGCATATGGATTCTCCGGTAAAGGCAAAATATAACATATAAACTCATTTATTTCTGGATACGTGACAAGAGTGTACAGGGACACCATTGTTATTGTACACGCTGTACTGAACATCTTTCCAGTGACGTAACATAGGCCACTTTAAAGATTACATTTAAGTTTAGCAGTAAAACGGAATACTGTTTTAAAATAACAAGCTTCCAAAATCAATAAAGTGGTTGTTACCCTAAACCTAAAAAAAAAAAGCATGTTATACTGTACAGCACAGTGCTTGTGCTGTGTAATTTGGCCTATTCTATCATCTAATACCTGTTTGATTCTGCCTAGTGCTGCCCTCCCCTCTGTAAACTGATTATGTTTATCGTGTCTGCTGAGCCCCTGATACCGTGGTCAGTTTACGTGCCTCTGTCATCCTGCTGTCACTCCTTGCTCCCTCTCTTCCCCTCCCTCCTTGCCTGTCAGCTAGTGTCAGTGCCGCCCCTCCCCTCCTGCTGCTATAACTGTATTTTTCTACAATCCCCACTTAAAGGGTCACTAAAGGCAGTTTTTTCTTTTTTTTAAAATAACAAACATGTTATACATAGGATGCATTAAGGTGAACAAACATTTACCTTTACAACCCCTTTAATTCCATTAAGTTATGTGCTCTAGTGTATGTGCCTTATAAAAAATATTCTGCTTTTATATTGTTTATTTCAGAGCGGCGCTCACGTGACCGCCCACCACTCTCCTCTCTTCCCCTCCTGCTGTAGTTGTCAGATCGGGAGAGGAGAGCAGCGGGCAGTCACCAAGTGAGCGGCGCTCTGAAATAAGGTATAAAGTGGCATATTTTTTTATATAGAACATACACTGGGGCACATAACCTTATCCAACACAGGGGATTGAAGGAAAATAACAAATTGGCTTTAAAGCGGGAGTTCACCCGAAAAAACATTTTTAACAGTAGATTGGGCTTAATTACGGGAAACAGAATCGGGTGTTTTGATTCAAATCAATGCAGTACTTACCTTTTTTGAGATAGATGTTCTCCCGCCGCTTCCGGGTATGGTCTTCGGGACTGGGCGTTCCTATTTGATTGACAGCCTTCCGACGGTCGCATACAGCGCATCACGAGTTGCCGAATGTCGGTGCGGCGCTATACGGCGCCTGCGCACCGATGTTCGGCTACTTTCGGTAACTGGTGACGCGCTGTATGCGACGGTCGGAAGGCTGTCAATCAAATAGGAACGCCCAGCCCCACAGCCCATACCAGGAAGAGGCGGGAGAACATCTATCTCTAAAACGGTAAGTACTGCATTGATTTTAATCAAAACACCCGATTCTGCTTCCCGTAATTAGGCCCAATCTACTGTTAAAAATGTATTTTTTTGGGTGAACCTCCACTTTAATTACAGCTAGTTGGCACTTTCACTTGCATTTGACACATTTTACTTTTTGTGTCATTTCACAATAACCAGCTTTACAGCCTAAATATTTATAAACAAAAGGCTACACTTGGCTGAGGTCACTTTTTTTTTTTTTTTTGGAAACTTTATTCAATTGTACATGCATATCAAGTTGTCCTGCCCATGGGCCATGTGCTCTGATACGTTTCACCCAAATGGGCTTTTTGGAACAAGCTTTTGTTGCATCATGGGAAGCTAGTTTTTGTGTAGACCGGTCACCCAAAGGATCATACTTTTAAATCACTGTGATGATGGTGAACGCTCAAGTAGTATGTCTATTTCACCGGAACTGGCATTTCTTTTCCGTAGATTAACCGTTTTATCATCAGTATCAACTTGTTGCAGAAACTGCTGAATCCAAATGCACACATGAGGACCTGAGATCATTTGTATAGGAGCAATTAGGCCCACTGGCAATACACTGGCAATGCATGTTGGATAAACGCTGTAATTGTTGCATTATTATAGTCCTGGCATGGGTTGCTTCATTTTCAGATGAAAAAGGTTCCCTGCAATATATTGATACTAACTGCTGGTTGGCAACTGTAGGTGTGCTGTGGACTTGCGGTTCTTAAAGCCCAGCTTCAGCCAAAACTTCTAATTGCATTCTGGATAGAGTAGATATTGGGTTAGATGTTCTGCCAGGTTTTTATCAGTATTTTTGTCTCTATTGAGAGGACAGGAAATAATGGGAAATCTCTCCAAGGAGGTCATGCTTTAAATATCAGCATTTTCCTTCATCCTCAGTGCAATATGCAGTTTAGAAATGGGGGTTTTAAATGGTCATCTGCTAATCTTCGCTTTGTGCTTTGACTATAATCGCATTTCTGTTTTGTTTGTGTATAGATGCAAGCTCTGAAGTCTCCAGTGAAGATATGAGGCAACGCCTCCAAGACCTGACGGAGGTAGGTGTCACCGATGCAGATGTTTAGGCTTCCCACTTTGATGTGTTTGGCAGATGCTGTAGTAATCTTTGGTCTTTTAGGGTTGGAGTGGATATTGGGATCGCTAAAAAAGTTCTATTTAGGCAGTTACATTTTTTTTCCTAATATTGGTCAACTGAGACTCTGCTTATGTTTGGGTTTCCCATGAGAAGCCAATGAACACAGGACACACTACTGAGTTAATTAAAAATTAGCTTGTCGCTACTGGATGGACAACTGATAGTTTACAGACAATTAACAAACTAAAAAAAGGGCCAGTGGGATTAGGAAATGCCCTGGTATCGGTGGGAGGAGCGGTGCTTCATTCTTGGTATCGGTGGGTGAAGCGGTGCTCCATTCTTGGTATCGGTGGGAGGAGCGATGCTCCATTCTTGGTATCGGTGGGAGGAGCGGTGCTCCATTCTTGGTATCGGTGGGAGGAGCGGTGCTCCATTCTTGGTATCAGTGGGAGGAGAGGTGCTCCATTCTTGGTATCGGTGGGAGGAATGGTGCTCCTTTCTTGGTATCGGTGGGAGGTATGGTGCTCCTTTCTTGGTATCAGTGGGTGGAGTGGTGCTTCATTCTTGGTATCAGTGGGAGGAATGGTGCTCCATTCTTGGTATCAGTGGGAGGAGCGGTGCTCCATTCTTGGTATCAGTGGGAGGAGCGGTGCTCCATTCTTGGTATCAGTGGGAGGAGCGGTGCTCCATTCTTGGTATCAGTGGGAGGAACGGTGCTCCATTCTTGGTATCAGTGGGAGGAGCGGTGCTCCTTTCTTGGTATCGGTGGGTGGAAGGGTGCTGTGCTCCATTGGTGGTATTTAGGGGAGGAATAGTGTAATATTGGTGTCTGTGCAGCCCATCACTTTTTTTATTCTCTTTATTATCATTCTTAGCTCAACTCTTCACCACCATCCTTTTTTTTTACTTTTTTACACATTAACTGTCACATATGTATTTTTGTCTTTTTTATTATTTTTATTTTACTGTTTTATGTATAGTGGAATGGCATGTACACCCACAAAATGTTACTGACTAAATGATACGAATAATAGTATTTTGCATCTAAAGTTTCAAGCCGGGTACCCACTATTTTTTTTTTTTTTTTTTTTTTTCATGCAACCCAACACTGTACTAACCATGCAAGGTTAGTCCAACAATCTCCCCCGCTAAGTTGTGTTCCGCCAGAACACTCCGATCAGCGCTCTCTGCCATTGACTGAGAGCGCTGATATGGAGTCGGTCGGCTGCTGCGGCCGGCCTCTGCCAGACAGACCGACATACACACGGGCAGAATGTCAGCTGGTATTTTTGGTACCAGCAAATGTCTCCTGACATTCTATCTGTGTGTACAGGGCTCACTCTCTATGGTAATTTAGCTCACTCTTTCATCTACCTGTATTTATCCCTCAAGGGCCGGATAAAAGCAAAGAAAGGGCCACAGCCGGCCTGCGGGCCTCAGTTTGGAGAACGCTGTGTTAAGCTAAAAAATGCAGAGGGTTTACTACTCTAAAGTAGAACTTCAAACCGATAATCTATGTCTTTGACTTTTCTGCAGGCTTCAGGGTGTTATACAAGTTTTGAAATACACCATATTGAAATGCCCCTCACATCCTGCAATTAGATAGTGAAGGAGCTAAGAAATAGAGCCCTTATTGTATTATAGTGCTGACCATTCCTTCTCCTTGTTAGACTGCTGTTGTACCACTTCTTTGTTGGAGTACATATGCAAAAATACATCGAATGAATACATAGCTTGATGAATTATATTTATTTCATCTCTGCCTAGTGCTCAGCTTTAAAGTGGATGTAAACCCCCACATTTTTTTTCCATCTGTGCCCAGTTTTGCCACGAAGAGTTAATCCAGCTCTGAGCAATCCTCTTCTCTTTTTTCAGTAAGATAAAAATTGACACACAGAGAAATATGTGTCTGTTTCTTCCCCCTTGCTGTGAGTGACAGGTGATTTCCTTATCTCATGCAGGAGCCTGAGAGAGGCATTATGTGTACAGTGAAACCTTGGATTGCAAATAACGCGGTTAATGAGTGTTTTGCAATACGCGCACTGTAGTTAAAAAAATCCTAACTCACAAAACGAGCAGGATTCGGGCCAAAGCGGTGTGCAGTACCGCGTTTGGCCTGAGGTGGGGGGGGGGTCGCCGGAGCCAAGCGGTGCCGATCGGTAATGCTCGGAAAGACACGGAAATACTCCGTTCCCGAGCCTTTCCAAGGTTTGCCGAGGTGTCCTCGGCGTTTCTGAGGCTCTCCGCCACCCCCCACCTCTGGCCGCATGCGGTATTGCATGCCATTGACGTCAATGCGGAACTAATTATTTTCATTTCCATTGACTTCAATGGGGAAACTCGCTTTGATATGTGATTACTTTGGATTACAAGCATTCTCCTGGAACAGATTATGCTTGTAATCCAAGGTTCCACTATACTTTACAACATCCCCCCTCCTTTTTTCTCCAGCTCTCCCAGGATTGGCTGCTCCACACCTCAGCATGATTGGGCATGCTAAAGTCATGTGGTGACTTTCCTGCTTGGATGAGGGAGGAACCTCATCCAAGCAGTTGAACACACCTTGAACCGATAGCGAATAGCTTCCAGGAAATCATAACAGTGGGCCACTATCATCACTGTCACCTGTGCCCCAAGCATCTATCCACCCCGACCATATTTTGTCAAATTTAGTAGGACAGTTTCGATTAGCGAAGGTGATCTTGTACAGTTGCAGCACCGAGTTCAATACTGAGCGCCATGAGGACACTGTGGGAGGTGCAGCGCTCTTCCAGTGGAGGAATATCTCCCTACGGGCATAAAAAGTAGCGTACCCGGGGAATAATTTAGTGTATTTACCTCGCACCCCAGGGTTGAAGACGTTCAGCAGCATTGATTTAGGGTTAGTTCCCAGATCCAGGGAGGTAATCTGGTCAAGGGCGTCAACTACTCCCGACCAATAGCCTCCGAGGCGGGGGCAGCACTAGACCATGTGGAAAAAGGAGGCAGCCCTTGGGTCACATCTAGGACAAGCCACCGGGGTGTTAGGATTCATAATTGTCAACCGTTTTGGGGTGAAGTAGGCCCTGTGGAGGAATTTGACCTGCATCAATCGGTCTCTAGCCGAAATCATAGTGATAACGAAGGAGGATACACAGTATTTTCCTTTAGAGACTGACCTGGCATCACCAGTTCTTCTTAACCAGTTATACAAGTTTCCCAGCTTTAGGACTGTGCATGGCTTGAGTGGAGAGGGTGGATGTATAGAATGGGAATTGCTTTGTCTGTATAAAGCAAACACAGGCTGGTGCTCTAAAAAATGACTACTATCTTTCAATAGAATAGAATTTCATAATTTTCAAGAGTGGCCCCGAACTTGGTCTTCTGGGGTCCCTCGGCGGCTGTCTCGGCTCCCTGCAAGGACTCGACACCTTAATGCGAGCGAGCTTGCATGGTGTTGAGTGTTTTGCGGGCGGGCGCGCTCCCGTGATACGGCCGGCGGCCATAGCCGCCGACTGTATCACTCGGCCCCGCCCCCCAGCGCACCGCGTCATTGGATGTAATTGACAGCAGCGCAAGCCTATGGCTGCGCTGCTTTCAATCCATCCAGTGTAGCCAATCAACGGCCAGGCTGAGCGGCGAAGAGGATGTCAGGGACGAGCGTGGGACTTTCGAGGGGTCAGGTAAGTATAACGGGGGCGGTATTGTCGGATGTTTTTTCACCTTAATGCATAGGATGCATTAAGGTGAAAAAACATTTACCTTTACAACCCCTTAAGTATCGTTTATAGAGTGTTAAAACAAGCTCAGAGTCAGTAAGGTCTATAAAAGAAGAAATCAAAGGAAAAAGTCGTGTCCGTCTCAGATATTCCTGGGAAACACTCAAACTATTACAGAACATTACATCTTACATAACAGAGCACCTAACTTACCAATGGAGCCAAAGTCCCCATTGCAAGAAATTAGCACTACCAAGCCAATTTAAAGCGGTGGTTCACCCTAAAAAACAAGTTTCTACCATGAAATTCAGCATACTAGCGCGAGCTACAGTATGCCTTTATTTTTATTTTTTGGGCTGCACTCAGTTTAATCCCGTAGTTAAGTTTCAGACTCCCCGTGGGGAATGGGCGTTTCTATGCAGAGGGAACGTGATTGACGGCCGGCTATGGCGCGTCACGCTTCCCGAAAATAGCCGGAGTAGGACTTGGCTCTTCACGGCGCCTGCGCACAGACTAGGAGCTGACTGCGCAGGCGCCGTGAAGAGCCAAGTCCTATTTCGGCTATTTTCGGGAAGCGTGACGCGCCATAGCCGGCCGTCAATCATGTTCCCCTCTGCCTAGGAACGCCTAAAACTTAGAAACTAAGGGATTAAACTGTGAGTACGGCGCAAAAAATAAAGGCATACTGTAGCTCGCGCTAGTATGCTGGATGGCATGGAAAAAAAATTTTTTTTTTAGGGTGAACCCCCGCTTTAAATGTAAGGGGGGTGGGGGTATCAAGCAACAGTGGTGGCAAAGTCAATACAGATATCTCAAATTTTTGGAATTTCTTGGGGCAGCCCTAAGATTAGTATGTGTCTTTATGTAGGGGGAGCACCAAATTAATAGGAGATTTCCAATAATCTAAGGCGGGGAAGCACAGTTTACAGACATCTATCTGACCCAGAACCTGGATGATAGTTAAACAAAAAATAAACTCTAACACTGCAACCCAGAGGGTATGTATTCAGGGCCAGGTCCAAATCATATGCAAATAATCTGGAGTCATCCAGACACTGCCAACAATAGAGAGGACACTGGGGATATATTTTATGCATCCTGTTTGGCGGAAGGTAAATTCTGTGAAGTAATTTAAACTGAATTAAAGTGTTGCTAAACCCAGAACCTGCATTCACTATATCTGGTCTCCCACAGTACACAGAACATGGAAATGCAATAATTTTAGTAAATATAAACTTCTAATACATCTTCTCATCAGCAATATATAGCAATCTTGTGACTTGTATCAGTCTCTGCTTAAAGCTTGGAGTTTTTGTTCTTCCCTGATCCTCTGTCTGGACAGTGATGATTGGCCCTGTGCTGATCACATTCTCTAACAAAAACACACCAAACCGAGCATGTACAACCTGACTCCTAATGCTGTGTTCTATCACGAGATGGGTTGGAGTCAGTTAACCCCCCTGAGCGGTAATCCCGAGTCTGGCTCGGGGTGGAATTTCAGGACCAAAAGCGGTAACCCCGAGCTAGACTCGGGATCGCCTCGCAGCATCCACAGGCACAAGTTACTTACCTTGTCCCTGGATCCTGCGATGCCTCCCCGCTGTGTGATTGAGCGGTGTCCTCCTCGCTCTATTCAGAGTGCCGCCGAGCTCCGTTCCCTGCAACGTTACGACGCATGGGGGAGGAGATCGGCACCAAATTTAAAAAAGTAAATAAACATAATGCATACAGTATACTGTAATCTTATAGATTACAGTACTGTATGAAAAAAATACACCCCCCCCCCTTTGTCCCTAGTGGTCTGCCCAGTGCCCTACATGCACTTTTGTATAATAAAAACTGTTATTTCTGCCTGCAAAATTGAGATTTTCCTAGCTTGTGAAGGAAAATATTAGTTATATGAAGACAGGAGGCGAGTATCTTATGCAAATCTCTCTTTACTAAAGCTCATAGCAGAAATACATAACTTTATGGTAATCTAAAATAAAAAACTCAAAAGGACTACCAATCCCAGCAGTCCCTGGGCCAACGTAGCCCCTCCCAGGCCTCAGCCTATATATGGGACTGTCTGAGGTAACCACATCCTCTTTCTTTGTGTAGATCCGAGCAATCAGGAAACGTAAGTCCGATCCTCTCTCCTTGTGATGGTCAGGGACTTCCTTATTGGCACACGATATCCGCGTCTGAAGGGAGCGAAAAGGGAAGGACCAACTGGACCGCTTCAACCGAACTGACTTCATCCCAACGGGGATCAAGGGAAAAACCGAAGCATTCTGGGCCGACCGGCCGTCGCCTTCAGGAGAAAACAGACCAACTTCAATCCAACAGGGATTGTGAGCCACTTAAAACCATCCGTATTTCAGGATCAGGACTGTAATGTTCAATAACCTGCAAGGAGAAGAGAATAATCGTAATAGGGATGGGAAGGGAGGGAAGATACTCGCCTCCTGTCTTCATATAACTAATATTTTCCTTCACAAGCTAGGAAAATCTCAATTTATATATCAGACAGGAGGCTTCGTATCTTATGCAAGTTTAAAGCAAATAACAGAATTAACAACTTATACATGCAGATAAAACCTTATAAAATTGACATGGACACATGGGCCTCCGGTCTGAAATAGAAGTTTCGAAAGGTGGACTCTGAGGACCAATCAGCCGCCCTAAGTAAGTCAGAGAGAGAGCCTCCAGAGGAGATGATTTTCGTAGCCATAGCACCCCTAGTAGAATGCGCTCCAAATAGGGAGACGTCTATGCCCGCCATTTCCATGGTGGAACGTACCCACCGTGCCAGTGTGGCGGAAGAGACTGGGTGATGGGGCTTGACGTACGAGACCAAAAGTTGGGACAAATTCGGTGGTCGAAGCACCGACGTGCATGCTTCATAAGTTTGTAAACAGCGAACTACGCAAAGTCGCGGATGAGTGGAAAAGAAGGGATAGAAGACAGATTGAATACTCGTTTTTGTCCTGCGGACCACTGAAAAACTGACTCCTTGGGGCGAGAATTGGTGCCTGGAGATGTCTAGCGCTCTTACGTCTGAGACGCGCTTGATTGAGACCAAGCAGAGTAGAACTGTGAGTTTGAAAGACAGCAGTCGTAGGGATAATCCATCGTTATCCTCCCACGAAGCAAACATGTCAAGTAACTTGGAGACGTCCCAAGTTGACTGATATCTGGGTCTAGGGGGACGTTGGAATTTAATGCCCCGCAGTACTCTACAGACCAATGGGTGTTTTCCCACAGCTAAAGAGTTAACTGGACAGTGGTATGCTGATATAGCCGAACGGTATATGTTGATGGAGCTGTAGGATTTGCCAGAATCAAATAATTCACCACCGCAGACACAGGGGCGTGTATGGGATCAACCTGTCGTTGATCACACCAACGAACCCAGAGTCGCCAGGCATACCGGTAGGTTGATCTGGTCCCGGGGGCCCAGGCCACGGCGAGGAGATCCCTAGCTGATCCTGAAAGGTTAATATCCGCTTCTGAGATCTTGAAATCAGCCATGCTAGGAGGTGGAGGTTGCCCTCCACAACTAGTGGATGGGGTTCCCCGGACGGGTTGGTCAACAGCAGTGGGAACAGGGGAATCAGTCTGGGATAGTCCACGGCCATCCCCAAGAGGAGAGGGAACCAGGGTTGTGTCGGCCACCAGGGTGTGATCAGCACAATTGTTGCCTGTTGGTTCGAGGCGCGGAGGAGAACTCTGGGTATCATCTGGAATGGGGGAAACGCATAGTGAGTTCCTTCTGGCCAAATGTGACGGAACGCCTCCACCGCGGATGCTTCTGGGTCGGGCCTCCAGCTGAAGAAATGGGGCAGCTGGTGGTTGAGGCGAGAAGCGAACAAGTCTATGTTCAACGGGCCCCAAAGACGCTCCAAAAGGCGGAATACAGAGCGATCCAGCCGCCAGTCGCTGGAGTCGACAAGGTGTCGTGAGTACCAGTCGGCTACCGTGTTGGAGATTCCTGGAATATATTCCGCGATAGGAACAATGTTGCGGGCCAAGCAAAAATGCCAGAACTCCTTCGCCAGATCTGCAAGGATCCTGGATCTGGTGCCTCCCAAGCGGTTGACGTACTGAACCGCGGCCACATTGTCCATGCGGAACAGTACACAGCAATTGGAAGCCTGTAGGATGAAGCTCTTGACGGCAAAAAATGCCGCCAACAGTTCCAACGCATTGATGTGTAACTCCGACTCGGAGGTAGACCAAGTCCCTCCTGTGGAATCTGTCCCGCAGCGAGCGCCCCAGCCGTGGCGACTCGCATCCGACTCTATGATGATGTCGGGCCCGGAATTGAAGATGGTCTTGCCGTTCCACTCGACGGCGTGGCGAAGCCACCGCTGCAATTCTTCTATTGCCTCCGGGCAGAGAGGGATCTCGTCCGCATACCTGAGGCCCTGGCGAATGTGTAAAATCTTGAGCCTCTGAAGGGCCCTGTAATGAAGTGGGGCTGGGAAGATGGCCTGGATGGATGCAGCCAAGAGCCCCACCAAGCGGGCCAGAACCCGTAAGGACAAGGAGCCTTTGCGGAGCACTGCCCTGATTTCTTTGCGAATTAGGGCCAATTTTGTTTTTGGGAGACGGAGGACAGCTTGTTTGGTGTCCACTAGGAAACCTAAGAATTCCATCACCTGGGCCGGAATTAGGATCGATTTTTCGCGGTTGATTAAGAAACCCAGTGTTTGTAGTAGGGAGACCGTCCAAGACATATGGAGGGAAACTAGGGTCTTTGAGTGCGCCATTATCAGGATATCGTCCAGATAAATAATTAGGCGTACCCCTCTGCTTCGTAGCAATGCCACCACTGGTTTCATCAACTTCGTGAAACACCATGGTGCTGACGATAGCCCGAACGGGAGGCAGGCAAACTGCCATATCTGACTCTTCCAGCGGAATCGGAGTAGGTGTTGTGACTCCGTGTGAATAGGGACGGTGAGATAGGCGTCCTTCAGGTCTATTTTCCCTAACCAGTCTCCCGGTCGTAGGAGGTCTCGGAGGCAGTGAATGCCCTCCATTTTGAAGTGTCTGTAGCAGACATGTTGGTTCAGGTTTCTTAGGTTTATTACGGGACGGAACCCGCCCCCTTTTTTCTTGACAAGGAAAAGATTGCTTATGAATCCCGGGGAACAATTTTCTACTTTTAAAATTGCCTGTTTGGACCAGAGGTCCTGAATTTCGCTCTCTATGAGAGCAACGCTGTGGCGCGTGAAATTGATAGGATGAGGGATCACATTTAACATCGGTGACGAAAGAAGTTCTACTTGGAAACCCCCGACCGTCTGCAATATCCATGGGTCTGCCGTAATCGCAGACCAGGCGTGGATAAAATATCTCAGGCGTCCCCCCACTGGTATGTGTGGTTGTGGAGTGTAGGGTATACTCACCGAATGGAGGCCGGGATCGGGTGTAACCACGTCCGCCGCGTCCGCGCCATGGTCTGCCACGGGGTGGAAAGAACGGTGCTGGTTGCGCCACTGGAACGGGGTAGGTGGGAGGAGCCTGCTGATACTGGTATTGGGGGTTTCTGTTTTGTGGCCTATAGGTGGAACCACGGCCGGCAGATTGGCCTCTACCTCTGCCGGCCCTGTTAAAAACTCTCACGGCCCCTGACTTCCTCAGTGATGTTTGGGCTTTATCAAGTCCTGAGAATAGTCCCACAAATTTATTGATGTCTTTGAGGAGGTTATCCCCAAAGAGCATACCGCCCGCTGAAGGACCGGGTTCGGTTTCGGCCAGGTGGGAGAGTTGGGGGTCTAGCCGCATTAAGATAGAGCGGCGTCTCTCGATTGAGCAGGAGGTGTTAGCCGTGCCTGCTAGGCAAATAGCCCTCTGGGCCCAGCCGCGTAGTTGTATTAGGTCCACTGGTTGATCAGAAGCGGCTGCTTGTTCTGATAAGTTCAGAATTTTAGTCAAGGGACCCATTAAATCTAGGATGCGTTCCTGGATGGATTTAAAAGACCGCTCAATCCCTTTTTTGGGGAGTTTCCCCGATTTTGCCAGATATTTGGCCAGCATGGGGTCCACCTCTGGTGTGGCCACCACCTTGTTGGGGATGGCGGGTCTAGGGCATTCGGCCCGTAGCTTGTTGCGGGCGGGTCTGTCCAGGGATTTCCTGGCCCAATGTTCTACGTATTGAGATACGTGAGGCAAGGGGGACCAATCGCCAGATCGCGGGTGAGCGATGGCGTCCGGGTGGAAAAATGGTTCCCCCAATGCATCTAAAATGACTTCTCCCTGTGCATCAGGGGTGGCATTGGAGTGAAATGCCGTATCCTCAGCATCCTGTCTGTCCTCATCAGACCCGTAATCGTCAGACTCGCTTTTCCCTGAAGCACCTGGTGAGTCCTCGTCCGAGGAATCGACATAGGAGTCAGGTTTTGTCCTTCTAGAGGACCGTTGCCTCTTAATGTCTAACTCCCTGAGGCCCAGGGGTCGGTCAGAGTCTGTTGGATGTTGAGGTTGGCAGGCCGGGGAGGGCACTGCCTGGAACACATTATTTACTTCCCCTGTCGGGGAGTCAGGTGCTGCTAAAGTGTGTTTCTGTTTGAAAGAAACCTTGCCTTTCTTATTTGGCGGTTCGCCATTTTGAGGCGGATTGATCATAGCAGGCTTAGAGGTGCGTGGTCCCTTGGACGGGATGGCCGAGGCCAGAGCCGTCTGGACAGAAATGTTAATCAGATCCTGGATCTGAGCAGCCGTCATAAACTGCGTAGTGTCAAGGGTAAAAGCCTCCCCTGCAAGGGGGGTAGTATAATTGTCTTCAGACATGAGTATATAATCACTGACCACCTCTCTATGTATATAATAATGAAGAAAAGGCAATTGTCAAACGATTTGTATATATATATATATATATATATATATACACTAAGTATATATATATATACATTAAGCTATATATACTGAAGTGAAGAAAAAGTAAGTAATTTCCCTTTAAAACTATTTATTCTATCCTTACAGACTGCTGTAAGCATAGAGGTATGTGACAAGGTTAATAGGGCTTGAGATAAGCAAGTATCTCCGGTGGGCAGAAGGGGAAAGGATGGGAGCAGTACAGCAGGACTTCCTCACCTCTACACCGGACGATCTGCACTGGCAGCGGTGTGAGGGAGAAAAGCCCGCGCTCTTCCGCGCTCTGGGGCGAAGTCTCGCGAGACTACGCTACCAGAGCGCTGATTGGATGTCGCCGAGTCCCGCCCTTCCTCCGCGTGCGAACGTGAGGGAAGAAGGGAGGAAGATGGCGCCGCCTGATGTGTAGTATCGCTGACAGGCGAAACGGCGGAGGGACAGGCGGGGGGGGAAAACAATCTGTACAGCGGACGCGTGAGGGGAACGCGTCCGCACTTACATCCGGCGAGTGTGGGGAAAGACACAGGGGAGAAAAACCTGTAAAATTACAGTACCAAGACTTACATAATGCAGGGGAAAAAACCGCATAAAAGACAATAAAATTGAAATGATGAAATAACGAATGAACAGCTGAGAGAAATGGCAGGCAGGGGGGGGGGTTCCCCACAGCCCAATATATTGATAACCGCTGTATATAGAATATATATATATTATCTAGTACTTATCTGATATGCTGCGATGAGCAGAAAGAAAGAGGATGTGGTTACCTCAGACAGTCCCATATATAGGCTGAGGCCTGGGAGGGGCTACGTTGGCCCAGGGACTGCTGGGATTGGTAGTCCTTTTGAGTTTTTTATTTTAGATTACCATAAAATTGTTATGTATTTCTGCTATGAGCTTTAGTAAAGAGAGATTTGAATAAGATACGAAGCCTCCTGTCTGATATATAACTGGAGATTGTCCATAGCAACCGAAAGTGTCCCTTTATGTCAAAAGTGGTTTTAGAGCAGCTAGAAAACAGCTATAATAAATTATAATCACTTTCAGAATTGAGCGATAGTGATTTGTGGGAAAATTTGTCATCAAAAAATTTAAAGTAATAATTTTTTTATTATTATATTATTTGTTATAATTATTTATATGTATTTATTATATTTATGATTTTGTGTTTCAAATTTTATTAAACCCGGGATGTCTACCAGACTCTTGTTTGGACAGATTTAGGATGGTGCTTTGTCTGACTGTGTGTACAGCAATCCAACCAACTTTTGGACAAAGTACAAATACGAATGCTCAAAACCAATGTTAAAAGCAAAAAACAATAGCAGAATAACCAAAGGGTGGCGGTAAAGAGCAGAAAAGAGCAAAAAAAAACGTGATGTTAGGAAACTTTTAGAAAAGTTTGCAGAAAAGTCTGACTGTGTGTATGCTATGGGTGTGGCAGGACAAATCAATTAGGACAAAAATCCAAGGGAAATTTTGTTGGATGTCCTACCGTGTGTATGAGCCTTAAGAATTACAGGCCTACAATATAAAATGCCAAATTTCCATGCAAAATAATGGTACCGCTTTCAGCACCTAAAATCTGAAATAATCATACCGCCAGGGAGGTTAAAGAAGAGGAGGATCAGAGAGCCAGGATATTTTACACAATGCAGAGGATTAACCCCTTATGGCTCTTTCACATAGGACAGATCCGTGATGATCCGCCCCGTGAACCTCCGCTTGCTCAGCGGGGATCACTCCACTGTGTAGGGACCGCCCTGTCAGATCTCTGCTCTCCCATATGGAGGGATCGGATGAACACATACCGTCTGTCCGTGTTCACCTGATCCGATCCCCAGAAGGATGGAAAAATTAGGGTTTTCCTCCTTCTGCAGAATCAGAGGATTGCGGACCCGGATGAGATCGGGTGTCAGCGGATGTTCATCCGCTGACACCCACAATCTCATAGGGACCAATGTATGTCCCTTTTTCATCCGAAAGCGGATGGATGAAAAAGCGGACATACGGTCTGCACGTGTGAAAGAGCCCTTGGGTTCCACAGTGAGTATAACAAGCATGCTTTACTGCATATACAGACTGATTTTACTGTTGTGGGTTTAGTAACACTTTAACCTGTCTCTAGTAGATACAAACTAAAGGAAGGGGTACTCCCTTATCTCTTCCCAATCCTTCCCTTCCAGATTCAAAACCTCCGCAAGCCAGGATGTATGCAGCCACTCCAATCAGAATGTGTTTGATAATCTGTCTTATTCCACTTGAAACAGTGGCTAGCCTGTGGTGTTTATGGGCACCCATACAAACACAAACAGGCAGAAAGGGTGATTATGATCTCAAATCTGGGTGTACTGTAGTTGTTGGATACAGGTTTCATGTTGCATCCTCACCCTACAATTGAGCCACCAAGTGAGTTGGATTGTGCTGTTTATCTACTGAAAGAGGGCCTGTTCTACAACATTAAAAAACATGCATTGTTATGCTCATTGTATTAATTGTACAAACGTTTAAACAAT
Organism: Rana temporaria; assembly: GCF_905171775.1. Taxonomy (NCBI): domain Eukaryota; kingdom Metazoa; phylum Chordata; class Amphibia; order Anura; family Ranidae; genus Rana; species Rana temporaria. The sequence continues at coordinate 106,959,330 of NC_053489.1, forward strand.
GGTTGCTTTCCCAAGAAAAAATAACATTATGTCCAGGTGAAGTTTTTGTCCATACATTGTCCTAGTTGACAAGACTTCTATATTCATGTAACATCTGGTAACAAAATAGATTGAGCCCTATACAGGTCATTCTCAAAAAAATTGCATATTGTGATAAAGTTCATTATTTTCTGTAATGTACTGATAAACATTAGACTTTCATATATTTTAGATTCATTACACACAACTGAAGTAGTTCAAGCCTTTTATTGTTTTAATATTGATGATTTTGGCATACAGCTCATGAAAACCCAAAATTCCTATCTCAAAAAATTAGCATATCATGAAAAGGTTCTCTAAACGAGCTCTTAACCTAATCATCTGAATCAACTAATTAACTCTAAACACCTGCAAAAGATTCCTGAGGCTTTTAAAAACTCCCAGCCTGGTTCATTACTCCAAACCGCAATCATGGGTGAGGCTGGGTTCACACTACTACACTACTTTCATCCTACTTTGCTCTGTGTTCAATGTTTCCCTATAAGAGAGTCTTGTAGCGTCCTACACAAGTCGGTCCGACTTTGAAAATGCTCCCTGTACTACTTTTGGTCCTACATTGATCCTACTTCAGGCCCATTGAATATCATTGAAGTCGGACCAAAGTAGTATCCTGTTCATGAAAGTAGGATGGATGTAGGACCAATGTAGGACGGATGTAGGACCAATGTAGCAGAGCAAAGTAGGATGAAAGTAGTGTAGTAGTGTGAACCCAGCCTAAGACTGCCGACCTGACTGCTGTCCAGAAGGCCATCATTGACACCCTCAAGCAAGAGGGTAAGACACAGAAAGAAATTTCTGAACGAATAGGCTGTTCCCGGAGTGCTGTATCAAGGCACCTCAGTGGGAAGTCTGTGGGAAGGAAAAAGTGTGGCAGAAAACGCTGCACAACGAGAAGAGATGACCAGACCCTGAGGAAGATTGTGGAGAAGGACCAATTCCAGACCTTGGGGGACCTGCGGAAGCAGTGGACTGAGTCTGGAGTAGAAACATCCAGAGCCACCGTGTACAGGCGTGTGCAGGAAATGGGCTACATGTGCCGCATTCCCCAGGTCAAGCCACTTTTAAACCAGAAACAGCGGCAGAAGCGCCTGACCTGGGCTACAGAGAAGCAACACTGGACTGTTGCTCAGTGGTCCAAATTACTTTTTTCGGATGAAAGCAAATTTTGCATGTCATTCGGTAATCAAGGTGCCAGAGTCTGGAGGAAGACTGGGGAGAGGAAAATGCCAAAATGCCTGAAGTCCAGTGTCAAGTACCCACAGTCAGTGATGGTCTGGGGTGCCATGTCAGCTGCTGGTGTTGGTCCACTGTGTTTTATCAAGGGCAGGGTGAATGCAGCTAGCTATCAGGAGATTTTGGAGCACTTCATGCTTCCATCTGCTGAAAAGCTTTATGGAGATGAAGATTTCATTTTTCAGCACGACCTGACACCTGCTCACAGTGCCAAAACCACTGGTAAATGGTTTACTGACCATGGTATTACTGTGCTCAATTGCCTGTTAACTCTCCTGACCTGAACCCCATAGAGAATCTGTGGGATATTGGGAAGAGAAAGTTGAGAGACGCAAGACCCAACACTCTGGATGAGCTTAAGGCCGCTACCAAAGCATCCTGGGCCTCCATAACACCTCAGCAGTGCCACAGGCTGATTGCCTCCATGCCACGGCGCATTGAAGCAGTCATTTCTGCAAAAGGATTCCCGACCAAGTATTGAGTGCATAACTGAACATAATTATTTGAAGGTTGACTTTTTTTATTATTAAAAACACTTTTCTTTTATTGGTCGGATGAAATATGCTAATTTTTTGAGATAGGAATTTGGGGTTTTCATGAGCTGTATGCCAAAATCATCAATATTAAAACAGTAAAAGGCTTGAACTACTTCAGTTGTGTGTAATGAATCTAAAATATATGAAAGTCTAATGTTTATCAGTACATTACAGAAAATAATGAACTTTATCACAATATGCTAATTTTTGGAGAATGACCTGTATAAAGTGTGCAACTCTAGCCATAGAGTTGCATTGATGTTGGACAGTATAACTCTAAAAGACTTGGTACAGGCTTTCCTCTATCAGTTTTTCAAAACAATATTGCATCCGGCAAATGATTTTGGATACAATGAACATAGTGACTTGCATGGTTTAACAATTTCTTTGGTTCTATTAGATTAGTAGGACTGCTTTAATGTGGAGATATGAGAAGAACCAGTGAGGAGTGGGGGGTTATACAATTATTTTACCTTGGGGGTCCCATCATGGATACAATCAGGGTCTTAAAATACAGCCTCTCTGTGGGAAACAATGACCCTTGATATACTTGAATTTGAGCCAGCTATATCAAACACATTTTAGTCCCAGATGATGTCATTTGTTAACGTATCTCAGTGTTCTTTATCAAACATGTTTTATTAATTCCTCTAGGAGTTGGATTTGTTAAGAGTTGAACTTGAAGCTTCTCAAAGACAGTTGGATGGGAAGGATGAAGCACTGAGGATTATGCAGGGCATGGTGAGTTGTAGGAGATGTCTGACTCGTAAATGCTGTGCAATTCTAAGACCCAGCAGGCACTGTTGTATACAGGGAATTCTAGTTTTGTAATAGATATAGCATGTATTTGTTTTTGTGTTTTCATTTTGCCCTATACAGACTTACACTCAAAGTAAGCGTGCAGCTTATTGTCCTCCCCCACCCCTAAAACGTTTATTTTTCACGGGGAGTTGGTACCTGTCTTGACAGGTACCTGCTCCCACAGCCTAATTTCTCGCCTAGGAGAAAGTTATGTCTCTCGCCCCACCTGCAGCCTTCTCGTGTATTGTCTCACAAGGCTGCAGGACCAGTCTCCCTGCACCACGCAGTCTCACTCATGCGCAAGGCATGTTAAATCCCCCAGGGGTCCTTGTGCACATATCATTTGTCTCCGTTAAAATCTGACAGTGGATGTTAAATAAAATGTATATTTACTGTCATTCCTGGATGCAACTCAAAGCCTAAAAATATGGGCGTTTCCAAGGGGAGGAGCTACCGCAAGGACTGAGCCCTTCCCTCTGTCCATTCTACAGCACTGCGTCTTCTTATCAATTCTGTTCAGTACACACAGGCCCAGATTCACGTAGGAGAGCGCATCTTTGTGCGGGCGTAACGTATCCTATTTACGTTACGCCTCCGCAACTTTGACAGGCAAGTGCAGTATTCACAAACCAAAGTTGCGGCGGCGTAGCGTAAATAGGCCGGCGTAAGCCCGCCTAATTCAAATGTGGAAGATGTGGGCGTGTGTTATGCAAATTTATTGTGGCCCACGTAAATGACTCTTTTTACGAACGGCGCATGCGCTGTCCGTGAAAGTATCCCAGTGCGCATGCTCGAAATTAACCCATAAAAAGCCAATGCTTTCAACGTGAACGTAAATGACGCCCAGCCCTATTCGCGAACGACTTACGCAAACGACGTAAAACGTGAAAAATTCGACGCTGTTCCGACGTGCATACCTAACATTGGTACGCCTCATAGAGCAGGGGTAACTTTACGTCGGAAAAAGCCTTACGTAAACGGTGTATCTGTACTGCGACGGCCGGGCGTACGTTCGTGAATAGGCGTATCTAGCTGATTTACATATTTCTAGGCGTAAATCGGCGTACACGCCCCTAGCGGCCAGCGTAAATATGCAGTTAAGATACAATGGCATAGGAGACTTACGCTGGTCGTATCTTATACAAATTCTGGCGTATCTGATTCTTTGAATCAGGCGCCAAGATACGACGCCTCAGACTCAGAGATACGACGGCGTATCTAGAGATACGACGGCGTATCTAGAGATACGCCGTTGTTTCTCCTACGTGAATCTGGGCCACAGAGTCCGGGCTTACAACCTGCTATTCAGGACACTGAGAGAGTGTAAACTGTCCGCTTATGTTGTGAATGATTGCAGCTGGAGAGAAGTGCTTTTATTTACATAAACACAAGCTCACAATAGCACACATCGACTGCTACACTTCTTGGATATAGCCTAGTGTAGTACCTGGCTTGTGCTATTGTCAGCTTCTGTTTTTGTGAATGAAGGCACTTCTTTCCAGCCACAAATATTTACAACACAAGCCAATTGTTTCCACTCTCTGTGTGCCCTCAAAAGCATGCTGCAGGTCTGGAATCTGTAGCATAAAGAGGAGAGATAAAGAGACAACACAGAGATGTTCCATTTGGCAGCTTAGAAATAGGGGAACAAGGACTGTTCAGGCCACAGGCCAGCAACTCTTGCTTGGATTTATATGGAGACAAGTGATTTGTGCACAGGATCCCCTGCAGGGTTTTAACAAACTTTATTTTCTTCTGCTGATAGTTCCTTAGATAGCTTCATATATGATTACATTGTTTGAAGGAAAAATTGTTTCCCATAGTATTCACTCAAATCTCCGTTTCAAATTCATAAAGTATATGACACAGAAAATTCTACTTTAAAGTGATTCAGTATTTTTCCAGGATAGGCAAAGTAACAGGTTCACTTTACAGAAGGAAGCCGCGTGTATATATTGTTTCTGTACTCACCTGTCACCACAAGAAATACTCAGTACTTCAGGGTATGGGGTCGCTGTCACTGCACAATGCCACACTTGGCGCCTGAGTTGCCAATCTGCAGGCCTGGGAGATCTCACAAGTGGATAAAGGAGTATGCATAGGTAGACTTTGATTTACTGAGCACAGCACAGTACAGATTCACAGTAAGCAAGATGGTACAGGTAAAGTTTTTCCCACTTCCTGAAAAATTAGTTGGTGCTAAAAAAAAAAGAGGTCCTATGAGCCACAAATGGCAAAGGATCTATAATCAGGACCTATATACTGTAATGCTCACAGATTACCCTGCTAATCTGTAAAATGGTTAAATTTTCTTGAAAAGAAGGATCTGCTAACATACAGCATCAGACTTGAAAGCCCTGGCAATCGCTATACAAATTAGGTTTAAAATTGCATTTTTTTTTTTTTAGGCTGTGTTTGATAAGGCAACATGTCACACCAAAGAAATGCTGCAGAAGGCAGAGGAGCATCGGAGAGCGCTTGAAAAGGTAAGTGCCGACATTTTCATACAATACCACAAACCCTGAGAACTTTTCAGCTTTGTTGATCAACAGTCTTTAAGGTCTGGTTCACACTAATGCCATTTCAGATGCAACTTGAGTTGAACAGAATTGCATGACAATGGAAATCGCAATGTTTTCAATGGTGTCCTTTCACATCAATGAGACTCGGGAGAGAAAAATTCTGGAATGAGATCCTGTGCTACTTTGGTACAATTCCAGTGCGATTTTTTTATTTATTTATTTTTTTGTCCCATAGAATCAAATTATTTTGATCATATGGAAGTTTTTTATAGTGGCACTGGCAATAATGTTTGCATGTACTCTGTATGAATTGATTTTAGTTCCCTAAATCTCTGTGCTTTTATTTATTTATTTATTTATTTATTTATTTATTTACTTATCTTCATTGGCTGCTTTCTTCCCTTGACTTTGACAGTATAGGTTTAATAATAGTAGTTTGTCACACTTAAAGCGAAGTTCCAACCACAATTAGCATTTTTTAAATGTATGGCCTTTCATCCTGCGTTTTTATAATATAAATCTGGTCACTTACTATTTTACAATCCGCCGCCGATCCGCATAGATATTCAAAAAAGATAGTTTATAAAACTATATCTACACCGTTGTCATTTTGCTTGTGGACATTGTGAAGCCTACAGGCACTTACTTCCTGGAAGTCTTGGATGGGGAGTGATAATTGGACAGCACACTGCATCCTGGGAAATGATGACACACATTTCCCAGGAGCATTAGAGGGAGATGATGTCAGAATCCTAGGTGCTTTCAAAGGCAGATTTCGTGGGACCGCATAGCAACAGGCATTTCCAGTCGTAAGCTACAGTTTAAAGCAAAATAGTTTTTTTGATGGAACCTCCACTTTAACTGGACTTATTCTGTAATGTTAATGACATTTCATAGCCTATCCAAGCCAGTTCTAATGAGTGTTAATAACACTTTAAAGTGATTGTAAAGTCTTGTTTTTGTTTTGTTTTTTCTATTAAATAACAAACATATTATACTTACCTTCTCTGGGCAGTGCATTTGCACAGAGCAGCCCAGATCAGCCCATATCCTCCTCTTCTCGGGTCCCTGTTCGGCTCTCCTGGCCCCTCCCTACGGTTGAGTGCCCCACATCAAGCAGCTTGCTATGGGGACACCCTAGCCAAGTCACAGCCCTCTGTGTCCATTCAGACACAAAGTCGTGGCAAGGCCCTGCCACGCCCCCTCTCCCATCCGATTGGCTAACTGACTTTGACAGCAGCGGGAGCCAATGGTGCCGCTGCTGTTTCTCAGCTAATCAGGAGAGAAATAATAGAAACGTAAGATGCGCTGTTAATTGTCACAAAAAAATGAAAAAAAAAAATGTAAATAGGTGTAACTATTAACACCAAGAGTGATCAAAAAGACTTTGGAACAATAAATGAAACAAAATGTGTAAAAAAAAAAAAAAAAAACACAGCATGTGGGTTTTAATGCTAAATACAGATGTGTCAATCTCATGAATACTATACATGAGAAATTAAAACAATGTTTCATAATATATGTTCACAAAAATAAATAGAAAAAAAACAAGTTGTAATGAAAAATACAGATAAAAAAAACAAGTCTGTGAATGCAGCTTCCCATATGTGTTTCCAAATGATTGATTGATTGTACTGGGAATCCACTAATCCCACATTAAGAGATATTACCACCGTGCTGAATATATAAGGTTGACTGTTTACCAGAAGGAATAATCCCACCAGTGTGATCATATACAGTGCCTTGAAAAATTATTCATACCCTTTGATATTTTCCACATTTAGTCATGTTACAACCAAAAATGTAAATGTATTTTATTGGGATTTTTATGTGATCGACAAACACAATTTGGCACATAATTGTGAAGTGAAGGGATAAATGACTTTAATTTTTTATTTTTTTTTACACATAAATAAATGAAAAGTGTGGCGTGCATTTATGTTCAGCCCCCTTTACTCTGATGCCCTGAACTAAAATCTAGTGGAACCGATTTGCCTTTAGAAGTCACCTAATTAACAAATGGAGTCCACCTGTGTGTCGTTTAATCTCTGTATAAATACAGCTGTTCTGTGAAGCCCTCAGAGGTTTGTTTGAGAACCTTAGTGAACAAAAACGTGTTTTATTCGAAAAAGTGTGTACACCAATCATATATATTAATTTAGTTTTCTACTCTGTCTATTGGAAACCAGCTAGAAGCCCTACATTTTAATCTCTATTTGTTAAGTTTCTTAAGATTGGTCATATTGGGCCAGATTCAGGTAGCAGTGCGGCGGCGTAACGTATCGTAGATACGTTACACCGCCGCAAGTTTTCATCGCAAATGCCTGATTCACAAAGCACTTGCGATGAAAACTACGCCGGCGGCTTCCGGCGTAAGCCCGCATAATTCAAAGGGGCGTGTGCCATTTAAATTAGGCGCGCTCCCGCGCCGGACCTACTGCGCATGCTCCCTTTTGAATTACCCGCCGTGCTTTGCGCGACGTGACGTCATTTTTTGGAACGGCGACACGCGTAGGGTAATTCCGTATTCCCGGACGGCTTACGCAAACGACGTTAATTTTTAAATTTCGACGCGGGAACGACGGCCATACTTTATACAGCACATACGTGTGCTGTGTAAAGTTAAGGCACCCAAAACGACGACTAACTTTGCGACGGGAAACTAGACTAGCAGCGACGTAGCGAACGCGAAAAACCGTCGTGGATCGCCGTAACTACTAATTTGCATACCCGACGCTGGTTTACGACGCAAACTCCCCCCAGCGGCGGCCGCTGTACTGCATCCCAAGATCCGACAGTGTAAAACAATTACACCTGTTGGATCTTAGGGATATCTATGCGTAACTGATTCTATGAATCAGTCGCATAGATACTCTGAGAGATACGACGGAGTATCTGAGATACTCCGTCGTATCTCCTTTGTGAATCTGGGCCATTATTTCCAACAAGTTACGGGAACCTTTGGGACAATTTGATTTCTTTTGGTACAAACGTTCATTTATTCTTCGTTTTTAGATCAAATTTTGGGTCAGATTGCTCTTTTCATATACTGTATATCAACTGGACAGACATTGTTGGAAAGTCTAGGAATCATAACTGTCGTAACTGCGTTCATTACTTTTCTGGCTGTAAAGTCTGACCTCTTGGGAGTCGGTTGGGTATACTCATCACTGCTTAGTTTTTGTGAATGTTCTTGTACAAATTAGTCTTTGGCAAAGTGCTACTAAACCTAATCAGATGGTTAATTTACATACATATATTAGTAAATGGTGGAGTATGCAGATACAGTAAGAGTACATTAAGAAAAAAAGGAACTTTCATTTGGTGTACGGTAGGAAACACAGCTAGTTAACTATCATTTTCAGGAGACCAGCATTGGAAGCTTCCAAATTCCTTTTGTGACAAGTCTACTTTGACCCCTGAGCCATAAACGAAACTAAGCTCTAATTCTGTATACTTGCCTTATATCACCCAAACCTTCACCCTTCTATCAAAATATAACCCAAACTGTCTTCTTTACTTCACCCAGGCCTCCTGCTCTTTTACTCCCTTCTCCTAATCTCACTCTTTTTAACAAACAATTTAACAAATGTTGGCACCAACACTGTCTAAGCATGTTATCTGACATGGTACTGTGTCCTACAGAGTTTATTTGAATATTGTGCACAACTACTATAGATGCAGAACAATATCTTCTCAAAATTCTTTAAAAAATTATTAGCAGCTATGCTTATCCTAAATTTGAACACATAGAAGGTGAATTCACATTGCATAGCAGAGCAGTGGGAGCAATTCACCACTCCGGCCGCTGTGCATTGCAAGCTGCACTGAGGGCATCATGCGGCTCCCTTTTTTTAATTAATTTTTTATTTTGTTTTGAACAAACTTTATGTTAAGTGTACAAAACGTACACTTGATTCACTGTGATGTCAGGCAGTGCGATGGGATCCGCTGCGCTACATGACATTGTAGTGTGATTTTGCCTGATGTGCTGTAATAAAATGCAGCATGTCTGTTTGGTTTTGAGTTTATTACCACTTTAAAGGATTGAACGTAAGGGGGTTGTAAAGGTTAATTTTTTATTTTTTTAATAGGTTCCTTTAGTGCTAGGGCATTGTTGGTTCACTTACCTTTTTCCTTTGATTTCCCTTCTAATGTTTTTTTTTCTTTGCCTGAATTTCTCACTTCCTGTTCCTCAGTAAGCTTGCCCCCATCATCCGAGCCGTTCTGACTGGGGGTTAGTCAGCCAGAACAGCTTACTGAGGAGAAACAGGAAGTGAGAAATTCAGACAAAGAAAAAAAACATTTAGAAGGTAAATCAAAGGAAAAGATTAGTGAACCAATAATGCACTAGCTTAAAGGATCCTATTTAGAAAATAAAAAACAAACCTTTACAACCCCTTTTAAAGGATTCATGTCCTCTCACCTATAAGATGAATCTTGCGCTTCTGCCAATATAACTTTTCCTCCAGGGATTACACAAGGATCCATTTGTTTGATTTAGGGGAAGCTAATGTGGTTGCTAGTTTCTACAACCCTGTTTGCTACTGAAAATAAGAGCTAGTTGTTGCTTTTATAGTTCAAGCATTATGTAGAGGCAGTTCTCACTGACATAAGCTATATCATTGATTTTGAAGCATTCATTACCTCCCAAGGCTGGCAAAGCATACTCTGCTAGGTTTGATCTGCCAGTTAATGTTTGCTGATAGATTAGTGATAACTAAAAATAACTTGCACTTCCCATTAGTCCCTTTTTACGCAGTGAAAGAGAGAATGATCAACATGTTTTGAATCGCGTATGTGACTTCCAGCACAGGGAATAATCATCCTATGGTCTGATCATTTGTGTTCAAATGGCCAGATGTTTTTGTATGATCAACTGCTGTTTTAGGCTACAACACTTTGCAATAACGGCACATACTAATTTGTAAAGTGTAAAGGTAAAACGACTGAATCCAATACACAGTTAGGTCACTGCCCTCGGGTAAAAGTTCTGGATCCGACACATATTCGGGAGCTTTTAGCAAACCATCTAAAGGTAGTCTAGTTCCAATACTGAATATTACTCCTAATGCTATATCGGACTATGGTCTGTTCCCTCAACAATCTCAGGAAGTTCATATTACCTTGATCCCAAAAGACCAAAAAGATCCTATTCGGTGCTCAAGCTATAGACATATAAACCTTGATAATGTGGACCTAAAGATATGCGCAAAATACTCAAACCTTGTATTCTCACTCTGATTGTTGTGAAGCGATCCATCCCTTGTGAGACCTCTATGTCTGGCCTGTATAAGCACATATAATCACTGAGGACAATCCTCATCAGACAGGTTGAACTCACCAAGTACCGATTCTATTCACAGAGGCGCTTTATTCCGGACATCGGGTTACAGCAGATGACGGGATACAACGGATGAATAGGTTGTGATACTTATGCGGTCAAAAGATGATATTGTCTGTAGCTTACTATGCAGAATACACGTGCCCTGTTACATATGGCCTGTTAGCTGCCTCCATTACACAGGAAGTACCAAACACAGGGAGAAGGGGTGGAGCATTGCATACAAAGGAAGTATGTCATAACATCAGGGAAGAAACATGGAAAACAAATGCATTACCATAAAGGTGACTAGATGGCAGCATGTGAACCAAACATAACGTTCATAGAAAAATGGTTCAGAGTAACAATATATTCAAATTCTATGCCCCATTGGGGCGGCACACCTTGGTTTCATTACCGTCGCAAAACTCGTGACAATACTATCAAAACACTTTACCTCATCGCTGTAGACAAAAATATGCCAACTGTCATTGGATGATGATCTTATTCTTTATGTATTAAACCACAAGAGTGTGTTCCCCTCCATCTTAAAAAAAAAAAAATAAAACAGTTTGGACACCCAACCACCTTTAACAATAATCCCACACAATCACAATGCCGAAATGTCTTTTTTGAAACCTCAAGATGGTGACTCTTTTTTTAAAAGCTGCTTTTCCATTTGGATGGGTACCCAACTCAATTAATACCTAAGCATACACATCCCCGAACACATGGACAAACTATATGAACTCAATCTTCTAACCATACTAGCTTCTACCCAATGCAGGCTGCTCTCCTTGGCCACGAAGAAGCCTTCTTGATTGGGGAGGATGTTCCTCTACAAAATGGATCTTCTATCATGCTTCCTATACCTCTTTCAGACCCTAATCATTTAAATCTTTGAGGACAACCCCACCCATCTTTGGCTATGATCTCCAGCCCATTTATGGCATGATATTCTGCCAAACAAAAGCTGGAGGGTGGATGGGGTCTCCAACATCTTGAACATTACCATACAGTGGCAGTCCTCAGCCAGAATACTGATTGTTTTATCCACACGCAGTCTAAACATTGGGTTACCATCGAACAGCATAGAACTCTTTTACTACTTGCATCCCTTCCCTGGGTCCAACCAACACATCACCCACCCACATACAACCTCCCTTCCTTGGCTGCAGTGCTTCTAGGTATGCAATTCATAAATATAAAATTTCATCCCACGTAGGTCCTCTAACCCCAATGCTAGGCAATCCAGAATTTCCTCCAGGATTGACGTGCAACAGATTCTTAATCTGGAATACAACTAAATTATCTCAGATTAGACAGTCCATATGTTTATCAGGCCTCAAAACATTGACAGTTATGTCTTTAGCAGTACATGCAACTTAAACTATGTCCATACATACATGACACATACAGAGACTTAATCCCTTTTCGATTCTTTATTTTTCAATAATTCTGACTTCTCATATGTTGTATCTCAGCTCTGTAATTTCCTCCTGACACATGCATTTCCTAACCAATCTTGTTAGATTGGAAGAGGAAATTGGGACACCCCATCTGGGAGAAATCCTTTTTGTTCTGCCTTTTTTTTTTTTTTTAAGTTGAACAAAGGTTTTTATTAAACACAGTGGGCTAGATTCAGGTAGGGCGACGTAAAATTGGGCAGGCGTAGCGTATGTTGTTTACGCTATGCCGCCGCAATTTAGAGAGGCAAGTGTAGTATTCACATAGCACTTCCTCCGTAAGTTGCAGCGGCGTAGCGTAAATCTGCCGGCGTAAGCGCGCCAAATTCAAATTGTCAAGTAGTGGGCGTGTTTCATGTAAATAAAACATGACCCCATGTAAATGACGTTTCTCACAAACGGCTCATGCGCCGGCGGTGAACGTATCCCAGTGCGCATGCTCCTAATCACGTTGAAAAAAGTCAATGCTTTAGACGTGAACGTAATTTACGCAAAGCCCTATTCGCGAACGACTTGCGCAAACAATGTAAAATTTTTAAAATTTGACGCGGGAACGACGTCCATACTTAACATTGGCTATGCCTCATATAGCAGGAGTAATGTTACGCCAGAAAAAGCCATATGCAAATGACGTAAAAAAATCCGCCGGGCGCACGTACGTTTCTGAATCAGCGTATCCAGCTCATTTGCATATTCTACGCTGAAATCGACGGAAGTGCCACCTAGTGGCCAGCGTAAATATGCACCCTAAGGAGACTTGCGCCGCTCGTATCTTGGCCTAATTTAAGCGTATCTGGTTTCCAGAATACGCTTAAATTTACGACGGCGTAGATTCAGAGTTACGACGGCGTATCTACTGATACGCCGGCGTAACTCTCTATGAATCTAGCCCAGTGCATACAAATCAGACACAAGAACATACATGTGAAGGAATCATTCAAAAAGTAACAGTACATGTCATACAGTGCAATATACAATTCGACTATCAAATGTTGGCAATCAATATAAGTGGATACATGTGACATCATAAAGAGATGATGTGACGTTGGTACAGTCTACCGCATTTGTTGGAGGCATCTGTCTCATGTTCACGTGCAAGTGTCAGAGTCCTGCAACCACCAGTCCCATATTTTATTATATTTGGCAGGACACCCCCTATTAATATAGATACATTTTTTGTAGGGCAAGGTCATGTTAATTGCCCCCTTCCACTCCATCAAATTGGGAGGCACTGGCCTCATCCATTTCCTGGCTATGAGTTTTTTGGCAGAGAATAGTGTTTCTTAAAGAAATATTTTTGTTCTGACTTTTAATTCAAGCATACCCAGTCAAACTCAAGAGAGGAGTCACAAGCTACTAACCAGGTGGTTTATATGCCCTTTTATGTTGCGTAAGATGTTCCTATTGATTCTGGAGCAGTGCTGGAGATGTGAGGGATACCATGCTACACATTTGGTGGTTCTGTCCACTAGAGCTGCATGATTCTGGCTAAAATGAGAATCACGTGTTGTTTTTTTTTTTTTTTTTTGCTTGGACGACAGATCACGATTCTCTAGACGCAGCATCATCTTTCACATTAAAACAAAAAAAAAATTGGGCTAACTTTACTGTTTGTTTTTTTTATTCATTGAAGTTTTCCCAAAAAATTGCATTTGAAAACCACTGGGCAAATACATTGTGACATAAAATATTGCAGCAATTGCCATTTTATTCCCTAGGGTCTCTGCTAAAATATATATAATGTTTGGGGGTTCCAAGTAATTTTCTAGCAAAAAATATTGATTTTATCTTAAACAAGTGTCAGAAAAAGATTTGGACTTTAAGGGCCCTTTCACACGGAGCGGATCAGTAATGATCCGCTCCGTGTGTCCGCTTTGCTCAGCGGGGATCCTCCGTAAAATCCCCGCTGAGCTGGCAGCTGACAGAGCGGTCCCCGCACACTGTGCAGGGACCACCCTGTGTTTCCTTCGCTCTCCCCTATGGGGGATTAGACAAACACAGACCGTATGTCCGTATTCATCCGATCCGATCTGGCAGACGGAAGAAAAATAGGATTTCTTCCGTCTGCAAATGTGGATCTTTGCGGAGGCGGACAAATTACGGGTGTCAGCGGATGAACATGTATGTCCCGTTTTCATCCGCAAATAGACGGATAAAAATGTGGACATACGGTCCGCTAGTGTGAAAGGGCCCTAAGTGGTTAACCTTCCTGCATTTATGCTCTAAGAAGGAAATTGGATACAATGTTTCATGTTAAAAAAACTTGGCAGACTGCCCGACTTTTTCTTTTGACAGCTGAGTGAGCAGATACATTCTCTCCACTTGTTATATGGAAGAATCGGCAAACTCTGCATTGGAGATCGTCAGGGGGGTTAAATCGAGATCACAATTTTTTTTAACGATTAATTGTGCAGCTCTACTGTCCACAAATTAGACCATACTGGAGATTTATTTTACAGCCTTCTCACCAATAGAGGTTCCACATGGCCAGAGACTCAACAGGCAGCGCTACTATCCATCTTCCCTGGATCAGCTACTAGGGTCAAGAAGGGTCACCTTAGATTCCTCCTATCTGCTGGCCAAGCCCTGATCCCCAGACATTGGAGGCCATTAACAATTCCCAGTATTGGAGAGTGGGTTGACAAGCTTAATCATATTATGTGGATAGAGGAACTGGCAGCCAGTTTTTAGGAAGGCAGGAATGCCACATGAGGTTTATGGAAACATGGTATAATTGGATTGATTTCTCTACTTCAACTAAACTTCAGTCCTTCCTCTGTCTACTACAGTTGGCTAATATTGATACACCAGGAAACTAATAGGCCGTCTGCCGACCATATACCCTCCCTCTTTTCTTTTCATGTTTCCTCTTTTTATCCCTTTTATTCTTTCTTCTTCATATTTTCTGGCTCACTCCCATCATTCTTTATCCACCCGAGGTGATGGAGACGATAGGTGCCTTAGCATATGTAGGGGTCATAAGATACAGTCGCATGGTTACATTTGCCTTTTAAGCTGCTTTATAATCATTAGGAAATGTTCTTCATGAAACAAAAGTTTTCTGATAGATCTCTGTGGCTTCATATGACTAATGATTAGGGTTATCCCGATACCGAGCATTTTCCCGAGTACTTGTACTCGGGTAAATGCTCCTGATGCTTCACCTGATACCTGCACAGTCAGTGGTGATCGGTGCGTGGGGGAGTTACAAGCTTCTCCCCCCGTGGCTTTCAGCTGCTTTGGTGAAATCTGTACAGCGGTAATTGGTGCTTGTACCTCCACCCCACACACGATGACCGCTGACTGTCCCCGCATACTCCTCCAGTCCCCCCTCCATGCCCCCTCTGTTCTGCTATCCCCCTCCTTTTATCCTCAGTGTCCCCCTCTGTTCTGCTGCTGTGCCCCTCCAGTTTTCCTCCATGTCCCCCTCCAGTTTTCCTCCATGTCCCCCTCCAGTTTTCCTCCATGTCCCCCTCCAGTTTTCCTCCATGTCCCCCTCCGTTCTCCTTACCCTCTCCATGTCCTCCTCCTTCCTTTTCTGTATGAACAGAGTCAGTGATCACTGACTCTGTCCATTCACATAACTGATACATTGTAACCTCCTGTGATTACAATGTCTCAGTTTATGAATGGAGAGGAGCCGCTGTCTTCTCACCATTCATTTTAAGTGCCGCTGAGCCTGCAGAGAAAGGGACTGGGGAATCTCTATCCGTGGTCGCTTTCTCTGCTGTTTGGATGCTTGAACTTGTTTCCAGCAAGATGGAAGAATAAACCAAATTTTTTGTTTTCAACCGTCTTCGGCTGTTTCTCTGTATCGTTCAGTGTGTAGTGAACCCATCCAGGGGGTCACACACCCCTGCTACCGAGCTTACCCCTAACTAATATATATATATATATATATATATATATATATATATATATATATATATATATATATATATATATATATATATATATATATATATATATATATATATATATATATATATATATATATATATATATATATATATATATATATATATATATATCTATATATAAATATATATATATAAATATAAATTTCTCTCTATCTTAATTCTTGCTATGAATGCTTTGCTTCTCTATTGTTGGTTCATAGAATCTTGTGTACCTAAAAACCCTTGGAAGAAGAATTCATTCCGAAACATTTCGGGTTATAACACGGTATCCCCTTAGCTGGTCCATGTTGGGCTTGCTATGTAGGGTATATCCCGCAGTTGTGGGTACTCTCAAATTCGTTTTTTTTGTGTTTTTATATGAGTGTTTTTATACCTTTTTATACTATGTCAGTACTGCATTTTGTATTCGTGTTTTATGGACTACCTTCTGGTTATATGATTATATATTAATAAATTGGCATTAACATTTTAACTACATTACCTGTTTACTTCCTCAAAGTCCCTGTAGTGTTCTCCTGCTGCTAAATGCATGCATTATATTTTCTCTGTTTGCTAATTGGGATGGTAGCAGTTCTTTTTCATTTCACTCAGCTTTTGCTTCTCTATAACATCTGGCACTCCTGCACATAGAGCTTTGAGTTTACTGGTCCTTGATAAGGATGTATGTAATGAATTAAACGTCAGACAGAGCATATAGAGTGTGATATTGGGCTTATCAACACAGAAAACAAATACAATCTATTATACTGTGATGTTTCACACGACCCATAGCACTGACGCTGTTAATCTCTACTAACGCTTGTGTGTATTTGCAGGAGATAAATGTGTTACAGTGGGAAATGGAGTTTGACCAGGTGAGGTTGAAAAACCTGGAGGAGTCCTGGAAGGGGAAATATGAACGGTAGGTCCATTTAAAGGGCTCAGCGATTTTGCAAGACGAAAATTTAACTTTACTAGAAGTCCACCTTCTTCTACTTGGATCCACTTAAAAAAAAAAGTTTGCCTTTTAGATACTTTTAAGGTTTTGGATAGCATAGAGAGGGATTAGAGCACTTGCCAGGTTTTTATTGCTGCCTGTAATAAAGGGTTACACTTTATTACTTATCATTTGTTTGCTAAGTTCCTATGCTTAACCTTTAAGATATGTACATTGGTGCAATAATTCAAAGAACTCAAAAACTTACTTAGTTTGGTTAAAGTGGATGTAAACCCAAAACTTTGTTTTTAAATCTTTGCTGTCACAATGTAGAGTATAAGATTTCCAGTTAATCCATCCCTGAGCAATCCTCTTTTATTGTTCAGTGAAATAAAACGGACTTACAGAGAAAAACCTTAGTCTGTTCCGCCCCCTTGCTGTGAGTGACGGGTTATTTACATATCTCATGCACTAGCCTGGAGACGGGCATTATTTTTTAATTCCCACCCCTACTCCTTTTCTGAAGTCATGTGGTTACTTTTCTGGATTTTGACTGGATGTTACTGATCATAGCAGAATTTCGTGTAAGGGGAGTGTAAAGGCGGGTGGGGAGTCTACTGACATCACGACTCCACCCACCGAGCTCCAGACAACAGACCCACCCACATAATCTGCAGTTTTTCAGTTCTTATAACAGACAGAGGAGAGACATTTGACAGGTGTGGATACATGCAGGAGGCATCTATATCCTTATACATCAGCACTATGGCAGTAGTTTAGCAAGGATGAGAGTGGCTTTACATCCACTTTAAAGATTTATTACAGATGATAAAGTGGATACATGCAGCATCATTCAAGTCCAGGGGAGCCAATAATTGAATTCAAAATTACTAGAAGCGACAATCCTCTTTTCCCATGCACTGTCGAAGCCCTAGGTGAACTCAACTAGTCTTTGTCTTCCACCTATATACTGTATAAACCTTTCATATTGAGGGGCCTCCTGTCTCTGAAATACAGTGGGTATAGAAAAGAATCGTCCCTCTTTAAAATAATTTGTTGCTTTGCAGCCTGAAACGAAGACAGACAGTTTTTATTTTATCCAGCTGTATTTACTCAGTGAAACTCATACCATCCAAGTGAAAGATAGAACACCAACATGTCAGAAAAAAATCATTGAGTTGGAAAAAGGATCACCCCCTTGTGTCACAAACTTTGGTCTGTCACTTGAACAGAAATGGAGGTAAAATCTTCCAATGGGGACACTTGATCTAGTTTCTTCAGCCCCGGAAGGTTTTACCCCCTTAAAGATCAGGCCACTTTTTGCGATGCTGCACTGCATTACTTAGTGAAACGCTGTACCCAAATTAATTTATGTCCTTTCCCCCCCCCCCCCCCCCCCCCCCCACAAATCGAGCTTTCTTTTGGTGGTATTTGATCACCTTTCCGTTTTTTTTTTTTGTTTTTTATGTATGTTTTTTTTTTTTGCGCTATAAACAAAAAAATAGCACCAATTTAAAAATGTGTATATATTTTTTCTTTCTGCTATAAAACGTACCCAATAAAATAATGAAAAGAATCAAATTTCTTCATCAATTTAGGCCAATGTGTATTCTGCTACATATTTTTGGTAAAAAAAAAAATCCCAATAAGCGTATATTGATTGGTTTGCGCAAATGTTGTAGCGTCTACAAAGTAGGGGATATATTTATGGCATTTTTATTTATTTTACTTGTAATGGCGGTGATCAGTGATTTTTAGGACTGCGACATTGCGGCCGACAGATACACCTAGCTGACATTTTTGACACTTTATTGGGGAACCAGGGACATTATTACAGTGATAAAAAATATGCACTGACATTGTATAAATGACACTGGCAGAGAAGGGGTTACCATCGGGGTGTTCAAAGGGCTAAGTGTATTCCCTAATTGTGCTTTCTTTCTGTGGGGGGGGGGGGGGTGGGCTCACTTCATGGACCATGTGATCCGTGTTCTTGATTAGCAGAAACTCTAGATCAGTGTCCATGCCTGACAGCACAGTGGTCTGCTTGTTTTGCATTGGCAGACCGCCATTCTGTCTCTGTGGGGAGCGATGTTTAATGCCGACGGATTGGATCCCCCTGTGGGCAATCGGCACGCCCCCCCCCCCCCCAGTGGCTATTGACAAAGTCGCGTACAGGTACGTGATTTTGCGCAATAGAGCCGCCTTGCCACAGTATATGGACAGCAGGTGGCCGGGAAGTGGCTAGAGACATCCTGGAATTCCCTCACTTCCCGTTTTCCTGATGGAACAGGAAGTGAAGGGAAATCTCTCCAATAAGACAAACCTGGCAAAATATCTAAAAGGGTTCTAGCCATCCCTTACTCAACCAAAAAAAAATTAAGAAAACATTATTTTTTTCCTTTATGTTCTACTTTAAGGATTCAGTTTTTTCATTTCATATTGTTTCTGTTTGTAGTATTTTACAAATAAAATGGAAGCTTTCCAGTTTAAGAGTAGCTAGAAAGGTGTGCAGTGGGAAGGGTCACACAAAATTCACCAACACTCAGGTTCAACAGGTCCTAATTGTAGCCTAGTAGTACTATTTTAAATTTACAAAGAACATGGGTCTGTTGTGAACATTTTCTAATGTGTGCAGAATCTATTGTGCTGCCCTACCATAGTCTATGGGAGTATTGCCACTGAAACCTATGTGTTAAATAGCAGAGTATATATAACTGGAAGGTACCCAATTCCTCTCTATTGTGCAGTGAAAATAACCTTTTTCTTTATTTTTTGTTGTGTTTAGTGCACTAAACGCAGCTAAAAAGAGAACATTAAAGTCGCTTCATCGGTTTACAACTTGTAAGGTTGACCAATTTGAGTAATATTCTTTGTATAAGGCCCCTGTCACACAGGCGCCCTCCATTTCCCTCATTAGGGGATCCATAGGTTTATTTCCTACTTGGTCAGAAAGAATACAGATTTGGTATCTGTGTCCATTCTATTTTTTCCTCTATCTTGTGATGAAGTAAAAAAAAAAAAAGGCCATGTATCCACCATGGCGGTCAGATGTAAACAGATGTGCATAAGCCTATATCTACCCATATAAATTCAGGCCCTCAAAAGTTGATCTGCATGCAAACTTATACAGTTCAGTCCAATTAACTAAACTGACTGGTATGTAAATGGAAGAAAAGGAATGCACATCCTCTTACATCCAGCCACACATAGAGATTCATTGCAGTCCATTTTTGTAACATCATATCACTGATCTAGACTGACAGAACACCCATGTGAAAGGGGCCTAATACAGAATCCCTTTGTACTCCGTCCTGCATACTAATCAAGGGGACCTGTTAAATCTGGTTCTGTTTTTTTTTTAAATATAACAATTTAAGCTTACATTGTACATTAAAGGGTATTGCCTCAATAACCAATATAGTATGTAGGGATAGGTACCATCATCCTATAGTTAGATAGTGAAAGGGAAAGGAAGTTGTCAAGGGCTACTCCAAGTATTGCCCTAAGACGCCAATGGTGTGTAGGGTACCGAGGTGGTCCTCAACACCATTGGCGTCTTGGGGCAATACTTGGAGTAGCCCTTGACAACTTACTTTGCCTTTCACTTACATTGTACAGCATTGTTGACCATATTTTCAACAATAACATTGCTTCATGGAACAATATTTGGCAAATGTACAAAAGTGTTTGATCCAATGACTTACCATTCAATATACAAGTTCCCCTCTGATGCAAAGGCTTGTGAAAGTCTTATCACATATAATACACATAAGTCCTTTCTCTGTGACAGCTATGGTTTTACATTTGTGTAGAACATTTCACATAAAATGATTTTTACAAAAGAACATCGTCTGATTTTGATGTCCTTCTTTCAGGGTACATTGTGAAAACACAGCTCTGAAAGAGAGCCTGGCATTGCAGACCAATGAAGTAAAAGCCCTAAAAGCTGAAAATACAAGTAAGACTCTTGGCTTTACATTAAACAAAACAAATGTTTTGTGATTGCTTTCCTTTTTACTAGGGGCTTGGTATTGCCTGATCAGTAATAGAAGTTCCAATTTTTTGGGGAATAAGTCACCTAATGCACTTTAAAATGACATTACCACAATAATACACTATCGCCTTCGTTATCCTTTATATTTTTTTGTTCATTTGTGTCCTTTTGATGAAAATGCAATCACTGGTTAGAATAATGGCTTAAAGCCTAACTCCATGTTTAGGCTGCATTCACACCTAAGCGACAAAACGCCCGACGCGGGACGCTTCTGTCGCTAGAGGGGAGAATTCCCATTGCCGTCTATGGAGATGGTTCACATCTCATAGACGCGCAACGCCTGTCGCCTGAAAAAAAGTCCCGGACCCTTTTTTTCACGCGACAGGCGCGTTTTCCCATAGACAGCAATGGGAATACTTTAGAAAAAAAAAAAAAAAAAAAGAAACATTTGTAATCGCGGCAAATCTGCCGCTACACGCGTACGCGGCTGTCGCTTAGGTGTGAATGCAGCCTTAAAGTCCCATTAAAGACTTTGTTCACACGGGTGAGTTCGGGTGCATGCACCCACACGTATGTAGCTGAGGCTAGCTGATCGGTATCGGTACTGATACTGAGCATTTGCAGGAGTACTTGTACTCCCGCAAATGCCCCCGATGCCAGATCCGATACTACAGCCACCGCCGCCCCCGCAATGCCGCCGCTTACCGCAACGCCGCCGCCTAGTTAATCAGCGTGCAGGGAACATTACAGCTTTCATTTGAATAGCTGTGTGTTCCCCGCCGCGCCGCGTATAGACACTCTCCCTTGCTCGGGATTGGACGGGTGATCTGTCTGTCAAAGTGCAGATCACCTGTCCAATCCCGAGCAAGGGGGAGTGTCTATGCGCGGCGGGGAACACACTGCTATTCAAATGAAAGCTGTAATGTTCCCCGCATGCTGATTAACTAGGCGGCGGCGGCATCTAGGTATGGGGAGACATGGCTGCATATGTGGGGGGACACGGCTGCATCTGTGGGGGGACACGGCTGCATCTGTGGGGGGACACGGCTGCATCTGTGGGGGACATGGCTGCATCTGTGGGGGACATGGCTGCATTTGGGGACACATTTAAAAAAAAGTATCGGTATTCGGTATCGGCAAGTACTTGAAAAAAGTATCGGTACTTGTACTCGGTCCTAAAAAAGTGGTATCGGGACAACCCTACTTACCAGCCAGCCTGAGTCTGACCTTGTTTACGTATTTTCCATTTCTTTGTCTTATATTGCATTTACTCCTGTTGTCTCCCCTCTCCAGTTATAAGTCAGCAGTGTCAGGAGCTGCTTTCAATGCTCGATGTGAAAGAGCAGAAAATGTTCCAGGACAATGTGTCTCTTGATAAAAGTGGCCTGGCAGAGGTAACTGCACTTGAAGTAAGTCTTCTGTTATGAATAGATTTTTTAACTAACTTGTCTGTCTTAGTCATAATCACAGCATTGACGCAACTTTTCCATGCATGTGTGAATCATTTATTTTTGGAAACAGAAGGAAATTTTATCAGAGTGAATCGGGCTGATTTTCAGTAACAAATGTTAAAGTGGAATTTCAGCCAAGACGTTTTTTTCGTTTTTGATAGAATGATGAAGGGTTAGAGATGCTTGTCAGATTTTTATTTCAGTTTGTGCTCCTATTATGAAGATTTCCCCACACTTCCTGTCAGGAAACACAACAGGAAGTGAGATAGAAGCTACCACAATGAGGGGGGAAAA
The DNA here is from genome assembly GCF_905171775.1 of Rana temporaria. NCBI lineage: Eukaryota > Metazoa > Chordata > Amphibia > Anura > Ranidae > Rana > Rana temporaria. The sequence goes on from NC_053489.1 coordinate 106,981,828, forward strand.
CCCAGCTTTGGCAGTTTTCACCAGAACAGGTGTCTACATTGGGAGATTTCACCTCATCTTCTCTACTTGTAACGCCTATCAAGATTTTGTTTCCCTTTTGCTTGCTGTCCCAATGGCATACATTGCCTATACTGGAAATGTGTTAAAATCTCTCTAATGGGAGATGCAAAGATTGCCATAAAAAAAAACGTGACCCTCCTTGAAAAAAACAACTCTTATGCCGCGTACACACGATCGTTTTTCGGCATGAAAAACAAACGTTGTTTTTCAGCATGTCCAAAAAACAAAGTATTTCGAACTTCATCATTAAAAACGATGTTGCTCACACACCATCGTTTTAGAAAAATTATGAACAAAGCGCGGTGACGTAAGACGGCACTCTAAAGGGGAAGTTCTATTCGCCTTTGGGCTGCTTTTTAGATGACTCCTTGTTAGTAAAAGACGATTTTCGCTTTTTTGTCTGTCACAGCGTGATGAATGTGCTTGCTCCATTATGAATGGTAGTTTTACCTGAACGAGCGCTCCTGTCTCATAACTTGCTTCTGGGCATGCGTGGGTTTAAAACGTTGTTTTTGCCCACACACGATCATTTTTTACAACCCGAAAAACAACATTTTTTAAAATGACGTTAAAAAATGCAGCATGTTCGAATTTTTTTTTGTCGTTTTTCAGAAGCCGAAAAACGATGTGAAGCCCATACACGATCATTTTAAATTACGTTTTTAAAAACGTTGTTTTTTTTTTAATGCCGAAAAATGATCGTGTGTACGCGGCATGACGAGAAACATTTTTTTTTTTAATTGTTCGTTAAAAACGATCGTGTGAGGGCTCCAGAGCATTTTTCTCATCGAGAAAAATGGGCATTAAACATTTAAAACGTGCTCCTATTTTTTTCTCGTCGTTTTTCATGCCGTCGTTTTCGTCGTGAAAAACGTTTGTGTGTACACTTTGACGGGGGGAAAAAACACGCATGCTCAGAAGCAAGTTATGAGACAGGAAATTAGCATAATCAGCCCAAAGGGTGGCGCCATTTGAATGGAACTTCCCCTTTATAGTGCCGTTGTACTTGTTGTACATCACCGCGCTATGCTCAAGCATTTTTTATCACGATCGTGTGTATGCAAGGCAAGTTTGAGGAGTCGCGTCGAGAAAAACGTTGCTTTTTTTTTCCATGACATGAAAAACTGTCGTGTGTACGCGGTATTACTCGTTCCATAAATAGAAAAGTATCGTCTGGAATTCCTCTTTAACCGCAACATTTTTTTTCCAATGAACTTGTACTTTTTTTTTCTGCCCACTTAAAGGCTCTGAAATGGTATGCATGCTTTAATATTTGCCGCATTATCATTTTTTCTTATTATTATTGCAGGTACTTGTATAGCGCCATCAATTTACTCAGCGCATTACATATATATTGTACATTCACATCAGTCCCTACTCTCAAGGAACTTACAACCTAAGGTCCCTAACACGCATGCATACATACTAGGGCCAATTTAGACAATTAACCTACCAGCATGTCTTTGTGGGAGATAGCCGGAGTACCTGGAGGAAATCCATGCAGGCCCAGGAAGAACATGCAAACTCCAGGCAGATGGTGTCATGGTCGGGATTCAACCCTTTATCTAATACATAGTCTGCAAAGCAAGGGGTCATTCACATCAAAAGCTGCTACATGACTGAACCTCTCTCAGCCTTTCATTTAAAGTGTATCTAAACCCAAGTTTAAAAATGTAATAATGTCTATTGAAGCTTACTCATCCTTAGGGATGTTGACTACATTTTTTTTTGTCAAGTCTTTTTCTCTTTCATTTCACCTTGTGATTTCTGCTAGTAACACACTTGTAACACACTTCATGTTCTAGAATGATAATGATCACTTACTGTAACAGATATATGGAGGAGCATTGTCATCCTAGGACAGAAAGTGTAAATTAGAGCCCCTTCCCTCATTCTCATCCCCATAATATGGTGGGGAGGTGCTCTGTAGTCAATGGCTAAACAAGTGGGCAGGACTGAGAGCACAGGAAGCTATTAGCTCATTTGATAGATATTAAACAGACCAAAAGAGAGCAAGAAATTGATTATTAGGGTTTACCAACACTTTTACTCCCTTATTAAAATTTACAACAGTGAAAATGTATTTTATATAATCTTCCTTAAAGGCAGTGCCTGGGGAAAAAAGCATATGCAGTGCATCTCTGCTACACATGTACACTTTCAGCATGTGAAAAAAGAAACACAAGGGACATAACTGACAGTCAGTAGGATTTAAAAAAATAACAGGTGCTCCACTAGTGCTCAGTTCAAGTGCCCCACATGGATGTGCATTCACCCCGGATGTGGAGCAGCTATTTCTAGTATGGTCACTTGCGCTTGTGAGGAATCCACTGCTGGGTGATGTTCTAGATCACAGGTGTCAAACGCAAGGCCCACGGGCCGAATCCGGCCCTACAGGCCATTTCACGTGGCAGTCGCACCTCTCACAGCTGCAGGAGAGCTCTGGTCCTCCTCCAGACCCTTACTTTCTGCTTTCAAGCAATGCATCCACCTTCTTCCCAGCAAAAGGAAAAGGGGGTGCACCGTGATGTAAGGGAGAGTAGGAGACTCCACTTCTGATGGTGGGGTGACTCTTGACATCTAATGTAAGTGGAGGGGATGCGCTAATCTTACAGATGCAACCGGCCCTTTTGACGGCAATCATAATGCTGATGCGGCCCACGGTTAAGTTGAGTTTGACACCCCTGTTCTAGATGGTGGCTCCATTTAAAGGGTTAATCACAAGGTCTCCTATTGCTATTGGGATCTCTTTTATTGGTAGGGGAACCACCCCTTAAGGCAAAAAAAAACCTTGCTGAATAGGTTCTCGGATGGTATTATGCAGGAAAAAACACAATGGGGAGTTCCAATTGGTGAAAAACTGTAGGTTTATTAAAATAGATGAGAAACAAAGGTGAAAAACACACACATTTTATGATGCCTAAAACCTGGAATCCGGCGTGTACAGCATGGTTTTTATGTCATTTGCTCCAGCCAGCCTATAATGCGTGCTGAAATCTACAGCAACTCGTGGGCGGAAGTGATGTTTGGAGGCTTGATCACCGCAACATCACTTCCGCCCACGACGTGAGCAGTAGAACTGAGCACTAATGGAGCACCTGTCTATTTTGAAGATTTAAGCATGAGCACTTTATCACTTTATGGGACTTGTATACCTTGTATACTTTGTATTTCAGATTGCAGCAGTATATGATATTCTAGCATGATGTACGATTATGTTCAATCAGTAAAATGTGTCTCTTCCTCAAAGTGACACTAAGGCCCAGATTCTCAAATGACTTACGACGGCCCAGCGTAGCGCCATGTACGCCGTCGTAAGTCCGAATGAGAGCCGTCTTATCTATGCGGCTGATTCTTACGCATAAATTTGGCTAAGATACGAGCGGCTTAAGTCTCTTACACCGTCGTATCTTAGGGTGCATATTTACGCTGGCCGCTAGGTGGCGCTTCCGTAGATTTCCGTGTCGAATATGCTAATGAGCTAGATACGCCAATTCACGAACGTACATGCGCCCGGCGTATCAAGACACGTAGTTTACGTAAGACATACGCCGGTGTAAAGTTACCACTCATAAAACAGGGGTAAGTCGTGTTAGGTGTGGACGTCGGAACAGCGTCGTGTTTTACGTCGTTTGAGTAAGTCGTCCGTGAATGGGGCTGGACGTAAGTTACGTTCACGTCGACTAGGCATTGAGCGGGCGTAATTTTATTTGAAAATTTGACGTGATACTGAGCATGCGCGCACATGCGCCGTTCAATAAAAACGTCCTTTACGTGGGGTCACAAAACATTTTACATACAACACGCCCCCTAACAGACTAGTTTGAATTAGGCGTGCTTACGCCGTATCAGATACACTACGCCGCCGTAACTTAGAGCGGAAGATGTTTCTGAATACGGGACCTGCCGCTCTAAGTTACGGCGGCGTAGTGTATCTGAGATACGCTACGCCGCCTAAAGATAGGCGCTTTTTTGAGAAGCTGGACCTAAAGGTTTATTTTTTTTAAAATAACAAACACGTCATACTTACCTTCACTGTGCAGTTCGTTTTGCACAGAGTGGCCCGGATCCTCCTGTTCTGGGGTGCCACGGCGGCTCTCACGGCTCCTCCCCACAATAGATAGCCCCCTCTGGGAAAGCTCTCTCCCGAGAGCGATACCAGCCGAGAGTATGACCTGGCCCCCATATTATTGGATTTGATTGACCGCAGCGGGAGCCAATGGCTGTGCTGCTATCAATCTATCCAATGAAGAGCAGAGAAGCCGTGGACAGAGCGACGCGGGATTGCACCCACTGAAATTCGGGACTCGGGTAAGTAAAACGGGGGGGGGGGGGCTAGGGGGCCGGACACTGCAAGGTGTTTTTTCACCTTAATGCATAGGATGCATTAAGGTGAAAAAACACAAAGGTTTACAACCCCTTTAAGTTTCAATCCTCCTCTGTCCATGCCCCCGCCCACTCCCGTTAATACAACTAATGGCCTGTTACAGGCTTTCATCAAAAGAGCCTGACTATGCCTGCCCTTTTCGCCCAGCTGCGCCATTCATATAAGTTGTACTACACCTCCTATGAATGAAAGAGGATCTATGATGGAGGGAATGGAGGTATCAATCATCTGCCTGTCTTCCATTCAGAGATTTTCTTTTCATATGTCTGTACTCTGAGGTGATTTTTTCATATGCAATGAAACTGTTGTCTTATTTGCTATAGCAGACATGTTAGAGAACACTATCTACTTTGATATTTGTGAAATGCGTTGTACATATGGTTTGTATTAATGTAAATTGAACATACTTTGTAGCTTGCTGTGCTTGGTGCTTGTACGTGTGCTACTGGAGGAGAACCCTGCTCATGTGCAAAGATGTCGGCTGCAACACGTAAACAGCTGCTTCACCTCCGACAGGAAGTAAGTCTTGCATTTGGCCTATCGCTGTGTATTATTCTATAGTTTGTGGGATTTGTTTAGGAGAGACTTTCTTGCCAGCCATGTATTTCTCAAAATGGGTACAGCGCCTTATAAATACACCTCCATTCAAATGCAAAAAAATAAATTTGTCCAGCCCTTGGAGACTTCAGAAGGCATTCTGTTCCTATGGACAGATTTTTGTATTCATATTTTTGAAACATACATATGACATCTTAGACATAAGTAACTACATTATTATTATTTTGCGCCTTAGTAAACAACAGAGATCCCGGACGGCCGCACTCCAACAGATCCACTTTATTGGTATGATAAAATTCCAGCAGGCAGAATCACATGTAGTGGGGGAACAAGAGCAAGGTTGACATGTATCATGACATGTGCCTTACTTTTGCATTGACTGTCTGAAGATTCTAGATCTTTTAGATTGTAAGCTCTAATGAGCAGGGCTCTCTGCTTCCTCCTGTATTGAATTGTAAGGCTTCATGTACACGGGACGTTGTTCAACCTCTCCTGAACAATTTAACTTGACAGCTAAAATTCAGTGTCTAAATACTGCAGTTTAGCTTCATTTACATGCTGCGTTTAGCCGCGTTTGCGTCTAGAAGCAGTTGTAAAAAAATTATATATTTTTTTTTTGTTAAAATGAAAAAAATTGGTAAACGAAACGCTGCTAAACACAAGTTTAGCCACATTTTGGCGCTTCAACTGAGCCTCTAAACACAGCTTCTGAACACATTTTTTGGGGTCCAAGAAAAAGCCCCTAAACACAACTGCCTAGAAACGACTATAAACGAACCAGTGTACATGTACTGATAAGATAACATAGAGGAAAGTTCAGGAGCAGTTGAAAAAAAATGCCCAACTACTCCTTAACGTCCATTTACCACAAAAGTGTACATGAGGCCTAAGGCCCCATTAGAGAGAGAGAGAGAGAGACTTGTAAAGTGCAACACATGCAAACTGAATCGCCTTTGGGCGCTGTATCCATTTCATGGGTAAGGAACCCCTTGACCTCAGAGGTGGGTTTTAATCTTTCTCCTGAAGGCCAAGTGGTCCGACACCAGTCGGATGGTGGTTGGTAGTGCATTCCACAGGCGGGGTCCTTGCACACGAGACGCTGGTAAGCGCGTGTTCAGAGGCATTTGGACAGCTTTTTCAACTGCCCCTCAACACATTCAATGTTATCCTATGTGTCCATGTACACAGTCACCTTTTTCGGCAGTTGAGTTTATGCTCGTTTTTTCAGAAGCAAACAAAGGGGTTCAGACGCAAAAGTTTTCGCGTTTCAGACGCTAAACGCGGTACCGGCGTTTTGCCGCGATTTCGTTTATAGGCGTTTTTAAAGGTGACCTATTTTTTTACATCAGAAATCTAAAAAATGATGGCAAATGATGAAAAAACATTAAAAAAACATAAAAAACTGTAATTGCTTGCATTGCATTGTGGATAATCCACAACTTGTGGCCAGGTGGCAGGTCACGTGGCAAGTAACGTGGCCAGGTGATGTGGCAAGTGAACAATCCACAACTTGTGGCAGGTGGCAGGTGACATGGCAAGTGGCAGGTGACATGGCCAGGTGACATGGCAAGTGGACAATCTGCAACTTGTAAAAAGAAAAAAGATGAGTTGCGCTAGGAGTCGCAACTTAATGCGAAAATAATATAAATAAATAAATGCATAAATGAATAAATGAATAAAGTGCTAGTGCAAAAAATAGCAAAAAAAAGGGATGATGCCCAAACAGTCATGGGAAAAACCTTTCGGGGTAATTACAACAATCTGCTATTTGGGACCAAACGCTTAAAAAACTTTGTTAGTCCATTAGAATTGCATACTAATCAATTGTTAGGCAGTCAAAAATGAGAGGGGAAATCAACAGCAGAACCCCAAAACATATGAATGTCCAAATAGATGGGCAAAAAACAGTTGCAGAGTAATAAAATGATCCAAATATTGAACAGCCTCTGGTCTCTGGTCAGAAGAAACATATATTCCCACCGAGAGGTAAGTAAGGGTGTGCTCTTACCAGATCCACGATCATAAAAAGCGTGTCGATCCACTCAGGTCATGGAGAAAACTCGGTCACAGCTGACAGGCAGAATATCCTCTCCAATGTGTTTAACGGCTCCACGTCCATCCGGCGAACCAGGGGAAGAAATAGGCTCAGAATGTGAAGTACCGTCAAATATTTATTAAAAATTGTGCAACATATACACAGCGGTACATATAATTTAAAATTGCCGGCTAAAACAAGCAAACAGATACAAATAAAAAACGTGCGCCCGTGCATCCGGGGTCACGTAAAACGCAATGACGTTCGGTGCGTGGCTCCGCCCTGATCGATTTCACCACAGATGGCGTTGTCAAAGGGCACAGTGCCCTTTGACAACGCCATCTGTGGTGAAATCGATCAGGGCGGAGCCACGCACCGAACGTCATTGCGTTTTACGTGACCCCGGATGCACGGGCGCACGTTTTTTATTTGTATCTGTTTGCTTGTTTTAGCCGGCAATTTTAAATTATATGTACCGCTGTGTATATGTTGCACAATTTTTAATAAATATTTGACGGTACTTCACATTCTGAGCCTATTTCTTCCCCTGGTTCGCCGGATGGACGTGGAGCCGTTAAACACATTGGAGAGGATATTCTGCCTGTCAGCTGTGACCGAGTTTTCTCCATGACCTGAGTGGATCGACACGCTTTTTATGATCGTGGATCTGGTAAGAGCACACCCTTACTTACCTCTCGGTGGGAATATATGTTTCTTCTGACCAGAGACCAGAGGCTGTTCAATATTTGGATCATTTTATTACTCTGCAACTGTTTTTTGCCCATCTATTTGGACATTCATATGTTTTGGGGTTCTGCTGTTGATTTCCCCTCTCATTTTTGACTGCCTAACAATTGATTAGTATGCAATTCTAATGGACTAACAAAGTTTTTTAAGCGTTTGGTCCCAAATAGCAGATTGTTGTAATTACCCCGAAAGGTTTTTCCCATGACTGTTTGGGCATCATCCCTTTTTTTTGCTATTTTTTGCACTAGCACTTTATTCATTTATTCATTTATGCATTTATTTATTTATATTATTTTCGCATTAAGTTGCGACTCCTAGCGCAACTCATCTTTTTTCTTTTTACTTTTTGCGTGTATATCACATGTTTAGCGTTGCTGCTGGAATTACTCACTATTTATTTATTCACTTATCCATTTGAAATTCATTTATATTCATTCTCCTAGCGCAAGGAAAACCCCCCCTCTTTCCCTTAATCTGCAACTTGTGGCAGGTGACGTGGCAATTGGACAATACACAACTTGTGGCAGGTGACGTGGCCAGATGACATTGCCAGGTGATGTGGCCAGTGGACAATCCACAACTTGTGGCCAGGTGACGTGGCCAGGTGACGTGGCCAGGTGACGTGGCCAGGTGACGTGGCCAGGTGACGTGGCAAGTGGACGTGGACAATCCACAACTTGTGGCAGGTGACATGGCCAGGTGACATAGCAGGTGACGTGGCCAGGTGATGTGGCAAGTGGATAATCCACAACTTGTGGCCAGGTGACGTGGCAGGTGATGTGGCCAGGTGACATGGCCTGGTGACGTGGCAAGTGAACAATCCGCAACTTGTGGCAGGTGACGTGGCAAGTAGACAATCCACAACTTGTGGCAGGTGACGTGGCCAGGAGATTTGGCAAGTGGATAATCCACAACTTGTGGCAGGTGATGTGGCCAGGTGACGTGGCAAGTGGACAATCCACAACTTGTGGCCAGGGAACAATCCACAACTTGTGGCAGGTGACGTGGCCAGGTGAGTTGGCAAGTGGATAATCCACTTGTGGCAGGTGACGAGGCAAGTGGACAATCCACAACTTGTGGCAGGTGTCGTGGTCAGGTGACGAAGCAAGTGGACAATCCACAACTTGTGACAGGTGACGTGGCAGGTGACGTGGCCAGTGTACAATCCACAACTTGTGGCAGATGACGTAGCCAGTTGATGTGGCAGGTGACGTGGCCAGTGGACAATCCACAACTTGTGGCAGGTGACGTGGCAAGTGACGTGGCCAGGTGACATGGCAAGTGGACAATCCACAACTTGTGGCAGGTGACGTGGCCAGGTGATTTGGCAAGTGGATAATCCACTTGTGGCAGGTGACGTGGCAAGTGGACAATCAACAACTTGTGGCAGGTGACGTGGCCAGTGTACAATCCACAACTTGTGGCCAGTTGACGTGGCAGGTGACATGGCCAGTGGACAATCTACAACTTGTGGCAGGTGACGTGGCAAGTGACGTGGCCAGGTGACATGGCAAGTGGACAATCCACAACTTGTGGCAGGTGACGTGGCCAGGTGACATGGCCAGTGGACAATCCACAACTTGTGGCAGGTGGCGTGGCCAGGTGACGTGCCAGATGACATGGCAAGTGGACAATTCACAACTTGTGGCAGGTGACGTGGCAAGTGGACAATCCGCAGCTTGTGGCAGGGGATGTGGCAAGTGACACGCTAAATACAAGTACACTGCTGCTCTCTCAGCTGCTACTCACTCTGGTCTCACAAAATGGCTGAAATGGTTAAATAATACTGTTTTTTGAGCTTAGGGAGGGTCTTATGATGTTTCTTAACTAAACGTTTATAAACGCAAACGTAGTAAAACACGGTAAAACGCAGCGAAATTCGCGGCAAAACGGGCGTTTTAAGCGCCGGTTTTTGCTTTTGAAAACGTGTGTTTAGATGCGTTTGCATCTGCGTCTCGTGTGCATGGGGCCTAACTCAACTGTCTGCCCTCATGTTGTAAAGAGCTATGCGAACTGTTGGAACTATATAAATCCTGTATAATAATAATCTTTAGAGATCTGGTTTGCACCTAATCAACTCTGCTGGTTAATCGCACACATGTAAATCAGAGAGTCTCTCTGGTTTTCGTTCTGCACCTACCCCTGGCTCATCCATTAATTGTTTCCATTTCATCTGTTGAGTTTTGTACATATTCCACTTTACCCTCTAATAGATTCTTCTATAAGGAGTCCTGAATCCAGCAGGTGATCTTGAAAGTTCAGTTAAAAAGTTGAACGTGGCATGTTGCAGCAGTGTTGGGAGTAGTACAGGATCTCTCCACTGGGGTCCCATAGGGCTGTTAAAAGAACCCTGTTCTGCTTCTCTTAAGACTCTGTTAATGCCCCTGGATGGATCTCATGGAGGGTCTTGCAGTGGCAATCAGTTAACAGTACCAAATTGTGAAAAGTGTAGCTGGACAGGTAACAGGTCAAGGCAAGCAGCAGATGGAGATGGGGTCAGATAGGCAAGGGATTGAGAAAGTCCAAAGTGCCGGTCAAAGTCAGATTCCAGGAAGCAAACACAGCATACAAGAAGAGACAGACCTGTTGATCTGGCACTGAGTTTGGAATCCTCTATATAGGTGTTTAACAAGGGTCAGGTATAGAGGCTACATAAAGGCAGCATTGTAGATCCAGGAACAGTCTGCAGATGGTGGTTGAGAGCAATTCCAGCAAATTGATCTGTTAGACACTTTAGCCATACAATGTACAGCTGCTTATCGATCATTGCATCTTGTTGTTAATCATAGCACTGACACTCCACGTCGGCATATTATATTTGTAAAAAATTTGGGTGATGTAAGAGTTTCTTATAAAATGCATAATACGTTTGCTGTTTCTGAACTGAAAACTCTGTTTTTTGCAGTATGAAATGGAGAAGAAGAGTAAAGAAGAAGCTTATGTAATGGCTGATGCATTTCGCATTGCGTTTGAGCAGCAGTTGAAGCGCAGGAATAATGACAATCTACCTCTGAGTGACATAGAAAAGCTCTGTAAGAAAGGGAGTAAGAGAATAAACACCTGGAGACGTCTTAAAGAGAATGGTAATGCCAGGCTTGTGCAGGATACTCAGTTTATTTTATATTATGAGTAACCTTTCTTTTATTGGAATAGATGTAGAATATGTGCACTGTTACCCTTTAGACTTAATTTCCAAGGACGTTTTTGGACGTTTTTACAGACACTTTTCTGAGCTTTTTTTGCAGCTTAAAAACGGCTCTCCATGTTAGTCTATGGCCTCATGCCCACCATGACGTTTTTGAGCTGTAGATGGCTGAGCCGTTTTTAAGCTGCAAAAAAAAAAACAGGACTAGTGCGTTCTGAAGCTCCAGCCTTAGAGCTGTAAAAATGCCAGACGCTCAAAAATGCGCAAAAACGCTAAAAACCGCTGCGTTTTTGAGCTCCAGCTCAAAAAAAAAACATGGACAGGCGTTTTTAAGCTGTAAAAAAGGCTAAAAAAAGTGGCTGTAAAAACGTCAATGGAAATTAAGCCTAATGCCGCGTACACACCATTACTTTATGTGATGAAAAAAAACGACACTTTCTGTGAAGTAAAAAATGACGTTTTTGAAACTTCAATTTTCAAAGACGAAGTTGCCTACACACCATCGTTTTCTCACAATGATCTTGCAAAGTGAGGTTACGTTCCACCACGTTTTACCATTGAAGCTTGCTTCATAAGTAGCTTCTGGGCATGCATGGATGAAAAAACGTCTTGGAAAACGATGTTTTTTGCTACACACGGTCAATTTCTGTGAAGTAAAAAGTGCACTTTTGAAAAACGACACATAAAATTGAAGCATGCTTCAATTTTTTTTGGTCGTTTTTTACAAGACATAAAACGACGTTTTCCCCCACACACAGTCAATTAAAGTGACGTTTTTAAAAACGTCTTTTTTTCATCACATAAAGTGATGGTGTGTACGCGGCATCATGGTTAAAGTGACAGTGCCTACTTATAGTCACCCCCCCCCCCCCCCAAATATGACATACTTATGAATCCACACACCATCACCACCTCTCCACTGCAGAAGTCTATTCTGGGTAAGCTGCGGTGTTGGCATATAAGTAGAGGCGCGTTCTCTTTAAAATACAGTACACAGTTTTGTTAATTGGCCTTGTAAAATTGTAACCTTATAAAAATGTAAATTTTATAATTAGTAGGGACTTAAGAGAAAATTGTGCACACGTAACCAAATTTTCTTCAGTGAGCTGGCCGCCACAAGATACTACAAAATTGTGACCCTTTTCATCATAGACCCTAATAGAAAAGCCATTTACTTGCAAGTCTGGAACTAGATGGCTTCTGTGTTGGGGCCTATGGAGAAATCGCTATGTATTCTCATCCTTAATGGGTAACTCCACTTTAATGGGGAAACAAAAATAGCAGATGGCAATAATGGATACACAAGCCGTTGTAATGTTACTAAAAGTTATTTTTCCATTTTAATCTGCAGTGCTATCATTTTCTGTAAAATGTAGTGAAATATGGTAACTTGGAAGCATTTTATACACTGTTGGTGTACAGAACAACTCCAAACATGTCATTTCATGCTTGTGTGAATGTCTCCTGATACTTCCAGAAGTCATATCAGGCAGATTTTAGGCATCCTCTGCAATAGAAATAACATTTTTGATGAGCTGTTCCCTAAGGGTTTTTATTTTCTATGGCCTTGTTCACACAGGCGTACTATAACATATGCCCATTTGAGGGCCATGTCTGCCCACACAGAAAGAAAGATACTAAAAGCGATACCAAACTAGCATAGGCCACAGCAGGGGCGTTGTTGGCTCATTAATGGAGATTGTATATTGGGGATGGGGAAGGTGAGGGAGGCCACTTGTCCCCAACCTCACTAAAAGTTTATCCTTTAAAACAGAGCTTTTTTTCTCAGAAAATAGGTGCAGGAACTCAACCATGACCCGTTCAGATTTCACAAACAGTAGAAGGGTCTTAAAGGGGCATTAAATACCAGGATTGCATTACATACAGAGTTCAGGGGGGTTACACACAGAGTGCAGAGCTGTCACTTGTAAACACAGAAACCAGAATTCTGTGTTTACAAGTGATTGTGGTAAGCGGGCACCAAAGGGTCTGAACCAGAGGTGGTGGCACTCAGTTCCCCCAAGTTCTCCCTGAAAAAAAGCCCTGCTTCAAAAGGCTCTCTGTCAATGATCTGTCCCCAAACTTGGAAACCTGGCAGTATAATGTTATCAGACTTCATTCAGGCCTGATATTAAAATACAAATGCTAATATCTGCTGCATGTTTGCAACTACTAATACACTGAGATGGGTAAAAGATGGCTTCAGCACCTGTTCTCCACCTGTAGAGAACTCTACAGATGCGTTTTTTACCTTTATGATTAAGCCCCAAAAAGGGCAAAACGCATCTGTGGAGCTCTTTACAGGTGGAGAACAGAAGCTGAAGCCATCTTTTACCCATTTTGTTACATTTATGCAACGGAGTCGGTGTCTGTGTGCAGACGGCCACCATTTTGTTGAAGTCAACTGGAGTCTGACAAGCCGATTTTGTCTGTCTGTTCACATGCTGATCCAAATGACAGTGTTTGGAGGGGCATTTGAGTACTATTTTCATTGTTTTGGGCTACATATGGTAATACACTGAACTGTAACACAATTAACATATGATGAAAGTGTTATGTAAGAGCTGATTCACACTGGGGCGACTTGTCAGGCGGCTCAGGCGCCTGACGTGTCGCGTCCCATTCAATGCAATGGAACCGTTCTAATAGGAGCGACGCAAGTCGCTCCGACTTAGAAAAAGGTTCCTGTACGACTTTGGGGGCGGCTCGGGGCGACCTGCATTGACTTCTATACAGAAGTCGTTTTGCAGAGTCGCCCCCGAAGTCGTGCCGCGGCTGTGTGAACCGGCTCTCAAGGTTCTGGTGTTTCTTCACAAATTAAAGACCTTACCAAATGTTTGAAGCAGAAGTTACTAAGTACAACAACACAGAAGGGGTTGTTTTCAAAAACAGATATGTGTTGAAAACTAGTCATTTTTTAGTCGGCATTGGGGGATTTTCCCACTTTACTGGACATTATGATCCATTATTTCAGTTGAATTATTTCACATAATTTATGGCTAGTAGAAGAATCCCTTTCCTGGCTGCACATCCTGACAGACCGCTACACTGAACTACACTGATTGATTAAATCATTGAAGATCTTAGTGCCACAATAAGAAATAAGAAAGTTTTCTCTGCCTATTACAGATGGAATCCCAAGAAGATCGCCAGGGAATGAAAATAATTAAATGAATGCATAACAAGGATTTAAAGCGGTTGTGAACCCATTTGAGGAAAAAAAAAAAAAAACCTGCTAGACAAAGGCATAATGAACTAGTGTGACTAGCATACTAGCTCATTATGCATTACTTACCTTAGATCGAAGCCCCAGATGCCTTCCTCGCCTCCCCGTCCAGCCGCAGCCATGATACCCGGAGGTTACTTCTGGGTAATGCCGCTCCGGCCTTGTGATTGGCCGGAGCGGCCGATGACGTCACTCCGCGCATGCGCGCGGTGATTTAAAACACGGCAATATATTTAGCAAAACCGGCATTTACGCTGCACCTGCGCCGGCGCAGTGTACACTTTTTAGGAAATGTCTCCTAAACCGTGTAGGTATAGGAGATATTGCAAACATCCACAGGTAAGCCTTACCTGTAGGTGCAACTCACCGAGGAGGATTTACAACCACTTTAATGTATATGACCTGAGCAAGTTTTAACATATTTTAGGTTTACTTGAATTTTTCAGCATCTGAAGGACGACTGTTATTGTCATCAATAAGATTAATACTTTAATGCTGATTGATGGTGTTGTCCTATGAGAAGGACCATAGGATATTCTGGAGTACCATGGATAAACACGTGGATAAAAATGGCCATTTATGGCCTACAGTGGCACTGGGTGGCTTCTGAATTTTTAACTATGCTTTTTTTTTTTTTTTTTTTTTTAGGGCATGTGCTGGAAAAAGATAAGGACATGAGCTTGGGAAAGAAATTAAAAAGCATGCTGATCTCTTCTATTGACAGTAAAAATTTAGATGCAGCAGATGACCCACAAGAGGTCCTCACAGTGTTAGTTGACCTGGTGAGTGGGCATTAAAACATATACCATTGTAAATTGATTCTATATCACTCTGTAATAGACATGTCAGTAATACGCTCAATATAAGTACTTGGTTTTGTATAGGTTTGTTTAACAGACCCTATTTTTAGTTTAACAGTACATCATTTAACAATGTATGTAGAGTATACACTGACGCAGAGTAAATATCCAGCATGAAAAAGTGTGTCAGGTTTAATCAGAAATCCCCAGTCTATCTTGTGAGGCCTCCTGCAGCTCCCCACGTTCTGTTGAGAGATATACAGGTACAGTGCCTTGAAAAAGTATTCACACCCCTTGACATTTTCCACATTTTGTGATGTTACAACCAAAAACGTAAATGTATTTTATTGGAATTTTATGTGAAAACAGAAAGTGGCACATAGTTGTGAAAGGAAAATGATAAATGGTTTTCCAAATTCTTTTTACAAATAAATATGTGAAAAGTGTGGCATGCTCTGATACCCCTAACTAACATCTAGTGCAACCAATTGGCTTCAGCTGTCACCTATTTAGTAAATAGAGTCCACCTGTGTGTATTTTAATCTTAGTATAAATACAGCTGTTCTGTGAAGCCCTCAGAGGTTTGTTAAAAGAACCTTTGTGAACAAACCGCATCGTGAAGGCCAAGGAACACACCAGACAGGTCAGGGATACAGTTGTGGAGAAGTTTAAAGCAGGGTTAGGGTATAAAACAATATCCGAAGCTTTGAACGTCTCACGGAGCACTGTTCAATCCATCATTCGAAAATAGAAAGAGTATGGCACAACTGCAAATCTGACGAGAAATGGCCGTCCACCTAAACTGACAGACCAGGTAAGGAGAGCATTAATCGGAGAAGCAGCCAAGAGGCCCATGGTAACTCTGGAGGAGCTGAAGAGATCCACAGCTCAGGTAGGAGAATCTGTCCACAGGACAACTATTAGTCGTGCCCTCCACAAATCTGGCCTTTATGGAAGAGTGGAAAGAAGAAAGCCATAAGAAGTCCCAGTTTGCGAGAAGCCATGTGGGGAATACGTGGAAGAAGGTGCTCTGGTCAGATGAGACAAAAATTTTACTCTTTGGCCCAAAAGCAAAACATTATGTGTGGTAGAAAACTAACACTGCACATCACCCTGAACACACCATTCCCACCGTAAAACATGGTGGCAGCATCATGTTGTGGGGATGCTTTTCTTCAGAAGGGACAGGGAAGCTGGTCAGAGTTGATGGGAATATGGATGGAGCCAAATACAGGGCAATCTTAGAAGAAAACCTGTTACGCCTCTATTATGCCTTTTATTTATTTGTTAAAAAAAAAAAAAAAAACATTTATCATTTTCCTTCCACTTCACAATTATGTGCCACTTTTGTGTTGGTCTATCACATAAAATCCCAATAAAATACAATTACGTCTTTGGTTGTAACATGACAAAATGTGGAACATTTCAGGGGGTGTGAATACTTTTTCAAGGCACTGTAGCTTCCATATTGGTGCCCATGTGCACGGTCACCTGCTGCTGTATGAATGCAACTGTCTCATGTGAATGTACAGACTTGGGCGCACATTTCCAGATATTTGCTGTGTGTGTTGTGGTTTTGTACAATACTAACAGCAGTTGTCTGGACAAGTGAGCTAGTGTTATGTGTGAACTAGGATTGGAATCTACGGCATTAGTGCTGCGTGTACATTACTCATTTGACTTTCTTGTCTTGTAAAATGAACAATAACAGGATGAGGGTCCTTCTGTGGTATGGAGGAATTGCCTGTGTTCCTGCATGTCTGCGGACGGAAGCATATTTAACAGGAAAAGGACCTGCTCTATTGTATAGCTCGAGTGAAACGAAGTTCCAGTTGCCAGGATTTTAGTGAAGATCTATAAAAGCTCACATCTAATTGTGTCCAAGTGTTTTGCTGCCATTGGGCTGTTTCTTTGTTATAATCTGGAGATATATACAGAACAGTTTATTCAGTTTTTTTGTCATACTATTGGCCCATCACTCTCAAAGTGACAGCTTATTATTTATGTCTCTAGAATATATGTGTCACTTAAAGGGGTTGTAAACCTATGTGTTTTTTCACCAATGCATTAAAGGGGTTGTAAAGGTTCATGTTTTTTCACCTTAATGCATTAAGGTGAAAAAACATCTGATACCAAATTACCGGCCCCCCAGCCCCCCGTTTTTACTTACCTGAGCCCTGGAAAGTTCTGCGTTGCGAACTCTCTCGATCGTTGCCGGGGCTTCTCGGCTCTTCACTGGATAGATTGATAGCAGCGTGATAGCAGCGCAGCCATTAGATTGTGCTGCTGTCAATCAAATCCAATGATGCCGGGGGGGGTGGGGCCGAGTCCTGTAGTTGGCGGCTATGGACGCCGAATGCAGGACTCGGTAGCGCGCCCGCAAGGTAACCCCTTGGGAGAGAGCTTCCCAGAGGGGGGTTATCTGAAGCGGGGAGGAGCTGCCGATGGACCCCAGAACGGGAGGATCAGGGCCACGCTGTGCAAAACAAACTGCACAGTGGAGGTAAGTATGATATATGTTTGTTATAAAAAAAAAAAAAAATCAAACCTTTAAAACCCCTTTAAGGTGAAAAAACACCTTGCACTGTCCGGCACTCAGCCCCCCCGTTTTACTTACCTGAGCCCCGAATTTCCATAAAACATCCCTGCCATCTTTCTCTCCCTGGAGTAATGCGTTTAATTGGATAGATTGATAGCAGCGCAGCTATTGGCTCCCACGGCTGTCAATCAAATCCAATGACGCAGGGCCGAGTCATACACTCGGCGTCTATGGATGAGTGTATAACACAGGAGCGCGCTTGCAAGGTAACCCCTCAGGAGAGAGCTTCTCAGAGGGGTTTATCTAATGCGTGGAGGAGCCACAAGAGCCGCCGAGGGACCCTAGAACAAGTGGATTGGGGGGCCACACTGTGCAAAACGAACTGCACAGTGGAGTTAAGTATGACATGTTTTGTTATTTAGAAAAAAAAAGGGGAACCTTTAGTGTCACTTTAAGTTGTAAAACTCAGCCTCTATAGCTCTAATGCAATTGGTGCTAGCCCAAAAAAAATTAAGTGGCCCTGTCAGAATTTTAAAACCTGAAACTAGCAGCTTCCCACAAAGCAAACCATTTTATGTAGTATAGTCCTTTAAATCCTGCTCACTTCACTGCACCGAAGGGGGATACTTGCTGAAATATTTAAATGTAACAATTCCAGGAATGTCTGATCCCCTCCATCCTTTCCCTCTGTGCTCTGTGGTTCCATCTGCCAACTCCTATGGCTGTATAAGATACAGTAATGACATAGGGCCTGGCAGAAGAACCACAGAGTGTAGTGGGAGGGAGGAACCATGCTTCCAACACACCAAGAAGCTTCTCTCTTGATTGCAGCAGACTTCGGCTTAATTGGTACATATAAACTGTTTGCTTTACAGAGAGATGTTGGTTTCAGATTTTATAATTCTTGACGTGGTCCTTTTTTAAAGTGGTAGTAAACTCTGTACTACCACTTTAACCTACAGGTAAGTCTATAATAAGGCTTACCTGTAGGTATAAAGAATATCTCCTAAACCTTACAGGTTTAGGAGATATTCCCCCCGCAATGCGCCGCTGACTGCAGCGGCACATACGCAGCAGGGATCCTCGGCTAAAGGGCCGGCAGCCGCCGGACCTTGCCGGAGATAAGTCTCCTGCGCGCATGCGTGGCAGTGACGACATCGCCGCTCCAGCCAATCACAGCGCTGGAGCGGCGATACCCAGAAGACACACCAAGGAAAGATGACATCTCCCTCGGCGTGGACCAGGTAAGTTCCTCTAACCTCGTTCCAAGGTAATTATTTCCTAATCGGCTAGTATGCGGGGCATACTAGCTGATTATGGGCCATATGCTCAGAAGAGTTACGACGGAGTATCTCAGGAAACTCCGTTGTATCTCTGTTTTTTGACCCGCGTATCTATGCGAGTGATTCCTAGAATCATTTTTGCATAGATACCCTGAAGATCCGACATGTGTAAGTCACTTACACTGTCTGATCTTAAATGTAATTCGCCGCTGGCCGCTAGGTTGCATTTACGTTCAGGTCTCATTTGTTTATGCAAATGAGCCTGATACGCCGATTCCCGAACGAAATCGCGTCGCGTAACCGTCACTTACGTCGTTTGCGTAAGAGTAAGGTTACCCCTGCTATATGAGGGGTAACCTTACGCCAGTCCCACGTATGCCATGTTAAGTATGGCGTCGGGTCCGCGTTGTCTTTTCCCATCGGGTACGTCGTTTTCGTAAGTCATTCTTGAATACGACTTTACGTCAATGACGCACACGTCGGCGTCATTGACGTTTTCCGTCGAAAACTGGAGCATGCGCACTGGGCTATTTTAAGCCCGGCGCATGCGCAGTTCGAACGGCACGGGGGCGCGCTTAACTTAAATACAAGCCGCCCCCTTGGAATTACGTGGGGATATGCCGGGCCAATTACACTACGCCGCCGCAAACTACGGAGCAAGTGTTTGGGGAATACAGCACTTGCTCCTGTAAGTTGGGGCGGCGTAGTGTAAATAGCTTACGCGACGCCGCCGCAGGAACTACAAGAATCTGGCCCTATGGCTTTTGCTTTTCAGGTTTAAAATAAATAAATAAATGACAGCGGGTATACAACCGCTTTAAACATGTTGTAAGGCCCCAATTCTCTCATTATGAATTTAATTCTAAAGGAAAGTTTGTGTGATGTTTCTCATCATATTTTAGCTGTTCTAGTGTGGATTAGGATGTGAAAATGTATTTCCCATCGCCTTTTAACTGTAGCATATAAGCCACATTTTGAACCTTCTCTTTATTTTGATTGGGTTTGCAGCTCAACGATAAAGAAGAGGCTTTAGCTCATCAAAGGAAGGTGAGCTACATGCTTGCAAGGACTATAGAAGACAAAGTGGAGTCTTCAAGAAACCATAAAATAAGTTCTTCTCGGAAAGAGACTGCTGCTATTGGTGACCATCAGAATTGCATCGACACAAAGCAGAATGTTGTGCCATGCCCCTGTGTAACAGATACCACCACAGACCACAGTCCAAGCACAATACAAGATTCTCTGCGATCCTTGGAAACCTCTTTTTCTTTGCTGTTAAAGGATGTTTATCCCCAACAAAAATACGAAGATAGAAGCTCCCCAGATCGAGAAGCACAACTGAAGGAAGAAAACTCTCAAACATAATGTTTCTAAAATATGAATGTTGTGTTATTATAGTGATTATTGATATTTAAGACTCATCAATGTTTATAACTTTGCCAAAATAGCTAAGGGAAAGTCTGCTTAAGGCCCCTTTCCTACTTGTGCGACTTGTCCTGCGATTTGGGACTGCAAAGTCGCATGACAAGTCGTACCCCATGATTTCCAATGAGTACCATTCAGATCTGTGCGACTTCGTACTACTTTGGTCCGACTTTGATGCAAGTTGAGGTCCATAGACCTCAAGTTTACACAGGCATTCCCTGAAAGCGTGTCAAAATCACGACCACAAAGTCGCGGCAGTGTGAAAGGGGCCTAAAGCATTCTGGGTAAACTGGGATAGCATTTCTTACCCACTGACTTACCCGAAGCCTCCAGTATAGAATATAGAAGTGCAAACCCTCCTCCTCCATATACTGTAAGTTAAATTAAATCCTAAGATTTATGCCTAAATTGCGATGTTACTCTGGGTATCGATTTACATAAAACCTGTCGAGGCCCAGGGTAAGAGTAGGTAAGGTAGACCTGCGACCTGTGTATGTTGAGTTCCAGCTGAGTCAATGCTATTGGGTATCTTTACCTGCCTAGGCCCTTAAGGGGTAGTGAAAAAAAAAAACAGTCATATTTTTAGTTTGTACCATAACCTTTGTTTTAATATACTTTTGCTGTTTTATCATCTTCTTTTGTTGTACAGCTTTCACCATATTTTAGGTGGCAAATTCCCATTATTATTATTTTTTTTTTGCAATCCCCTGAAAACCCAGCAGGCATCTAAGTTTGAGTGAACTTTGCTTGCGCTTGCAGCACAGTTCATCAATAACATGTATATTCTCAGTACTAATTGTGGCAGTGGCAGCGATCGTCTGTTCCCTGATATAGGGAAAGACGATCACTGACGTCACACGTCCAGCCCCACCCCCCTATTGTTAGAAACACATATGAGGTTACTACAGTGCCCCCTAGTGGTTAACTCCAAAACTGCAATTGTCATTTTCACAATAAACAATGCATTTTTATAGCACTTTTTGCTATGAAAATGACAATGGTCCCAAAAATGTGTCAGAATTGTCTGATGTGTCCGCCATAATGTCGCAGTCACGAAAAATATCGCTGATCGCCGCAATTAGTAGTAAAAATAAAAAATAAACTATCCCCTATTTTGTAAACACTCTAAATTGTACGCAAACCAATCGATAAACGCTTATTGTGATTTTTTTTTTTACCAAAAATAGGTGGTAGAATACGTATCAACCTAAAATAAGGTTTTATATATTTTTATATATTTCTGGGGGATATTTATTATAGCAAAAAGTAAAAAATATTGAATTTTTTTCAAAATTGTCGCTCTATTTTTGTTTATAGCACAAAAAATAAAAACCGCAGAGGTGATCAAATACCACCAAAAGAAAGCTCTATTTGTAGGGAAAAACGCAATACGCAATTGTCAGTTAAAGCGATGCAGTGCCGAATCGCAAAAAGGGGCAGGGTCCTTAACCTGCATAATGGTCCGGGTCTTAAGTGGTTAATATACAGGTTTACTGTATCCCAGTTCAGCCTTACAAAGTGTGCCAAATACAGAGGCACCCCAGTCTGAAATGTAAAAAATGTAAATGCTACTTATGAATGGCAAACCTGAGCCTGGAATGATGCATGTAAATGCCCCCATAACATTAGAGGTCTCCCCCTTAAAGTAGTAGTGAACTGCAGTTTTTTCTTTAAACTCTGGAAGACAATTGCATAATGTGCTAGTATGCATCACATACTAGCACATTATAAAATACCTTAGAACAAAGCCCTCCAGCGGTACCCTGTCCCTTCAGAGAGCATGTGCCGGCATGTGCCGGTGAACAGTGAATGTTTAGAAGATATTCACTGTACCCACAGGTAAGCTTCATTATAGGCTAACCTGTAGGTACAAATGAAAAAGGGTTTACTTTCCCTTTAATGTCAGAGCCCCCACCTCCATGTCAGAGGTCCCCCCCCCATACATAAGAGCCCCACATCTCAGAGTTGCCCACCAAAGCCCTACCTTACAGCTCCTGCAGTGGATAGAAGGTGGAGCAGGTCTGGTCTTATTTTTCTCATTTTATTTCATAATAATAATACAGGCAAGAAAACAAGTCGAGCTTTTTGATTAGGATATATTTGACTTTTTTAACATACTACTAATTTGTTCCGCATTGACTTCAATGGGATGCAATACCGAATGCCAGAGGTGGGGGGGCGCCAGAGAGTGCCAAAAACGTCTGACAAGGCCCAAGGGCACTTCGACTTGTTTCCTGCGCCTCTGTGCCTCAGGCCAAATGAGGTACTGCAGGCCAATGTTTGGCTTTTCTCATCTCCTTCGCCCCCGTACCTCAGGCCAAATGAGGTACTGCAGGCCTATTTCTGGCTCTGCTTCTGCGCCCCGTACCTCAGGCCAAATGTAGGTACTGCAGGCCTTTTTAGCTTGAATTCTGCTCGTCTTGCGAGTCAAAACTTGCAAACTGAGTCAGAATTAAAAAAAAAAAAAGTTGCTTGCAAATCAAAACGCTCTCAAACCAAGTTACTCTTAAACTGAGGTTCCACTGTACCTGTATTTGAGTAATGTATGGTCTGCTACAATCATCTCCGGCCTTTGAACTCAATAAATGGTTAAAAGCCAGCACCAAAGACTTCAGGGAGAAAGCAGAAAGTCTGGGTCTGTCCACTAATAAATGAGAAACATGAACTCTCTGCTTACTACTCGTGTCACTGTCTAAGGGGCATCATCCACAGAAGCTGGCTGTCAAATTATGCTTAAAGCATATACATATATCACAAGTGCCAAACCAACTAGGTACAGTAAATAGTCAAAAATCGCTTAAAGGCTACATGCACATGGGTGGTTTGGCCAGACAGCCTTGTGTTCTCGGGCAAGGTCTAGCAGCCTGTCAAAATCTATGACAAGCTGAAATATGTAGCAGCTGGATGCTGTCCTCACCAGTTCTTGTATTTAACCACTTCAGCCCCGGAGGATTTGGCTGCCAAATGCCCGGGCCACTTTTTGCGATTCGGCACTGCGTCGTTTTAACTGACGATTTTGCTGTCGTGCGACGTGGCTCCCAAACAAAATTGACGTCTTTTTTTTTTTCACAAATAGAGCTTTTTTTGTGGTATTTGATCACCTCTGCGGTTTTTTTTTTTTTGCGCTATAAATAAAAATAGATCAACACTATTGGAAAAAAAAACAATATTTTTTTACTTTTTGCTATAATAAATATTACCAATTTTTTTAAAGTAAAAGCTATTTTTCTCTCAATTTAGGCAGATACATATTATTCTACATATTTTTGGTAAACAAAATCGCAATAAGCGTATATTGATTGGTTTGTGTAAAAGTTATAGCGTCTACAAAATAGTGGGTGGTTTTATGGTGTTTTTATTATTATTATTATTTTTTTTACTTGTTATGGCGGCGATCTGCGTTTTTTAAAGCAGGAACAAAAATGGTTTCTGGACAGCCGCACTCTGAACAAGTTGTAGCCTTTATTAAAAAAAGGACAGCACTACAAGTCACAGCGACATAAAATAAAACCCAACTGCTTTATTTTATGTTGCTGTGACTTGTAGTGCTGTCCTTTTTTTAATAAAGGCTACGACTTGTTCAGAGTGCGACTGTCCAGAAACAATTTTTGTTCCTGCTTTGCTAAGTGCATTGCCTGCACCTGAGTTGTCTGCAACGGAGGATATTCATCTGGATTCCTACCTGGAGCGGCTACTCCCTTTTCCCGATCTGCGTTTTTTAGCGTAACTGCAACATTATGCTAGACACATCGGACACTTTTGACACTATTTTGGGACCATTCACATTTATACAGTAATCAGTGCTCTAAAAAATGCACTGATTACTTTATAAATATGACTGGCAGTGAAGGGGTTGACCAGTAGAGGGCGGTAAGGGGCTAAGTGTGTCCTAGGGAGTGATTCTAAATGTTAGGGGGCATGGCTTACTGTGACACATCACTGATCGCTGCTCCCGATGAGACTTCAGCCTCGAAACCTTAATGACCTGGAGAGGATCTGCAAAGAGGAGTGGGACAAAATCCTTCCTGAGATGTGTGCAAACCTGGTGGCCAACTGCAGGAAACGTCTGACCTCAACAGGAGTTTCGCCACCAAGTACTAAGTCATGTTTTGCAAAGGGGTCAAATACTTATTTCACTCATTAAAATGCAAAGCAATTTATAACTTTTTTTGAAATTTATTTTTCTGGACATTTTTGTTATTCTGTCTCTTGTTGTTAAAATGAAGCTACCATTAAAAGTATAGACTGCTCATGTCTTTGTCAGTGGGAAAATGTACAAAAATACGCAGAGGATCAAATAATTGTTTTCCTCACTGTAGTATTTACTTCCTGGAATCAATCAGTGTGCTTACTGTATCTGAGGCAAACCCTCCACCCCTACTGAAGACCCCTGGGATGTATGACATCAGTTGCCTAGGCAATAAACCAGGAAGTACCTAACAAAATTTAATAAACACAGAAAGCCCTAAATATTTGTTGCCAACATCCCCAAATTGGAAAATAGGAAGATGAGTAACCCCCAAAGTTACTTTAACCACTTCCCGCCCGGTCAATATACAATTGACGTCCGGGAAGTGGTTATGAAATCCTGACTGGACGTCTATTGACGTCCTGCAGGATTTCATGCCGACGTGCAGCGCGGCGATCAGTGATGCGGGGTGTCAGTCTGACCCCACCCCTGTGCTTGCAAGTAAAATTGACGTCATTTCTCGTCGCTGCACGGCCATTTGCAATTTTTATCCATCGTGTTAATGTAACATAATTGTATTTATTTACTCGGTGTAACATCAGCTTTTATATTTTAGACAAAAAAATGGGTTATGCATTGTGTATTTTTCCCCAAAAATGTTGTTTTAAAAAAAAACTGTGCAAATGCCGTGTGAGGTCAAACATTGCAATACCCACCCAAAAGGGCCCTCAAAAAAAAAAGCCTGGTTCACACCTATGCATTTGTAGCGGTGTGTTGCCATGAGTAATGCCGCGTACAGACGGTCGTTTTTTGTGATGAAAAAAAAACGACGTTTTGAATCATGAAATAAAACGACGTTTTTGAAACTTCATTTTCAAAAACGATGTTGCCTACACACCATCGTTTTTTAAAATGCTCTAGCAAAGCGAGGTTACGTTCAGCACGTACGACGGCACTCTTTTTTCCATTGAAGCTAGCTTCATAACTTGCTTCTGAGCATGCGCGGGTTTAAAAACGTCGTTTTGAAACGTCGTTTTGCCCACACACTATCATTTTCATTGACACAAAAAACGACACAAAAAATTCGAGCATGTTCGAATTTTTTTTTGTCGTTTTTCAGAAGACCTAAAACGACGTTTTCCCCACACACGGTCATTTTAAATGACGTTTTCAAAAACGTCGGTTTTTTTCATCACAAAAAACGACCGTCTGTACGTGGCATTACTAACATCCATGCAAATTCACCTTGCTGCCAGACATCCATACGTCACACTTTTAGACAATGAAAAGTCTTTTGCTTTGTTTTGTTATTTTATTTGGGGGATTGAACTTGGTTGGGGGGAAAAGGATATGGAATGCCCATAGAACAGTTGGTATTTGCAATGCTGGAGCTGATCCGGCTTCACATTGCCATATAGTTACTCATTATCTTCACAGAACAAAAATTGTGGACTTCTAATCTTGACAGACTGCCACAGCTTAATTACTCGGCCCTACTCACTTCCCTGTCACAGCTTTAGACATCCTGTCCCACCATCTTGAGCAGACTAGGCTAGGGTGATCAGACATCCCCGGTTTCAGGGGTCAGTCCCCAGATTGAGGACACAGTCCCCGGTCCAAGACTGTCCCCGGTCTTGACCACGGATTGCAGGGGCGAACTTAGGGTTGCCGCCTGCCTGTTTTTTGAGACATGTGTCTGTGTCTCTGCCTGCCTCTAACCAGACAGTGCCTCACCCGACCCACTTGTGGCTCACTGTGCCGCCATGTCTGCAGTGATATCTGCTCCTGCCGGCCAAACTTTTTTTTTTTTAGAAATACTTAAAATTAACCACTTGCCACCCATGCTAATTCTGACACTTCTCACATACAGTGCCTTGATAAAGTATTCATATCCCTTGAAATTTTCCAAATTTTGTCATGCTACAACCAAAAATGTAAATTTATTTTATTTGGATTTTATGTGATAGATGAACATAAAGTGGCACATAATTGTGAAGTATAAGGAAAATAATAAATGGTTTTCAATTTTTTTTACAAATAAATATCTGAAAAGTGTGGCGTGTATTTGTATTCAGCCCCCCTCAGTCAATATTTTGTAGAACCACCTTTCACTGCAATTACAGCTTTTGGGGATGTCTCTACCGGCTTTGCACATCTAGAGAGTGACATTTTTGCCCATTCTTCCTTGAAAAATAGATTGGATGGAGAGCGTCTGTGAACAGAAATGTTCAAGTCTTGCCACAGAGTCTCAATTGTATTTAGGTCTGAAATTTGACTGGGCCATTTTAACACATGGATATGCTTTGAGCTAATATGTAAATAGGGGAAACGAATGCGCAAAACCACACTAACCAGGGCACTGAGAACTAATTAGTTAAATAAAAAACGAAGCAGCAGCCACAACTAAATAGTGCTCACACACTGACAATAAATTTATAAAGAGGGGGTGTAATGGCGCTTGCTAATATAATAATGACACGTAAATCAGAAATAAAACAGAAAATTCCTATGAATCAAAAGAATGTGTTTCACTCCAAGTGTAATATTACCCGCCAAACATCAACCGGATAATGTGGAGGGTGACGAGAGTGATTTTATGTGAAAAATACCATAGGTGGTAAAAATACCACCCAGAGCACAGTGCTAACGCACTGGTAGGTAGATTCAGGTAGAGTTAGGCCGGCTAACCAGTAGATACGCCGACCTAACTCAGAATCTACGCCGACCTATGTTTAAGCGTATGCTCAAACAGAGATACGCTTAAACATATCTAAGATACGACGGCTTGCGCCATCCTATCTTAGATTGCAATATTTTGGATGGCCGCTAGGTGGCGCTTCCATTGCGGTCGGAGTAGAATATGTAAATTAGGGGATACGCTGATTCACGAACGTACGCCCGGCCGCCGCAGTCGATTTACGCCGTTTCCGTAAGGCATTAGCAGGCCTAAAGTTATTCCACCTATTAGGTGGAATAACAATGTTAAAGTATGGCCGCCGTTCCCGCCGCGAGATTCGAATTTTTTACGTCGTTTGCGTAAATCGTCCGCGAATCGGGATTTACGTCGTTTACGTCCACGGCGAAATCAATAGGCCCGTACGTAGCCGCAATGCACACTGGGAAATGTAGGCACCCGGCGCATGCGCAGTTAAAAAAAAAAACGTGAAGTCAAGCCTCATTACCATCAAACACGCCCCCCTCCAACACATTTGAATTCGGCGCCCTTACGCCCGCCCGCTTTAGGCTACGCCGCCGTATATTAACAGGCAAGTATATTGAGAATCATTACTAGCCTAGCTAATTTACGGCGGCGTAGCCTAAACAGGCTAAGCTACGCCGCCGCAAGTTTAGGCAGATGTACTTGAATCTACCTATAAATAAATTAAATGTGAAATACTAAGTAATAATTTTATCAAGTATTACTCTATGGGCCAGATTCAGAAAGATCAGCGGATCTTTCTGCTGGCGTAACGTATCTCATTTACTTTACGCCGCCGCAAGTTTTTCAGGCAAGTGCTTTATTCACAAAGCACTTGCCTGTAAAGTTGCGGCGGCATAGCGTAAATCACCCGGCGGAATTCAAATTCGGCAGGGTAGGGGGCGTGTATCATTTAAATGATGCGCGTCCCCGCGCCGAACGAACTGCGTATGCGCCGTCCCTAAAATTTCCCGGCGTGCATTGCTCTAAATGATGTCGCAAGGACGTCATTGGTTTCGACGTGAACGTAATTGACGTCCAGCCCCATTCACGGACGAGTTACGCAAACGACGGAAAATTTTCAAATTGCGACGCGGGAACGACGGCCATACTTAACATTGGATACGCCACCTAGGGGGCATGTTTATCTTTACGCCGGCATACCTCTTACGGAAATGGTGTATCTTTACTGCGACGGGCAAGTGTACGTTCGTAAATCGGCGTATCTACTCGTTTGCATATTCTACGCCAAACTCAATGCAAGCGCCACCTAGCGGCCAGCGTAAATATTGCACCATAAGCTACGACGGCGCAGGCCGTCGTATCTTAGGCAGGTTTAAGTGTATCTCAGTTTGAGCATACACATAAACATACGACGGGCTTAGATTCAGAGTTACGTTGGCGTATCTACTGATACGCCGGCGTAACTCTTTGTGAATCTGGCCCTATATGTGCAAACAAAAAATCCGCTGCAGCATACAATAATTAATGATATATATGAATAGGTAAAATAAAATAAGTCTCTATGCACATAAATAAATAAAATAAATAATGTGTTTAGAATCAATAATAAATAAATGATCCAGTGAACTGGAAATTACTAGTGAAAAAGGATATAGCAAATCCAAACAATAAATATTGTGAACAAAATGTGCATAGATGAAGTGCATCCAATAATAATGTGCAATGTATTAGGTAAAACCAAAACTTCATGCAAATGATTGTGTAGGTGAAATAATCTCAAAAGATTTTGCTCCTCAATAAATAATTAAATAAAGTCCAATCACATGCAAAGAAAGTAAAATAGAAATGTCCATTTAAAATTCTGAAGTGTGTGGTGACAACAGGCAATCCACCGCAAACTGACAGGTGCTCCACTCTGAGTGACCCCGTTCTCACCAGCCTCTCACCTCAGCTGGCTTAAATACAAGCCTTCCAATGTTCGATGGCAGCAGCTCACAGTCCCACTCACCAGATAGACCACTGGACAGTCGCTTATAGGGCTCCAGACAGGTATTGTCTAAAGCAGCCCTCAAAATTTCCACTCGCCTACTAGCATTTGGCGAGTGGATTTAAGCTGGGGGCGAGTGATGACAGGGCTGCATGACCAATCTCCCTCCAATCTGTGCCTACACTTAGAGTCCAGATGAGATTGGCGGCCGAAGAGGAAAGGTGCATGCTCGGGAAAAGTAGTCTGGTGAGCCGCGCACAGGCAGAGCAGTACACTCTCCTTACAATTCTCATTAAGCCATGGGACCTAACAGTATGACCTCTCTGAGCCTGCCCCCCTCCCCCGGACCAATGTAGCTGGAGAGCAGAAAGTAATGAGTGAAGTGGAGGATTGCAAAAATTACCACTCCGGTGCAGCGCTCACTGAAAGTTGCCCTGACATGAGAGCGGCAGCCTTCTAGTTTGTGCAGTTTTCTTCTCCTTGTGCTCTATGTAAGTGTCCAACAGTTTAGCCTGAGCACTGTGAACAGACTGGTCTCAATGTGTGCTGTGCGCTGTCAGTGTGCGCTGTGCTATGGTGTCAATGGCTGTGCAGTTGTGTGGATCTCAGCGCTGGATTGTACTCCCTCCCGCTGTGCTGCAGCTCCTCTCCTCTCTGCCAGCCTGAATAAAAGGGGGGAGTGAGGACATGCAAGCGTGGAGCCGCACACACAGGCTCCTGATGAGATGAATGGGAGAGAGAGGATGGATGGGAGTTGCAGAGGAGACGGCAAGAGAATGGGGAAGAGACCCAGTTCTAGTGCCCTGTCCCTCTGGTCTGCCCCCAGTGCCCTGTCCCTCTGGTCTGCCCCCAGTGCCCTGTCCCTCTGGTCTGCCCCTCTGGTCTGTCCCCAGTGCCCTGTCCCTCTGGTCTGCCCCCAGTGCCCTGTCCCATTTTGTTAAAGTTGTTGTTGGTAATATTTAATTTTGTAACTTGATTCTGCATAAAACATTGTCATTCCATGAGATAATTTACAAGGGCGTGTTTACGGGTGCAATTAGGCGCAGGGCAGTGTATGAATTAGGTGGCGAGTAACTCTTGAGGCCTGGCTAGTAGCTCAGGACTTGAAATTTTGAGCCCTGGTCTAAAGGCTCGCAATGAGGATGCAAAGCCCCCAGTGGAGAATACAAAAACAAAAATAGGCTCCATAGTGCAGTACTTTAAATAAACATTCTTTATTAACCAGCATATGCACTCACAGTTGAGATGAAAAACGAACAGCATGTAGACAAGCAAACTCCTCCACTCAATGACATCACCAACGGCTCTCCTCCTTTCCTTACGCGTTACGTGGCTGTACACGCCACTTAATCATAGGATGGGGAGCCCCTGGTCTAAAGGTGACTTATATACTGCCACGCCATCAAGACGGCGGGCATACTTATAAAATATTAAACTAGCAATCCACAGTTATCGCTATGCCAAGGGTTCATAGTAATAAGGGAATAAAAAATATTGATTGGATATTAAAATAGAAATACTGGGAAACAAACGGGTGCTCCCTCTGGTGGTAAAAAGGTAATATACAAACTAGAAGCTCCATTCTAGCTCGCCGAATACAGGTATTTAACCCCCTCTACTGGATAATAGAGAGAGCCACATGAGAGAGGAATAAAAATAAAAATAACATGGCCACATCAATAAGGGTTCTGGCCAATTAATAAAACTATTAATGGAACATATTAATGGCACAATGGATACAATTGTGTCATAACTTAAAAATTTGCAAGACTTGGCATAATAACCAATATCTGTAGCTAACTAAAATACATGAGAATAATATTATTAAAATAAATAATACAATAAATTATGAATGTGGTAGGCCTAACCAGGGCATCAATATATACAAATAAGAATGGCGAGGAAGGATGATCAATCTTTAAAATATACCAGGTGAAGGGAATGTTAAAATAATTAAAATATTTTTAAAATACAGGTGGTTCTCCAAAAATTAGCATATTGTGATAAAGTTGATTATTTTCTGTAATGTACTGATAAACATTAGACTTTCATATATTTTAGATTCATTGCACACAACTGAAGTAGTTCAAGCCTTTTATTGTTTTAATATTGATGATTTTGGCATACAGCTCATGAAAACCCAAAATTCCTATCTCAAAAAATTAGCATATTTCATCCGACCAATAAAAGAAAAGTGTTTTTAATAAAAAAAAAGTCAACCTTCAAATAATTCTGTTCAGTTATGCACTCAATACTTGGTCGGGAATCCTTTTGCAGAAATGACTGCTTCAATGCGGCGTGGCATGGAGGCAATCAGCCTGTGGCACTGCTGAGGTGTTATGGAGGCCCAGGATGCTTCGGTAGCGGCCTTAAGCTCATCCAGAGTGTTGGGTCTTGCGTCTCTCAACTTTCTCTTCCCAATATCCCACAGATTCTCTATGGGGTTCAGGTCAGGAGAGTTGGCAGGCCAATTGAGCACAGTAATACCATGGTCAGTAAACCATTTACCAGTGGTTTTGGCACTGTGAGCAGGTGCCAGGTCGTGCTGAAAAATGAAATCTTCATCTCCATAAAGCTTTTCAGCAGATGGAAGCATGAAGTGCTCCAAAATCTCCTGATAGCTAGCTGCATTCACCCTGCCCTTGATAAAACACAGTGGACCAACACCAGCAGCTGACATGGCACCCCAGACCATCACTGACTGTGGGTACTTGACACTGGACTTCAGGCATTTTGGCATTTCCCTCTCCTCAGTCTTCCTCCAGACTCTGGCACCTTGATTACCGAATGACATGCAAAATTTGCTTTCATCCGAAAAAAGTACTTTGGACCACTGAGCAACAGTCCAGTGTTGCTTCTCTGTAGCCCAGGTCAGGCGCTTCTGCCGCTGTTTCTGGTTCAAAAGTGGCTTGACCTGGGGAATGCGGCACCTGTAGCCCATTTCCTGCTCACGCCTGTACACGGTGGCTCTGGATGTTTCTACTCCAGACTCAGTCCACGGCTTCCGCAGGTCCCCCAAGGTCTGGAATCGGTCCTTCTCCACAATCTTCCTCAGGGTCCGGTCACCTCTTTTCGTTGTGCAGCGTTTTCTGCCACACTTTTTCCTTCCCACAGACTTCCCACTGAGGTGCCTTGATACAGCACTCTGGGAACAGCCTATTCGTTCAGAAATGTCTTTCTGTGTCTTACCCTCTTGCTTGAGGGTGTCAATGATAGCCTTCTGGACAGCAGTCAGGTCGGCAGTCTTACCCATGATTGCGGTTTGGAGTAATGAACCAGGCTGGGAGTTTTTAAAAGCCTCAGGAATCTTTTGCAGGTGTTTAGAGTTAATTAGTTGATTCAGATGATTAGGCTAAGAGCTCGTTTAGAGAACCTTTTCATGATATGCTAATTTTTTGAGATAGGAATTTTGGGTTTTCATGAGCTGTATGCCAAAATCATCAATATTAAAACAATAAAAAGGCTTGAACTACTTCAGTTGTGTGTAATGAATCTAAAATATATGAAAGTCTAATGTTTATCAGTACATTACAGAAAATAATGAACTTTATCACAATATGCTAATTTTTTGAGAACCACCTGTATATTTAAAAAGAGAGAGGTGATGACTATTAAAGCGGTTGTAAACCGCATAAACTTTTTTTTTTTTTACAAAACCTGCAAGGCAAGAGGCATAATCGGCTAGTATGCACCGCATACTAGCTGATTATGAAATACTTACCTCGGAACGAAGTGAAGAACACTTGCCTGGTCCACGCCGAGCGAGATGTCATCTTGCTGCGGCGTGCTCCGGCGTGTCTTCCGGGTATCGCCGCTCCAGAGCTGTGATTGGCTGGAGCGGCGATGACGTCACTCCCGCGCGTGCGTGTGGGAGATTTAAAATCGTCAGGGTCTGGCGGATGCCGGACCTTTCGCCGTGGATTCCCCCCTGCGCATGCGCCGCCCGCATTGCGAGGGGAATATCTTCTAAACCGTACAGGTTTAGGAGATATTCTTTATACCTACAGGTAAGCCTTATTATAGGCTTACCTGTAGGTAAAAGTGAAAAAGTGGGTTTACAACCACTTTAATAATTGGAAATAAAACAAATAAGATCAAAATCAACGTTGTGCCCATGAGGTAATTAAGTTCATGTATCCAACGAGATGGCTGATCTTTTCTTTTGTACCATGTTGTCTCCCCTCCAATGGGGTTTGTATTTCTCTATACCCAGGGGCGGACTGACCATTGAGTCACTCGGGCCCTGCCCGAGGGGCCCCATGCCACTAGGGGGCCCCATCAGGGTTGCCAAGCTCAGTAAAACCAGGGACAGTATGTAAAAATCTGTGTTTTTTTTACATCTGTCCCTGATATGTCCGAAACCGACATGCTTTTGATGTGAAAATCACAAGATTTTAGCTGCCCCGCCTCTGCACTGTCTCCTGGCGTGGTGGCCATCTGTAAGCCCGGGGGCCCCATAATATTCTATTGCCCGGGGGCCCCATGAGTTGTCAGTCCGCCCCTGTCTATACCCCATACCCTTAATGAGGAGGGGTCTCTATTTTGACAACGGTCATAATGACGAGATAGGCTATGCTTGGGAAACCCATTTTTTATGTTCTGTGTATGCTCCCGAAGTCTTTTCCAGAGCTCTCTTTTGGTTCTTCCTACATATTGAATTTTACACGGACATTCTAAAAGATAGACTACCCCTTCCGTCTTACAGGAGATTAAATCTTTAATTTTGTACTCCTTTCCTGTAAAGCTAGATTTGAAAGTTTCTTTTTTCTTTGTACTCTCTTTCGTGTGTCTACATGTGACAACTGATGGGCACAGTGAGGCTGCAATTGATGTTTTTTTTTGTTCGTTTTCGCCCCCCCAAAAAATTTTGAGTACCAGCAGCCACTGGATCAAATACACTAACAGATTGTGTTTTTTTTTATCCCTGTCCCGGTTTAAACTCATCTAATACATTAGTAGAAGATTTTGATTTATTTTTTATTAAAGTAACATTTTTTTTTTCATTAGGGCAATATACGGAATCAGGACAGTATACACTCCCATGACAATAAGTAGTGACAGGTTAGTGCAGCGATCAGTACAGACTGTCACAGTGGCTACAATTGATGGCACAGTGGCTGCGTTTGATGGCACAGTGGCGACAATTGATGGCACAGTGGCTGCGTTTGATGGCACAGTAGCGACAATTGATGGCACAGTGGCTGCATTTGATGGCACAGTGGCTGCGTTTGATGGCACAGTGGTGACAATTGATGGGCACAGTGGCTGAATTTGATGGCACAGTGGCTGCATTTGATGGCACAGTGGCGACAATTAATGACACAGTGTCTGCGTTTGATGGCACAGTGGCAACAATTGATGGCACAGTGGCGACAATTGATGGCATAGTGGCTGCGTTTGATGGAACAGTGGCTGCATTAGATGGCACAGTGGTGACAATTGATGGCACAGTGGCTGCGTTTAATGGCACAGTGATGACAATTGATGGCACAGTGGCTGTCTTTGATGGCACAGTGGCGACAATTGATGGCACAGTGGCTGCGTTTGATGGCACAGTGGTGACAATTGATGGGCACAGTGGCTGCATTTGATGGGCACAGTGGCTGCATTTGATGGCACAGTGGCTGCATTTGATGGCACAGTGGCGACAATTAATGGCACAGTGTCTGAGTTTGATGGCACAGAATCGACAATTGATGGCAAAGTGGCGACAATTGA
Source organism: Rana temporaria (assembly GCF_905171775.1). Classification (NCBI taxonomy): domain Eukaryota; kingdom Metazoa; phylum Chordata; class Amphibia; order Anura; family Ranidae; genus Rana; species Rana temporaria. The sequence continues at coordinate 107,016,589 of NC_053489.1, forward strand.
TGGCACAGTGGCGACAATTGATAGCACAGTGGCTGCGTTTGATGGCACAGTGGCTGCGTTTTATGGAACAGTGCAGACAATTGATGGGCACAGTGAGGCTGCAATTGATGTTTTTTTGTTTGTTTGCGCCCCCCCCCCAAAAAAAATTCGAGCACCAGCAGCCACTAATTCAAATACACTAACAGATTGTGTTTTTTTTTTTTATCCCTGTCCTGGTTTACACTCATCTAATACATTAGTAGAAGATTTTTTTATTATTATTAAAGTGACAGTTTTTTTTTTCATTAGGAAATCAGGACAGTATACTCTCCCATGACAATAAGTAGTGACAGGTTAGTGCAGTGATCAGTACAGACTGTCACTTGTTTCTCCGATTATCCAGGCACTGATATGTAACTTATAGCACAGGTACTGACTGACATCCAGCTCACTATTTAAAAAACAAAACAAATCCATCACCTGACGTTGTGCAAATGTACTTTTATTTATTAATAAATCACATAGTTCTTCCACAGAATGTGACTGCAGTTTTTCTTTGCCTCACTAAATATGGCCGCCGCCGATGTCAATGACCACTATGCTGTATCCAGTAGCATTGCACGACAAGAGGTGAACGGGAGAGAAGCGGAAGACAAGACCAATGGGAGCATTCGCTTCGGAAATCAGCCTGCCAATGGCATTTTAGTCTGCAGAATGTCAACATGGTGCGGGATGTTGTGGAGAGGCTTAGGGGGCGATAGGGTGCCCACATGTCCCGGATTGCCTGGGACTGTCCCGCAATTGACATGTCTGTCCCGGGTCCCAGGCACCTTCATTCCGGGACAATACAGTGTCCCGGAATGAAATGGATGACACAACCACCCCCTACTAACTAGTAACTAAATTTCTGAAACTGGTTGCTAGGGCCGGCGCTGCCTGGCATCTTGCAACCAGTGACAATTTACTCTCAGACAGTGAGACCGGGAGTGAGGCCTGTGCCTAGTGCAGCGCTGCTGTCCCCACCCACCTCGGCACCTCCTCCTTCTTCGGCACCAAGTGGCAAGCAGCAGGGACTGGTGTGATCTTTGCTCTCCAGATAGTGATGCCAATCCTTTCCTTCAATGCACGTGGCTTATGCAGAGGGAGTGACAGCAGCACTGCATCTGGTGGCAAGTGGCATATTCACCTGACAAAGAACCCGCCGCCAAATTCCCCATCAACCCCGAGACTACATTCACCCCCCCCCCCACCCTCATCTTTTTTTGGGGAAGGTGCCAGAGGGTGTGTGTCCCTGAATGGCAGTTTGGAAATGTGGTCACCCTAGACTAGGCCTCACTCTGAATAATTCCTAGTTGAAACTTCACTTGCTGATTAATAAGCCAGGGGCCTGCAGTACCCCTTCTTAAAGGCCCTGAACATTTAGTTAATAAAGCATGATACTTGAAGGTGGACTACTGATCCCGGCAAGGCCGACTTGCAAATCCTGAGTCCTCAGACTGCAGCGACTTGACACAAAACCCCCACAGTCTCTCTTCTGGCTCTGCACCCTGTTCCCCTAGCACGCCTCTTCCAGATCTCCACTGTGCCTCACTCACCGAATCCCATCTTGAGTCCTCCTTGAAAGATTTACCCAGACCGCGCAGACCAACTGCTCCTCCAGCTCCTGTTCCAGGACACCTCTCCATGACCGTGTAAGGAGAGGCTCCCGAACTCCTCCGCCGAATCCACCCCCCCTCCCAGATGTGGGTGTCTCTCCAGCACACAGTCTAGCACTCCATCTTTCAATTCACCCAGCCAACAAGTCCTCCCCAGCCTGCCCCCTGCCAATCCATACCTCCAAATTTCAACTATGAACTGCGGGACATTTGGGTGCAGGGACATTTGAGAAGCGGGGGATTTGCCACGCTGTTGCCGCCGAACGCCTAAGGATAAAGATAGTTGATAAGTGGCGGGGGGTGGGGGATTTTGCCGCTGCTGCTGCTGAACACCTACGGGTAAAAAAAGTTGATAAGTGGGGGGGGGATTCTGGCTTCTTACCTTTTGCTCCTTCGTTCTCCTGTGCTGCAGTGATAAGTAGTGGGAGGGGGGCTAAAACTTCTGACCTCCTCTTCCTCTGCGGGAAAATTATAACTATTGCGGGAAAAATGTGTCAGTGCAGGAAAGTCCTGCTCAATACGTGCAGGTTGGGAGGTATGCCAATCCTAGTTGGGTATTGGTCAGGGCTCCTCACATGTACCCCATGCCACTCCAACTCTCAGCCCTGCCCCTCTTCCAGAACATTCTCACTAAAAGCAGAGGAGGTGCCCAAAAGCTGAAGCACATGTCAGTCACACCCACTGCTACACTAACCACTCCCTGCCCCCAAATCAAAAACAAACAGGCCCAGCTCGCAGCATTAGGCCTGTTTAAATTTACCTTCGCTGACAGAACCTTAAACACTACACATCTAGCACCTACCTAAGGTAGAGGGTGCTACACATTTTTCAGTACATTTTCAGTTTTGCAGAAACAAACTACAGTCCATTTAACAAGGTTTCCTATGGGTCACATTCACATCTGTGCATTTTATGGAAAGGGCCAGGGACGTTTTTCTGGTTTTTGATTCCATAGACTTCAAACAAAACATTTATTGAAAAATGCTAAATGCACCTGGAATATGCAAACTGCAACCTGCATTGGTGTGAACCAGACTTAAAGCGGGGGTTCACCCGCACATGACACTATTTCCCACTAGATGGATGCTCGTTTTGTCTAGGGGAATCGGCTAGTTGTTTTAAAATATGCTCCGTACTTACCGTTTACGAGATGCATCTTCTCCGTCGCTTCCGGGTATGGGCAGGGCTGGACTGGGACAAAAATTTGGCCCTGGACTTCATCCAGACTGGCCCACTTTGACAGGTCTCTCCCATGGCAGCCGGACAACTCCCGCACCCCCCCGGCCACCCAAGCCCCCTCTCCCCCTTCACTAGCCACTAGCCATTCTACTTTATTAGAGTAGAATGGCTTGGTACTGGTACTCTTATAGGCAGTACCAGTGGGGAAGCTAGACATTATTTCACCTGGGACAAAGAATCAGTTCAGTGCCCCCCCTTATGGGACAAGATTAGGCAGAAGTGAGAAACTCCCAGGCCATAGCTGTTGAGTCAGCTGTCTGTCCCCTTCCCCATGCTTCTCTATTGTCCCCCCTGCTCCTCTGGTCCTCCCCTTGCTTCTCTGTTCCCCCCCAGGTGAGCACTGCGGGGAGGGAGAGGAGGTGAGCGCTGCGGGAAGTGAGAGACAGAGGAGCGGAGGGGGGAGGCGGTTCGCTGTCACTGAAGCCGGCCCACTGAGCCATCGGCCCACCGGGAAACTCCCTGTAGTCCCAATGGCCAGTCCATCCCTGGGTATGGGGTGCGGGACTGGGCGTTCCTATTTTGATTGACAGTCTTCCGAGAGGCTTCCGACGGTCGCATCCATCGCGTCACGATTTTCCGAAAGAAGCCGAACGTCGGTGCGCAGGCGCAGTATAGAGCCGCACCGACGTTCGGCTTCTTTCGGCTACTAGTGATGCGATGGATGCGACCGTCGGAAGCCTCTCGGAAGACTGTCAATCAAGAAGGAACTCCCGCTCCCGAAGACCCATACCCGGAAGCGACAGAGAAGATGCATCTCAAAAACGGGTAAGTACAGCTCATATTTTAAAACAACTAGCCGATTCCCCTAGACCAAACGAGCATCCATCTAAGGGAAAAGACAAAAAAAATATATAATTGGGTGAACTCCCGCTTTAAAGCGGATCTCCACCCTCAATACAACAGCAGCTCCATATTCATACTGCTCCTAAACAATGATGAATCGGATATTTACAATAAATTTAGTATTAGTGTACCTTATTAGTTAGCCAGGCTTCCGGTCTGCCCCCCCCTCGGGTTTCCGACGGGTTTTCTCCAGTTTAATGTGCCGCGCTGTGTCTGCTGGGAGACAATTACAATATTCTAGATGGAGATGTCAGTCAGGCAGTTCGGCCAATCAGTACTGTGAAGGGCGGGGTTTATTGTAGAGTGCTGGAGGAGCATCTCTGTTAGAAAACATCGCGCGACTTCGCTCACACCGCCAGTCACCATAGCCAGTGCGAATGCACGAGATCGAGCGGTGGATGCTGGGACAGCATCCACCGCAAATAGGAAGTGCCTGCCTATGGAAATCCAATGCCCATAGCTAAGATGGCAACAGCAGGAAAACACTGATTATAACTATTTATTGGGGACAATATTACAGCGGAGCGGCGGGGGAACACCAGAAACGTGAGTTTAGCACAACAGTGCTATTACACATTTAAAAATACCATTTAAAAAAAAACGTTTTGGCGTGGGAGATCCGCTTTAAGTAATATTTTAGTAAGAAATAAGAAAACAGATTTTTACTTGTAAACAAAAAGTGTCAGAATAGGCCTGGTCATTTTATCCCACTTCCAATAAGGAGTGTACGTCTGCTGGCTATGTATAGATGCCTATTCCTGACAGGCCCTCCGGCTTCTGACATTATTTACCAGCAGATTAACCTGGATGGAGATGGATTTGATGCAGTCCAGTGCACTTTTCCCCCTTTCTTTCGTAACCTTAAATAAGGACACGTGTGGTCCAATGCATTTTTGGTGCTTTCCGGTGAGTTTTTAATGCGTTCTACAGCATTCCAGTACAGTCAAGTGCAGGAAAAATGCAGCAGGTTCTACTTCTTTTTCTGGAACTGGAACGCACTTGAAAACCATGCACTGGACTGCATGAGGTATGGACTGGTCCTATCACTTTATGATAATGTAAAACAGGACTTATAGGATGGACCTCCCTAAAGGGACCACAGACAGAAATAAAAACCTGACAGGGGTTCTAATCCCTCTCCACTTTATGCAAAACTAAAAAAAAAAGTTCTGCCTTTAGCATACCTCCCAACTTTTTGAGATGGGAATAGGGACACCTATCAGCAAGTATGCAGGCGTAGGACACACCCTTAGCCACGCCCCCTTAAAGGAGAATTGTACAAAAAACAAGATTGGTTAACCACTTACGGACCGCCCGCCGTCGTTATACTTCGCTACTCTGAAGAGGAATACCTTTGTTATGGTAGCAGCTAGCTACCATAACCCTGGTACCCTCTTCAAGAGTGGACGGTCCACTTTTAGATAAAAGTAGTCTCTGCGCCGGATATCACACAGCGAGATCACTTTTATCGGCGGCGGGAGAGGGCCCCCCTCCCACCGCTCTCCGTTGGCAGCGGCGATCGGATCCTGTCCCAGCCTGGGTATTATGAAGACGAGTGAGGGGAAGATGGCCCCCACCCGTCTCCATATGACTTTCGCCCAGTGCTCTTATAGGGACATTTTTTTTTTTAATGACATAAAAAAAAAAAAAAAATGTATTGCATTTTTGTCTAAATATGAGATCTGAGGTCTTTTTGACCCCAGATATCATATTTAAGAGGACCTGTCATTCTTTTTTTTAATACAAGGGATGTTTACATCCCTTGTAATAGGAATACAAGTGACCTAAATATATATATTTTTTAAAACAGTGTAAAAAAAAAAGTTAAATAAGAAAAAAAATATTTTTTAAAGCCCCCGTCCCGACGAGCTCACGTGCAGAAGCGAACACATACTTGAGGAGCGCCCACATATGAAAACGGTGTTCAAACCACACATGTGAGGTATCGCCACGATCGTTAGAGCGAGAGCAATAATTCTAGCCCTAGACCTTCTCTATAACTCAAAAGATGCAACCTGTCGAATTCTTTAAACGTCGCCTATGGAGAATTTTAAAGGGTAAAAGTTTGTCGCCATTCCACGAGCGGGCGCAAATTTGAAGCGTGACATGTTGGGTATCAATTTACTCTGCGTAACATTATCTTTCACAATATATATATATATATATATATGTGTGTAGCGCCTATGTACTATACAGTACTGGTGCTATCTAAATTTCTGAGTAGATCAGAGTATAGTTAAACTCTGATCCTGATTGTTAGAGCAAAACGCGGTCTCTGTCTCAGCTTGGCTGTGCTGTGAGTCCATTCTGCGGTGCTGGGGTGTTCTTCCAGCCCCGGTGCTGCAGGTGGCAGCTGTGGAGTCGAGGTTTGGGTGCTCTTTCCCAGCAGCCATTCATGAGGGTTTGTCCTCGCTGTTCATGCTGGGGAGGGGTATTTATGGGGCAGACGCCATTGGTTCTGGGTCTTCTTCGTCCAGTGTGGCACCCACCTTTAGGGTGGCCACATCACGGCGCACGGCGTTATGGCCTACCTGGCCGGGACGTGCGTGCCATGCGGTGTTCCTGGCTCCGGGTACATGCTTACCCAGAGCATCTGAACCGTCTGAACCCAGAAATTGACTGGGTTCCCAACTTTGAAGATCCCAAGCTGTACTGCTGTTCGGTGGGGAGTCAGTCTGAGGAGCGCCATTGAGAGGCTGGCGGTCCAAAAGGGCCTGGACAAACCACCGGGGATCAAAGTAGCCAGACACAGAGGGATTGATCACCTGTCGGTCGGTACCTGGGCAACAAGCTGAAGGAGATCCAGACGTAACTCAAGGAGGCATATCTCCAGAATCCAACCCAGAGGGGACCTGTGGCAGAGGTATCTTCTGAGGCTCATTGAGAGGGGTCTTGGGAGACTTTCTCCCAAGTTCAAGTTCACCTAGGAGGGTCTGTGGCAGAGACTTATTTTTATAATTGTCCGAGTGATACTCCGGCTGCCAGGTCAGTGAGAGAGGCCTGTCCGGGTACGCTAATCCCACTCCTGCAATAGTGGTTCTAAGAAGTGTTACGCTTGGGAGCAGGACTGTTTCCTATCATTACGCCTGAATCTGCTATTCTCCTATTCTTCTTCAGCTTTACTTTCCTCACCACTGGCTGGGTAATAAAGAGCACAGCAAAGAGCACCTGTCTGGACATTCCTTTACTTCTACTAGATGTACCACACATCATTCACCCCTAGGAATTTCGGAGGAGCCAAGAGGTAATACGCCGCCCAAAAATCCAGCAGCTCCTCCGGGGGTAATGCTACATATATAAAAAAGTGTGCTTGTAAGACTGCTGCACAAATAGTGTGACAACAAGTATTGCAACGACCGCTATTTTATTTTCTAGGGTGTTAGAACCCCCAAACATTATATATTTTTTTCTAAGTAATTTTCTTGCAAAAAAACACAGTTTTTAACTTATAAACACCAAATCCCAGAAAGAGGCTCGGTCCTTAAAGAGGAAGTAAAGCCCCTTAAAAAAAAAAGAAAGAAACAAAGCAAGACAAATTCATAATGAGTTAGTATGCATCGCATACTAGCTCATTATGAGGTACTTACCTGAGATCGAAGCCCCCGCAGCGGCCCTTGTTCGCCTCCTCCGTCGCCGCCATTACTCCCGGAGTAACTTCCGGGTATCGTGGCCCTGGCGCTGTGATTGGCCGGAGCCGTGATGACGTCACTCCTGCGCATGCATGCGGGAGCCGTCAGTGACGGCACGATCGCTGTCACTAACGGCACGCTTAGTGCGCCTGCGGCGTTCTCTAAGGCTCGAATGCGCCATAGACATCGGTGCAGTCTTTTCTGAAAAATTCTCCTAAACCGTGTAGGTTTAGGAGATATTACTTGTACCTACAGGTAAGCCTTAATCTAGGCTTACCTGTAGGTAAAAGGGGTCTGTAAGTCCCCTTTCACACTGAGGGCGTATTGCAGGCGCTATAGCGTTAAAAATAGCGCCTGCAATCCGCCCTCAACAGCTGCTCCATTGTCTCCAGTGTGAAAGCCGAGGGCTTGCACACTGGAGCGTTGCGCTAGCAAGATGGTAAAAAATAGTCCTGCTAGCCGCATCTTTTGGACGGTGAAGGAGCGGTGTGTTTACTGCTCCTACAGTAAGAATCACACCCTAGGGCACACTTAACCCCTACAGCGCCACCTAGTGGTTAACCCCTTTACTGCCAGTGTCATTTTTACAGTAATCAGTGCATTTTTATAGCACTGGTCGCTGTAAAAATTACAATGGTCCCAAACATGTGTCAGATGTGTCTGCCATAATGTCGCAGTCACGATAAAAATCGCTGATCACCGCCATTACTAGTAAAAAAAAAAAATTATTAATAAAAATGCCATAAAACTATCCCCTATTTTGTAGACGCTATAACTTTTGCACAAACCGATCAATAAACGCTTATTGCGTTTTTTTTACCAAAAATATGTAGAACAATACCTATCGGCCTAAACTCTATATTTTTGGGGGATATTTATTATAGCAAAAAGTAAAAAATATTGCATTTTTTTCAAAATTGTCGCTCTACTTTCGTTTATAGCGCAAAAAATAAAAACCGCAGAGGTGATCAAATACTACCAAAATAATCTATTTGTGGGGAAAAAAGGACACCAAATTTGTTTGGGAGCCACGTCGCACAACCGCGCAATTGTCGGGGCTTAAGTGGTTAAACCCACAAGTGCTTTTTTGTGTTACTACTATTATTCCTTTATATTGGCTTTTGAAATTTACAAATTAAGCAATTTAGAATTCAGACGAAAGGTTTAGGGCTGGAAAACACTTTTTGATAGATAAAAAGTGCATTTTAAATACAACTCTATAGATCAGACCAAAATGAGGGACCCTCGAAATCAGCGACAGTTGGGAGCTATGCTTTAGTTATACTTTCAGTTCCACACTTTCCTGACAGCAGCCAATCCATACAACTTTAGCCAAGCAAGCGCGTATTACGTACTTTGCCAGCTCTCCCACAACAAACATGGCGGCCCAACAGCTTTTGCTACCTCTCACATGACACTTTGCCAGGTCACGTGAGACGAACAGAAACGCCCACCCCCGCCATGTGACTCTACATGATTTTTCACTGTGGCACGTGACAGGGAGGAGAGAGGAGACGTCAGAGGTGATAGGGTGCTGAGAGAGGGGAGAAGCGGAGAGCCGGGGAGGATGAGCCCGGGGTAACGGAGGAGGTGAGAGGGGCGCACGGGGGGGTGGATGGGAACTAAGCGGGACCCTGCTGAGTGACTGGTCAGCCTATCAGAGGACAGAACTGGCTTATTGGCTCTGCGCGTGGACCAATGACCTTCTGCGCAGTAAACATCATAAATCATGATCTGTGAGGAGCCCCAGTGCTGTGGTCACGTGATGTGTGTACCTGTACACTGAGTCACCTGATCACTTCTGTGTCATGTCAGATGTGTGATTACACAGAGGAGGGGGAGGAGGACTATGCTAGTATAGTACACTCTACCTTCATCTCTACTCTGTATTAAAGTGGAACTCTGGAGAATACACACTGACATGTATGATGGATTCCATTATCATTGATGCGGAACTTAACCCATCAGTCTGAATGCTTCCTGAAACAATCACACTCGGGACATTCCTCTACCTGTCACAGCTGCCTGTGCTTTAAACTGACTGGTGTCATCACTGATCACATGGGCAGCACCATGGCAACTGCGGGTCAAACAGAGACTAAGATGGCAGCTTCCTGGTCTGTGCAGCATAGAAGGGTTTATATCCACATTAACCACTTACCGACCACCCTGTAGTAGGTTTTCTGCTACAGGGTGGCAGCTGTGTGCAGGATTACGTGTGTGTGTGTGTGTATACATATACACACACATGATGCTGCATTTCCATGTAGAGGGTACAAACGCATGCAGTCGGCGGCTCGCTCACACAGTGATTACATGCAGCGGGAGCCAATCGGCAGGTACCGTGGTCTCGATGTCCGCCGACACTCGCCGATCGTCAGGCAGAGACACAGAACTGCGTTCTGCCTACGTAAACAAGGCAGATCGCCGTTCTGTATGGATCCTGTATCCAGAAAACAAATTTCATCTCTTCCACTAGTAAAAGCACCTCCCCCCCAGTTTAGAAAAACACTGGACAGGCACACAGTTAACCCTCTGATCGCCTCTGATGTTAACCCCTTCCCAGCCAGTGTTATTAGTACAGTGACAGTGTGTGTATATATATATATATATATATATAACATTTTTTTTTAGAACTGATCATTCTGTTAGGGTCACTGGTTCCCAAAAAGTGTCCGCGTCCGAATGTTTACCACAATATCGCAGTCCCGCTAAAAGGCACTGTTCGCTGCCATTACTAGTAATAAAATAAATACAAATATCCCACAGTTTGTAGATGCTATACGTTTTGCGCAAACCAATCAATATTCGCTTATTGTGATTTTATTTTTATTTTTTTTACCCAAAATATGTAGCAGAATACATATTGGCCTACATTTTATGAAGAAATTCGATAAACAAATAAAAAATAAATATTATTGGATTTGTTTTGTAGCGGAAAGTAAAAAATATTGTTTTTTTCCCCTCAAAATTGTCGTTTTTGTTTATAGCGGAAAAAAACCCCATAGTGATCAAATACTGCTAAAAGAAAGTCTATTTGTAGAGGGAAAAAAAGACAAACATTTTTATTTGGGTACAGCGTCGTACGACTGCGCAGTTGACAGTTAACCACTTCAGCCCCGGAAGAATTTACCCCTTTCCTGACCAGAGCACTTTTTGCGATACGGCACTTTTTGCTCACTTTAACTGACAATTGCGTGGTCGTGCGACGTTGCACCCAAACAAAATTGACGTCCTTTCCCCCCCCCCCCACAAATAGAGCTTTTTTTTGGGGGGTATTTCATCACCTTGTTTTTGTGGTTTTTATTTTTTGTGCTATAAACAAAAAAACAAGTGGCGATTTTGAAAAAAAAAAGCATTATTTTTGACTTTTTTGCTATAAAAAATATCCCCAAAAAGTATATATAAAAAAATATTTTAGGCCGATATGTATTCTCCTACATATTTTTGATTAAAAAAAATCGCAATAAGTGTGTTTTGATTGGTTTGCGCAAAAGTTTTATAGCGTCTACAAAATAGGTGATAGATTTATGGCATTTTTTTATTAATTGTTTTTATTAGTAATGGTGGCGATCTGCGATTTTTATCGTGACTACGGCATGGCAGACACTTTTCACACTATTTTGGAGACTGTTGTAATTTATACAGCGATCAGTGCTATAAAAATGAACTGAACTGATTTACTGTGTAAATGACACTGACAGGGAAGGAGTTAAACTAGGGGGCGATCAAGGGGTTAAGTGTGTCCTAGAGAGTGATTCTAACAGCGATTACTGCTCCCGATGACAGGAAGCAGTAGATCCCTGTCAGTTCACTAGGCATGACATGAAAATGCCTTGTTTACATAGGCATCTCCCCGCTCTGGCTCTCGGTCTCAAGATCGCGTTCACCGTCGGCGCGCCCGCAAGGTGGCAAAGTTAAAGGGACGTACCTGTACACCCATTTGCCTGCTTGTGCCATTCTGCTGACGTATATGTGTGTGCGGCAAGTGGTTAAAGTAACGCCGTGGTCATAAGGGGGGGTGTAAATCTTCCAAAGGGCAAGTGGTTAAAGCAGAACTAACTGTTTTTTTTTTCCTTGGAGGGGGGGGGGGTATAACCCCCTGTCTTTTTTTTTTTGTTTGCCTTCTGTATCCCATTGCAGAGATTTCCCTTTACTTCCTGTCTCATGGGCAAAACGGGAAGTAAAAGGAAATCCCTACAAACAGTGGAAATCCCTTGTCACCAGAACTAGTGTCATTATTATTTTTATGGTAGTCCCGATACCACTTTAAGACCGAGTACAAGTACCGATACTTTTTTTCAAGTACTTGCCATTACCAATACTTTTTTTTTTTTTTTTAATGTTATGTGACAATTTGAAGAATGGGCACTGGCAGGGGGCACTGATTTCACTTATGGCCACTGAAAGGCGGCACTGATAGATGAAACTGATGTCACTTATAGGCACTTATGGGCAGGCACTGATGGGCACTTACATAATAAATGACATGAATGAGGAGAGGAAGGATTTTGCAATGCTATTTGGCATATCATCATTCATGTCATTTAACTTCTAGTAAGTATGTTCTGCGACGCCCATATTGGTACACCTTGCACTTGGCTGCAGTAAGCCAGCAGTGGACATCTTGTTACACCCAGCCCAAACTATATGGGCTGGGTGTAACAAGATGCCTGCTGCTGGTTTACTGCAGCCGAGTGCAGGGTGTACCAAGATGGCCGTTGTGATGTCTACCCTCCCAACGATGACATGGAACGTCACTTCCTGTACTGAATGTGATGGCTCTGGTCACCGGAATATGTAGCGGCACCCTGCACTCTGATACACTGCCGCCAGACCAATCTCCGCTCCGCCCTCTCCGTCTGCCGTCTTCCGGTTCCAGGTATCGGATCTGGCATCGGGAGCATTTTGTGCGAGTACAAGTATTCGCACAAATGCTCGGTATCGGTCCCGATACCAGTAGGTATAAGCACCGAATACCACTGTATAGATTTCACCAAAGCAGCTGAAAGCCATGGGGGGAGAAGCTTGTAACTCCCCCACGCACCGACCACCGCTGACTGTCCAGGTATCGGGTGAAGCATCGGGAGCATTTGCCCGAGTACAGATACTCGCACATATGCTCGGTATCGATACCGATACTAGGATCGGTATCGGGACAACCCTAAATTATTATTTTTATTATTATACAGGATTTATATAGCGCCAACATTTTGTGTAGAGCTTTACAGCATCAGGGAAGACGGTACAATTACAATTACAATACACTTATTGGAAGATATCTCTGTTCTGGTGATTTGGGATTTGGTGGGTTTTTTTTTCCCGTCTGTTCACACCTATATATTATATTATATTATCCTACGTGTCTATGCACACAACAGTTTTTACAGGTATATTGCAAGAGGAGCATTTAAAGGCTGAAGAAAAATATTTATCGCCAGTGTGTTCAAGAAAGGAGCTTTTAAGCATAAAATGAACACGAAATGCACATAAATGCTGAGCGCGGTTGTGTGTTAAAGGGTAACTTTACTTTCGTGGGGAAAAAAATAGCACATAAAAAAAAAAATATATAATTTCGTGCTTGTGTGATTGGCTCCCTGGAGTCTGCACTAAGATGCAAATCAGATTTGTGGCATCCCCTGTAACAAAAATGTAAATATTCCCCCTCATCTTCCAGGAAAGCTACATGGAAAGGTGATTGGCTCCGCCCTCTACAGGAAACACAGATCAGACGGAGCTTAACAGGCCCCTCCCCTTTCCCTGAACTTCAGATGTTTTGTGTCTCCAGACCTTCCAGGAGTACACACTGCAATGTGTTTTTTCCTAGGGTTCTGGTAGCTGTGGTTATCGGACCCCCTTTTTTAGGTACTCAGACCGGTTGTGGCGTGACTGCTGGTTTTCTCTACCCAAAGGGTTCCCCTCTGTTTTTGGTGGTCAACTGCCTTACTGATTTACAGGGGCAACTTCCACTGGGGTGGTATGCCCAGGGTACATGTGAGAGTACTGCAGGGCCTCCTCTTTTTCCATGTCACCGCTGCAGGTGTACCAAAATGGTGTCTGATGACGCATTTCCGGTGGCATGCCGAAACTGCAAGTGACATCATGACGCACTTTTGGCCGCTGGGTTACTTGTTCCTGGCTGGCCTAATTTTCTGTGAGATACTCCCAAAGAGAAATCGCATCTAAAGGGATTCAGACCCTGACACTTTACTCACTAGAGCCTTGCAGGTGCAACAGCTGATTGAGAATTATAAAATCGCTCCAATACAGATTTAAGGCTCCTTTCACACTTGTGCGACTTAGGATCTGATGTGAAATTCAGTATACAGTATTTCTATGGGAGACATCCTCACTTGCACTACAGACGTTCCTGCATTACTTGAGTTCAAAATTTGGTCCAGAGAACGTAAAGTCAGATGAAAGTTGCATCAGTCACACTGTAAAGTTGCAATGCAAGTTGAATGACTTTGTAGTCTCCCATATGTGAAAGGAGCCTCACTGAGCACATGGACACAGACAAACAAACAGCCATTCCTTCAGAATAACAAACGATGGAAAACTGCAACAATTGTGGCAACGTACATAGATCACACAGAGCGGGAGTTACCCTTAAGGCTTGGTTCACATAAATGTGATTTGGGTAAATTTCGAACCGCTTCCGATTCACGTGATGTGAACCGAACCGGTTTTCTATGAAGCTGGTTCACATATGTCTGGCCAGCTGCAGTCCATTTTCAAAGAGTCTTGTACATTTTTCAGTCCAGTTCAGGTGCAAATTCAAGTGTTATACACTGTAAGAATTCGTACCTGAATTGCACCTGAACAGGTCAATAAAACTACACCAGACACCATTTAAAAAAAAAAGGGAAGCTAAGAAACCGACCGTTCCCAGACATGCACTATATTATTAAGTATTGGAACACCTGTCTTTACACACACATGAACTTTATTGGCATCCCAGTCTTGGTCCATATTCAATATTTAGTTGGCCCATCCAAAGACATGGATGAGTGAGTTTGGGGTGGAGGTACTTGACTGGCCTGCACAGGGTCCTGACCTCAACCTGATAGAACGACTTTGGGATGAATTAGAGCGGAGACTACGAGCCAGGCCTTCTCGTCTACATCAGTACCTGACCTCACAAATGCGCTTTTGGAAGAATGGTCAAACATTCCAATAGACGCACTCCTAAACCTTGTGGACAGCCTTCCCAGAAGAGCTATAGCTGCAAAGGGTGGGCCAATTTATTGTTATACCCTACAGACCAAGATTGGGATGTTCTTAAAGTTCATGTAAAGGCAGGTGTCCCAATACTTTTGACAATATAATGCAAGTTTTCTGTTCTACGTAGGTGGATGGTCCAGGATTATTATTAAGGCTTATTCCACAGAATCGGTGCTTTGCGTCGTAACCAACAGAAACCTGTACTGATCAGACCACATGAAACTAACAATCGGTTGGTTTCTGTAGGTTCGTGTACTCCTGCACTTCTCACACACACTGGTTCTGCTGGAGAAATGATCGAAGGGTTAAAGGTTCCTTGGGCCATATTTCCTTGTCACCATTGATTAGGGACATCACTAAACGTGTCGGTATTCCTGCAGTCAGCAGATGATCATTGATCCTTCTTTGCTTTGTGTGGTCATCCTGTGATCGTCAGATTTCATTCATTATAAATGTGTAGTACAGGCCGCTCTGGCACACAGTTCAATGCCCTTCAGAGTACCTGCATGTATCTCAGGAATATTCTAGCTGTGTAACACTAAAAATTAGATTGCATTATACCAACATGTGGCAAGATACAGCCCACCTTTCTTAGTGTCAGATGTCTCACTCTTATGTATCATACTTCGTCCATTTGGATAATCTATATGCTATTTAAGCTCTATTCCCCCAAATTTTCTATTGAATGATTTTATCACATTGTCAATAAAATTTATATTTTTATAATTGTGCTTTTGTGGTCACTTGTCCATATTGCCTATAATAGTCCCGCATTTTTGAAGGGTCTTTCTTTTCCTATGTTCCATGGGTTGATGGCATTCTCGCAGCTCCCTACAATACAATTCTCTTCTTTTTAAAGTGTGTTTTTCACTTTTTCTGCCAAGTTGGATAACACTTACTGTATATCCGTTCCGAGTTCCCATTCACGTCACTTTAACTTTAAAAAAAGATAAAAAAATTGCTGCTTAAACTTTTTACTTAAACGGAAACAAACTTAACTCAAAATGATCTAAATGAGATAAGAAAATTGCAGCGCTAATCAATAACCTTTTTACTTGCTAAAAAATCCTGCATAACTTCTTTCTTCTGTATAATGGTAAAGTTTATCTTTGGGAACATTTTTAGGGTGGAACATGTAACATGTTTGCAATGTTGCAGATGCTACCCGATTTTCCCCCACACTCCCTGTGTATTGCAGCCGCTGCCCGATTTTCCCCACACTCCCTGTGTATTGCAGCCGCTGCCCGATCCCCCGCATTCCCTGTATGTTGCAGCCGCTGCCCGATCCCCCGCACTCCCTGTATGTTGCAGCTGCTGCCCGATTTTCCCCACACTCCCTGTGTATTGCAGCCGCTGCCCGATCCCCTGCATTCCCTGTATGTTGCAGCCGCTGCCCGATCCCCCGCACTCCCTGTGTGTTGCAGCCGCTGCCCGATTTCCCCCGCACTCCCTGTGTGTTGCAGCCGCTGCCCGATTTCCCCCGCACTCCCTGTGTGTTGCAGCCGCTGCCCGATTTCCCCCGCACTCCCTGTGTGTTGCAGCCGCTGCCCGATTTCCCCCGCACTCCCTGTGTGTTGCAGCCGCTGCCCGATTTCCCCCGCACTCCCTGTATGTTGCAGCCGCTGCCTGATCTCCCGCACTCCCTGTGTGTTACAGCCGCTGCCCGATTTCCCCCACACTCCCTGTGTATTGCAGCCGCTGCCCGATCCCCCGCACTCCCTGTGTATTGCAGCCGCTGCCCGATCCCCCGCACTCCCTGTGTATTGCAGCCGCTGCCCGATCCCCCGCACTCCCTGTGTATTGCAGCCGCTGCCCGATCCCCCGCACTCCCTGTGTGTTGCAGCCGCTGCCCGATCCCCCGCATTCCCTGTAATTTTTAGCCGCTGCCCGATCCCCCGCACTCTCTGTGTGTTACAGCCGTTGCCCGATTTCCCCTAGATGTGCACACTGTCGTAAAATGGGTTTAAAGTTTATGTAAACCCTCATCTTGTGTAAAAAACTAAAACAAAAAAAAACATTCATTTGGAAGGCAAAACATTTGCAAAAAAAAAAAAAAACACACACATCTTTATTTTTATTTAAAGCGGAGGTTCACCCTAAAAACATGTATATACCATTCCATCCAGCATACTGCTGACATGTACAGTATGCTGTTTTTTTCCCCCCGCTGTATAGATATTCCCCCCCCCCCGGCTTCCGGGTAGTGAATCCCACGGGAGTGGGTGTCCCTTTTCAGAGACTAAGTGATTGACGTGATGACAAAAGCTTCCCTCCGGCGCATAATGCACGTCACCAGTTTCCGAAAGAAGCCGAGCGTCGGTGCGCAGGCGCCGTATAACTCCGTATTGACTCGACTCGCAGTTTATGTGCTGGAGGGAAGCTTTTGTCATCACGTCAATCACTTAGTCTCTGAATAGGAACGCCCACTCCCGCGGGATCCACTACCTGGAAGCCGGGAGGGGGGGGGGGGGGGGAGATCTATACATCAGTATGTACAGCGAAAAAAACAAAACAAAAAAACAGCATACTGTACATGTCAGCAGTATGCTGGATGGAATGGTATATACTTGTTTTTAGGGTGAACCTCCGCTACAGAATTTGCCATGCTTGTTTATTATCAATTTACAGTTAAAGAAGAAAACCCTCCCGAGCTATGAGTAAGGGACGGGGGGACCCGGTGGTCGACATAGTAAACCGCATGACCGACGTGGACAACATAGTGACAGGTCTTGAATCGCTGCAATGTGCTAAGTCCAATAAACTTTTCCCCACATATGCATTAATGAAGAAAATCTGGAATAAAGCCCGCCAGCTGCAGAACATAGAGGGGTTCACGGGTCACAGCCCAATCTGGAACAACCGATACTACGAGGAGTTGATGACTCTGTCGTGCGGGGAGCGTTGGAGGAGATATGGGGTTACACACTTGGTGCATATCTTCTCCGGGGGCCGTCTGCTTTCGTTTGCGGAGCTCCGGGAGAGATATGACCTCCCTCAGACAATGTATTTCCACTACCTGCAGCTGAGGCATGCCATCAGAGCCCAGGCTGGAGACAACCCTTGGACGTTGTCTCCTGCCCCGATCTTTCACTTCATGACTGGGATAACCAGCTTCAGAGGCTTTATCTCAAGCTCGTATGCCATGTTACTGACGGCATTCTTGCCGGCCCTTCCTTCTAGGGTGGTGGACTCCTGGGAAAGGGATGTGGGTGAATTTGAGGAAGAACAGTGGGAGGAGACGCTACTGGCCATACAGGGGGCTTCGCTCAATGTAGCACACCGTCTGTCACAACTATACATTGTTTTACGAGTACATTTTACCCCGGCCAGACTCCACAGAATGGGTCTGGTCGAAGATGACAGCTGTCCTAGATGTGCCAGGGACCATGGAGACCTCATCCATTTGATGTGGCGGTGTCCCAAGCTACATCTATATTGGACGGGGGTTCTCAAAACACTGAATGACGTATTTATGACTCAGATACCACAAAACCCCAAGGTATGTATCTTGGGGCTTGTAGAAGACCTTCCACTGGAGGATAACCCTAAAAAGGCTGTTGGTAGGGCCCTTTTCCAGGCCCGTAAACTCATCCTTAGACACTGGAAGGACACAGAACCCCCAAGGCTAGGGGAGTGGATAGCCCAGATGGGATTCACTCTTCGAGCTGAGAAATACATCTATCAGCACAGGAAACGGGGGGGTAGGTTTGAGTTGCTATGGGCCCCGTGGTTAAATACACCTGGATTAGCCCCACTTGAACTGGTGCTAGACCGGCTGCTCATATAAAAGACTGGTGGTGAGAACTTAAGACTGATTCAGGGGCACGCTATGAAAAAGGGAGGAGGTGGGGGTTAGGAGATAGTTCCTAAGGGCACAATGGAGTGGATCCCAGAGTGTGAGTGCACATTGATTTTCGCAAGTCATAAAAATGCAAACTGTGATGGTTTAGTGGGAGGAGGAGGCAGCATACCAGAAATGTTGTGTGGTCTCGTTCTTTTGTTTTTTTTGTTTTCTTTTTGTTTTTGTGTGTTATTATATCATTTAGCTGACTTATTTGGATGTACAAAAAGTGGATATGTCATGTAATGGATATATTGTCTGTACTCTGTATGTCTGTCATACTTTTCAATAAACATCCTTTTTTGAGAAAAAAAAAAGAAGAAAACCCTTTTAATTTATGATTAATCATGGCTGTCTTGTCTACCTCCATCAGCAGTGTATGTGCCACATTGAAAAGATCAATACCTTTTTGTTGGCACAGATTTATCAGAGGTTAGTGTCTAATTTACCATCACGCTGAGCAACCACCTTCACAATTCACACCCCATACTTCCACATGTAATGTTTGGTTTATCGTTGTTGCATTTTTTTTTCTAGTGTATGTGTCATCTTATGTTTTCTTGTGTTTCAGGATCAGAGAATAAAACAAGTATCTTTTAGAAGATGGATAATTACTTTCAAGCTGCAGTTATAGATCTGGATAAACTGCTGGATGATTTTGAACAGAATACAGGTGGGTAAAGTAATGCATAAAATAGTTGTGAGGTTAAGTGGGGGTTATACACAAACCTTTTGTATTTTGTGTTCCCTTCCTGGGGATACTTTCAGTCACATCCGGAAGCAACAGCAGCCAAAGCTCCTCACAGAGGTGTGAAGATTTAAAGGATTTTGGAGAAAGAGCACGTGTCCTGTTTCGATCTTCTCTTTTTTTTTTTTTCACAATGTACAGTATAAGATTTCCTATCATCTGTGCCCAGTCTTGCCACTCAGAGTTAATCCAGATCTGAGCAATCCTCTTTTATTGTTCAGTGAGATAAAACGGACTTGCAGAGAAAAACCTTAGTCCGTTCCGCCCCCTTGCTGTGAGTGACAGGTTATTTGCATATCTCATGCACTAGCCTGGAGACGGGCATTATTTTTTAATTCCCACCCCCACTCCTTTTCTTTTTTTTTTTTAACAGAAGGGGGTTCCCACTCCTTTTCTGAAGTCATGTGGTTACTTTTCTGGATTTTGACAGGATGTTAGTGATCATAGCAGAATTTAGAATAAGGAATACATAGGAAAAATGCATGTTGACAAGGAGAGTGTAGAGGTGAGCAGGGAGTCTACTGACATCACAACTTCACCCACAGAGCTCCAGACAACAGATCCACCCACAGAATCTGCAGTTTTTCAGTTCTTCAGACAAAGGGGAGATATTTGACAGGTAAGGATACATGCAGGAGACATCTATATCCTTATACATCAGCACTATCGCCGTAGTTTAGAAAGAATTAGAGTGGGTTTACTTTCACTTTAAGTTGACCTAAATAATCACCCCCCCCCCCCAGAGATGAATACTTGCCTCGATCTGATGCTTGCATCCAATCTTAATGTGATCAAATGCTTTTAAGGGCAGTGGAGGGATCTGGGGTCTCAAGAGTACCTGTCGCATGCTTATTGCTGTCACAAGAGAGGTTTACATTCATTGTGACAGTAATAAAAGGTGATTCAAAAAATTTATGAAAGTGACAGTCAAAAAATAAATGGAAAATACATTTCAGTTTTCAAATTTCACACGTCGATCCTGCACGCATGCAAACAGCGTCCCACACGTGAAGTATCACCACAAACATCAGATCATGGGCAGTAATTCTAGCACCAGACCACCTGTGTAAATCTAAAGTGGTAAGTCGCCTATGGATAGTTAAATTTACATTGTTTGTCGCTGTTGCTGCACAATTTTAAAGCTTGACATGTTTGGTATCTATTTACTTGGCGTAACATCATCTTTTTATATTTGACCAAAAATTGGGTTGTGTAGTGTGTGTTTGCATTCAAATTCAAAACGTGTGTTGTTCACAAACAATTGCATTTGAAAAACTGCCTCGCAAATACTGTGTGACAAAAAACACAAAATACATAAGACCCCTTTCACACTGAGGTGCTATAACGCTAATAATAGCGTCTGCAAAGCACCCTAAAACAGCCGCTGCTGTCTCTCCAGTTTGAAAGCCCCGAGGGCTTTCACACTGGAGCAGTGAGCTAGCAGGACGGTAAAAAAAGTCCTGCTAGCAGCATCTTTGAAGCATTGAAATCAATGGGGCACCGCGGCTATACCGCTGGCAAAGCGCCTCTGCAGAGGCGCTTTGCAGTGGTTTTAACCCTTTCTTGGTCCGCTACCGAGGGGGGTAAAGGCGCCCCGCTAGTGGCCAAATAGCGCCTTGAATTTTATGGTAAAGTGCCGCTAAAAATAGCGGAGCTTTACCGCTGACGCTTCACTGCCCCAGTGTGAAAGGGGCCTAATGTTTGGGGGTTCTAAGAAATTTTCTACAACATTTTTTTAAAAATGTAAACAAAGTGTCAGAAAAGGCCTGGGGGGGGGGGGGGGTCAAGTGGTTAAAAAGAGATGCGTACGATGAGATGCGTACCGCTTGCATTTATTTGATGAGTTTTTAGCTTTTGTTTTTCTCAGGCAGTACGGGAAGGTTAGCCTGTTGCTTAGGTTAGGAAACCATATGTGGCTTCAAATAAGGAAGAGGAATTTCCCTTTGTGCTTGAATGCATACTCTACAATTTCACACAAGTTCCCACAGTATGTTTCAAGCTTTTCTGTGTGAAGAAATATGGTACAATTTTCAGAGAGTGATTTGATCCCTTCTTCTTTTCCCACAGATGAACTGGAAAGTCCCCAGCCACATGCAGAGCCCTTTAACCCGGAACAGCACGATTTCTACCTGCAACCAGATTACCCAAGTCCTGGGAAGGAGCCGTGTGGCAGCAGTCCTCAACTCTCTCTGTCTGAATGCCCTGAGAAAACTGAGCTGGAGTTAAAACCAGGGGCTCCTGTCTCATGTAGTGACAAAAGTGTGACGGGCCCAGATCTCCTATCCTGTGTGGATGGAGGGACATCCATGGAGGATGAGTCCAATACTGGGAGGAGTAGTGTTCCTGTATGTGATCTCATTAGTGACACAGGAAGTCTACTTCATGCAGCAAGTAGCAACGAATCGCTGATTCCAGATTCTGCCCAGTCTAGTGCAAATGTTTCTGACCTCGAGTTGCTTTCAGACCCAAGTTTTTTTGCTATTCCACCTTTAAATTCCTCCACTGTATTACAAAATGATGAAGCAGATGTTGGAGATCTTGTCCCTATCGCTTCCAACTGGCTACCATTGAGTGAAGCTAATCTAATTGATGTAAGTGCTAAAGCAAGCAGCGCTTCTCTTCCTGTTCACTCAGGTCTTCCCCCAGTGTTGGGTGAGGTAGGAGAACACTCCGATACTGCATCCACTAGTGACTCCAGTACCAGCTCAAGCTCTTCAAGCACAGATGGATATGTAAGTGATGATATGTCCTATGAGGCATTGACAGAAGATCAGATTGCTTTTGTGTCAAAAGACCACCATGTAGATGTGGTGTACGCTCTAAACAACATGGAATTTCCTCAGGTAGCAAGCCAGGAAGCCACCATGTCAACAACTCAACATGTTGTAAATTCTGGTGCTTTAGATGACGTTCAAAGTGAAAGGTCACCTTCAGGGCCATCTACAGCCAGAAGCGTGGTGACTTCGGAGTGCAATGACCACGTGATGCTTACATCATCTGTATCCGCCTGCAGTGAAGAAAAGCCTGCAGATTCTTTTAGCTCTGCTATGGTAGACTCTAGGACAGAAGGCAGCAATGAGCTGCTTCAGGAACACAACGATACAGTGTTGGAAAGCCAAAAGTTTGAAGATGAATCCATGATTGTATCAGCAGCCAGCTTTGAGGTCAGAGGTGAAGATAAGTCTTTGCAGTTGACACATCTGTCCCCTGCCGTCAAAGGCCCTTCTGTGTCGGATGAAGGTTTTGTGCAGGAGGAAGCATTCCCTGAATTACCTGTAGTAGAGAAATTGAGCATTGCACCTGAGCCAGGCCCCGATCCTGTTCACAGCAGTGAGTTTGGAGACGCGGTATTATCAGATTTCATGAGTCACAATTTGCTAACTGATCCTAATGGCCTATTGTTAGGTGACACATACATAACAGACGCTGAACTTGATGCTTTTCTTTGTGAGGAAGGTTTAGATGTAAGTAAAGAAAGCGCTGTGGGAAGTTTTCCAGTCTGTGATTTTGCTGAAGCGGTCTCAAGCAGGTCTTGCACTGAAGCTTCAAATGATGGATTGCAGTCTTTGAAGACGGATCGAGATGAGACTGAGGACAGTGCAGTCTGCAGCACTGTGGATGCCACACTTAATAAAGTTGATTTACCACATCCAGCTCAGGATCAAGGATCTCTTCCAGGTGCGGGTGTGCCCTCACCCATCGGAGGTGCAAGGCCCAAGCAGTTGTTTCATCATCCACCAAATACACTGGCTATAAGCCGGCCAGTTAAACTGAACAACAGGGACGTAGAAGGAAATCTGGCTGAACAGACAGCTGAAGAAGCCAGTCCGTGCGTGTCGCCGTCTCATGTTGTGTCGCCAATACCTAGCAGCAGCATTCTGAAAAAGACAATGAATGTGGAGTCTGATGAGAGCCCTGAACTCAGCGTGGAGGCACTAGGGGACACCATAGATGGGACAGGAGAGAACCAGGCACCTGGTCAGAGGCAACCAACTTGGATCCCCGACTCTGTGGCTCCAAACTGTATGAATTGCAGCATTAAGTTCACTTTTACAAAGCGGAGACACCATTGTAGAGCTTGTGGAAAGGTAAGATGGCCTGGGTTATGTGTATTACATTGTACAATGCAGACTCACAAATCCATACAAATTAATGTCAGTTCAGTAATGCCACTATTTCTATATCTGTACAAAAAGGTGCAAAAAAAATATATATATATATATATATATCTCTGGAAAGAAATTTTGAGGGAGGTGGGGAAAAGCTAGAGTAGATCTAAATCCAATGACTAAAATCTCATAAACTTTAGAATAAAAAAAGTAAACTTAAAAAGTTATTGAAATTCCCAGCTTTCATTAAAATACTTTCTTATCCTGCCATGAAGGTCCTTCTTCAGGTGCTCTGATATGGGTTAAAAATACCACACCTCTGATTATCCATACATATGTAATGTTGAGGTGGTGGGGGTGTGTAAACCACTTAGGCTGCATTCACACCTGAGCGTTTTGTCGCCTGAAGCGCAACGCTCAAAGACGCTAGAGGGGAAAAATAACATTATTCTCTATGGAGATGGTTCACATCTCCAACGCAGAACGCCTGAATTTCAAACAAGTCCCGGACCCTTTTTTGACGCGCGAATCGGGCGGCTTGGGCGTTTTCCATTGGTACCAATGACCTGTACAAAACCGCAGTAAGAAACGCTGCGTTTTGTCGCGGCAAATCATGGTAAAAAACGCCGCAAATCGCCTACGCTTAGGTGTGAATGCAGCCTTAAACCACCTCCTGTAAATATACGTCAGCGGCATGGCACGGCTGGGCAGCTGCATGTACCGGCACGTCCTGTACATCTACCCAGCCGTGGGTCGCGGGCGCGCACCCGCGGCCCGGTCCGAAGCTCCGGGACCGCGGACCCGATCGCCGATGGGGTCCCGCGATCGGTCCCCGGAACTGAAGAACGGGGAAAGCCGTATGTGAACACGGCTTCCCCGTGCTTCACTGTGGCGGCTGCATCGATCGTGTCATCCCCTTTATAGGGAGACACAATCGATGACGTCACTCCTACAGCCACACCCCCCTACAGTTCTAAACACGTACTTGGTGAAACATAACCCCTTCAGCGCCCCCTGTGGTTAACTCCCAAACTGCAACTGTCATTTCCACAATAAACAATGCATTTTAAATGCATTTTTTGCTGTGAAAATGACAATGGTCCCAAAAATGTGTCAAAATTGTCCGAAGTGTCCGCCATAATGTCGCAGTCACGAAAAAAATCTGATCGCCGTCATTAGTAGTAAAAAAAAAAAAAAATTAATAAAAATGCAAAAAAACTATCCCCCTATTTTATAAACGCTATAAATTTTGCGCAAACCAACCGATGAACTGTTATTGCGATTTTTTTTTTTTTTTTTTTTTTTTACCAAAAATATGTAGAAGAATACGTATCGGCCTAAACTGAGGAAAAAAACTTTTTTAACTACTTAAGGACCCCCCACTGTATATATACGTCCTCTTTTTAAACATGGATATCTCAGTAACGGCAGCAGCTGCTGCCACAACTGAGATATCCATGTTTTCAGCGGGCGGCCGTGTAAACGATAACGCCGGTCTCCGCGGCGGATTCGCCGCGAGATCGCCGTTATCGGTGGCGGGAGAGGGGCCCCCCCCCCTCCCGCCGCTTACCGGAGCCGTCGGTAGCGGCGCAGGAGATCCGATGCTGCCGCCTGGAGAGTGAGGACTCGAGTGAGGGCAAGATGGCCCCCACCCGTCCTCATAGCTCTGCTGGGCAGAAGTGACGTCAAAACGTCAGTCCCGCCCAGCCTCTTAAAGAGACAATTTTTTTTCTGTCATTTTTTTAAATGACAAATTTTCCTTTTTTTTTTTTTTTGCATTTAAGCCTAAATATGAGATCTGAGGTCTTTTTGACCCCAGATCTCATATTTAAGAGGACCTGTCATGCTTTTTTCTATTACAAGGGATGTTTACATTCCTTGTAATAGGAATAAAAGTGATCATTTTTTTTTTTTTTTTATATTTTAGTGTAAAAAATAATAAAATCAATAAAATTAAATAAGAAAACAAAAAAAAAATTTTTTTTAAAGCGCCCCGTCCTGACGAGCTCGCGCGCAGAAGCGAACGCATACGCGAGTAGCGCCCGCATATGAAAACGGTGTTCAAATCACACAAGTGAGGTATCGCCGCGATCGTTAGAGCGAGAGCAATAATTATAGCCCTAGAGCTACTCTGTAGCTCAAAAAATGCAACTTATAGAATTTTTTAAACGTCGCCTATCTAGATTTTTAAGGGTAAAAGTGTGCCGCCATGCCACGAGCGGGCGCAATTTTAAAGCGTGACATGTTGGGTATCATTTTACTCGGCGTAACATTATCTTTCACAATATATAAACAAATTGGGCCAAATTTATTGTTGTCTTATTTTTTAATTCAAAAAAGTGAATTTTTTCCAAAAAAAGTGCGCTTGTAAGGCTGCGCAAATACGGTGTGACAAAAAGTATTGCGATGACCGCCATTTTATTCTCTAGGGTGTTAGAAAAAAAAATATATAATGTTTGGGGGTTTTAAGTAATTTTCTAGCAGAAAAAACTGTTTTAGTCTTGCAAACACCAAATCTGAAAAACACCTGAGGTCTTTAAGTGGATAATATATATTTTTGGGGGATATTTATTATAGCAAAAAGTAAAAAACATTGCATTTTTTTCAAAATTGTGGCTCTATTTTTGTTTATAGCGCAACAAATAAAAACCGCAGAGGTGATCAAATACCACCAAAAGAAAGCTCTATTTGTGGGGAAAAAAGAACGCCAATTTTTGTTTGGGAGCCACATTGTACGACCGCGCAATTGTCAGTTAAATCGACGCAGTGCCGAATTGCAAAAAGGGGTCTGGTCCTTTACCTGCATTTTGGTCCGGGGCTTAAGTGGTTAAGAGCCGGTTCACACAGGGGAAACTGTCAGGCGACTCGGCCGCCTGACAAGTCACGGTCCGCTCTATTCAATGGAACTGTTTTAATAGGAGCGATGCAAGTCGCTCCGACTTAGAAAAAGGTTCCTGTAGGACTTTGGGGGCGACTCGGGGCGACCTGCATTGACTTTAATACAGAAGTCCTTTTGCAAGTTGGCTCTCAAGTCGTCTTGAGATCGCCTTGCCGAGTTGCCCCCAAAGTCGTGCCGCCCCAGTGTGAACCGGCTCTAAGTGTCACTATCAACAAAATATAAAAGTAAATACAACTTTATACAATAAAACACCTAAACTTGTAAAAAAAAATAAAAAAAAATAATCCATATCCAGAAGAATATATAATAACTATGAGTTTGTAGAACTTGGTGGATCGACGTGTTTCACATATATCCAGTGCTTCATTAGGACCCACATGCCTTAGGTTTACATGTTGCATGAATATGATACAGTACCTATAATTAAAAGTTCAGAACAATGTAAGTACGTTTTGCCATTTTTATACATGTATTGTATCATATGAAGGAAAGGGGGGCTGGCAGAAGGGGAAAAAGGAGAGGGAGAGAGAGAGAGAACCCCAAAGGACCAAAATCATATTTCTTAGAACCCCTTCAGGGTTTTTATTTTTTTTCACTTTCCTCCTTTTCCCACCCTCAGCCCCCTCTCCTTCATATTTATATAATCTATGTATACAAATGGCAAAAAATGTTGTCACCCTGTTCTGTAATTTTTACTCTAAACCTAGGGCACGTGGGTCCTGATGAAGCACTGGCCATATGTGAAACGTGTTGCTCCACTAAGCTCTACAAACTGCATCATTTTATATATTATATATTTTTTATATATTATATTTTATATAAAAAAAAAATTATATACATTATATTGTAAAATACATTTAAAGACGCTACTGAGCTCAGCTGGAGCAGGGGAAAGCATAAGTGTACAGTTTCCACAACTTGGAGTGGACACTAGGGGGCAGGCAATTTAAATGTCTATCCTGTATTGCAAATGCCAGAACAGAAGATGATGGAAGGGGCCTGCATTTGTAATGGCAGGACATTCACCATTTAAAATAGGAGGGGTTCTAGCATGTGCTTTTCAAAGAATTTTGAATTGCGTGGGGGAATTGTAGGGAAAATCTAGCTGAAAGTGAACTTGCACTTTTAACAGTTAACGCTGAAATTTGGGATAAGCAAATATTATCTGCTTATAGGAGGCAAATTCTTGAATATTGGTGTGCTTTTGTGTATTTTTGGTGTATTCCTTCCAGGTACTTTCTGTATTACCAACAGGCACTGGTGCTTTCTTGTGCAGGGTGACTAGTCATGGCTACCCCCGCCTCTAGGCTGGTTATAGTGGGTGAGTCTTCTCGGTCCCTCCCACACCTTTTGTGCTCTGCATAATTTTACAAGGTAATATCTGGGCTTGGAAAATTATTTGTGCACACAAAGTGAATTTATATCCTTTTATTGAGGAATATATTTAAATGAAAATTTAATTTCCTGGACTTTAGCCTTAATAAATCAGTTGGCATTTTAACTCTATCAATTATTTCTATCTATCTATCGCACTCTCGCTCGCACAAAAGTGAGTACACCCCTCACATTTTTGTAAATATTTTTTTATATCTTTTCATGTGACAACACTGAAGAAATGACACTTTGCTACAATGTAAAGTAGTGAGTGTACAGCTTGTAAAACAGTGTAAATTTGCTGTCCCCTCAAAATAACTCAAGACACGGCCAATAATGTCTAAACCGCTGGCAACAAAAGTGAGTGCACCCCAAAGTGAAAATGTCTAATACTGGTCACTGGAAGTTCAACATGGCAAAGAACTCTCTGAGGATCTGGAAAAAAAATTGTTGCTCTACATAAAGATGGCCTAGGCTATAAGAGGATTGCCAAGACCCTGAAACTGAGCTGCAGCACGGTGGCCAAGACCATACAGTGGCTTGACAGGTTCCACTCTGAACAGGCCTAACCGTGGTCAACCAAAGAAGTTGAGTACATGTGCTCAGTATCATATCCAGAGGTTGTCTTTGGGAAATGGACATATAAGTGCTGCCAGCATTTCCGCAGTGGTTGAAGGGGTGGGGTGTCAGCCTGTCAGTGCTCGGACCATACGCTGCACACTGCATCAAATTGGTCTTCATGACCGTTGTTGCAGAAGGAAGCATCTTGTAAAGATGATGCACAAGAGAGCCCACAAACAGTTTGCTGAAGACAAGCAGACTAAGGACATGGATTACTGGAACCATGTACTGTGGTCTAATGAGACCAAGATAAACTTATTTGATTCAGATGGTATCAAGCGTGTGTGGGGGGGCAACCAGGTGAGGAGTACAAAGACAATTGTGTCTTGCTTACAGTCAAGCATGGTGATGGGAGTGTCATGGTCTGGGGCTGCATGAGTGCTGCTGGCACTGGGGAGCTACAGTTCATTGAGGGAACCATGAATGCCAACATGTACTGTGACATACTGAAGCAGAGTGTTATCCCCTCCCTTCAGAGACTGGTCCGTAGGGCAGTATTCCAACATAACGACCCCAAACACACCTCCAAGATGACCACTGCCTTGCTAAAGAAGCTGAGGGTAAAGGTGATGGACTGGCCAAGCATGTCTTCAAACCTAAACCCTATTGAGCATCTGTGGGGCATCCTCACATGGAGGGTGGAGGAGCGCAAGGTCTCTAACATCCACCATCTCTGTGATGTCATCATGGAGGAGAGGAAGAGGACTCCAGTGGCAACCTGTAAAGCTTTGGTGAACTCCATGCCCAAGAGGGTTAAGGCAGTGCTGCAAAATAATGGTGGCCACACAAAATATTGACACTTTGGGCCCAAGTTGGACATTTTCACTAAGGGGGTGTACTCGCTTTTGTTTCAAATTTACACTGTTTTACAAGCTGTACACTCACTACTTTACATTGTAGCGAAGTGTCATTTCTTAAAGGGGTTGTAAAGGTAAAAAAAAATCCTGAATAGCTTCCTTTACCTTAGTGCAGTCCTCCTTCACTTACCTCATCCTTCCATTTTGCTTTTAAATGTCCTTATTTCTTCTGAGAAATCCTCACTTCCTGTTCTTCTGTCTGTAACTCCACACAGTAATGCAAGGCTTTCTCTCTGGTGTGGAGTGTCGTTCTCGCCCCCTCCCTTGGACTACAGGAGAGTCAGGACGCTCTCTACATTGCAGATAGAGAAAGGAGCTGTGTGTTAGTGGGCGTCCTGACTCTCTTGTAGTCCAAGGGAGGGGGCAAGCACGACACTCCACACCAGGGAGAAAGCATTGCATTACTGCGTGGAGTTACAGATAGAAGAACAGGAAGTGAGGATTTCTCAGAAGAAATAAGGACATTTAAAAGCAACATGGAAGGATGAGGTAAGTGAAGGAGGACTGCACTAAGGTAAAGGAAGCTATTTAGGAAAAACATTTTTTACCTTTACAACCCCTTTAAGTGTTGTTACATGAAAAGATATAATAAAATATTTACAAAAATGTGAGGGGTGTACTCCCTTTTGTGAGATACTGTATATATGTACTTGAATTGCAAATTTAGCCCTTTTCTTGGAGTTTGGCCTAAAGTCCTTCTTCTTTCTTCCTTCTTCTTTTTTTTTTTTTTTTTTTTTTACCAGGAAAGCACACCTCCCTTATGACTTTTTTTTTTTCTTCTGTAGTAGAAGAGTTCAAAAGGTTCATATGCCAGATAATTGCGTTTAAGTCTGACCACTTATTTGGTTGTTTGTCTTTTTGATTCATTGGTATTTGTTGTTGGCTAAACCAGTTTGAAGAATGATGAAACAATGTTCCTTTTTAAGCCCAACTCTGAAAATACCCAAAAATTACTTATGCAATGGCATCCTGCACACTGCACCGTTTAAATGCTTAAAGGGGTTGTAAAGGAATTTTTTATTTTTTTTTCTAAATGGCTTCCTTTACCTTAGTGCAGTCCTCCTTTACTTACCTCATCCTTCGATTTTTGCTTTTAAATGTCCTTATTTCTTCTGAGAAATCCTCACTTCCTGTTCTTCTGTCTGTAACTCCACACAGTAATACAATGCTTTCTCCCTGGTGTGGAGAAAGCCTCTTGAGGGGGGAGGGGGCGAGCAGGCAAGTCAGGACACTCACTACTTTGCAGATAGAGAAAGGAGCTGTGTGTTAGTGGGCGTCCTGACACTCCTGCTCACCCCATTAAGAGTCTTTCTCCACACCAGGGAGAAAGCCTTGCATTACTGTGTGTAGTTACAGACAGACAGAACAGGAAGTGAGGATTTCTCAGAAGAAATAAGGACATTTAAAAGCAAAATGGAAGGATGAAGTACGTGAAGGAGGACTGCACTAAGGTAAAGGAAGCTATTTAGGGAAAAATATTTTTTCCTTTACAACCCCTTTAAGTTGGGGGAGGGACGACGCACAGTGATGGCTGTTTTACTTACCTGTCTCCTAATTCCAGCCAGCTCCAGAGCTTTCCTGCTTTGCCTACAGCTCCTGTGTGTGGGTGAAGCCTTGGTGTCTTTATGTACAATACAGGGCCTGTGTTGTACTTAGTGGAAGCTGGAGGGCGATTGTGTGTGGTCTTGGCTTACAGAGGCAGTTGCAGGGGACTGGTCGCAGGGCTGGGGAGGTTTGACCGCAAGGATGGATTTTTATTTTTTTATATTCCTGTAGTTTGGCTTTAGGGCCGGTTCACATCAGTTACCTGTGCATTGCCCTGCAGTGCAGTTTTCAGCCCATTTTATTGGGCTGAAATTGCGCAAAAAGTAGTGCATACGTGCACTACTTATGAAAAACGTGCTGGGCGTAATTGCGATCCGGTGCCCGCAAATGTATTGCCATCTACTTTTGGAGTGGCGTTCATGTATTGGCATCTGCAGCAGATTGCAAAGTGCAGGTAATGTGCACACAACGCACCCTTTCTGCACCAAGTACTGAGGTGAACTGGCGCTGAAGCCCAATTAAACTCACGTTAAATCGGCTGAACACTTACCAGGTGAAAGGCGTTCCATGTCTTGAAGCTGATTTAATTACTAAAGCAGCCACAGCCTTAGTGGAAAAACCTATATCATGCCAGCAGCTGCAGAGGAAGACCCTTGCTCCTTGTGGGGAATCGGTGGTCTCATTGCAAAGGTCCCTCGGCCCTTACTAAGCCAGCAAACCACTGCAGAGAGAACTCTGCTTCCACTCAGAGAGCACGTAATAGGCTTACCTGTAGATACCGTGAATATCTCCCAAACGTGCACAGTTTAGGAGATATTCACTGAATCCGCATGCGCCAATGTCATGGCACATGCGCACTCAAACTGCCTGCTTGTGCCGTTTCTTCAGTAGAGGTAATTCTTGTAATGGAAAAAAACATTGACGTACCCTTTTCCCATGTGATATACAGCTGTCACACCCCTGCAGCCCGTGTCTTTGAATAAGAGGGAGGTGAAGCCACCATTAATCTATATGTAATATCCCACCCCCATTGTGTTTAGCTTGTTAGTGGGCATGGAGGAGGGAGGGAGTGGGCTGTCATTTACCATTGTGTATATACGCCCACATGTGTGACTCTATAGTCCAATTGGCTGCTCAGATGGGATTTTTATTTTTTATTACTATCTGTCATGCTGTCGTGAAGATTTCAGAAAGTGTGAAGAACTCCCTGGAGGGAATAGAGATCGCATCTACTTTATAATTATGTTT
Organism: Rana temporaria; assembly: GCF_905171775.1. Classification (NCBI taxonomy): domain Eukaryota; kingdom Metazoa; phylum Chordata; class Amphibia; order Anura; family Ranidae; genus Rana; species Rana temporaria. The sequence goes on from NC_053489.1 coordinate 107,048,400, forward strand.
TTATTGCTGACTGTGCCCCTGTTGAAGGGCTTTTGATTACATAGGCTTGGCCATAGATTTGAAAATGGCACAAGAAAATTGTATATATCTGTCCCCTGCCGGCACTGAGAACTGAGTGATCAAAGACAGGTGATTGCTTAATTCTCAGTCTTCAGTGAGCAGAGAGTCGGGAACGATCAGTCACTGGCTCTCTGCTCTGCCCCTCCAGCACTCACTGGAGCATTGTGCTGTGGTGGGGGTGGGAGGGGCTTGCTCAGTCTCCCAGCGGCTTGCTGAGAGGCTGAGCCAGCTGCCCGTCGGACATCCGGGTGCATCCCGACATTAAAGTCGGGATCGATCCAGCACCTGGACTGTCTAACGTCAGCCGACAGCAGGCTTTACCCTGCTGTTGGCTGAAAACGGGTCGCAGAATGCAGTGCAGTTCTGTGACCCACAGGAGAGGTAGGACCTACTTCTCTTTTCAAAGTGTCTGCTGTATCTGCATTCTGTAGTCTATGGTCATATATAGTCTTGTACAGTAAGTTTGTTTATATTTCTGGTTTTATTTTTCCAGGTTTTCTGTTCAGTCTGTTGCAGTCAGAAGTGTAAACTGCAGTACTTGGAAAAAGAAGCAAGAGTCTGTGTGATCTGTTATAGCTTCATCACTAGAGGTTAGACGCATGACTTACTCGTATTTTACGCTCCTCTCTCTTTCTATAGGAGACTGCTTCTCATTAACACTTTTTCGTGGCTTAGCGGTGCTTAGTAGTTGGTGTGCCTTCTGATACCTGTTGGTTTTCCACTAACTTTTCCCGTACTGATTGGCTCATTGACCTCGTAACCCAGCACAGCGTATGTAATTTGTACAACGAGCAATGCTGTGTTGATGGATGAGCTATAATTTATCAAGTGTATATTGTACAGTAAGCCCTTAAAGTTGCTAATTGGATGTTCAAGTGGAGGTTCACCCAAAAAATCTATTTTTAACATTAGATTGAGGCTACTTTTACTAAGCAGAATCGGGCGTTTTTTTTTTTAAATCAATGCAGTGCTTACCGTTTTAGAGATCGATGTTCTCCGTCTTCCGGGTATGGGCTGCGGGACTGGGTGTTCCTATTTGATTGACAGCCTTCCAACGGTCGCATACAGCGTGTCACAAGTTCCCGAAAGTAGCCGATCATCGGTGCGCAGGCGCCGTATAGAGCCACACCGACGTTCGGCAACTCGTGACGCACTGTATGCCACCGTCGGAAGGCTGTCAATCAAATAGGAACGCCCAGTCCCGAAGACCATACCCGGAAGCCACGGAGAACATCTATCTCTAAAACGGTATGTACTGCATTGATTTTAAAAAAAAAACACCCGATTCTGCTTAGTAAAATTAGCCTCAATCTAATGTTAAAATGTTTTTTTTCGGGTGAACTCCCGTTTTAAGGACAACAGCACATTTGGTATAAGTTGTCCTTTTAATGAATGCAGCCACACTCCTGAGTGTATCCATCTGGTCTGATACTTACCTTTTGTCCTCAATCCAGCGATCTTCACCATGTGGCCCTGCTGCAAAAGCCTTGCATCTAAAAAAAAAATCTTCAGGTCCTTTTCAATATGTGCATGCGGGCTGTGGCCCCATTCATTCTTATGGGGAGAGCTCCCCATAGTAATGAATGGGGCCATGGCATACATTAAATTATGTGATTTAAATTGGCTTTGTACTGAAAATCTTAGTTGCAAAAAATTGTATACTACATGAGGTATGAAATTACCTCATGTTAGAACCCAGTTTAATGTAGCTATATTTATTTGTACAATAGGTTCACACACGGCGCAGTTCCGTGCACTAAAAATGCATGCAAAGTGTTTTCCATGTATTCCATTGGTTCTAGTTCACACCATGCAGTCAGTTTCCGTGGCAGAAGCTGACGGAAACTAACTGCATGGTGTGAACTAGATCCAATGGAATACATGGAAAACACTGTGCATACATTTTATGCAGAAAAAAAGTGTACGGAACTGCGTCTTGTGTGAACTGGCCTTTAAAGATGTGATCATGTGTATGCACAGTCTTCTGTCATTCAACCCAGCGGGCTGAAGGGGGGGAAAAAAAACCTGACAGATCGCAGCACCAACACAAGCAATGTTGGTGCAGCGATCTCCCCAGCTGTGCTATCGTGTTCTGACAGGAGGGCCCCCCCCCCTCCTGCCAAAACACACTGATCAACACTTCCAGTCGTTGTCTACAAGCACTGATCTTTGTTGGACTTGTGAATGGAACGGAACTCCTAAGTAAGGACCTTACTGTAGTACTCAAACTACAGTTAAAGAGGATGTCCGCTAAAAAAAAAAATATTAAAAGCCAGCAGCTACAAATCCTGCAGCTGTTGACTTTTAATAAATGGACACTTATCTGTCCTGGAGTCCAGCGCCGTCCGCAGCAGAGGACGAGCAATCGCTCGTCACTCTGCTGCTCCCCCGGCCATCCTCGGTGAGGGAACCAGGAAGTGAAGCGCTCCGGCTTCACTGCCCGGTTCCCTACGGCCCATGCGCGAGCTGCGCCTGCTGATTGGCTCCTGCTGTGTACTGGGAGCCGAGTGTTCCCAGCACACAACGGGGGGGGGGGGACGGGACGGACGGGAGGTGACGTAATGCCCGCACAGTCTCCCCGAGACTGTGTCGCCGGAAGTGTGTGCAAATACCTGTCTTTAGACAGGTATCTGCACTCCCCTCCCCCTTGAAAAGTGTCAAATGTGGCACCGGAGGGGGGGGAGGGTTCTGATTAGTGGTGGAGCTCCGCTTTAACCTCGCTTGCATGAATATGATTAATACAGCTTATCAGCATCTCAAAGTTTCTGTAGTGGAACCATTGGGCAGTATTCTCAGGAGTGTTGATGGGGAACGCTGGGATACTCTTGCTGGGTACAACCTTTCCCAATACTGTGTGGGTCTTCTGAGAAAAACGTTTAAATAAATAAGGCCCCTTTCACAGGGACCTACCAGTTTGGTCCACCTGTAAGTTTTTCAGGCGGACGCAATCGGACCCTCCATTATCTTCTTTGGATTGGCAGATATAAACGGACATGTGTCCATTTACACCTGCCAACATCCAATCCAATCCGCTAACAGACGGAAGGGGGAATTCCCCATCCGTCTATCAAATCGGATGGCAGTCAGGTGTAAATGGACAGACTGTCTATTTACATATGATGGTCCATAGAGGAGAGCGGTCTGTGTCTGCTCTGCATCAGCAGATTCTCCCGCTGAGCAGGCGTAGTCCACACTGTGTCGAATGGACCTAAATGTGCTATCTTTGATGCATTGACCTGAGCATTGTATGCAACCTTTAAATTAGGGCAGCATGCTGCCTAAAATTGCACTAGCTGTTTTTCTGAATCCAGCACCTGTGTGAGCATATCTGAATTGTTCTAACAAATGGCCCATCTTAAAACAGAAACTAGCCACCGGTAAAACATTACTGATTAACGGCTCTTTCACACGGGTGGACTGTTCAGGCCCGCCTGACAGTTTTTTAGGTGGACCTGAACGGGCGCTCCATACAGTTCTATGGAGTGACGGATGTCGGCAGTGACTTGTCCTCTGACATCCGATCCACTGAATCCAGGCGGATTGAAACCCTATTTTCCATTCGTCTGGCGGATCGGATGAAAACGGACAGGCGGTCTGTTTTTCATCTGATTTCCCCATAGAGGAGAGCGGAGCTCTGACAGATCCATCCCTGCACAGTGAGCGGAGACGGACCTGTCATCCGCCGGCTCAGCGGAGATCAATGAATCTATGCCCGCTGAGTGAGCGGAGTCTGTACACGGACCTGTACACGCCCCGTGTGAAAGAGCCCTTAGAATTTTGAAAGGCGTTCTCTTGAATTACTCCTGAAAGATAATGAGTCAATCTACCAGGGAAATTGTTCACATCTTGTATGCTCGTGATCCACACCACAAACATCTGTGTGTTTTTCTTTCTTTTGTGTTTAGATAGAAATCCTTTTTGTCCTGACTTCTGTCTGTCCTTGTGGGCGATCTATTTCTTCCATTGCTTCTCAGCAGCCAGCTAGTGATTCCCAATATGTTTTCTATTTTTTCCCTTCCTTTAGTGCAGGCTGTTGAGAGGATGATGAGCCCAACTTCTCCTAGTCCAAACCCCAATGTCCCCTCTGAGTTTTATTCTACCATTCCTTCTTTGGTACATGCCCAGGCAGCTGGTAGACTTAACGCTCCTCCACCTACAGTTTTGGTGGCTGGCTCAGTACTTAAACATCCCGGAGCTGAAGGTAAATGTCAACCAACAAGTAGTTGGATGCTTGTTTAATCTAAGCTTATATGTTAAGATTTTTTTTTTTATCAGAACCAGCTGTCTCATAACCCTGGTAGAAAATGTACAAACGGAACATGGGGTCCACTATCTGTTGTGCCGACCTTTTTTATAGGTAGTGTCATTCATTTTCTTTGAACCATATGTGTGGAACGACACAGGGTAAGGCACATACAGTGTGTATAGAAAACACTCTTTTAAAATAATCACATTTTGTTTTATTCAGCTGTATTTATTTACTCAGCGCAATTTATAACATCCAACTGAAAGCCGTAACGCCAACATGTCAGAAAAAAAGAATCACTGAGTTGGAAAAAGGATCACCCCATTGTGTCAGTGTTTTGTTGAACCATCTTTTGCTTTTTTTTTTTTTTGTAAAACTTATTTTATTGAGTTCAGTCACATCTTACAGTTTAGCAATACTCGTTCGTAACAGTGACGTACATTTTCCCTTACAACAAAGAAAACACAAAGAAATATCCGAAGGTAGCCAAAACAAGTAATGCATAAGAAGGTTATTCTTGAGAGTAGGGTGGATGGCTCGCCTACCCTCCTCAGTTATCTAAGCACTGCGCCTTTCGGGCTCTGGTATTGCCACGGGTGGAGAACCACCCTAGGTGGTTCCAGGGGCAACCCTACCCAGGGTTCACGCCAGAGGAGGGCTGCCATTCAAGGCCTCCAACAACCGCCCCCAGCGCACCCTCCAGGCCCAGGCCCCCCCCGGTCCCCGCATTTCACAATGAGAATCACAGCGCTGACGCTATCACACAGGGTGCACACATGTGGGTTGTGAGCCCTGCCATCTTTTGCTTTTAACTGCTTCCATACCGGGCCAATTTTAGCATTCCTTTCCTACGTGTAAAAGTCATGGAGACGATCCGCCTGTAAAAACCGTCAAGCAGATGAACTGCCGCTAGAATTGTTTTTACTGTGCAGGGAATTGCTGGCAAAAAATATCTGAATGATGACTATCATATATCCAATATCATATCATTCAGATATCTCCACTGAAAGCCCATTACGTCCTATGGCGTTCAGCAGTATGGAAATGGTTAATTACAGCCTTAAGTCCATGGGTGCTCAACCTGTGGCCCTTCAGCTGTTGCAAAACTACAAGTCCCATCATGCCTCTGCCTTTGGGAGTTAAGCTTGTAACTGTCAGCCTTGCAATGCATCATGGGACTTGTAGTTCTGCAACATCTGGAGGGCCACAGGTTGAGCACCCATGCTAGTCTATTGGGCTATGTCTCTACTAACTTTCTACTTCGCAATATTTGCCCACTGTTCTTTGCAGAACTGCTCAAGTTTAGTTAAGTTGGATGGTGGCTGTTTGTGGACTGCAGTCTTCAAGTTATTACAGATTTTCAATGAGATTTAAAGGGTCACTAAAGGCATAGGATGCATTAAGGTGAAAAAACATTTACCTTTACAACCCCTTTAAGTCAGATCTCTGACTAGGTCACGCAAGGACATGCACCCTTTTTCTCCTTCAACCACTGTGTGGTCATTTTTTGCTGTGTGCTTTGGGTCATTGTCATGTTGGAAGGTAAATCGTCTTCCCGTTGACAACTTTCTGGCAGAGGGCAGCAGACTTCCCTCAAGAATTGAATGGCATTTTGCCCCATCCATTTTTCCTTCAGTCCCTGCTGCAGAGAAACACCCCCATTGCAAGATATTAGCACCTCCATGCTTTACTGTAGGAGTGGTGTTCTTTGTATGGTGCGTTGTATTGGATTTCTGCCTGACATATCGTTTGGCTTTGAGGTAAAATAATAATTACCTTTTACTCTCCTCTGACCATAACACCTTTTTTTCCATGTGCCCTCAGAATCTTCAAGGTGTGTATTGGCAAAGCTCAATCATGACTGCCTGTGGCCTTTCTTGAGCAGTGGCCTTTTTCTTACAATCCTCCCATACAAGACACATTTGTGGAGAATTTGTGATATTGTCACATGCACACAATGAGCACTCTGTCATAAATTCCTGCAATTGCTTCAGAGTTGCTGTAGGCCTCTTGGTAGCCCCTCTGACCCTCCTGACCCTTTCACCCAGTTTGGACCAGTGTTCTGATCTAGGGAGGGTCTGTGTTGTACTAAATACCATCAACTTCTTAAAGTGATTGCAAACCCTTTAGGAGAGAAATGGGTAAGGGGTAACAAACCCTGGGACTTTAAACGGTGTCAGTTAATTAATACTACAAGCATAGTAAAAAAAAAAAAAAAATAATTTTACAAAATAGAACAATAAAATGTAAACCTAAATAACCATCCAATGAAAGTAGATCATGCTCAACCTTGAGCTAGGGATCTGTAACAAGATTGCTCAACATGTTTCGCTCTCGACGAGCTTCTTCAGGAGCTGTACAGGTAATGCTAAAAATCTCAAAGAGAATGTGCAAAGGATGGAACAACAAATTAGTAAATTATCATAAATAGGTAAATATACACAATAATATTAGGATACAAAATGGTCAAAAATGAAAAATATATATGAATACAATCATTAATGGCAAATAAGTGGATATACAAGTTCTGATATAGAATGGAGTGCATACATTAGGCACAACTTACCAAATTAAACCAGTCCAGGTCCATATATAAAAAATCCAGAAAGAGGAAAAAAAATGTATTTAAAAAGAAATGAATCGCATATCGCCGTGGCCAGCCTTTGGAGCCATGAATCGCACCCCCTCTAATATTCAGTCATGGGGTCATAGTAAGAAAGAGCATAATCTAAACAAAAATTCAAATGCGAAATAGAAATGAGAATAAAATTAAATACTTGGTTTAACACTCATAATTAACTGAGTATATTTAAATTAAGTAGCGCACATATACCTGGTTCCATAATTTCTATAAGATGGAATCAAACAGACTTTCCATAAATCCAATCTAAATGGTTCCATTGCTTCAGTTGGCTTAAGTGCGCATGTTCCGCATGACATTGGCACATGCAAATACAGGGATATCTCCTAAACTGTGCAGGTTTAAGAGGTATCATTGTTGGCTACAGGTAAGCCTTAAAGGGCTTGTAAAGGTAAACTCCTTTAAGGCTTACCTGTAGCCTTTACCTTTACAAGCCCTTTAAGGCTTACCTGTAGCCAACAATGATACCTCCTCAACCTGCACGGTTTAGGAGACATCCCTGTATTTGCATGTGCCAATGTCATGCAGCACATGCGCACTTAAGCCAACTGAAGCAATGGCACTACGTGTCGATGCTTCAGTTGTACTGTGCCGTTCCCGCGCGCAGGTGCGGGAGTGACGTTGTGGCTCCAGCCAATCACAGTGCCAGAGCCGCAATACCCAGAAGTCACTATGGGACAACATGTCGGCAGGGGAGATTTGGAACGCTGTCGAGGATTTGATCTGAGGTAAGTAATACATAATCGGCTAGTATGCTCTGCATACTAGATGATTATGCCTTTGTCTTGCAGGGTTTAATTTTTTATTTTTTTTTCGTTTTTGCTTTCTGAGGGTTTACTTCCTTTTTTTAATAATTGACTTCACTGTGCTTCTAGGCATTGATAAAGCCTTATGCCTTGTACACACGACCAGTTTTCCCGACGAGATCATTTTTTTTGATTGGTCAGGAAAACCGGCCGTACGTATGCTCCATAGCAGTTTTCCCGACGAGAAAACTGCCCGCAAAAAAATTCCAACCTGCTCTAGTTTTTTCCCGTCATGTTTCCCATCAGTCTTTTTTTCTTGTCGCGAAAACCGCTCGTGTGTAAGCTTTTCCGAGAGGAAAAAAAACACGCAAGCTCAGAATCAATTATGAGACGGGAGCGCTCGTTCTGGTAAAAGTAGCGTTCGTAATGGAGCTAGCACATTCGACACGCTGTAACAGACTGAAAAGCGCGAATTGCCTCTCGCCAAACTTTTACTAACACAAGGATCAGCAAAAGCAGCCCAAAGGGTGGCGCCATTTGAATGGAACGTCCCCTTTATAGTGTCATTGTACGTGTTGTACGTCACCGCGCTTTGGTCAAGTCTTTTTTTTTTTTTTTTTACTGAAATGTGTGTATGCAAGGCAGGCTTGAGAGGAATCGCGTCCGGAAAAACGTTGAGTTTTGGCATGTCAGAAAAACCGGTCATGTGTACAGGGCATTATAAATTGTTTTGTATCCATCTCCTGACTTGTGGCTGTCCACAACTTTTATCCCTGAGATCTTTTGACAGTGCCTTGCCACTCATAGTTGATTGTTTGCTTCAGTTGCTCTACCGGACTGAAATGCTTCAAGAAAAGCTCTTTTCATGCCAAGCTAATTAAAATGACCACAACCGTTCACAGTTGAAAGTCAAATGGCTTTGTGTGCCATTGAGAAGTTGAAAAGCTACACCTGACAAAGTTTACAAGTCATTTTTAGGAGGCAGTGATCCTTTTTCAGACTGGATTCTGTTTTTGAATGTATTTTTTTTTTCTTGATATGTTGACGTTTTATCTTTCACTTGGGTGTTTTAAGTTGCGCAGCTGGATAAAACAAAAACTGTGTTTGTCTTAATTTCAGGCTGCAAAGCACAACATTTTATTATTTTAAAGGGGTGATTCTTTTCTTTGCCCACCGTACAATGCTCCTCTAAAGAACCACATATGTATACGGTCAAACATTTGTGGACACTTGACCATCACACTTGATATGAGTTTATTGGACACCCCTTTCCAAAACCATTGACTATTAATAAGGAGTTGGTCCCATTTTGCTGCTGTAGTAGCCTCCACTCTTCTGGTAAGGCTTTTCACAAGACTTTGGAGTGTTTGTTGCCCTTCCAGACAAAAAAGGGGTTGTGAGGTTACTCAGGTTAGGTATTGATGTTGGGCAAGAAGACCTGGCTTGCAATCAATGTTTCATTCCATTCCAAAGGGGGTCATAAGGGTTGGGGTCAGGGTTTCTGTGCAGGCTGCCCAGGTAAAATAAAAAATGCATTAAACCATTTGCACAGGAGGACAGTTGGGCTGGGACAGAAAAGGACCTTCCACAAATTGTTGCCAAAAGGTTGAAAGTTGTCTAAAATGTCGTTTTGTATATTGTAGCATTTGTACTGTACTTTTCATTGGAAACACCTGCACCTAGTGATTTGGAAAAGTGTCCACATACGTTTGACCATATCTACCATATCTTCAACATTAAAAACCTTCCTATATTTCATTTGTTTAAATGTATCGCAAAAAAAAAAAAACACACCTTGTTGAAAACAACAACCATATATTGTGGGAACTGGTAAAAGTAATTTAAAGCGGGAGTTCACCCATTTCTAAAAAAAAAAATGTTCTTCCCCTAGATTCCTGCTCGTTCGGTCTAGGGGAATCGGCTATTTGTATTAAAATATGAGCAGTACTTACCCGTTTTCGAGCTGCATCTTCTTCCGTCGCTTCCGGGTATGGGTCTTCGGGAGCGGGCGTTCCTTCTTGATTGACATTCTTCCAAGAGGCTTCCGACGGTCGCATCCATCGCGTCACTCGTAGCCGAAAGAAGCCGAACGTCGGTGCGGCTCTATACTGCGCCTGCGCACCGACGTTCGGCTTCTTTCGGAAAATCGTGACGCGATGGATGCGACCGTCGGAAGCCTCTCGGAAGACTGTCAATCAAGAAGGAACGCCCATTCCCGAAGCCCATACCCGGAAGCGACGGAAGAAGATGCAGCTCGAAAACGGGTAAGTACTGCACATATTTTAATACAAATAGCCGATTCCCCTAGAGAAAACGAGCAGGAAGCTAAGGGGAAAAAGTGCCCTCTAAGGGTGAACCCCCGCTTTAAGTCTAACTGGTACACAGTACTATCAAACGTTCATGTTGTATGAGAAGCAATCTGGTATGTGATGTGTTTGAATAATCGTTATAATAGACCTGACTTAATTTGTGTTAATGGAGAATGAAATCTATTTGTGTCCAGAGAAGAGGCTGCATGGTATTCTTCTGATTCATCAGAACCCTCTGTACCTATTTGTCAGTAATATGTAATTTATGGCTATATATTAAACATTCATGATAAACGTCCAGTACCCTTACATTGTTAAATGTATATTTTGTAATAACAAAGACTTTTTTTTTTTTTTTTTTTTTTTTTTTTTTAATACTGTGAATATGTCTCTTTCAGAGCACTGTTTGTATCAGTATAATTTTGGTTCGTCCCGACATAGGTGGTTTGAAGCGTATAGCTAGTAGTAGTTAGCCACATTCAAACAGACTTGTTCTGTGACTACTGCTAGCTACAGTGGGGCAAAAAAGTATTTAGTCAGCCACCAATTGTGCAAGTTCTCCCACTTAAAAATACTCATTACCTGTATTAATGGCACCTGTTTGAACTTGTTATCAGTATAAAAGACACCTGTCCACAACCTCAAACAGTCGCACTCCAAACTACACTATGGTGAAGACCAAAGAGCTGTCGAAGGACACCAGAAACAAAATTGTAGACCTGCACCAGGCTGGGAAGACTGAATCTGCAATAGGCAAGCAGCTTGGTGTGAAGAAATCAACTGTGGGAGCAAAAATTAGAAAATGGACGACATACAAGTCCACTGATGATCTCCCTCGATCTGGGGCTCCACGCAGGATCTCACCCCATGGGGTCAAAATGAACCCAAGAACGGTGAGCAAAAATCCCAGAACCACATGGGGGGACCTAGTGAATGACCTGCAGAAAGCTGGGACCAACATAACAAAAGCTACCATCAGTAACACACTACGCCGCCAGGGACTCAGATCCTGCAGTGCCAGACGTGTCCCCCTGCTTAAGACAGTACATGTCCGGGCCCGTCCGTGGTTTGCTAGAGAGCATTTGGATGATCCAGAAGAGGATTGGGAGAATGTCATATGGTCAGATGAAACCAAAGTAGAACTGTTTGGTAGAAACACAACTCGTCGTGTTTGGAGGTGAGAGAATGCTGAGTTGCAACCAAAGAACACCATACCTACTGTGAAGCATGGGAGTGGCAACATCATGCTTTGGGGCTGTTTTTCTGCAAAGGACGACTGATCCGTGTACATGAAAGAATGAATGGGGCCATGTATCGTGAGATTTTTGCGTGCAAACCTCCTCCCATCAGCAAGGGCATTGAAGATGAAACGTGGCTGGGTCTTTCAGCATGACAATGATCCCAAACACACCGCCCAGGCAACGAAGGAGTGTCTTCATAAGAAGCATTTCAAGGTCCTGGAGTGGCCTAGCCAGTCTCCAGATCTCAACCCCATAGAACTCCTTTTGAGGGAGTTGAAAGTCTGTGTTGCCCAGCGACAGCCCCAAAACATCACTGCTCTAGAGGAGATCTACATGGAGGAATAGACCTTGTGAAGAGTTACAGAAAACGTTTGACCTCAAAGGATATATAACAGTATTGAGATGAACTTTTGATATTGACCAAATACTTATTTTCCACCATAATTTGCAAATAAATTCTTTCCAAATCAGACAATGTGATTGTCTGGATTTGTTTCCACATTTTGTCTCTCATAGTTGAGGTATACCTATGATAATTACAGTCCTCTCATCTTTTGAAGTGGGAGAACTTGCACAATTGGTGGCTGACTAAATACTTTTTTTGCCCCACTGTATATTATGACCTTGATAAATCGGAAAAAGCGAATCCAAAAACAAATTGAATTTTGCAGATTTCCAATTTGTGATTTGATAAACCCTTGCACTAATAACGGTTGACATAAAAAATTGGAACAACCACCATTTTTTCAGGCCTAAAATGTTCCAATCTGACCAGACATCAAAAGACACTTCCAAGCTTAGATGAGGTGTCCATGATATTCCTACATGTTGCACATACAGTAGTTTCAATGGGACGCATGGTAAATTGCATGTTGGGGCCCATGCCTCAAACCATTCCTACTCGTTTACCTTTAGGACTGAGACTTGTCCAATAAGATTTATTGATGCATATAGGGGTTGATTTACTATAACTGGAGAGTGCAAAATCTGGTGCAGCTGTGCATGGTAGCCAATTGGCTTCTAACTTCAGCTTGTTCTATTAATCTTTTGACAAAATAAGCTGAAGGCTGATTGGTCTCTATGCAGAGCTGTACCAACTTTTGCACTCTGCAGTTTTAGTAAATCAACCCTATAGAGTCTGCTTATATCGAAGGCTGGGTTCACACTATTTTGTAATAGCAGGAGATTTTGACCGTCTCTCTACGGAGCCGGTTCACATATCTCCAGTGCATTGCACAGGAGACCTGTGCGTGTTTTGGTCTGAATTCAGCCACAAGTGCAGGCTGAAATCGGACCTGAAATGGTGAACCCAGCCTAAAAGGATGAGCCATGGTATCAGTTTTCACCTGCAGTATTGTAGTTACCTTTGTTCAGAGAAACTTGATGCAGGCAGACACTACAGTGTGTTCCTTTCTGGGGTTTTTACTACATAATCTGGGTAACTGGACACCCGACTTTGGAAGGCGAACATGGCAGCCAGGTAGCCAAGAGCAATGGTTATGAGTGACCTTGTTACACTTTGTAGACCACCCATTGCGGATAATTTATATTCAGAATAGCTACAGGGCATCCCTTGACATGCTTTTTCCTTGAAAAAACATCATAATTAACAGTTTATTTATTGTATGTGACTCGTTCTATGTTATGTGCCTGTGTGTGCTCACTGTCTAAGCAGTTTTTTTTATAGTATAACAACCTTGTGTCTTGGATTTTCTATAGTAAAACAGGCTTTTGAATGAGATGAATTTCATTTCCGTCAAAGGCATTTTTGGAAAAATTGTTTCCTGTTGTGGAAGACAAGGTTTCCTAACATTTTGAATTCGATTTCCTGTTCTTCTGTTGCAATTTCATGTGAATTGTTTGCATGCTCATTCTTCCATATTTTTGTTGTTGCCTTTTTTAATATACAGTTTTGTAACTCAGTCACTACTGTCACTATACCTTCTTTAAAGTTGTTGTATAGTAAATTTTTTTTACTTTTACCTACAGGTAAGCCTATACTAAGGCTTACCTGTAGGTAAAAGGAATGTCTCCTTTAAGGTTAAGGAGATACTGTAGATATTCCCCCTGCAATGAGCCCCTGCCTTCAGCGGCGCATTCACATCAGGGATTCCCGGCTGAAAGCCCGGCAGACGTCGGACCTTGCCGCAAAGAAGTCTACCGCGTGGGAGTGATGACATTGCGGCTCCAGCCACTCGGAGTGCTGAAGCCGCGATCACCGGAAAATACGCCAAGGCAAAATGTCATCTCCCTCGGCGTGCACCGGTTGAGATACTGACGCCTCGTTCTAAGGCAAGTATTTCATAATGAGCTAGTATGTGGTGCATACTAGCTCATTATGCCTTTTGCCTTTCAGGTGTACCAAAAAAACGTGTCAGCGGGTATACAATCGCTTTAAAGCAGAGGTTGTGATTTAAAAAAAAAGTTACCAGGGGTTAGGTTTTTTCTGCAGAAGAGAAAGGCAAGGTCTCATATGACGGAAAAAAAATTAATCTGGCTTCTGGTGATTTATCTCTTGTGCTCACATGCTAATATTAGAGGCAGATGCCCAAGGCACTGTAACTCCTGCGTGTATACATCATTCGGGGGTCACCCAATGGCCGAAGAGGAGCATCACGGTGTACATTTGCTGTCCCTTTAAAATAACTCAACACACAGCCTTTAATGTCTAAACCGCTGGCAACAAAAGTGAGTACAACCCTAAGTGAAAATGTTCAAATTGGGCCCAATTAGCCATTTTCCTTCCCCGTGTCATGTGACTTGTTAATGTTACAAGGTCTCAGGTGTGAAAGGGGAGCAGGTGTGTTAAATTTGGTGTTATCACTCTCATACTGGTCACTGGAAGTTCAACATGGCTTCTCATGGCAAATAGCTCTCTGAGGATCTAAAAAAATTATTGTTGCTCTACATAAAGATGGCCTAGGCTATAAGAAGATTGCAAAGACCCTGAAACTGCAGCATGGTGGCCAAGACCATACAGCAGTTTAAGAGGACAGGTTCCACTCTGAACAGGCCTCGCCATGGTCGACTAAAGAAGTTGAGTGCACGTGCTCAGCGTGATCTACAGAGGTTGTCTTTGCGAAATAAACGTATGAGTGCTGCCGGCATTGCTGCAGCAGAGGTTGAAGGTGTGTGTGTGTGTGTGTGTGTGTGTGTGTGTGTGTGTGTGTGTGTGTGTGTGGGGGGGGGGGTTGGCCTGTCAGTGCTCAGACCATACGCCACACGCTGCATCAAATTGGTCTGCATGGCTCCTAGAAGGAAGCCTCTTCTGAAGATGATGCAAAAGAAAGCCCGCAACAGTTTGCTGATGATAAGCAGACTAAGGACATGGATTACTGGAACTATGTCATGTGGTCTAATGAGACCAAATTAACTTTTTTGGTTAAGATAGTGTCAAGCGTGTGTGGCGTCAACCAGGTGAGGAGTACAAAGACAAGTGTGTCTTGCCTACAGTCAAGCATGGTGGTAGGAATGTTGTGGCCTGGGGCTGCATGATTGCTGCCAGCGCTGGGGAGCTACAGTTCATTGAGGGAACCATGAATGCCAACATGTACTGTGACATACTGAAGCAGAGCATGATCCCCTCCCTTCGGAGACTGGTCAGTAGGGCAGTATTCCAACATAATGACCCCAAACACACCTTCAAGACGACCACGGCTTTGCTAAAGAAGCTGAGGGTAAAGGTGATGGACTGGCCAAGCATGTCTCCAGACCTAAACCCCATTGAGCATCTGTGGGGCATCTTCTTCAAACGGAAGGTGGAGGAGTGCAAGGTCTCTAACATCCACCAGCTTTGTGATGTCGTCATGGAGGAGAGGAAGAGGACTCCAGTGGCAACCTGTGAAGCTATGGTGAACTCCATGCCCAAGAGGGTTAAGATAGTGCTGGAAATGAATGGTGGCCACACAAAATATTGACACTTTGAGCCCAATTTGGACATTTTCACTTAGGGGTGTACTCACTTTTGTTGCCAGTTGAGTTATTTTGCGGGGACAGCAAATTTACTTTATTACACAAGCTGTACACTCACTACTTTACATTGTAGTAAAGTTTAACTTCTTCAGTGTTGTAACATGAAAAGATATAAAATATTTACAAAAATGTGAGGGGTGTACTCACTTTTGTGAGATACTACCTCTAAACACTGCAGAATCCATCCGGCTGCTTCTGATGCAACACCAATGACCCAGTGCCACTATGTTTTGCAGATGACGTTGTGTGCTTTTGGATCATGAGCTGTTTTAAGCTTTCTCCACACTTTTTATTTTTTATTTTTTCTTCCTGTCATTTTGGTACAGATTAACCACTTAAACCCAGACCATTATGCAGGTTAAAGACCTTGGCCCTTTTTGCGATTCGGCACGGCGTCGCTTTAACTGACAATTGCGCGACGTGGCTCCCAAACAAAATTGGCGTCCTTTTTTTCCCACAAATAGAGCTTTCTTTTGGTGGTATTTGATCACCTTGGCGGTTTTTATTTTTTGCGCTATAAACAAAAATAGAGCATCAATTGCAATATTTTTAACTTTTTGCTATAATAAATAATACCCCAAAAATATATAAAAAACATTTTTTTTCCCCTCAGTTTAGGCCGATACGTTTTCTACCTATTTTTGGTAAAAGATATCGCAATAAGCGTTTATCGATTGCTTTGCGCAAAAGTTATAGCGTTTTAGTAAAACTAAATCGCTTCAGCCAGGAAACTGTCAGCCTGGTTCACCCCCGCTCCTCACTTGCCCTGTACGAAATTCCACTCGCAAAATGCGAGTGGAATTTTTGAGGGCTGCCTAAACCCTTCCTTCGGTTTGGATGTACCCTCAAATTAAACCTGAGAGTGTGTACTTTTAGATCACATCCATTATATCAGTGTTCCCCAACCCCCGGGCCGCGGACCGGTACCGGTCCGTGGATCGAACGGTACCGGGCCGCCCAAGGAACTTTAAATAATTTCACTGTGGCGGCCGAGGCGCAGAGCATTGCCCTCCCGAGCCCGCCCATTGTGTGACAATAGCGAATGAAAATTCGCTATTGTTACACTGATCCTCCTGGCCAATCAGGGAGCGGACATAATACAAGCTGGCGTCATCTCTCTGCGCTACGCAGAGGTGCGCCGCTGTCCCGCCCTAACATATGGGGCTGCAAGGCTACGCTACACAGCGTCGCAGCCGCCCGATGAGAGCAAAGAGAGAATTACGTCATCTCTCCGCCCTCCCCTCTATGCATTCCCGCAAGCGAACGGCTCCCCTCACATTCCCGCCCTGAGACTGTAAGTACAGTGGGCACTGCGGAGGGACATGCATATTGTTTGTTTTACACTGGGACATTTAATAATATTTTTACACTGGGACATTTAGGGCCGGTTCACACTGCACCAATGTCAGAGTTCGGATGTGATTTGCACCGCACTGCAGTGCACATCACATGCGATCTCTGTGCGATGCGATTTCAGCCATAAAAATTGTATGGCTGAATTCACATCAAACTCGCACAGGACCCTTTTTTTTTTCGTAGCAGAAACGGATCGCATGGGTGTTCACACCCATGCGATCCGATTCCTGTCCGAGTTTGCAGATCGCACTGCGATATGCGAACTGATTTGGGGGTGTTGTTAACTTTTAAATGACACTCCCAGCAGTTCGCATAGGGCAATGTGAACTGCCGCAAAACTTGTGATGCGGGAACCCGCAATGGATTTGCAGGGTTCCCGCACTAACCGCTAACGCAGCACATCGCAATTACTCCTACCGGGCCTTGGAAAAATATTCTTCCACAAACCGGTCATTGGTGCCAAAAAGGTTGGGGACCACTGCATTATATAACTATAGCTTCAATATGTTTTGGTAAATACCTGGAAAAAAAAATTGCACCTGTGTCCAAATATTTAATTGACCTAATTGTTAGTGAAAGTAAAAGGAAATTCCAAATTTTGGGTTGTCCGTAGAACAGTAAAGAGGGGAAATCCTAAAATGAGGACATTAGTTCTGGTTACCCTGGTGACAACCAGACATTACCTTTGTTATTTGGAGGAATTTCGTCTCGCTTCCTGTTTTGGTTACGGGACAGGAAGTGAAGAGAAATCTCCCTGATTGTGACATAGATGATAAAAAAAAACTGTTTTTAACCCTCCCTGGCTCTATACAAAATGGGGGGGGGGGGGGGGGGGGGTTGCCTATAGTTCTACTTTCATGTTGTGTGTGGTGTATGTGTGTTTTATTTATTTATTTATATATATATATATATATATATATATATATATATATATATATATATATATATATATATTACACATTTTTTTTTTTTTTTTTTCTTTTATAATTTAGAGATTCTAAATTCCCTTTCTAACCAGTAATTTTTAATTTGTTCTTTCATTTCAGGCCTGAATCAGAAAGAACAGAAGAGGGTGTGGTTTGCTGATGGATTATTACCTAATGGGGAAGTTGCTGATACAAGTAAACTTGCTGCTGTTGGGAAAAAATCTGCACAGGATTCTGATGCAGCTTCCCCGCTCTCTCCGGACAGTGCCTTGGTGAGACTTGCTCCTGGTGCGATCCATTTACTGTAGTTTTGAGAGGCATTGTCCCTTTTGTACCAAAGTTTTTTTTCTTCTTTTTAAACATGGCTGTCCAGACCAAGTTTTAGCAGCGCTGGTATGTTTGACAATAACTGTAGCTGGCAGGTTGAAAACTACAAGCTGGCAGGTTCTTTATAATATAGAATAATAAAAGAAACCTACCTGCTTGCAGTCTTCCTTGAAATCTACACAGAGCTGTGCAAGTGCAGCTCGGTTTACATTTCGGCATAAAATTTGTGTGCTGGAATGACTCCTGCCCATGCACGGAAGTGACGTCTAATGCTGGCAAATAAAAATGGCTGCAGCACGGCACCCTGACGAAGCCGGGTAGAAGATGCTGGTGTCGGTGAGGGATGTTATGTTCGTTGAAGGAAGGGAAGTATTGTAGAGTTTAGCTCCACTCTAACCTCTTAAATCATGTACCTGGTACGATGGTCGGCTCTTTTAATAACAACTTGAGCGGCTTACCAGCCACTTAGTTGTTGTTGTTGTTGTTGTTGTTGTTGTTACAAGCAGCTGGAGAAGACGTCCTCCACTGTCCTCTCGCGGCCTTCTGCCGCTCGTTCGGGCTCCCCCATCCCACCTGGACATCTCGGCTACGAACTGGCATATCCGCCAGTTAGTCGGAGACCCGAAGAAAGCCAGGATCGGCCTTGATCAGGTCTCCAATATGGTAACCCGGAAGAGATGACATGACAACTTAACTGCGCCTTTTAAAAACAAAATTAATGGGGGGGCACCCCCCTGTCAGAACACAACAGCTCAGTGGGGGAGATCGCTGATCTAACTTTGCATGGTTATTGCAGCGGCTACGACCAGAGCTGTCAGTTTTACTGTTTGTGTGTATCGGGCTTTAAACTCCAACTATGACACCAGAAAAAAGGGAGATTTCTGTATATATAAGGGCACGGTAAGCCGGACCTTCAGAGCGCATGCGCCCATGGCGTCATCGACTGCATGCACTCTGAATATCTCCTAATATTCACAGTACTTGCAGGTAAACCTTTATTATAGGCTTTTCCTGTCGTTACGATTAGAAAATAAGACTTTACTTCCTCTTTAACCACTTCCCTACCGGCCCATAGTAAAATGATGTCCACAAAGAACCTCTGCCATTCAGAGTGGATGTCATATGACGTCCTGGGCTTTGTGGGGGGGATATCTGAATGATGCCTGCAGCTAGAGGCATCATTCAGATATCCTTCTCTTGTGCCGGCGATTCTGCACAACGTAAGAACGATCATAGCGGCGGTTCCGCCGCTAGATCGTTCTTACAGGCGGGGGGAGGGGACATCCCCCCCCTCCCGCCGCCATCCGGTGCTTCTCCGGGCTCTCCCGTGCCATCGGGGGCCCGGAGAAGAATCGTCCGGCGCTCGCAGGAAGCATAGAGATGACTGGTGACCAGATGGTCACCAGTCATCTCTATGACCGTCGGAGGACCCGGGCGCGATGTGATGACGTCACGCCCGGGTCCCCGTAAGTAAACAAAGCCGCGATTGCGGCTGCTAAGCAACGGTAAACATGAGATCTGTGAATTTTTTTTTCACGATCTCATGCTTTCAGGCCTGGAGGAGAGATGTGGGGTCTTATTGACCCTGCATCTCTCCATAAAGAGTACCTGTCACACACATTCCTATTACAAGGGATGTTTACATTCCTTGTAATAGGAATAAAAGTGATAATAAAAAAAAAAAGTGTAAAAAAAGAAATAAATATTTAAAAAAAAAAAAAGAAATACAATTTTTTTTTTTAACGCCCCTGTCCCCAGTAGCTTGCGTGCAGAAGCAAACGCACACGCAAGTCCCGCCGACGTATGTAAACGCCGTTTAAACCACATATGTGAGGTATCGCCGCGTGCGCTAGAGTGCCAGCAACAGTTCTAGTACTAGATCTCCTCTGTAAATCTAAACTGGTAACCTGTAAAAAAATTCAAAGCGTTGCCTATGGAGATTTTTAAGTACCGAAGTTTGGCGCCATTCCATGAGTGTGCGCAATTTTAAAGCGTGACATGTTGGGTATCTATTTACTCGGTGTAACCTAATCTTTCATATTTTACAAAAAAATTGGGCTAACTTTACTGTTTTATTTTTTTAATTCATGAAACAATTTTTTTCAAAAAAAAGGCGTTTGAAAAATTATTGCGCAAATACCGTGCAGAATAAAAGGTTTCAATGACCGTCGTTTTATTCCCTAGGGTATCTGCTAAAAAAACATTTATAATGTTTGGGGGTTCTGCGTAATTTTCTAGCAAAAAAATGATGATTTGTACATGTAGGAGAGAAGTGCCAGAATTGGCCCGGTATGGAGGTGTGTATAAAAGCCCTGTATGGAAGTGGTTAAAGAAGACAATACAGTGTTAAAAAATTGTTTGAATACATTATTTTTTTATTTTTTTTCCGCAGCTTGTTTTTCATTTGTGATCCTATAATAGAAAAACCTGGGCAGTATATATTTATTAAAACAATGTACAAAATAAAAGCTTTCTATGTCCTTAAACTTTTTTTTGTTTAAGGCTGGGTTCACACTGTTGCAATGTCGGACATGGCATGTGATTCGCACCGCACTGCTGTGCAAATGACATGCAATGCCAATTCAGCTAGCAGATTGTTTGGCTGAATTTGCATCGCATTCGGACCAAAGTCGAGCAGGACCACCCCCCCCCCCCCCCTTTTTTTTTTTTTTCACACCCATGTGCGACTTCTATTCTTGTCTGAATTCACAGTTCGTACTACGATATGTGAACCGATCTGGGGGTATCATTTACTTTGTATTGAGACCCGCAGCGGTTCGGATAGGGCAGTGTGAACTTCCTGCTAGTTGTATGTGATGCGGGAACCCTCACTGGGTTTGCACGGGTTCTCGCATCACAGCAGTGTGAACCGAGCCTAAGTGCCCTTTAACACGTACAGACAGTATGTCCGTATTTCATCCATCCGTTTTTGGATGAAATACGGACATGCATGTATCTTTATGGGATAGCGGGTTCATCCGCTGACACCTGATGTCATCGGTCCCCGCTGTGGTCCGATTCTGCAGACAGAGGAAAATCCTATTTTTCCATTCGTCATCGGATGGGGTGAACACGGACAGACGGTCTGTGTTCATCCGATTCCCTCCCCATGGGGGGGAGCTGAGATCTGACAGGGCGATCTCTGCATAGTGTGCGGGGACCGCCCTGTCATCTACCAGCTCAACAGGGATAAACGGAGCGATGCCCGCTGAGCAAGCAGATAAGAAAGGTACGGATCCTCACAGAATCCGTATGTGGGAAAGGGCCTTAAAAGTTATGTAGGTTAGCAAAATGGTGGTTGTTGTCAAATTTACAGTGCTTACAGATACTTGTGAACTTGTTCTGTTCATCTAGACTTCCACCACCTCTGGTCATGGAGGTTTGTTTGCATCATTGCTTTAAAGGTTTTAGTGCCTGTATTTCTTCTTTTAGAATGTTTAGCATTCCAAATATAAATACTATTTTGTATTGGAGCTGGAAAATATGCAGCTTGGTATTAATGGCTTTTTATTTTCTTTCAGCAAGTTGCTGGCCTTTTCCAGGACAATACAGAGCCATCTGATTCACCTGAAAAGTCGAGTACCTCTGAAGTGTGTGAAGAGCAGGTACCTGTCTCTGAGGAAGCACCTAGCACCTTTAGTGTTTCCTCACCAAAAGATTATCGAATGCTGTGTGGGATCGATAAAAGCGTTGGCAGGGAGATGAGTCTTATTCCGGATGATGAGTTGGGCCTTCCGCCTCTTCTGTTGACAAGTGGAGAAAGTGGAGGTAACTGTTATCTGACATTGAGTGATATATTATGGTTGGGGAAGAGTAAAGGTGTGGCCATACAGTTCGATTTCTGTAGTTCAACTACATGCAAACAGTTGCTCCTGGACTATTGTATTGTATTGTATACTATTGTATCCAATCAGATGCAGCCACTGTTTGGCTGAAAATGTTCCAGCTTCCTAGTTCGACAAAAGGTCGATTGAACAGTTGACTGTTGATTGATTGGAAATTGCCTGGCAGGGCCACACATTCTGCTCAGTGTGTGCCTAGCATAGGTCTAATGCAGACCACACACTTTACAACCTGTGTTTGCAATCTTCTTTTAGATCCAACAAGAATACGGCCTTCCTAATTGGATACAATAAGTGATCACACTCGTAGTAATTTGAACACTTCCTGCAGCTCGAGGTTGCAAAGCTTTGCAGGCTCATTTACAAAAATAAATACATTTTACATTTTTTTTTTTCTGCAAAAATGTGCAATGTTGCAAAAATGTTTTTTGTATTTTTTTTTTTTCAAAAGGTGAACTTGGCCTTTACATCTAATGGATATTATGTTGTAATTTTTTTTTTTTACTGCCGTTTACTTTTACTTTTAGAGTTAAAGTGATTGTAACGTCTGGTTTTGGTTTTTTAGTTAAAAATAACAAGCATGATTTAGTTGCTTGCCCTGTGTAATGGTTTTGCACAGAGCAGCCCTCCTCTTCTGGGGTCCCTCTCCGGTTCTTCTGGCCCCTCCCTCCTGTTGATTGTCCCCACAGCAAGCAGACACAGAGCCACGGTCCCGCACCCTTTCTCTTCTCATTGGCTGGCTGACTGATTTTGTTTGATAGCCGTGGCAACCAATGGTGCCACGCTGCTGTCTCAGCCAATGGGGAGGGGAGTCCCAGGCAGCCGAGACACTTCTGCAACATTGCTGGTTCTAGATAAACCTTAGAAAAGTATTAGAGGGGCTGAGGGGGCTGTTGCACCCAAAAATGGAACTTCCGCTTTTAGTACTGGTGACGTCCTGACATGCCACATTTGGTATATCCTTTTTTTGGGGGGGGGGTACCCAATTTTGACAGGCACCCAGCTCCCACTTCCTCTCATGGCGCCAGAAGGAAGGTCACCTCTCCATCATCCCTCCCTGCAATCTTCTTGGACACATCACAGGTCCCAGAGATTGCCCGGCCATTCACAACGCGTGACTCGCGCATGTGCAGTGCGCATCCGAATGTGAAACCAAAGCTTGCCGCCCACACCTTTACCACATACTATTCTGAAAAGAAAAGCAAAAGTTGATAAGGTAGTACAAAGTGCGGTAACCAGTGGGATCTTTTTGTTAAACTTGGTTTATTTGCTCATCTGATTAAAATGGATGAAATTAAAAGTAAACCTGTTTAAAAAAATAAATTGGAGACCTATTTTATTATATGCAATGGCATAATTCAGTATGCTAGTTTTTACGTTGTATGGAAATGTGATATTAGGCCCACCTTAACCTGGGAATTTTATATCTTTTGTTTCAGAGGCACTAGTGGAGATCAGTCCTACTCATGCAGGAGTAATGATGCTTTTAAATGAAGATGGGCCCAATCCATTGACCTTCATTTTAAATGCAAACTTGCTTGTGAATGTCAAGATAGTAACTTGTAAGTAACAACTCGGTGTCCTCTTCTTTACACTTGCCATACTTATAGGTGCCAAATATATTGAAAAAAATCTTGTGTTTTTGTATTTTTGCTTGTTCAGGTGCTTCAGACAAATGCTGGTTCTTTGCTACAAATGGATTACATGGCTTGGGCCAGCCAGAAATTGTAGTCGTTTTAAAATGTTTGCCAGATGAAGACATTGTCCCTAAGGATATATTTAAACTTATGGTGGTCATCTACAAAGATGCACAGAAAGGTAACAGTACATGTGTACACATGTTTCAATATAACCTCAACCTGTCTTATTCTTGTGTCAAAGGTAGAATGCTGAATATATTCCCAGGGTTCAGGTAGAAGGTACAATTAAAATGAACCTATGTATATTTTTTTTTAACAGGAAAATATATAGGCAATTTGGACAATATCACATTTACAGAAAGCTTTCTGGGTAGTAAGGATCATGGCGGAGTCCTATTCTTTACACCGACTTTTCAAGAGCTCAGCGGATTGCCTGTTCCCAACAGTCCTTTCTTGTGTGGAGTTCTTATTCAGAAAATGGAAGTACCCTGGGCGAAAGTTTTTTCCATTCGCTTGATGCTGAGATTGGGAGCTGAATATGCTGGTAAGCTTTGTGTACCATACTTTGACGTTGATACCAGCCACGAAAGGGTTTATAAAGAATGTAATAATCATTGCCTAGCTGCCCCAGCTAATTTTAGTTTGTGTATATGCGTTGGTTAACTTGACTGTGTGTGTTTGTTTTTTTTTTTTGTTTTTTTTTAGTTTAACAGCTTATCATATATTTTTTTTCAACTTTTTAAATAATTTATGTTTTTGTTAGTTATTGACTGGCACAGTTGACAACTTTTAGTTCTGCTGGAGGATGTTTATGAATGCACCCTCAGCACAGACATCTGGCAGAGAAATGTTAACGTGGGAAGGGTTAAAAGTATAAGACAGATAAAGATGTAGTGCTGTAAATACATTTCTTGCTTTTTTGGGTCCACTCACACCTGATTTTGTTGAGGTAACACGTGTGTTAAAATTTTTTTTTTTACTGCACCCCATTAACTTTCATTGGGCCCCAACACAATCTGCTTTAATTTTTCTTTAACAGTCTTTGCACTTTGGGGATGCATTGGGGTGCTATTCAAAATGACTGGCATTTCAGTGTGTTACGGCATGCTTAGTGTTAACATAAGTTAAAATCACACACATGTTCTGCCATGGCGCATGTAACACATGTTGTGTCAATGGGTCCTAGGGGAATAATTGTTGTGGCAAACTCTTAAATTGATGCTGTGATTACCTTGCATAATGATTATGTTTTTAAAGTAGTTCTAAAAGCAGAAGGTTGTTTATCTTGATGCATTTATGCCTCATGCATTAGGATAAAAAAAACTTGGCTGTCCAGGACTCTCCCTCCTGATTGGCTGAGACACAGCAGGGGGCGCCATTGACTCCCACTGCTGTCAAAGTCGGTGAGCCAATGAGGAGAGGGGGGGGGGCTGAGCCGCTTACCGTGTCTGAATGGACACAGTGCAGCGGCTCGGATGCCCCCAAAGCAAGCTGCTTGCTGTGGGGGTACTTGGCATGAGGGGAGGACCAGAATCGCTGGCAAGGGACCCCAGAAGAGATTGATCTGGGCTGCTCTGTGCAAAACCACTGCAGAGAGCAGGTGGCTATATAACGTGTTTTATATATTTTAACAAAACAAAAACAAGACTGGTAATATCGATTTCCCCCCCCCCCCCCCTTCTTTTTTTTTTTTTTTTTTTTTTTTTTTTTTATGAAATTGTATTCATCTTTCAGAAAATGATAAATACAATATCCATGACGCACCTTGTACAAAGTATAATAGTTATAAACATCCTCAGCCAGGTTACATGTGAACAAAATATAATGCATCAATAAAACCAGTCTTTTTTTTATTTTTTTTATTATTATTATTTTTATTATTATTATTTTTATTATTTAAATATAAATATTTAAAAATAATCCTTTGCCTGTTTTTTTGATTATGTATGGAGTTGGAGAGCAAAAAGAACAAAGAAAATAAACGAAACCTAATACTTTATGAAAATAATGCACTCCACCATGCTGTGAATACTCAAGTAAACTCTGTGCTACTTCTGTGTACAATTATCCCCATTCTGTCCAGTTACTTACTTGGGTTACTTTGCCACAGTGGCGTCACTAGGGTTGGTGTCACCTGGTGCAGTAAAAAATGGTGTCACCCCCACCCACCTATTTTCGAGTTGACATCCCTGCGTTGGCGTGCATTTTTGAGGTGCTTTTGGGCTAGAAATGGCACCTGTAAAGCACCTGAAAAACGCCTGCCCTCCAGTCCCAGTGTGAAAGCCAGAGGGGTGGTGCGCTGGCAGGACGTTAAAAAAAAA
Organism: Rana temporaria; assembly: GCF_905171775.1. NCBI lineage: Eukaryota > Metazoa > Chordata > Amphibia > Anura > Ranidae > Rana > Rana temporaria. The sequence goes on from NC_053489.1 coordinate 107,074,027, forward strand.
AAAAAGTCCTGCCAAAGCGTCTGAAAAGTGCTTCAGCAGCGGCGCTACACGGGCGCATTTAACCCTTTATTCGACCGCTAGCAGGGTTAAAAGTGCCCCATTAGTGGTTGAATAGCGCTGCTAAAACTACGGTAAAGCACCACTAAAACTAGCAGCATTTTACCGTCAATGCCTGCCCATCCCAGTGTTGAAAGCAGCCTTAGAGGATAATGGCTCAGTCCCTAGGAACAGTAATGGATAATGGCCAACAAGCCATCTTACCAGACCCAGCAAAACTGAAACAATGATTCCTCTGGCTGGACGTTCACTCTCTCTGGGTTGCCCGGGCTGACTCTAGTCAGTAGTGTCTTTCTCCCTCTGGTGGTGCGGGTACAGCGCGGCTTTCTCTCTGGTGGTGCGGGTACAGCGCGGCTCCCTCTCTGGTGGTGCGGGTACAGCGCGGCTCCCTCTCTGGTGGTGCGGGTACAGCGCGGCTCCCTCTCTGGTGGTTCTAGGCAGCGTGGCTTTCTCTGGCTTCTCCCAGCAGTCCTCTCTTTTTCCTTTCTCCCTGTAGCACTCATTCCCTCAGCTTTTTCCCTGGTTCCAGGCTTTCTCCCCTCACCCCCCCATCAGAGTGCATTCTGGGGGCTGTAGCCTGCTGGGGCTGCCAATCTTCTGCCAAACTATATGTCCCATGATGCTCTGCTAGTCTCTTCTGATTTGATCTGCTGTGGCCAATGGAGGGGAGAGAGACTGGCAGCGATCTAGGTGATGAACCAGATGATTATATATACCGATCTGTGTACAGCAGCACCCCCCATCCCCCCGTGATCAGAGCCGCACAGGGCGCCGGACACAAACACTCCTCACACCAGCTCTGGGCAACTTAGGTGTAACAGGGTGGCGGATACCATACCCACTCCCCCGTCATCACAGCAGCTCACCTCAGGCGGACATCCGCCCGTCCGTTACCGCACCAGCTCAGGTACACCCGGGCGGCAGCTGGAGAGGTCCCAGTGTGCAGCAGAAGCTGCGCCGCCTGGGCAGAAAATAGCTAGTGAGAGGCTCTGCAGTAGTAAGGAAAACACAGGCCAGGTGCGTTGGGTTTTCCGACTGAAAAACAAAATAAAAACTTTTGCGACTCTTGGGATGGTGGCGCCCGGGTGCGGACTGCACCTCCCGCTCCCACCTGGCAACACCACTGCTTTGCCACCCCCACACATACTACACCTCTATGTCCCCAGATACTGATGTAATCCACCCAGCCCATATTCTTTCAAACTTTTTAGGGCAATCCCTAGAGCTATATGTTAGTTTGTACATTGGCAATGCTCTCTTAAATAGTTCCTCTCAAAATTGAAGAGATGGAGAGACTGGATCTTTCCATCTCAGAGCCAACAATTTTTTTTGGCATAAAAAGACAATCCTTGGGGTTTTCTGGGAACTGGTTGTATCCTCCTCAAAATCCCCCAAGAGGCATCTAGCTGGAGAGTAGATATTTGGGAGAGCCAATTTTTCCTCTAAGAATTTGAGGATTGCCGCCCATAATCTCCCCACTAGCGGGCAGAGCCAAATCATTTGAAAATTATTTCTTACGGCAGCATTGCATCAAATATGTGCGTCTTAAAGTCGCAGCTACTTTAAATTGGTTCCTGCACTGCTTTTGTGCTAAATTTCATGTGACTTGAGTGCCATAGACTGCAGTGTAATCAAGTCACACGAAAGTCACACCTGAATGTTATACATGCAACAGTTGTCCATTATCATTGGTCAAAGTCGCATTCCAAGTCACATCCATCCACAGTTGCATCAGTTTTGACCTATATTATTTTTGACATTTATAGGTTTTCATGATCCCTTTGCCATATTGGCTCCTGGTGCTGTAGCATTGTATTGTCTGTGTATTGTTGTCACGGTTTGTGACTACTGTTTGTATCTATTAATTGTTTAAATATAGCAATAAAACATAAAAAAAATTAAGTTGCATCCCAAAGTCGTGCAACTTTGAAGTCGTACAAGTGTGAATAAAGAGCCACACATTACCTGAGCCTAGCCAAAAGATGTTTAATTGCAGTAATTCTTTTTATTTTTTTTCTTAAAGTGTACCCTTCTCCTATAACGAGTTACAGACTCCGAAAATCTGTATATGGAGAGATTGGACATACTATCATTAATTTATTAACTGTAAGTACTGATGTTTTTTGTATGTTAACACATGTTTTCGTGTGTGTGTGTGTGTGTGTGTGTGTGTATATATATATATATCTATCTATCTATCTCTCTATCTATCTCTAGATAGATAGATAGATAGATAGATAGATAGATAGATAGATAATCTCCTAGTTGGTGTCCTACTGGTGGTTGTCTTTATTTTTTATTTTTTTCCAGGACCTTAGAAATTACCAATATACGATCCCACATGTAGATGGTTTAGTAATTCACATGGAAATGGGCAAAAGCTGCATAAAGATCCCATCGTGGAGACACAACGAGGTATATACAATTTTGTATCAAACCAATACTCTACTATATATGTATAGTATTAGTACAGTGTTCTTTTGAGGTGTGTAAAGGAATATCACTTTACAGGGTTGTGATGATTGTGTGTAGGGTTAGCTTGTTTCATGACCGACACTTCTAGCGCTCTTCTATAACTTTTTCCACAGGAGTGTTTGAAAGAATGCCCTATTCTGAGACATAAAACAAATCTGGAGTATCTGCAGGGTAGATGCAGTCCAGTAGCTCTGTATTTGAAAATAGTATTATGTGCTCCATCATACTTGAAAAGGATGCTGATTTCTTTCTACCTTGTCTCTTTGTGATGGATCATTTGTTAAAGCAGAGTTCCACTAGTTTTTGTGTTTATTAAAAAGTCTGCAGTTACAAAAAGCGTAGCTGCTGACTTTTAATAAACCCACACTGTAGCAATGTGGCTCCCGGCATTACAAGTGTGGGCACTGCTTGCGGCTTCACAGCTCAGTGCGCACTGCACATGCGCAATGTCCCAGAATATTGCAGGGAGGGAATAGCAGAACTTGCGCTCGAGTCACCTAGGTGGCCTGTGCGGAAGTGGGCACAGGGTACCTGCCAAGACTTGGTACCTGCTCCCCCCCCCCAAAAAAAAAGACATGTCAAATATGGAATGGAAGGGGTTGCGGAGTGCTTAACCACTTAAGGACCTTGCCTGTTTTTCATACTGTGTTTACAAGTTTAAAACCGTTTTTTTTTTTTTTGCTAGAAAATTACTTGGAACCCCCAAACCTTATATTTTTTTTTTCTAACACCCTAGAGAATAAAATGGCGGTCATTGCAATACTGTTTGTCACATTGTATTTGCGCAGCGGTCTTGCAAGCGCACTTTTTTGGGAAAAAAATGTACTTTTTTTAATTAAAAAATAAGACAACAGTAAAGTTAGCCCAATTTTTTTTATACTGTGAAAGATAATGTTATGCCGAGTAAAATGATACCCAACATGTCACGCTTGTGGAATGGAGTCAAACTTTTACTCTTAAAAATCTTCATAGGCGACGTTTAAAAAATTCTATAGGTTGCCTATTTTGAGTTACAGAGGAGGGCTAGGGCTAGAATTATTGCTCTCGCTCTAATGATCGTGGCGATACCTCACTTGTGCGATTTAAACACCGTTTTCATATGCAGCGCTACTCACGTATGTGTTCGCTTCTGCGCGCAAGCTCCTCGGGATGGGGCACTTTAAAAAAAAAAATTGTTTTCTTATTTATTTTAATTGATTTTATTCATTTTTACACTGTTTAAAAAAAAAAAGGGTCACTTTTATTCCTATTACAAGGAATGTAAACATCCCTTGTAATAGGAAAAAAACATGACAGGTCCACTTAAATATGAGATCTGGGGTCAAAAAGACCTCAGATCTCATATTTAAACTAGAATGCAAAAAAAAATAAAAAATTGTCATTTGAAAAAATGACAACAGAAAAATGTGCCTTTAAGAAGCATGGGCTGAAGTGACGTTTTGACGTCGCTTCCGCCCTGCTATGCTATGGAGACGGGTAGGGGCCATCTTGCCCTCACTCGTATCCCAGCCAAGCAGCGTGAAGCACCCGATTGCCTCCGCCACTACTGACGGCTCCAGTAAGCGGCGGCGGGAGGTGGGGGCTCTCTCCTGCCGCCGATAACGGTGATCTTGCGGCGAATCTGCCGCGGAGACCACCGTTATAGTTTACAGGACCGGCCACGTTAAATATGAATATCTTGGTTGTGGCAGCGGCTGCTGCCGTTACCGAGATAATTCTTTTTTTTTTTTTTTGTAGATCAGCAGTGTATTGTGAGTGTAGACATGGCAGGCGGGAATATTGGGGACGCCACATTAATGTTTGTTCCGAAACACACCAGGTTTCCTCCATTTGGATCTGAATTCCAAAAGTGTATTTTTGTTGTGTAAAAACATGCTGGTGCACGGAATAAATGAGAACTGTGCTGTGTAGATTCCTAACTATATGGGTATTCTTTTTATAGATACTTAAGGTAATTCATTCGTGCAATGAACACGTCATTAGCATCGGTGCCAGTTTCAGTATGGAGGCAGATTCTCACCTGGTCTGTGTACAAAACGACGATGGAATTTACCAGACACAAGCGAGCAGTGTTCCTGGCCAATCACGCCAAGGTGAGGACTGAATGATTAGTATATAAAGTCACCAATCCTGAAACACAAGTTGATAGAACTACTAATAACATGTTATGCATTATAGATGCATCCTGTCATATTTTTATTCAGTGACAGCTAGGTTCCCTTTGCCAACTGTTTTACACACTGGAAAGTTTTCTGATTTCTTTTAGAAGAAATCGCAACTTACAACAATGCTTTTACAGTGAACCTGTCAGGAAACTAACAGTTTAGATTTTGTTTCTGTGGACATAAACCTATTTATAAGTTACCTCACTGTAAAGAACTTTTATTTATTTTTTTACAGTCATCAATTAGATTATACCTGCATACATACCGTATTTATTGGGGTATTGCGCGCTCCGGCGTATAGCGCGCACCCCTAAAGTGGACCCGACATTCCTGTAAAAAAAACATTTTTATTACATTTTACTACTTACAGTTTTGGTGTCTTGCGCGGTGGCCTCGTTGGGTCCGGCGTCCGTCTGCGGCTTCGGGTGTCCCCTTCGTCGGGTCCGGCGTCCTTCTGCGGTGTTTTCCCCGATTTCCCGCACCGAGGTTGAACACTGCGCCGGCATATACCGAGCGCAGTACACTCGGGTTAAGTGGGGCAGGCTCGGCTACTCTTGCGCTCACGTCCTGGACGTCCAGGACGTGAGCGTGAGAGGGGCCGAGCCTGCCTGACTATACACGAGTGTACTGCGTTTGGTATATGCCGGCGCAGTGTTCAAACTCGGCGCGGGTATCTGCGTATATCGCACACCCACGATTTTGCCCTGATTTTCAGGGCAAAAAAGTGCGCGGTATACGCCGATAAATACGGTATAAATAATATAGAAAGTACAGGCCGGCAACTCAACAGCTTCTCCATAGAAAATATTTATTAAAGCATTACAGCAGTAACATCATCCAAAGCTGACACGTTTTGGCCTTAGGCCTTCATTTTATTTTATTTCAGTATTTAAATGGCGCCATCAATTTACGCAGCGCTTTACATATATATTGTACATTCGCATCAGTCCCTACCCTCAAGGAGCTTACAACCTAAGGTGCATCAAAGCAGGCTGTATGTTAAAGCTGAAGTTTTAATCTGTGTAAATGTTGCCTTCCCTGGTTCCATTGCTTACCTTATTTCGGTGATGTTTGTGCTTCTTTATGAAACTCAGGAAGCTCATGACTGGTGGGAGGGGCCAGCAGGAGGTGTACATAACTTCCTGAAAACATCACAGCACCCGACCTCAGGACTTTTCTCAAGAACCCTCAGTCCTCATGCAAGCATTGGGCTGGCTCTTGGGAGGAGTTCTACAAATATCAAAATGTCTTGAGGGGAATGTTCTTCAGGGGTGGGTGTTCCTAGGCAGAGTGCATTTGCACTAGGTAATGCTACTTTCCTAGATTTGAAAAATAAATAAAATCCAATGAGGAAGATGCTGGCTAGGGACAGTAAGGCTGGGGAGGAGCGAGCCAGATGATGATGGATGTCCTGCAGCCAGGGGATGAGGTGGACTCTATCTGACTTGCTGATGTACACTGAGAGAAGCTCACAGTATGCAGTTAAATTCATTTCAGTTCAGGAGAGGAGCCTGTACAACTCTGCAAGAGAAGCTAAGGTTTGAGTTCAGCTTTATACGTCAGCAGAGCGGCATGGCTGGGCATAAGCACGTACAGGTACGTTGCCTTTAAGAGCCCAGCCGTGGGTCGCGCGCGCCACCGCCGGTACGCTCGCGACCCGGTTCTGAGCTCTGTGGCCTCGCCCGCAGGACCTGATCGTCGCCGGTGTCTCGCGATCGAGTCACAGAGCTGAAGAACGGGGAGAGGTAAGTGTAAACAAACCTTTCCCTGTGCTTCCTAGTGTCAGTGATCGTCTGTTCCCTGTCATAGGAAACGACGATCAGTGACGTGTCACGCCAGGCCACGCCCCCTACAGTAAGAATCACACCTCAAGGCACACTTAACCTCTACAGCGCCACCTAGTGGTTAACCCCATTCACTGCCAGTGTCATTTTCACAGTAATCGGTGCATTTTTATAGCACTGATCACTGTAAAAATGACAACGATCCCAAAAATGTGTCAAGTGGCCGCCATAATGTCGCAGTCACAATAAAAATCGCTGATCGCCGCCATTACTAGTAAGAAAATAATTAATAAAAATGCCATAAAACTATCCCCTATTTTGTAGACGTTATAACTTTTGCGCAAACCGATCAATAATCGCTTATTGCGAATTTTTTTTTTTTTTTACCAAAAATATGTAGAAGAATACATATATCGGCCTAAACTGAGGGAAAAAAGTTTTTTTTTATATATATATTTTGGGGGATAATTTATAGCAAAAAGTTAAAAATATTGAATTTTTTTCAAAATTGTCGCTCTATTTTTGTTTATAGCGCAAAAAAATAAAAACGGCAGAGGTGATCAAATGCCACCAAAAGAAAGCTCTGTTTGTGGGGAAAAAAATGACAATTTTGTTGGGGAGCCACGTCACACGACCGCGCAATTGTCGGTTAAAGCAACGCAGTGCCGAATCATAAAAAGTGGCCTGGTCCTTTAAGCTACAAAATGGTCCGGGACTTAAGTGGTTAAATATCAGAACATACTACAAAATAAAGCAAAAGTGAAGTATACAAATAGACCAGTGAAGAATGATTTATAGCATGTGCAGTAAATTATTTTAACGTGATTGTCAACGATCACCTTCTAAAAAAAACACATTTTGTTTGAAATAGAAATGAACGGCAAAACATTTGTGTATAGATACACACACACACACACAAAAAAAGGAAAGTTTTTTTTTTTTAAGTGATCACATTCCCTCTGTTCTCAGCTGCATAAGAGCTGGGAGGAGGAGAAGCAGCAGCAGGACACTGAGCTTCCCAGTGAATGGTTATGCAGGGGGGTGCGTCAGGACATGTCTGATCATTGAAGGAGTTCCCAGCACAGCTAGAGAACTGACCACAGTGGCCCAGATTCAAGAAGCAATTGCGCCCGTGTAACCATAAGTTACACGGCGCAATTGCTTACTTGCTCCGGTGTAACGAGTGCTCCTGATTCAGGAACCTCGTTACACCAACTGCAGCCTAAAATCTGCGCGGCATAAGGCACTTATGCCTCGCAGATTTTAGGCTGCATTCTTGTGCTTGCCGCTAGGGGGCGCTCCCATTGTGATCAGCGTGTAGTATGCAAATTGCATACTACCACTGATTCACAAGCTTGCGCGGGCCCCGCGCAAGCCAGGTACGGAGTTTCCGTACGGCAACTTTAGCGCAAGGTTGCCCCTTCTAATAGTAGGGGCAGCCAATGCTAATGTATAGCCGGCCTTCCCGCGCCGTGAAATTTGAATTTCACGGCGTTTGCGTAAGTGATTCGTGAATGGCGCTGGACGACATTCACGTTCACTTTGAAGCAAATAACGTCCTTGCGACGTCATTTGCCGCAATGCACGTCGGGAAAGTTTCCCGACGGAGCATGCGCTGTACGCTCGGCGCGGGAGCGCGCCTAATTTAAATGATTCCCGCCCCCGGCGGGATCATTTAACTTGCGCGCGCTTACGCCGGGCAAATTTGACGGCGCGCCCTCGCAGTTGACGGAGCTACTGCTCCGTGAATCGAGGGCAGCGCAAAATATTTGCGGGGGCGCAGGGCAAAATCGTTGCCCTGCTCCCCCGCAAATATAGCGCAAGCTATGCTGAATCTGGGCCAGTGTGTTTCTCATGCTTAATGTGGTCAGTTGTTAATAGGAAGGCAGAGGGACTGGCAGGATCAGCAGGGATTTCACACAAAGGAAGCAATACAAAGGGCACAGGATACCTTTTCATACAAGTTCATACAAGTACATGGTACAGCAGGAACACGTCAGGAATATGAAATGTTGGAGTAACAAACGCTTTAAGGGACCGGACACTGACTGCATGGTGTGAACTAGAACCATTGGAATACATGGGAAAACACTGTGCATGCATTTTTAGTGCAGAAAAAATGTACACGAAACTGTACAGACCTGCGTATGGTGTGACCTGTCCCTAAAGCAAAAGAAAGTGTGGCGTCATTCTTCAGTAAGTCTACATTGTATACAACTGTGTAACTCTGAGAATACAGGAAAGGGGCTTAGTATGTAATGAGCCAGCGCAGGAGGCACTCAAGTCTCTACTGGCTTCCATTTTGTCTTTTGTGATCTGTGCTGTATATGGGTCTCTTTACAGCTGTCATTGGCCATTGAGAGCGCTCTACATTCAGATACAAAGCAGTTCAGGACTTATAGGGGTTTATTTACTAAAGCTGGAGATTGCAAAATCAGTCTTCTGCAGAGAAACCCATCCGCTTCTAAACTTGGCTTGTTCAATTAAGCTTTGGCAAGAAAACCTGGAAGCTGATTGGTTTCTATGCAGAAGTGAACTTTGACTTTGAACTCTCCAGCATTAGTAAATAAAGCCCATAGTCTTGCAGTTTACTGTGCAGCTCCTGCAACATGATGCCGAGGGGAACCATGGGCCCACCCTTATTGTATTCTGATTACTAGCAAATGTCGGACATGGACAACAAATATGGATTGCTATAAAACAACCTGATAGTTTCCTACCCTTCCCCCACTCTAACCAAAACAAAAAAGGCTGCTTTGACTGGAGTGCCACTTTAACCACTTAAGGACCGCCTCCTGCACATATACGTTGGCAGAATGGCACGGCTGGGCACAAGCACGTACCTGCAAGTCCTCTTTAAGTGCCCAGCCGTGGGTCCTAAGTATTATCACTGAACACTGTATTCGTGTTACTAGCAGTGTCAGTGTAAATTGGTGACCCTCCCAGACAGTGGGGTTAATTTACTGAAGGCAAATTGTCTGTGCACTGCAAGTACAGTCAGTCGCTGTAGATCTGATGGGGACATACAAGGAGAATAAAAATAATAATTTTCTCTTGCACATGATTGGATGATGGAAATCAGCAGCGCGTCCCCTCATTTTAGAGCTTCACCTCACATCTACTGCAACTGCACTTGCAATACACTTGCAAACCAAGTGTCTGTTAGGGTCAGATTGCCCACCACACTATCAGTCGCCGCTGATCACCGCCATTACAGCGTAGCGTCTATAGCTGCATACGTTCTAGTATGTATACCGTAGTTTGTAGATGCTTTAACTTTCACACAAACCAATTAATATACACTTACAGGCGGTCCCCTAGTTACAAACATCGGACTTACAATCGACTCCTATTTACAAAGAGAGAGAAACAACAGGAAGTGAGAGGAAATCTACCCCTAGGAAGGGAAATTCACTCCTGTAAGCGTTATTATGGGGAGAAAAGCTACCTCCACTGAAGCTTTATCACCAAGGCTTGTTTCTACAACAACCCAACATTTTCAAGATCCCAATTGTCATTGGGACAGAAAGTGAGGTGACATTTTCTGAACAGGGGCACAGACAGCAAAACAAACATTACAGGGGTGTTAACCCTTCCATATGCTATCCAAAATGCTTAAAAATCGTTTTTTGGGCTGGAGCTACACTTAAAAAATGTACCTGTTCCGACTTACAGATTCAACTTAAGAACAAACCTGCAGAACCTATCTTGTTTGTAACTCGGGGACCACCTGTATTGGGATGCAGTGGAACCTTGGATTTAGGGCTGCAACTAAAGATTATTTTCATAATCGATTAGTTGGCCGATTTTATTGTTTCGATTAATCGGATAATAGCCTTAAATTTAAAATTTTTTTTTTTTTTTTGGGCCAATTTGTTGTTGGGCAGATTACAAAACACAAATTGATGCAAAAACACATTTCATGCTTTTCTGCAGCTTCTCCATTGAAGTATATTGAACCTTTAAAAAACAAAATGGCACCGTTTTGCGTTAAAAAATCCTCGCCCTTTCCAAATACGCAGCAGCTGAAAAAAATCGTGGCTGTGAACGTGTCCCATAGGAAAACATGTAAATGAACTGTAGTGTGTTTCTGCAAAAAGCACCAAAAAAACAGGTGTGTGACACAGGTCTGAGATTTTTAGTAACATAATGGGGATAAAAAAACAAAAATAAGTACAATAAGAGCAAATAATCGCTACTGTAAGGGGTTCATTTTTTTTACTGTGGGACAGTGAAAGTAATGTTTACCGTAGCGATTTTGCTTTTTTGTACTATAAAGGGCTGATTTTAGTTTTTTTAACCCCATTATGTTACTGGCCGATTAATCGATTATGAAATGAACTGATTACAATTTTCATAATCGATTAGTTGTCGATTAATCGATTAGTTGTTTCGGCCCTACTTGGATTACAAGCATAATCTGTTCCAGAAGAATGCTTGTAATCCAAAGTACTCGCATATCAAAGCGAGTTTCCCCATTAAAGTCAATGGAAACAAAAATAATTTGTTCCGTATTGACTTCAATGGCATGCAATACCGCATGCAGCCAGAGGCGGGCGGGCCGGAGAGCCTCGGAAATGGCGAAAAGGCCCAAGGACAATTCTGCTGACCTGGCAAACCTTGGAAAGACTTTGTTCCAGAGATTTGCCGAGGTCAGCCGAGCTGTCCTCGGGCCTTTTCATGCATTTCCAAACAGCGCTGATCGGCTGTGATTGGCGATGTTCGGCTCTGTTTGGCTCCGACACCCCCCCCACCTCAGGCCAAATGCGGTACTGCAGGCCCCATTAGCTTGAGACAACACTTGCAAACTGAGACAGAATTCTTTTAAAAAAGTTGCTTGTCTTTCAAAAAGCTTGTTAACTGATTTACTCGTAAACCGATGTTCCACTATATTTGTATTTTTTTACCAGAGACATGTAGCAGAATACATTTGGCCTAAATCTATGAAGAAATCAGATTTGTTTTATTTATTTTTATTGGATATGTTTTATAACAAAGTAGAAAATATCGTTTTTTCAAAATTTACATTATTTTTTTTGTGTAAAAAAAAAAAAAAAAAAAAAATAGTGCTTAAATACCATGAAAAGAAAGCTCTGTTTGTGTAAAAAAATTATATAAATTTAATTTGAGTACAGTGTTGCATGACTGCACAATTGCCAGTTAAAGTAGCACAATGCTGAATAACTAAAAAATAGTCTGGTCATGAAGGGGGTAAAAACATCCGGTGGTCATGTGGTTAAAGAGGGGTGATAACCCTTTCCTATGCTATCCAAAAGGCTTAAAACCCGTTTTTTTGGCTGGAGCTACACTTAAAAAATTTACCTGTTTTGACTTACAAGCAGATTCAACTTAAGAACAAACCTACAGACCCTATCTTGTTTGTAACCCGGGGACCGCCTGTATTGGGATATGCTCGTAATCCAAAGTACTCGCATATCCAAGCGATTTTCCCCATTGAAGGCAATGGAAACGAAAATAATTTGTTCTGCATAGACTTCAATGGCATGCAATACCGCATGCGGCCAGAGGCGGGGGGCGCAGGAGAACTTCCGAAATGGCCGAAAAGGCCCAAGGACACTTCGGCTGACCTCGGCAAACCTTGGAAAGACTTTGTTCCCGAGATTTGCCGAGGTCAACCGATCTGTCCTCGGGCCTTTTCATGCATTTCCGATAGGCTGCGCTCGGCTCCGGCGCCCCCCCCCACCTCAGGCTAAATGCGATACTGCAGGCCCCATTAGCTTGATTTCTGCTTGTTTTGCGAGACAACACTCGCAAACCGAGTCAGAATTCTTTAAAAAAAAAGTTGCTCGTCTCTCAAAAAGCTTGTTAACTGAGTTACTCGTAAACCGAGGTTCCACTGTATTTGTATTATTTACCAAAGACATGTAGCAGAATACAATTGGCCTAAATCTATGAAGAAATCTTCTTCTTTTTTTTTTTTTTTTTTTTTTTTATCCGATATGTTTTATTATAAAGTAGAAAATTATTGTTTTTTTTAAAAAAAAAATATTTTTTTTTGTTTGTGTAATAAATAAATAAATAAATAAAAAAAACAATAGTGATCAAATACCATGAAAAGAAAGCTCTGTTTGTGTAAAAAATAATATATAATTTTATTTGCGTACAGTGTTGCATGACTGCACAATTGCCAGTTAAAGTAGCACAATGCTGAATAACTAAAAAATAGTCTGGTCATGAAGGCGATAAAAACATCCGGTGGTCATGTGGTTAAAGAGCTAACTAACGTGCAAAAATTCCTAATAGTTATGTGTTACCTCTATTTCTGAAACCAAGGGATGTATACACTTTCTTTTAGAAGATCTTGAACGTGCTCCAGTGGGTAAAAGGGGCAAACTGGCTCAAATACGGGAGGTAAGGGGAATATTGAGCTCAGAGTTGGGCTTTACGGATTAGGATATGGACTAAAATTAAGGCACTTTCCAGAATTGTTTCATTTAAGCACTTGCCGCCCACCCACCGTCAAATGACGGCTGGGCGGTTTGACTCTCATTCTGGGTGGACGTCATATAATGGGCGCCCAGAACGACCTTTTTCGCGTGCCCCCAGGGGAGTGCAGGGTGGCGATTGCTGCCGCACCATGTCGCTAGGACACGTTGAGACCCCCCGATCTGTGTAAAGAGCAGCAGCCGCATCACATAAACACGGAGATGCCAATAATCGTCTCTCCTCGTCTCACATTGACAAAGTGTGAGGAGAGGAGAGCCGAACAGCGGCATCTCCTCACAGGGGACAGCTAAGTATGTAATTTAAGCGCCCGCAACCCGGTCCGAAGCTCCGTGACCGCGGGACCCGCGGACTCGATCGCCGCTGGAGTCCCGCAATTGGTCTCCGTTGCTGAAGAACGAGGAGAGCTGTGTGTAAACACGGCTTCCCCGTTCTTCACTGTAGTGCTGTCATTGATCGTGTGTTCCCTTATATAGGGAAACACAATCAATGACGTCACATGTCCAGCCCCGCCCCCCTACAGTTAGAAATACATATGAGGTCACACTTAACCCCTTCAGCACCCCCGGGTGGTAAACTCCCAAACTGCAATTGTCATTTTCACAGTAAAAAATGCATTTTTATAGCATTTTTTTGCTGTGAAAATGACAATTGTCCCAAAAATGTGTCAAAATTGTCCGATGTGTCCGCCACAATGTTGCGGTCACGAAAAAAATCGCTGATCGCCGCGATTAGTGGTAAAACATTTTTTTTTATAAAAATGCAATAAAACTATCCCCTATTTTGTAAACTATCCCCAATCGATAAACGCTTATTGCAATTTTTTTTTTACCAAAAATAGGTAGAAGAATACGTATCGGCCTGAACTGAGGAAAAAAAAAAATATATTTTTTTTTATATATTTTGGGGGATATTTATTATAGCAAAAAGGAAAACATATTGCATTTTTTTCAAAATTGTCGCTCTATTTTTGTTTTTTAGCGCAAACAATAAAAACCGCAGAGGTTATCAAATCCCACCAAAGGAAAGCTCTATTTGTGGGAAAAAAAGGACGCCAATTTTGTTTGGGAGCCACGTCACACGACCGCGCAATTGTCAGTTAAAGCGATGCAGCGCCGAATCGCAAAAACTGGCCGGGTCCTTTACCTGCATTTTGGTTCAGGGCTTAAGTGGTTAAGCTTTCCTGTGGAATCTCACTTTATTTGCATTTTGTCATCAGCGACAATTTTATTGTAACTCGCAACAACCTAAAGCTTTTTGTGTAGAGGTGACTTGGCATGATGGTGATCTTGAACGTACAAATTGTAGTATATGATGCCAAAGATTGCTTTGGAACCATCTGAATTATAAAACCACAATGCTTTTCAACATGGTAATTTTTAATTTGGTAGCGATTTTTGCAGTATAAAGTATAGATGATAAAATCCCTGTGCAGCAATATGGGAGAGGAGCACTTGTTTTCCCTCTCTGCAGAGTGGGTTTTTGTTTCCACCACTAACATTGTATTATTTTAATTGTTTTTCTTTCACAGTTACTGGAGCAAGTTTTATTGTTTTCAATGGTGCTCTGAAAACGTCATCTGGCTTCCTTGCCAAGTCTAGCATAGTAGAAGGTACGTACACACCTAGATTTTTGTTTAGGATTTCATGCATTTTTTTTTTTTTTTTCAAATAAGGCAGCCATTTGATGCGTTTTGCATGAGAAAGTAAAACGCTAAAGTACCGAGCTTAAAAAGGTTCGAAAACCCCCCTCATATTATATGTTTTGTTGGTTTCCAATTGCAGAGAAGTTCCCATAACCTCTATAGGAAACAGACTTAAAATGATTTAAACTGGTTCTGAAGTTTAATTAAACACTTTGGTTAAACTCAGATTGGAAAAGGTAAAACAAATATGTGCAAAGTTCCGCCTCTTGGGCTCCATGTACACATCTAGCAACTGCTCCTAAATGATTAAACCTGACAGACAATAACCCACGTCTAAAACGTCCGTTTTTGTCGCGTTTTCAAGCAGTGTTTTGCCGCGTTTGCATTTAGAAGCGCTTATAAAACAAAAAACCCAAAAACGAAGAACGCCTATAAACGAAAACGCGGCTAAATGACGGTGCCGGGTTTGGCGTCTGAAATGTGGAAATCTCCGGCGTCTGAACTCATTTTTTTGCTTTCAAGAAACGCTGTTAAAAGCAACTGCCTTAAAACGACTGTTAACGAGACTGTGTACATGGTCACATACGATAACATTGAATGAGTTCAGGGACAGTTGAAAAAAGCGTCCAAGTACCTCTGAACGTGCGTTTAACCACTTAAGGACCGCCTGCTGCACATTTACGTCGGCAGAATGGCATGGCTGGGCACATGCACGTAACGGTACGTCCTGTGCTAGTGCCCAGCCGTGGGTCGCGGGCCCGCGTCCCGGTCCGAAGCTCCGTTACAGGGACCCGCGGACCCGATCACTACTGGAGTCCCGCGATCAGTCCCCGGAGCTGAAGAACGGGGAGAGCTGTGTGTAAACATGGCTTCCCCGTTCTTCACTGTGGCGGCGTCATCGATCGTGTGATCCCTTTTATAGGGATACACAATCGATGATGTCACACCTACAGCCACACCCCCCTAGAGTTAGAAACACATATCAGGTCATACATAACTTCAGCGCCCCCTGTGGTTAACTCCCAAACTTCAATTGTCATTTTTACAATAAACAATGCATTTTAAATGCACTTTTTGCTGTGAAAATGACAATTGTCCCAAAAATGTGTCAAAATTGTCCGATGTGTCCGCCATAATGTCGCAGTCACGAAAAAAAAACGCTGATCGCCGCCATTAGTAGTAAAAAAAAAAAATTGATAAAAATGCAATAAAACTATCCCCTATTTTGTAAACGCTATAAATGTTGCGCAAACCAACCGATACACGCTTATTGCGATTTTTTTTTTTTTTTTTACCAAAAATAGGTAGAAGAATAAGTATTGGCCTAAACTGAGGAAAAAAAAGTTTTTTTTATATATTTTTGGGGATATTTATTATAGCAAAAAGTAAAAAAATATTGCATTTTTTTCAAAATTGTCGCTCTATTTTTGTTTTTTAGCGCAAGAAATAAAAACCGCAGAGGTGATCAAATACCACCAAAAGAAAGCTCTATTTGTGGGAAAAAAAGGACGCCAATTTTGTTTGGGAGCCACGTCGCATGACCGCGCAATTGTCTGTTAAAGCGACGCAGTGCCGAATCACAAAACCTGGCTGGGTCCTTTTAGCTGCCTAAAGGTCCGGGTCTTAAGTGGTTAACAGCAGCAGTGTACATGGGGCCTTAGTGAGCTCCCAGTGAAGTGCAGCTTTAGTGGCCTACAGGGAGACTAGGAAAGAGGTTTTATTGATTCCTCGATGCAGATCTACCTTGATGTCTACATATTTTTAGTAGGTTTTGCATCCTCAAAGTTCGAGTGTAAAATCTTTGTACTTTGTATTATCTATCAATGTGCTTGTAGACTCCCTGTCCAGAAAAAAAGTCTAATGGGGTTTTGACTTTTTAAATAAGAATGGTGAATCCTTTTATATTGGTCATTGAATCCTCTACTTCTGATTCCTCCATTTAACTATAACTCTAAATTTCCACTTTGGTATTGTCTAGATGGCGTGATGGTACAAATAACACAGGACATGATGGAAGCATTACGGCAAGCTTTGAGGAACAAAAAGGACTTCAGGATAACATGTGGTAAAATCGACTCTGGAGATTTGTCCGAAGAAGTCATTATCCAATGGGTGGAGCCTGAAGAAAAACAAAATAAAGGGTATATTCAGTATGCAGATTCTTTAGATTGACAGTTTTCTTTCATCAAACTTGGCAGTCTTCATTTTCTGCATTTTACAGCTGATTCCACTTGTGATGCGTATCTATCTATCTATCTATCTATCTATCTCGCTATCTTTTTTATTTTTTTTATTTTAGGTTTTTAAATTCAGTTCATTCAATTTGCTAAGTCCCTCTAGCTTTCTGTATCTCTGCTTACAAACACATGCATCTCCAGTGTTTCTCAGCTCCATCTAGTGGCCATAATGTGGTATTTTTCTAAAGCCCATAATAATAAAATAACATTCGTTCAGAAAAGTAATCAGCTTAACCCCTTAAAGTGGAGTTCCACCCATTTTTTTATGTTTGTCTGTGCTGCATGCCCTAATCTCATAGTGTTCAGAATGGACAATTTTTTTTTTTATTTTGTTGCTTGTAAATACCTTTATTTTGTAGTCCTTCATTACTTCCTCCTCCTTATTAGCCTAGGCTATTAAGTCACAAGGCTATTCGCAAGGGTTTCTGGGATAGGCATCATGTATCCCAGTAGTCCTTGCAAATAGCCTATTTGCATAGAGAAGGGGCGGCAACTTCCTCTGACACTCCCGTTGCTTTGGAAACCTGACTGAAACCTATTACATCGCTTGTGCAGGACTGAGCACGTGCGAGATCTGCAAGGCTGAAATCCTGGAAGTCATACAGTCTGGCTTCATGATGCCCACACTTAAGATGGCCACGGTCTATTTCTAGATTATAAACTAACTAAATGCTCTAACAACCTAACAAAACGGACCTTGGTTTACAGACTAACTTTACTAGATTACATTAAGCTTGTGTATTACAGGGGTATTTATATATAAAAAGTGAAATTGTGGGTGGAACTCCCCTTTAAGGACCGCCTCACGCCGATATACGTTGGCAGAATGGCACGGCTGGGCACAATCACGTACAGGTACGTTGCCCTTTAAGTGCCCAGCCGTGGGTCGCGTGCCGCCGCGCTCGGGACCCGGTCTGAAGCTCCGTGACCGCGGACCCGGTCGCCACCTGTGTCACACGATCGGGTCACAGGAGCTGAAGAACGGGGAGAGATGAGGGTAAAAAAAGCTTCCCCGTTCTTCTCTGTGGCTTGTCACTGATCGTCGGTTCCCTGTCATAGGGAACGTCGATCAGTGATGTCACAATCCAGCCACGCCCCTCTACAGTAAGAAACACACAATAGGACACACTTAACACCTTTAGCACCCCCTAGTGGTTACCCCCCTTTTCACAGTTATCAGTGCATTTTTATAGCACTTTTCACTGTGAAAAGGACAATGGTCCCAAAAATGTGTCAAAAGTGTCCGATGTGTCCGCCATAATGTCGCAGTCATGGAAAAAAAATTGCTAATCGCCGCCATTACTAGTAAAAAAAAAAAAATATATTAATAAAAATGCGATAAAACTATTCCCTATTTTGTAAACGCTATAACTTTTGCACAAACCATATTATATTTTTTGGGGGGATATTTATTATAGCAAAAAGTAAAAAAATATTGCTTTTTTTTTCTAAATTGTAGCTCTATTTTTATTTTATAGCGCAAAAAAGAAAAACCGCAGAGGTGATAAAATAGCACCAAAAGAAAGCTCTATTTGTGGGGGGAAAAAAGGACGCCAATTTTGTTTGGGAGCCACGTCGCACTACCGCGCAATTGTCGGTTAATGCGACGCAGTGCCGAATCGCAAAAAGGGGCCTGGTCCTTTACCTGCATAATGGTTCGGGTCTTAAGTGGGTAAATAACTCAGAAAATATACATACAGATTCACTCTATGAATGGCTGTATACATTTTGTATAAATCCGCCTCCTAAAACATTTTATGTTGCTCCTACAGCTTTTCCAGTTAATGGTTGAACTTAAAACCTTTTTTTTTTTTTTCATGCTTCTTTTCTGCAGAATCGTAAGCCCGGTTGATGGCCAGTCTATGGAAGGAATTCCAAGTGAAAGCATATGCCAGGAAACTGATTTTGAAGCTCATGATAAAACTGTAAAGTGTACAGAGGTGAGGAGTGGCTATTTGTTGGGTCATACCTGACATAGGAGTATGGTTGTGACAGATCCATTGTATTGGATAGTTTGAGGAAGTTTGTATTGTAGTAGAACTAAAGGCAAAACTTTTTATAGTTCTGTATAGTGGCAAATCTTTTCCACACCTGTCAGATTTTTATTGCTGTCTGTGTCTTTGTTCGGAAGATTTGCCTTCTTTATTCTATTTAATGCCGGGAGTAAAAGAAAAAAAATGTTTTGGAGTTGTCGCTAGAACTTCTCACTTTTGAGGGATTTCCTCTTACTTTCTGTTTTTGGCTATGGACAGGAAGTGACGGGGAATTGCCCCAATGGGGCACAGATAACATGAAGGGGATTATAACCTTCCCTTTAATCTATCCAAAATAACATTTTTCCTTTTGGTTCTACTTAAATGTACGTACATGTTACCTACCGGTCTTCTACAGGGGTCCCCGACTTACGAACGCAATAAGGGCTGTAGGTTTGTTCGTAAGTCGGAAGTGCTTGTAAGTGTAACTTCCGTCTGTGCAGGGATGTGAGATGTTCCGGCTTCCGCCTGTGCAGGAATGTGGCATGTTCCGGGCGCTTCTGGGGCTCTTCTGGCCATGCAGTACATGAAGTACTGCAGTGTGGAATGTGGCAAGATAGCTGCTCGGAGGTATCCGGGACTATCGTGGAGCACAAGCAGCTAGCATTGAGGCCTGTTCGCAAGTCGGGGACCCCCTGTACAGTAACCCACGGCACCCAATTAGATTTCAGGTTGTCATGGGTTGAATTACTAAATTAAGTAATGAATGATTCATTCTTGTTTGTTATAGGTTACTGCTCTTTGCATATTGTGTTTTGCCCTAATTGGATGCTCTTAGCTGAATTTTTTAGGACCTCCCAAGACCAGAGGAGGCCACACACAAAATTGAGATTTTTTGGTTGAATAAGGCTGGGTATACACTAGTATATTTTCAGTTCAGTAGCAAAGGTTAAAATAGCCAGCAGCATCTTGGAGAGTCAAACTGCTGTTCTCGCACACAAGCAGTGCCCTGAGCAGAATTCATGTTGAACTGGATATTTTATCCCTCGCTGCAGCCCTTTAACTAAAAAAATCGAAATAAAATAAAAAAACAGGGAATGTATTACTATATATGCATTGCATCCTGATTGATTGATTGTATTACAGTAATAAAAATTTAAAGCTAAAGCACAATACATTTTTTTGTTTTTTTTTGTAGGTGTTTTATCTTCTTAGAGAGCGTGAACCCTTCAGCAGTACAGCTCATATTCAGTTTGCTAAAGAAATTGCCACAGCGTGTGGAGCTGCCCTGTGCCCACATATAAAGACCTTGAAGAACAGAGGAATGAATAAGATTGGACTGCGAGTCTCTATGGATGTTGACATGGTATCCCTTCATAATGATTTCTGCCATATTTCTCAGTTTTTCTAAAGAATGTCATAAGTATTGAATTTATGGTAGATTTTTCACCTTGCAGGCATATCAAACAATTATTTACCTTATGGGTGCAGACAGGATTAGGGCTTCCTGATACTTATTCCCTTGCAAGCTGAGCTCTCTTCTGTTCCTTAACCGGTTAACGCCCGCCGCATGTATATGTACGTCCACAGAATGGCACGTACAGGCATATGGGCGTACATGTACGTCCCTGCCTTTCCTGCGAGTCGGGGGTCCGATCGGGACCTCCCCCGGTACATGCGGCGGTCGGAAACCCGCAGGGAGCGATCCGGGACGAGGGCACGGCTATTCGTTTCTAGCCGCCCCCTCGCGATCGGTCCCCGGAGTCGAAGATCGGGGAGAGCCGTATGTAAACACGTCTTCCCTGTGCTTCACTGTGGCAGCTGCATCGATCGAGTCATCCCTTTTTATAGGGAGACTCGATCGATGACGTCAGACCTACAGCCACACCCCCCTACAGTTGTAAACACACACTAGGTGAACCCTAACTCCTACAGCGCCCCCTGTGGTTAACTCCCAAACTGCAACTGTCATTTTCACAATAAACAATGCAATTGAAATTTATTTTTTGCTGTGAAAATGACAATGGTCCCAAAAATGTGTCAAAATTGTCCGAAGTGTCCGCCATAATGTCGCAGTCGCTGATCGCCGCCATTAGTAGTAAAAAAAAAATAATAATAATAAAACTATCCCCTATTTTGTAAACGCTATAAATTTTGCGCAAACCAATCGATAAACGCTTATTGCGATTTTTTTATTTTTTTTACCAAAAATAGCTCGAAGAATACGTATCGGCCTAAACTGAGGGGGAAAAAAAATGTTATATGTTTTTGGGGGATATTTATTATAGCAAAAAGTAAAAAATATTGCATTTTTTTCGAAATTGACGCTCTATTTTTGTTTATAGCGCAAAAAATAAAAACCGCAGAGGTGATCAAATACCACCAAAAGAAAGCTCTATTTGTGGGAAAAAAAGGACGTCAATTTTGTTTGGGAGCCACGTCGCACGACCGCGCAATTGTCTGTTAAAGCGACGCAGTGCCGAATCGCAAAACCTGGCCTGGTCATTTAGCTGCCTAAAGGTCCGGGGCTTAAGTGGTTAAAGGAAGGTCCCCCTATGGGATTTCTTCCTCCTCTTCGACCCGGCTGGTCAGTTATTTTGCCTTTTTTTTTTCTGAAGCTTCTGCCCTCAAGGAATGAGTAACTTCTTCGCTACCTGAACTCATTCTCTCAAAGATTTTGGGGTCCTTGGGGTTTTTATTGTACAGCATCTAGCATATGTCCTCACAAGTTGGAGGGCCGCCACCTATTTTTCTGGTCTCGATAAGCCCTCATGTTTGGCTACATGTCTTCTATTGATCCTGTAGGCCTGTTGCCATTGTTTTGGCTGTTTTGTTGGCCGTCTCAGGATTTGTTGCTTGGCGATATATCCTGGTCTAAGAATAAATTCCTGTGTCTTGTACTGTACAATGAAGATTATAGGCATTTTGACCGAATTGTAAATTTTATGTGTTTGAGTACAGGACACAGGTCTTTCCCCTCTTTCCTCTAAGATCTCCTCCTTAGCGCTTGCGAAAACAAAAACTGGAGAATAATCAAGTGAGCAGGCTTATATGGGTACAATGGGGGGGCATTTCCCAGCAAAGCTTTTCTAAGTGTCCAATTATCTGAAGGTACACAGACAGAATTCTCACCGCTCCAGGTGAGCCTCGTGATGATCAGGGGTTGTTGAACCACCAGGGTGCTGGCAATGCGGTAATGGCAAAAAACAAAAGAACAAAAGCTGGACAGCCGCACTCCAAAGGAATTGATTCTTAGATGTGCCACTACCTTCAGATAATTGCAAAAAACAAAAGAACAAAAGCTGGACAGCTGCACTCCAAAATTTTCTTTAAAAGAGATGTCTTTATTTTCAACTGTGCATACAGTCACTGCAAGCCCACAAAAATCAGTATGGCCAACGTTTCGCACTGGCGTCAGTGCTTAGCCATGACTAAGCACTGACGCCAGTGCGAAACGTTGGCCATACTGATTTTTGTGGGCTTGCAGTGACTGTATGCACAGTTGAAAATAAAGACATCTCTTTTAAAGAAAATTTTGGAGTGCGGCTGTCCAGCTTTTGTTCTTTTGTTTTTTGCAATTATCTGAAGGTAGTGGCACATCTAAGAATCAATTCCTGTGTCTTGTACTCTACTCTGAGACTTAGAATTTACAGGCTTGTGGGTTATTTTCTTTCACAAAAGACTTTATTGGCATAAAATCCAACATATAACAACATTTTCCTTGGTTGGTTACATTGCATGGTAGACAAACAAGGAAATAGAAAAACAATACATAGCGGCATGTAGAGACATGCATCACACACTCAAGCAGGTAACAAACCTAATGTCCCATAAAATTGAATGGAGAAACGAAAGACCAAGATTTGCCCATCAAAATGTTTCTGGGTGGGTAGGGTGACCATGGTCAGAATGTACTAGTAAAATTGCCAGGGCTTATATCCGCAAAGTTGCATGGCCAGGGGTATCCCCATCAGGCAAAATACCTTATGAACAGTTAACAGAAATAGAAGGTAACGTAAAGGATATGATGTTTCAATGACAACCATCTCGGCCCGTTCTACACCTGACGGCCTGATAAAATTATGGAATAAAAGTAAATGAGTAAGAAGGAAACGATAAAAAGGTAAAAGAAAAGGAAAGTCCAGTATAAAGGAGTAGAATGAGAGGAAGGGGGGGGCGGGGGGAGTCCACGGGATGTGCGCGCAGGTGAGCAATCCATGGCGCTTGTAAGTTATTTTCAACCATATTAAAGCCTAAGTGCAGTCAAAGTCAAAAAACGAACAATCGGCACAAGGGGCTGTGCTGATGTAGCTTCTTTTGCTTAAAATCCTTCTCCATTCATGCCCCACCCTGCTGCCGTTATCTTTTGGTGCAGCGGGGATTAGTACAACTAAGGGGCTGTCACAGGCTCTCATTAAGAGCCTGACTATGCCTTTCCACCCAGCTGCTCCATTTATAGTAGCTGTATTACAGCTTTTATGAAACTGTGATATAAATGGAGGGGACGGAACCATCATATGCTCATTCTCAGTTCATAGATACTTTTTCTTTCTCGGAAGCTGTATGAAGGATGAAGCTGGGCAGAAAGCATAGCCAGGCTCTCTTCATAAGAGCCCCTGATGGCCCTTGAGTCAAATTTAACCCCCACTGCACCGGAAGGTTATGGTAGCAGGGGTGGGGTGGGAGGTGGCATGGATGGAGGAGGATCTCGACTAAAAGTAAGAGGCATCAGCACAATGGACATATCCTGCTAACTGTAAGCTATGTCCCTTGTGCAGATTTTTCTGTTTTGGATTTTGGCTGCACTTAGGCTTTAAATGGTGTATTTTTTATTTAAAAATACCTGGCAATCCTCCTATAAAAGACCTTTGTTCAGGCACTTTCTGTTATGAGGTATGTTTTCTAATTGCGATCCTGGGTCACACTCTCTTGTGCGCTTTTTTTAGTGGTAACTACAAATGCAGTGTTAAGACATTGAGCAGGCATGATCTGCTGCTGACACTGAGCAATGATGTGACGCTGACAGTCTGTTAGTATATGTAGGCAGGAAGGGAGGAATAGATCAGCAGCACAGATATGGAAAAAAGGATAAAAACAAGGTGAAAACCAGCATCCTATTTAAAATAAACATGGCACTTGTTTGATTTTTATTATTACAGGTACTTTTTATAGCACCTCCAGTGCTATATATAAAAAAAATATATACAAAAAAAAAAAAAAAAAATATATATATATATATATATATATATATATATATATATATATATATATATATATATATATATATATATATATATATATATATATATATATATATATATATATATTGCGCTAAAAATAGTGCCCTGAAAGAGCCGCTGCTGTCTCTCAGCATCTTTGGAGCGGTGAAGGAGCGGTGTCTATACCGCTCCTGCCCATTGAAATAAATGGACACCATGGCTATACCGCTGGCAAAGCGCTGCTGCAGTGGCACTTTGCAGATGGTATTGTGGGGGAATTTGCCCACTAGTGGCCGAATACCCCCACAAATAAGACGGTAAAGCACCGCTAAAAATAGCGGTGCTTTGCCGCTGATGCCTCAGTGTGAGAGACTTCTGTCCTCAGGGAATGAGTAACTCCTTTGCTACCTGAATCCATTCTCTCAAAGATGTTGGGGTCCTTGGGGTTTTCTTCCCACAGCATCTAGCATCTGTCCTCGCAAGTTGGAGGGCTACCACCTGTTTTTCTGGTCTTGCTAAGCCTCCATGTTTTAGCTTGGTAATATCCAGTTAGGATTTAGCACGTACCTTGTGAAAGATGATTGCCACTCCAAGATACAGGCAGTTTACCTTTGTCCTAAAATTCTCACTTTCTTTTGTGTGGCTACAGTGAGTCATTTTGTGGATATTTATATTGTCCTCCTTTTTTTTTCCTATTAGGTGGAGTATCGAGCAGGATCAGGAGGTCAGCTTCTCCCCCAAGTTTACCTAAATGACCTAGACAGCGCTTTGATTCCCGTCATCCACAACAGGACATCGGACAGCAGCATATTGCCTTTGGTGATAGAACTCGTTTTTTACCTAATAGAAAGCCTCAGTTAGCATAAACATCTATACGTGGCCTGTTTTTTATGGCACAGATCGGTCCGATCCGCCATCTCAGACTTTAATATTTTCTTCACCAGCTTCTTAGTCAATTAGCCTCCATATGCAGGAGAGCAGAATTTTCATGTGGCGATTGTGCACTGCAATGCATAAAATGGCAAACTTGCACCTTCAATTTAAATCCATGCAGTTTGTATTCTCACATTCACCATCATTTCAAGGTAAAATGTTGTGTACAATGGACACCATTCTAGCCACAACCGAAGCAAAGACCGAATGTTTATATTAAATCTTTCTGTTAAAAATCTGAGCTCAGTACAATATCAGCTAGAGGATAGAATGAAATTGTTGTGCACCTTATTCACTGCCAGGCAGCGTAAACGTATAAGCACATATTATACTTCAAATATGTAATCCCCTGATCATTAGAAATTTGTACGGGTGTTTATTTTCCTGTATTCTGCTTGGTGCCAGTGTGTGCATCCTAGAGTGACCACAATGTTCTGGTATTTGAGCATTTAATCAATTTAAGCAAAATCCTTCAGTTCAGTGTTGGCTACACGGATCTGTTGGCTACACGGATCTGGTGGCTACACGGATCTGTTGGCTACACGGATCTGTTGGCTACACGGATCTGTTGGCTACACGGATCTGTTGGCTACACGGAGCTGTTGGCTACACGGATCTGTTGGCTACACGGATCTGTTGGCTACACGGATCTGTTGGCTACACGGATCTGTTGGCTACACGGATCTGTTGGCTACACGGATCTGTTGGCTACACGGATCTGTTGGCTACACGGATCTGGTGGCTACACGGATCTGGTGGCTACACGGATCTGGTGGCT
This sequence comes from Rana temporaria, assembly GCF_905171775.1. Lineage (NCBI taxonomy): Eukaryota > Metazoa > Chordata > Amphibia > Anura > Ranidae > Rana > Rana temporaria. The sequence continues at coordinate 107,099,758 of NC_053489.1, forward strand.
ACACGGATCTGGTGGCTACACGGATCTGGTGGCTACACGGATCTGGTGGCTACACGGATCTGGTGGCTACACGGATCTGGTGGCTACACGGATCTGGTGGCTACACGGATCTGGTGGCTACACGGATCTGGTGGCTACACGGATCTGGTGGCTACACGGATCTGGTGGCTACACTGAACCCTGTAAAAAGGACAAACACTATTTTGTTGAAAACATAATTATTTTTTTCCTATAATTAATGTGCCAGTTTATCTGAGTAAGTAACTGATAGGCACATGCCTTCATTGTCAACATTAAGACCCCTTTCACACTGGGTCGGTTTGCATGCGCTATAATGCTATACATAGCGCCTGCAAACCGACCTGAAACAGCCGCTGCTGTCTCTCCAATGTGAAAGCCCTGAGGGCTTTCACACTGGAGCGGTGCGCTAGCAGGACAGTAAAAAAAAGTCCCGCATCTTTGGAGCGGTGAAGGAGCTGTGTATATCGCACCTCCACCGCTCCTGCCCAGAGGCGCTTTGCGGTGGTTTTTAACCCTTTCTCAGCCGCTAGTGGGGGGGGTAAAACCGCCCCCGCTAGCGGCCGAATAGCAACGCGAAATTGGCGGCCGCCCAAGTGTGAAAGGGGCCTAAAACCAAACCGAGCTTTTAATTCAAATTGTCTGAATACATTCTAGGTGCATTAATACTAAAAGCGTGCATAGTCTTATGGTTTGTTTTTTTAAGAGAGTTGCCACAGCCTGAGTAGAAAAGCCTGTCTCCTGCCAGCATTCTGTATAGAAGGACCCCTGTTCTCTGTACTTAGTGATTTGTACATCTCAGACATGAAATATAAACAAAGCTTATCCCTCTATAGTGTGTGCTTGTCTCAGTTGAAAGCAGTAAGTGTAATTTTTGTTTGCTATTTAGTTTCTCTGCTATCAGCATGAATCAGTTCTGACAAGTTTTCTTGACACACGAGAAAAATGGTGGCAGGGGGAGCTCCAGCAGATTGACAGCCTCAGCACTGTTGCTGGGTGAAGGGGGGGGGGGGGGGGGGGCTTTGTGTTTCTTCCCATCCATTCCCTTCCCTCCAATCAACTCTGAGTTTTGCTCACTAAACTCTGCAGAGTTTAACTTCAGCTATATACCCCCTTTTTCTGACAGCTCAAACATGCCTTCAAAATTCTTTGGACGTAGAGAAGGCAGCAGATAAACAGCTGCAACTTATGTAGCATGATATGCTTTATCTGTGTATCACCTGAGGCCAGTCACTTCACTGGGTAAATATAAGGGATTACAGTCATTTTAAGCAGTGACTTCTCTCCATCATGCCCCCTGCTGAGTTAGGATTAGAGTTTTCCAATCAATAGTGAGCCGGATGCTGGCAAGGGAAAGGCTTTTCTACTCAGACTGTGGTGGCTTTCTTTAAAAAAAAAAAAAAGTAAGACTTTAATCATCCTTGTTTTATGCACCTGGGATGTGTTTAGATTTTTTAAACTGAATGTTCACCTGGGCTGTAAAGTGTTATGTTAGGTGCTGGCATTAGTGTGTTTTTGTTTTATTACATAACCCATGTGGCTCATGGCATTTAACAAATAGCCAACACATCTATAGGAAATAATGTTGTTCATAGGGGAGCTCTAGAGTTCTCACTTGCAGAGCCCTTTCACATTGGGGCCGCCCGTGAGTTGGCGGTACCGCCGTGCTTTACCGCTGTTTAAGCGACGCTTTTCGGCTGCTAGCAGGGAGCTTTTAACCCCATAAAGGGTTTAAAAACACCCATGTTGCTGCGCTTCCAAAATGCCTTTTAGGCGCTTTGGAATCGCTGCCCAGTCTTAAGGTTTCTGAGTTTGATAACGGGACGGTTTATTGAAACACTGGTGCAATGATCATTATCCGCTTCTCTGTTAATATGTAACTTATTCTGTTTAGCTTTACTGGTGCCCTTGCAATCACACTGCTGGATCAGTTTCTCCTTAATAGTTGAATTGTGCTTTCCGTCTGACCGGGACTTCACGGAGGTGCTTTGAATGCTACATTTTTTATTTTATTTTTTGTATTATTAAACAGAATCCAGCTAAGCTCAGAACTGAATTCCTTGCTTAGTAAAAAGAATGGATGGGGAAAGCTTTAGCCTGGATAGCAGCACCCTCTCCCCTATTCTAGTTTTTTGTCTTTGTTCAAACTGATGTTGAAACTTTCTACTTCTGTGTACATTTTAAATGAGGCTCCTCTGCAATACATTTTTTTTTTTATTTAATTTAGGCCCCCTTCACACTTGTGCGACCTGAAAATCACGTAACACTGATGCTACTTAAAGGGGTTATAAAGGTACAATTATTATTTTTTTTTTTTCCTAAATAGCTTCCTTTACCTCAGTGCAGTCCTCCTTCACTTACCTCATCCTTCCATTTTGCTTTTAAATGTCCTTATTTCTTCTGAGAAATCCTCACTTCCTGTTCTTCTGTCTGTAACTACACACAGTAATGCGAGGCTTTCTCCCTGGTGTGGAGAAAGCCTTTTTAGGGGGGAGGGGGCAAGCAGGAGTGTCAGGACGCCCACTAACACACGGCTCCTTTCTCTATCTGCAAAGTAGAGAGCATCCTGACTTGCCTGCCCGCCCCCTCCCCCTCAACAGGCTTTCTCCACATTACTGTGTGTAGTTACAGACAGAAGAACAGGAAGTGAGGATTTCTCAGAAGAAAGAAGGACATTTAAAAGCAAAATGGAAGGATGAGGTAAGTGAAGGAGGACTACACTGAGGTAAAGGAAGCCATTTAGGTAAAAAAAAATGTACTTTTCCAACCCCTTTAAACGGGTGTTCCAGCCGATATTTATGTTTATTAAAAGTCAGCAGCTACAAAAAGTGTAGCTGCTGGCTTTTAATAAACAGACACTTACCTGCTCCAGCGTTCCAGCGCCGGCCGGGGCTCCGCTCCTCTCCCCCCCCCCCTCCCCGGCCGGCGTCTTCATTGTCACTGTGGGCACCCGCCCATGACAGCTTTCGGCTTCACGGCCGGGCACCCACTGCGCATGCGCTAGCGACACTGCGCGTGCAACGCGGCCCGGCGCTGCGCTGTTTGATTGGACAGGCGATCGCCTAGGACCTGTCACATGTCCCAGGCGATCGCCTACAGGGAGGGGCTGCCAAAAGGCGATTAAGCTTAATCGCCTTTGCAGCCCCTCGGCGGAAGGAGGAAGTGGGACAGGAAGTCCCCTTCTCCTGAAGCCCCCACCCCCCCCCCCAAAAAAATGACATGCCAAATGTGGCATGTAAGGGGGTGAGGAGTGGGATAAGCGGAAGTTCCATTTTTGGGTGGAACTCCGCTTTAAGTTGCATCAAAGGTTGGACCAAAGTAGTGCAGGGACTACTTTGAAGTCACACAGATCTGAATTGTACTCATTGGAAATCATGGGGTACGGCTTGTTATGTGACTTTGCAGTCCCAAGTCGCACAAGTGTGAAAGGGTCCTTAAAGGGGGTTTCCATGCGAGGCAAAACATGAATCCCTGCATCTGACCTCTCCATTGTTGGCATGGTAGCTTTACCCCCATACACATTAGAAGTACTAATATACACTGTTTACTTTGCTTCATGAACTAACACTACAACCGTTTGGAAGTTGCAGAACTCACAAAGCGCCATGCTATATAAATGCCTGGTTTTACCTGCTGCTAAAATTTGGGCACATGGGGCTTGTGCCCACAGCATGTAAATTTTGCTTGTAGATTAGACCTTCTCTTACTACATGGGGGGGCTCATGCAAGTTAAGCACTTTAATTTGCTTTGTGGATAACCCCTTTTAATAGCAGTTTCTGGTTCTTAATGGAGAGAAAAATGTATGAAACAAAACAATTTATTAAATTGAAAAAGTTTTTTGTATTTGCTGCGCGGAATGTTTGCAATCCCAAACTCCTAATTTAAATTGCAATTCATGTTTGAATAATCCTGTTGTATGCATAAACCTTTATGTTCTTCTAGAATCTGCCGTATGTATTTTTTATTTCATGTTTGTTCTGAAATGTGTCCCCTCAGCAAAAGAGGAAAGAAAAAAGCCTCTATGGAACCAAAGGGTTCATTTTAATAACTTTATATTCAAAGAAGCTATATTTAGATATACTATTGCTATATGGATTAGATGCTAAATATACTTTGTATATTTATAATTATACAAGCAATAATTTAGAAATGGCACACCTCTATTTTTCTACAATGTTAAATTCCATGATGTAATGTATCTAGTTTGGTCTTCTCTTCAATATATATACATTGATGTAAAATGAACATTTGTAATGCATTCTTTGTTGAAGCATCTGAAATGAATATCATCGGAATGTAGCATTTCTGTGTTTTATATGTGTAATGTGTTTAAATGTAACCCAGATAAGTCAGTACTTATTATAGACGACAAGGAGAGCCAGTATGGCCTGGCCATTCATATCACTGTAAAATTGTGATGAGTAAGTTGTCTTCAATGCTTCAACATTTTTGGAAGAAAGTAGTTACCTGTAGTTCCTTGGAGAACAGTAGACTTGCATAAATACATACATACATAAAATTGACTGAAGAAACTTTTCCCGAGAGGAATTTAGGGGTCTATTTATAAAACATTCATTGGACGAATATCGCACACATTCGGGCAGGGCGCACAAATTCTGCCCATTATTTCTAGAACAGAGTCATTCCTAGGATCGTCGTCTCCATCTAGTGGCTAAAATGTGCTATTTATTCTCACTGAATTATTTCAGAAAACTATACCGCATTTTGGTCACAAGATGGCGGTGGTGATCAATGGAATTAAAGGGTTTGTAAAGGTTTTTTTTTTTTTTATATTTTCTAAATGGGTTCCCTTAAAGCGGAGGTTCACCCTAATAACATGTATATCTGACCAACTCCCTTATAGTCGTAACAAGTACTGTCCGCAATTTAGTTTTTTTTATGCTTTATGTACCTTGTAATCCATTTTTTCAATCTACTTCTCCCCGCGGGAGTACGCGTTTCTATGCCTAGGCGGATTGTCATCTGGGAGGTCGCCCAGATGATTGACGTCTGTTCACCCTGGCAGATAAGGCACCGCCCCCCGTATTGCGTAGGCACGCACGAGTTACGGGGCTTCCAAAAAAATGTTCGGCTTTTTTCGGAAGCCCCGTAACTTGTGCGCGCCTACGCAATACTGGGGGCGGGGCCTTATCTGCCGGGGGGGGGGGGGGGCGAACAGACGTCAATCATCTGGGCGACCTCCCAGGTGACAATCCCCCTAGGCATAGAAACGCCTACTCCCGCGGGGAGAAGTAGATTGAAAAAATGGATTACAAGGTAAATTACTAAATTGCGGATCCGCCCCGTGAACCTCCGCTTGCTCAGCAGGGATCGCTCCGTTGATCCCCGCTGAGCCGTCGGATGACAGGGCGGTCCCCGCACACTGTGCAGGGACCGCCCTGTCAGATCTCCGCTCTTGCCTATGGGGGGATCGGATGAACATGGATCGTCTGTCCGTGTTCACCCGATCCGCAGACGGATGGAAAAATAGGGTTTTCCTCCGTCTGCAAAATCGGAGGATTGCGGAACCGGATGAACATCCGCTGACACTCGCAATCTCATAGGGACCAATGTATGTCCCTTTTTCATCCGTAAACGGATGGATGAAAAAGTGGACATACGGTCCGCGTGTGTGAAAGAGCCCTTTGTCACTTTTACTCTTGTACACAGAAATGGCAGTATTGTTTGTCAGCCTTTTTTGCCCAATAACAGAACACTGTATTCTAGGAACAGTTCACAGAATATGGAGCACTATGTGACTTGGGAGAAGAGAAGAAGACAAATGCTTGTGCAGCTTCGGTGTATGGGAGTCGCACCTCTCATATTATGTGGAAATATTAAAGAAAGTACAGCCATGCTCAGTGACATAGAGCTCATGAGACCTAAAGAGGAGCTTCAGTCCCCCCCCCCAAAAAAATTAAGTCACCAGCTACAAAGAGCTGCTGACTTTTAATATAGGAAAACAGTACACTCCACCTGTCCATGGATCCTGTGATGTCCTGACCCGAACCAATTCGTCAATCTGCTTCGGTTGCAGGCGCCGGCATTTTGGGTAAGTGAAAGTGAAGCTTTCTGGCTCTACAACTGGTTTCCTACTGCGCATGCGTGAGCCGCGCTAAGCTTTGTTAATGGTCCCGCAGTCTTCTGGGAACTGTGATGTGTCCCATAAGGTTGTGAGGGGAAGGAAGAGGAGGGCCGAACTTCTGCTCTGATCGCCACAGCGTTCTGACCAAAAGTGGGAGTGGTTACCTGTCAAAACCAGGTACTCGCTCCCCCCGCTTCAACTTTTATTTACACTGCAGGTTTTTTCATATGAGGAGTAAGTTCTGCGGGAGGTAATGTGCTTTAGTTTTTTTTTTTGCTGTCTGACAAAATAATTTGGCTTTAGATATACTGTAAATGCTGCTTTTGCTGACTTCTCATTCTGCAATTGCCTGTTGCCTGGCTGTCATTCTGACCCTTTCATTTCAGCACTGATTTACAAACCGATTTATATACAGATAAGAATGTCTGACTTCACTATTCTGATCTGTATATTTGTTCCAGATGAGTGACTCAGAAAGTGGTGAAGTCAATAATAGCCAAGCAAGTTGCATTTTCGAAATGTTGGCAGTCCTGGTATTTTCTCTTAGGAAAAGAACAATTCAGCAGCCAATTAGATTCTCGCTTTCATTCTCATATACTGCACTTCAGAAATCTAGGGGAATCTGATCTGGCAATCTATGCAACAAGGACAAGTCTTCCTTCAAATCTCTATTATTCTAGTGTTTCACCGACCTTTAGGGGTACCCCTAACTGGTCATTATGGTCAGTTCTCTTCACAAAGTCACAGGTAAAATATTCAGGTTGCTGCTTTAAAAATAAGAAATGTCAATATATTTATCTTGGTGCTCGGGAAATATGACTTGTTAGGGATATTAAAGACTAAGAAACCCTCTTACCGAATGTACTAAAGCCTCATGTAGACTGCAACTCCAAATACATTATTAGTGGGTTCCCTGAAGGAACTGATCTCTAGTGATGTCTATAGTTCTTAATGAATGGGTAACCAGCATCTTTTTACAAGTCATGCACCAAAAATACTTTGCTTTCCTGTATGGACATAGGAGGGATGTGTGTATCCAGTGATGGTATTGTGTATGAATGCACTCTTCACCCTTTACTTTAGCATGTTGTGAAAAGTTTTCTTTTGCCTTTTATAGTAAAGGGACTGTATCGTGTATTTTCACTGACTGCATATTTGAAGTTGTTATTGCTGTGGTTATCTTAAAGGGGTTGTAAACCCTCAAGGTTTTTCACCTTCATGCATTAAGGTGAAAAACCTTCAGCAGCCCACCAAAAGCCTTGCATAGAGGAGGTAAGTATAACATGTTTGTAATTTTTAGATAAGAAAAACAAACCTTTCTCTTATCGTCCATGGACGGACGCAGCCTTCTCAAATCTTGACAAGTGGGTTATGTTCCTGTTCATATGACTCTCCTATAAACAGGAACATAACCCATATGTCAAGACTTGTGAAGACTCTGTCCGTCCATGGACGACAGAGAAAAGGATTTTACGGTGAGTACAAAAAATCTGATTTTCTCTTTTCGTCTATGGACGGACACAGTCATCACAAGTCTTGACATATGGGTTATGTTCCTGTTCATAGGAGAGTCCTATGAACAGGAACATAACCCACTTGTCAAGATTTGAGAAGGCTGTGTTTGTCCTTGAAGACAGAGAAAAGGATTTTACGGTGAGTACAAAAAATCCTATTTTTATGGTGAGTACAAAAAAAATCATATTTTACAACCCCTTTTTAAAGTGTGTGTGTGTGTGTGTGTATGGGCAAAAAAAAATCATATTTCCAATATGCGCTTTTATTCGCTATGTTTTTTATCTAGTTTAAAACACTTTCTCTGATGCACTGCATTTTGATGCATAGTCAGTGGAACGTCTCCCCTTCCATGATACAAGTGTCTCTAGTCCTGCAAAAAACATATTTACTTAATCCCTTATCCGTGAGAGGCTAGGTTACCCATGGGCGCTGCGTTCCCTGTAACAGCAGAACACAACATAATGGAAAGTATAAGTATTGCCGCTCCTAATTGTGCGTTGCGTGCCATATAGTGAAGCACATGAAAAGCATGCTTCTTCACGGTCACTTAACGTGTTCTTTTTGCGGTTATGTGAGGCACTGCATACATTGGTCTTTATTCTTACAGTAGAGAAGTCATTAATTATAATTTTTTGTGAATTGGGACATTTAAACTTGCTTTTTTAATTCCAATCTAAATTTAGTAGGAGTCTGTGCATCGTTTGCCGACTCCGACTCCAGGTACCCAAAATCTCCTCCGACTCCTCGACTCCGACTCCACAGCACTGGTACTAACTAAGCAGTGTTAGTGCAGCGATCTCACCCGATATGCCTGCCAGAACATGCTAATCAGCGCTCATCTAATAATGGTTTTCCAGCATACCCCTTCGACAAAAAGCCGGTCCTTAGTCTGGCTTCTGTCGCATGGACAGTTGTACATATGGTCTAAATGTCGGCGGGTTCCTGTTGAACCGGCCAATATTCTGACCGTGTGTAGCCAGCTTAAAGTTGTGTAACAAAAGCTTGAAGCAGTCTGAATGTATAATTAAGCAATATGGCTGCCTCATGTACATATAAATACCAATCTATACATCAGAACAAAGGTTTTAAAAATATGATTTTACATTGATAACATTGGTTACATTAAGCATATATATATTAAACATTTGGAAAGACAATGTGTTCCCTTTAAAGGAGTGGTGTTTTTTTCTGGCTACAGTATATGGTCTGTTCTAAGCATGCTACAATGAAATGTGAATCGCATTAAACGTGGTCATTCGGTGAATAATATTCATGATAATGCAAACTTTTGATAATTAAACTTTTGACTAGGAAGCAGAGAGATTGACACGGAACCCTTCAAATATGTGTTAAGAGGGTGCCAGGATTCTGTTCGTTTCATCCAACAACACTGGTGAAGAGTTGACTTTTTATGCATTTTTTTTTTGTGCGCATTGGATTTTGTAATGGCAGAACACAATTGGACCCGAAGAATGGTTTATAGACTCCTTTCTGCTGTGTATCAGGAATGTGTTGTGCTAGAGATCTCAGGTTTTTCATATTTTGTACACCTTTTCGTCTGAATTTCGCTGTATTGATAAATCCTACTGGTGCGTAATGTGGCGTAATAATCGGAGAGAAGGCAGCCTGAATGTCTCTAACTAATTTGCATTCTCCATTATCACATCGTTGTCTAAAATTGTGTCTTCTTTCTGAAAATGTTTTATGCAAAGTCTTTCTGTTTTGGGACACAGCTGTATTACATAGAAAAAAAGATCACATGTTCAGGCACGGATAGCTTTTTTGAGTGGCTTTTTTTTTTTTTCCTTACAGAATAAATGCATCTCCACCAATGTTGTGTATGATTTGGGGAGGCAGTGAATGTTTGTTCATATCCTTTAAATCAAGGATCCTCAAACAACGGCCCTCCAGCTGTTGTAGAACTACACATCACATGAGGCATTGTAACACACTGACATTCACAGACATGACTAGGCATGATGGGAATTGAAATAAAATTAAGTGATGGGAATTGTAGTTCCTGAACAACTGGAGGGCCATAGTTTGAAGACCCATGCTTTAAATGGTGTGTACTTTTGTGCTGAAATCTCCTGTACTAGGAGTAATTCAGAGGATGTCCTTGCTTGCCTCCTGCTAAGAATACTAGACTTTAGTCCTCCAGATCTGCATACTAAAGTGCATACAGCCACTGGCTCAGCGTGACAGCCAGTAGTAGTATTTTTTATCAGTATAGGTTCTTGCAATATAAAATATAGCAGTTCAAATGGACAGCGGAGTCTGAAAGTTAACTTTGTTACTTGGCAAATTCAGGGCAAAGTGTAAGCTTCCTTTGACAAAACACCCTCTGCCCATGGCCATCTGCCTTGCTATTCTGCTGCCAGAGTCTTTGGCTAATAATGTAGTACTTCCAGGTATGGAGGAGCATATGGCCTTCTCCTTTTTGTTACTGTGATGCCGTGCTAGTGCCTTTGGTGGCCATTTGCCTGGGTTGAGCACTGTACTCTGCAGGTAAAAAACAAAAAACAAACATAGAGTATATATACATATATATATATATATATATATATATATATATATATATATATATATATATATATATAAAGGGCTGTTACTGATCAAAATTGTTGTGTTCAATTAATCGATTTTTTTGATTAATCGACTAATTTTGATTAATTATAACGCACATACAGATCCAACTACTTTTAGCTGATCTCCTTGTAGGCTGATTCCCAGTGCAGCTACCAACCACTGGAAAAATGGATAACAGGATACAAAAAACACACACAGGCAGCACTCGATGGGAATAGCATTAAAACTTTTATAGTCTTCAAGTAGGTAACCAAATAATAATTGCACTGGAGATAAAATCGATGTAGCTACATAAACTGTAAAAATGGTGCGAGTAATACCAAACGGTAGCAAAAGAAGTCATAAAAACATGTAGCCAAGTATGATACTGGTATAAAAATGTGTACAACGATACCACTGCTGAATCCAGATGAGGAGGGGTTAACATCAGTCCGTCGGCATGTAGATGTCCCATGAAGGGAACTATCACAACTCCGAGGGGATGGTTGTAGAATCCCAGGTTGATAGAGGGAAGTGTAACAGCCCTTGCGTGTGGCAGATAGTAAGGTCCCGCCGGCATGCAGATATGAAGGCACAGCAAAGGAGCCCTGAAGGCCCGGAAGCCGGCGGAGAGGCGAGTACCTAGCAAAAGAATTTTGATCGATCAAAAAAATTAAAGATTAATCGGTGAATTAATAGTTAATTTCCACAGCCCTAATATATATATATATATATATATATATATATATATATATACACACACACACACACACACACACACACACTCTCTCTCTCTCTCTCTCTCTCTCTCTCTCTCTCTCTCTCTCTCTCTCTCTCTCACACACACACACACACACACACACACACACACACACACACACACACACACACACACACACACACACACACACACACACACACACACACACACACACACACATATACATATATATATATATATAAATATATATATATGCTGAGAGGTCAGATGTTGGGGAAAAGGGTGTTTTTTTTCTGCATATGTAAGCTTCAACGGACACAAAGGTGTTTTTTTTTTTTTCTAAAGCTGGAGATCGGCTTCTCCTCAGCTTGTTCAATTTTAAGCTTTGGCAATAAAACCTGGAAGCTGGTTGGTTTCTATGTAAAAGTGAGCGTGATTTTGCACTCTCCAACTTTAGTAAATAAAGCCCAAAGACTGGCCTTTAAACAGGGCTCCAGCGGGTGAACAGGGAGGTGGGGGATGGGAAGTATGGGCAGGAGACTGTAAGGAGAACCTACCTTCAATGTGGCTTTCTCAAATAGGAAAAGAGAGGATTAATTGGACTCCAGTATTGTGGTATTGGCAGATTGGGGGCCTTAAGGACTCCAACATTGAAATCTTGCTGTTTGCTTCGTTCACACTCTTTAAGAAGTTGTTGGGCCATTTGACCTCTCAGCATGTGTGTTTGTATAATATATATAATATATATATATATATATATAATATGTGTGTGTGTGTTAGAGAATATATATATATATATATATATATATATATATATATATATATATATATATTCTCTATCTATGTTTGTTTTTTTACCTGCAGAGTACAGTAGAATTTATAAATTGATAAAGAATCTACAATTTGTAAACTCTCACTAGATAGGCATCCCAAATCATTTAGCCATCTCCCACAATTAACCTTGTTGATTCCATTCCAGTTTTGCGTAGTCGTGCTATGAATTGTCATGCAGGTATGAGCCATCGTTGAGTCATTCCTTCCATCTGCTTGTCATACTGGTTTCCCTTATTTTCAGATTAAGCAACTAGAGTGATGAAGAAGCACCACTAAAGAAAGGGGAATTCTGCAAACTATTGTGGGAAGGTGGCAGCTTACCATATGGCCCCTTTCACACTGAGGAGTTTTTAAGCGGTACAGCGCTAAAAAAAGCGCCTGAAAAACTCCTGCCCAGCCTTCTCAATGTGAAAGCCGAGGGCTTTCACACTGAGGCGATGCGTTGGCAGGAGAGAAAAAAATCTCCTGCAAGCAGCATCTTTGGAGCGGTGAGAGGAGCGGTAACCTCCTGTATGTATACCGCTCATTCCCATTTAAAACAATGGGAAACCGCGGTAATACCGCCCGCAATGCGCCTCTGCAGAGATGCATTGCGGGCGGTATTAACCCTTTATCGGCTGCTAGCGGGGGTTAATACCGCACCGCTAGCGGCTGAATCCCGCAGCAATTCTGGAAAAAAGCAATTCTAAAAATAGAAGCGCTATACCGCCACTGCGCCTCCCGCCCCAGTGTGAAAGGGACCTAATCCTCAGTGTTGGCTTTATAGATAGTGTTTATTGGAATGTTTTAGTTTTGCAGCTTATGTTTTTAAGAGTTATTTTAGCTTTCTGTAGTACTAGAAGATTTTTTTTTCACTTTAAAGTTTTATATAGGGCAATGCCTACGGTTCCATTATACCCTGGCAGAGGGAGGCTCTGGAGCTGCTTGGTCAGGGTTTCTTAACCACTTGCCGCCCGCCAATGACATAAGTGGTTGTAGAATCCTGACTGGACGTCATATGACGTCCTCAGGATTCTTAGCCGCTGCGCGCCCCCGCAACACCGATCTCGGTAAAGAGTCTCTCACGGAGACTCTTTACCACGTGATCAGCCGTGTCCAACCACGGCTGATCACGATGTAAACAGGAAGAGCCGTTGATGGCTCTTCCTCACTCGCGTCTGACAGACGCGAGTAGAGGAGAGCCGATCGGCGGCTCTCCTGACAGGGGGGGTTCGCGCTGATTTTTTATCAGCGCAGCCCCCCCTCGGATCGCCACATGGACCACCAGGGATGCCCACCAGGGAAGGGTAAAACAAAAAAAAATGAGAAAAAAAAAGTCAAAAAAAAAAAAAAAGTCTGGAAAAAAAAAGGATGCAAAAAAAAAAGATGCCAATCAGTGCCCACAAATGGGCACTGACTGGCAACAAGTAAATCAGTGCCGCCCCACAGTGTCCATCAGTGCCGCCCCACAGTGTCCATCAGTGCCACCCCACAGTGCCCATCAGTGCCACCCCACAGTGCCCATCTGTGCCGCCCATGAGTGCCCATCTGTGCCGCCTATGAGTGCCCAGTGCCGCCCATGAGTGCCCATCAGTGCCGCCCATGAGTGCCCATCAGTGCCGCCTATGTGTGCCCATGAGTGCCGCCTATGTGTGCCCATCAGTGCCGCATACCAGCGCCGCCAATCAGTGCCACCTCATCTGTGCCCATCAGTACTACCTCGTCGATGTCCATCAGTGCCATCTCATCTGTGCCCATCAGTGCCACCATATCAGTGCCCGTAATTGAAAGAGAAAACGTACTTATTTACAAAAAAATTACAGAAAAAAAAAAACTTAATTTTTTTCAAAATTTTCGGTCTTTTTTTAGTTGTTGCGCAAAAAAAAAAATCGCAGAGGTGATCAAAGACCACCAAAAGAAAGCTCTATTTGTGGGGAAAAAAGGATGCCAATTTTGTTTGGGTACAGTGTAGCATGACCGCGCAATTGTCATTCAAAGTGCGACAGTGCTGAAAGCTGAAAATTGGCTTGGGCGGGAAGGTACGTAAGTGCCCGGTATGGAAGTGGTTAACTAGGGTTCCTCCAGAGGTTGCTAGTTTCTTTGAGCAATAAGCTATTTCTGCCTCTCAAATGACTACTGTAACTAATGATCATTTTAACTATCTGTATGGGGGGGGGGGGGGGAATCTTACCAGTGACACAAATGTTGGGCTTTCTCCCCTAGATTTTCTCACTGGCATGACCCCAAAAAGCCCTGTCTCTGACCTTTTGAGGCACCTTTTCTGTTTTCTGCTTCATCATACAATTTTAGGCATAAAGAGCAGCTACAAGACCATGGTAATACTGGATCTTATTTCTGCTCTTAAAGCGGAACTTCGCTCTTAAAGCGGAACTTCACCGTAAAAGGCATATTCTTGTAAGAAAAGAAATGGCTGCACATCCAGGAATTCCGATTGCCTTTTTTTTTTTCAAATTGATAACACCAAAGACACCAACACGAGGTCATTAGATTAAGCACAAGATGTATGTGTGAAACGCATCTACATGACCTCGTGTTGATGTCTTTGGTGTTATCACTTTAAACAATAAAAGGCAATCGGAATTCCTGGCAGCCATTTCTTTTCTTACAAGTTTCCCACGGAGGCGGGCTGGTGCTGGCACTCTGAGACATTCCCCCTCAGATTCTCATCATACACCTGGAGCAGCGGCTTGTTGTCTTTGTATAAAGGGGTTATTCTGCATTGTCTCCCCCCCCCCCCCAACTACATTTAGAACACGAACAATTTTTTTTGGGGGGGGGGGGAGTGGGTACCTATCTTTAAGTACCCACTTCCTGCTCAGATTGCCTAGGCAAACACAATTCCCCCCTCCGCCTTTGCCCACAACCTTGTGGGACACATCACAGGTCCCAGAAGGCTGTTGGACCATTCGCAAAGTGCAGTGCAGCTCATGCATGCACAATGGGAAGCCGGCTGTGAAGCAACAGAGAGTCACAACCAGCTTCCCACAGCAAACAGGCCAGCGCCATGGGCCTCCAAGACCAGCAAAGAACTGGCCTGAGTGAGGACAGCGCTGGATCCCTGGACAGCCAAGTGTCCTTTTATTAAAGTCGGCAGCTACAGTATTTTTTTTTTTTTTCTCCTTTTTAAATAAACCTTACTACAATGTTTTTTGGTTCCTAGAGAATGTTGTTGGACACAAAATTGCTTCTTAAGGCTCATACACACGGTAGGACATCCAACAAAATTTCCCTTGGATTTTTGTCCTAATTGATTTGTTCTGCCACACCCATAGCATACACACAGTCAGACTTTTCTGCAAACTTTTCTAAAAGTTTCCTAACATCATGTGTTTTTTTTTGCTATTTTCTGCTCTTTACCGCCACCCTTTGGTTAACTTCTGCTATTGTTTTTTGCTTTTAACATTGGTTTTGAGCATTCGTATTTGCACTTTGTCCAAAAGTTGGTTGGATTGCTGTACACACGGTCACACAAAGCACCATCGGACTTTTGTTGCCGAAAAGTTGGTCCGTTCGCAGACCCAACTTTTTGTTGGATGAAACCAGAAAAAGTTGGTCTGATGGAGCGTACACACGGTCGGACAAATTTGAAAAGTTGCAGATTTTGAAGTTGGTTGGCCAAAAGTGCTACCGTGTGTACAGGGCTTTATGCTGTATATAGGAGTCAGGGGTCCTTTAGCTTTTTCTACCAGTTACAGGCCTTATTGCAGATGTGAAACATGTCAACATTTTGATTGGTTTGAAATATATAAATGTATTTCAATGTAAATGGCAATTGTAAGATTCTGTTTAATTTCTGTCAGGATAAAGGTGATCTTTAATGGCTGATATGATCTAGACTCCATAAACTGAATCATTTTGGAGCCTAGCAAAGTATGACTGCTTTGCTACTAAATCTAGTAAGGTGGGGGTGAGTGGAACTGACCTCTAAGTGGAAATGGAAAATTATTATATAATTGTGGAGTACAGGTAAGTTCAATAGAACCACATCTATGTATCCAGTCAGAATAATAAGCACAATGCTGCATTACTGTATATTTGTGTGACCTCCTTATGTTTGTCCCCTAGATTTGGGGAAGGGACTCTTAGGCCTCGTACACACGACCGAACATGTTTGCTGAAACTGGTCTGCGGACCAGTTTCCGCGGACATGTTCGGTCGTCTGTACGTCCGACCGGACCAGATTCCCGGCCGAGCGGACAGGTTTCCAGCGGACAAATGTTTCTTAGCATGCTAAGAAACATGTCCGCTGGAAGCCTGTCCGTCGGACATGTTCGGTCATCTGTACGGCCGACCGGACCAGATTCCCGGCCGAGCGGACAGGTTTCCAGCGGACAAATGTTTCTTAGCATGCTAAGAAACATGTCCGCTGGAAGCCTGTCCGTCGGACATGTTCGGTCATCTGTACGGCCGACCGGACCAGATTCCCGGCGGATCGGACAGGTTTCCAGCGGACAAATGTTTCTTAGCATGCTAAGAAACATGTCCGCTGGAAGCCTGTCCGTCGGACATGTTCGGTCGTCTGTACGACTCACCGGACATGTCCGCTCGGCCGAAAGCCCTCGCATGCGTCAAAGTGATTCGACGCATGCGTGGAAGCATTGACCTTCCAGGGTCGCGCACGTCGCCGCGGCCACGTCACCGCGTATCCTGTCTGCGGGGAATTTGGTCTGATGGTGTGTACAGCCATCAGACCAAATGATCCCAGCGGACATGTCCGATAAACAGTCCGTTGACCGTTTTTATCGGACATGTTTGCCTGTGTGTCCTTATACTATATTGTAGACATTTTACCTATAGTTGGTACTTCATTTGCATTTTAGCTGATTTGTATAGTGTAATTCATTGTACAATAAAGGAATTTGTATTTAATAAAGTTCATATCTCATTCAAGGCATTTGTGTTCATTCCTTTTTATAGATTACTGTAGCGCTGACATTCTTGTATATTGATGTGTGTTTGCATACTTTAATACAACGTCTATGGACATTGCTATGTTTAAGTATTTGGAGCCATCTAGTGACCAAATACTGGTAATGCAGAGAGATGTTTTGGGTTGAGGATTTTGGTTGCCTTGGAGACGAGGGGAGACAGGAGTGTAAACAAAAAGCCTTCTGGAGGTGGATGCCGAGCTGCTGGGGAGCGAAAGGCTGAGCTCGGAGAGCTAGAGGACAGTGGCCGGATTGCAGAGACCGAGAGACACTCATCCGAGCATCGGAGAACCGGATCCATCCAGTGGAGCTGAACGGAGCTGACGGAGAAACAAGTTGCAGTCACAGGACCCTGAACAAAAGTTACTACCCGGAGCTCCGATCCAGTGGGTGAGCGGGTCAGGACCCACAGTTTGCTAAGTTTACACACAGTTAGACTCATATACAGGCCTCACTGAGATTTATAGTTCCACAGAGGAGCAGAGGAACTGAAACTGAGAAAGCTTGAGGCCTATCTAATTTGACATTTCAAGCGATTTTAAAATAGTTGTTGCAGTTACACAAGGAGCATTTTCACTTCAATTTGACTCATCAAAACTGTGGATTACAAATCACTTTAACTAGCGAAGAAAAGAAGATCCAAGACCAAGTACTTTAAGTGAGATCTCACGCATAGCTAATAAAGTAGGGGGAGCTCCCAGGTATAAAATGTTTATGTATACTGTTTTCAAATAGCTTATGTTTAAATCAATTGTGCTGTCGTCTTACGTTGGGATGACAGCACAATTACTGTAATCACTTATTTGCATATTTCACAGTAAAATATATCTCTGGTTAAGTATCCAGTTGTTGTGGCGTACTGTTTTTCTCACTCCAAATGCAGTCAGTGGATCCTGGGGTTATAATACAGGTATTTTGTATTGTCTTACATTGTATTGTATTGCATTGCATCACAGCTGTGCCAAGGGGATTGAGCCAAGTTAGTGGGGTTTATTAGTAGAGTGCAGGCCCAAATTAAACCAGCAGCTCCTTCGGGGGTCAGTGCTACACGTGGGGGCTCGTCCGGGATTCCTGTCACTCTACAAGCAAGCCCGCCCCTTCACGCTATCATGGACCCCATCAAAGTAGTCCAATGGTGCGAAGCAGAAGGGACAAGCTCAGAAGCGAGCGTGGTCATTGAACTTCCAGGGAGCGACTGGGGAAAGAAACAAATTAAAGAGGTGGTACAAGCATTGTCCCCGGACAGAAAGGCTTACGTGGTCGCAGTGAAACCCGATCCTGGGACCGACTGCACCTATGCACTGATAGAGTGGGAACGGGATGTCCCTGAAAACTTCCACGGTGCCAGTATAAAATTGTCCGAAAAGACAGAGTTCCATCTGACACACCCCAGCAAACATGAAGGGCGCTCTCCCAGTCAAAAGCAGTTAGAACCTTTAGACAGGAAAGCAGAGGCTGCTGTTAAATCACTGGCAGAACGACAGCTGGCTGATCTGAAGCGACACTACTGTAACATACAGGAGAGGTTTCAGGAGACCTCCAGTATGATAGCTGAACGCATTAATGGGTTACGTGTCGTTTTGGAGGACCAGAAAGATGGCCAGATAACGCCCAACACTGGGAAGGTACTGAAGAAACGCACCCAGGGCCGCTTGCAGGAAGTAACCATCCGGAAGGATTTCCACATTGACGGCCAGATAGGAGAAAGAGGGCAGAAGGACAAACTGTCCTACACCAGCCTCCTACACCAAATAGAGTTGGGGCTACAGAAAGGATATCTGGAATCGGAAATTAGAGAGGCTGTAATCCATGCCATCAGCCCAGGTTCAAGTGTTAGGGGCATGTTGGAGAGGAAGAGTGGATTGACCTTGAACCAGCTAAAGAGGATACTGAAAAGCTATTATGAGGAGGAAGATGCCACTGAGCTGTTTCATCGACTGATAAATATGACACAGGATAATAGAGAGACTCCTCAGAACTTCCTATTTCGGGCCATTGAGCTCAAGGACCGCCTGCTGTTCACATCAAAGGAAGAAGGAAATGGAGAGCATTTTGGAGCCGAGCTAGTTAAGAGGAAATTTAGGAGATCTGTGACTACGGGATTGAGGAGTGACTATATCAAGCTACAACTGAAGCAATATTTGGAAGATCCCTCAACTCCGGATGAGGTCCTCATTGAGAAAGTGAATGAAGCGGATAAAATGGAGATTGAGAGGGACCAAAAACAGGGGAAACTTCAACCTCCTAGCACCACAAGTGCTAAAATACAGCAGATAGGTGTCCCCTCAGACACTCAGGAACTTAATGTATTGGCAACAAGCGTTGAACAGGGATCATGGCTTTCACCTATTCACCACCTACCCGTAGGTCAGACTGAACTGGAGAAGCTGTTCCAAACCCAGAAAGAAATACTGGAGATGATGACCATGTTGATGATTCGTCTGGTGAAACCCCAGACAGAAGAAGTCCTGCCACTCAAGGCTCCAGAGACTCCTACCATTAATCATCCTATGAAACAAACACAGAGAGTCTGCTTCAAATGTGGAGGAGTAGGACATCTCAGGCGAGTGTGCCCAAGCCCAGTAACTGAAACAAAATCCAAACAACTGGGGGAAAAACTTCAGAGGGCCCCAGTGAAGGAGTCAACTGGGCGCCCGGTCGCAATAGCGAACTCCACACCGACTCATATACCCCTGACCACTGAGGTCACCAACAAGCCAGGAGGGAAAAGAGAGAGACCCCCAAAACCAAAGGTGAAGGTACAAGCCACCAGGCAGGTCAAAGGTACTGCAATCAGTGGATTTCCCCCCAAGCTAGTGGGACCCTCCCCAATTGTTCCCATCCAAGTAGAGGAGATTTATACGAAAGCCCTGCTGGACACTGGAGCCCAAGTAACCTTGCTCTACAGGGATTTCTATGACAGACATCTCAAGCACCTGCCGTTACAGAAATTGGAGATATGGGGATTAGGCACCCAGAACTTCCCATATGATGGTTACCTGCCGGTCAGACTCACCTTCGACCCAAGTACAGCAGGAGAGGCTGAGACTTTTGACACCTTGGCCATAGTGTGCCCTCGTCCCCCAGGGGCTGACAAAAATTCCCTCATCATTGGGACGAACACTGACTTGGTGAGGAGGCTACTTGCACCGCTTGTGCTGCAGAAGGGGACCCTCCCCACTAAAATACATCCAATGTTGGCCCAGACATACCGAGACCTTAGACAGGAGGAAGAGGCTCCTGAAGAGGGAGTGGGAAAAATCTGGCTCCTGGATAGGGAAAAGAGGTTAGTCCAGCCAGGTGAAGTAGTCTGCCTGAGAGCCTCCGTCAAGTTAAGCTGGAAAAAAACAGGACCTTTCATTGTCCTTGAAAATACAAGCCAGGAAGAAAAAAAGGGGTTAGAACTTATCCCTGAAGTATTGCCCACCAGGGCATTGAAGAGGACTCACGGCAAAGTTCCAGTCAGTGTCCGCAACACAGCAGCTGTGCCAGTTAGGGTGCCAGCCAGACTACTGTTAGGACAGGTCAGCCCAGCAACTCCAGTCGCAGCATGTGGTTCGACAGAAGGACCAGCAGCAGAAATCCCTGTAGAAGAATTCTGCCCAAAGAATACGCCTCTTACTCCTGCATGGAGAGAAAGAGCTAAAGCCCAACTTCTGAGATGGAGGGCAGCTTTCTCAAAAAGTGAATTTGATGTGGGTTTGGCAAAGAGTGCCACCCACCGAATTCGACTGGAGGAAGACAAGCCGTTTCGTGAAAGGGTTAGGCGAATCCCATTGGGAGATCTGGAAGATTTGAGGGAACAACTGGCTGAACTCAAGAGGACTGGCATTATCCGGGAGTCCAGGAGTCCTTATGCCTCCCCAATAGTGGTGGTCAGGAAGAAGAACGGGTCCCTACGCCTATGTATCGATTACAGGACCCTGAACCGGAGGACCATTCCTGACCAGTACACCACACCTCGGATAGAGGATGCTCTGCAGAGCCTGTCGGGAGCAAAGTGGTTCAGTGTGCTGGACTTAAAGAGTGGGTATTATCAGATCCCCATGTGCCCTGAAGACAAAGAGAAGACCGCTTTTATCACCCCAGTCGGATTCTTTGAGTTCAACCGAATGCCGCAAGGCCTGTCTGGGGCCCCAGCAACGTTCCAGAGGTTGATGGAAAAAACAGTGGGTGACATGAACCTACTTGAAGTACTAGTTTACCTGGATGACGTCATAGTATTTGGAAGAACGTTGGAAGAGCACGAAGAACGCCTGGAGAAGGTCCTGAAGAGACTTCATGATGAAGGTCTGAAGCTCTCTATGGAAAAATGCCAGTTCTACCAGCCCTCAGTGAATTACCTGGGACACATTGTGTCTGAAGAGGGAGTGGCAACCGATCCCAAGAAGTTAGAAGCTGTCACTTCTTGGCCAAGGCCCACCAACGTGACTGAACTCAGGTCATTCTTAGGCTTCTGTTCGTACTACAGAAGGTTCGTGGAGGGGTTCGCTAAAATAGCCCACCCACTCACTGAGCTCCTGAAGAAACAGGAAGAAGTTAGTGTAAGCCCAGATCAGTCAAGGAAGCCAAAAGAAGGGCCCAGAGGGAAGAAAGAGTCCATCCAGGACCAGTGGACTCCAGGATGTGAGGAAGCCTTCAGACAATTGAAGTGGAGCCTTACCACTGCTCCGGTTTTGGCCTATGCAGACCCTGCCAAACCATACGAGTTGCATGTGGATGCCAGCCATGACGGACTGGGAGGAGTGCTCTATCAAGAGCATGAAGGGCATCTGCAGCCGATCGCCTATGTGAGCAGAAGTTTGATTCCTGCCGAAAGAAACTATCCGACTCACAAGCTTGAATTTCTGGCTCTGAAGTGGGCAGTGGTAGACAAGTTGAAGGATTACCTTTATGGGGCTGAATTCGTGGTAAAGACTGACAACAACCCCCTCACATACCTGCTCACCACTGCAAAGCTGGACGCCACCGGTCACAGGTGGCTAGCTGCTCTCTCGGCATTTACCTTCAGCCTGAAGTACAGACCAGGGGTTGGTAATCGAGATGCGGATGCTCTATCAAGAAGGCCTCATGACCCCCGAAATCCATCAGAAGACTGGACTCAACTTACTCCAGAGGGGGTAAGAGCCCTTTGTGAAGGGACAAGTCTACATGGTAGAGGTGGGGCCAGAGCTGAAGAAGTGGGAGTATCCTCAGCGGGAGTACCCAGGTGCTATTGCAACGTCTCCCAGGTTGTACAAGAGGGTCTCCCCAAGCTATCCAGAAAGGATCTCAGGAGAGATCAGGAGGAAGATCCACTGTGTGGGCTGGTGCTGAAGGCATTGGAACATCAACAGTCTGATGTGCTGCAGAAGAGCCCCAAGAAGGAAGCCCGGCTGATACTGAAAGAATGGGATCGGTTGCAGTTGCAACAAGGGGTGGTCTACCGAAGGGGCCCCTCTGATGATCCAGAAGCAAAGTGGCAGCTGCTCCTGCCGGAAAAGCACAGAGAGAGGGTACTGATTGCTTTACACGATCATCATGGTCATTTGGGAGCCGAGAGGACTTTCCAACTAGTAAGGGACAGGTTCTACTGGCCTCACATGAGGAAAGAAGTGGAGAGTTACTGTCATTCCTGCCTCAGGTGTATACAACGAAAGACATTGCCCCAGAGGGCTGCCCCAATGGGCCATTTGGAGAGCCAGGGACCAATGGACCTGGTCTGCATAGACTTTCTTTGTTTGGAATCCGATCTGAGTGGGCAGGGGGACATCTTGGTGGTAACAGATCACTTTACCCGTTATGCCCAAGCATTTCCTACTAGAGACCAGCAAGCAACCACAGTAGCAAAGACTCTCGTGGAAAAGTTCTTCGTCCATTATGGCTTACCTCAACGGATACATTCGGACCAAGGAAGGGACTTTGAGAGCAAATTAATAAAAAGACTGTTGGATCTACTAGGCATACAAAAGTCCAGGACTACTCCTTATCACCCACAAGGGGACCCTCAACCGGAAAGGTTCAACAGGACTCTCCTGAATATGTTGGGGACGTTGACTGCGGAACAGAAACCCCATTGGAGTAAACACATTACTGCACTGGTTCATGCCTACAACAGTACCAAAAGTGACGCCACTGGATATTCACCTTACAGATTGATGTTCGGCCGTGAAGCCCGATTACCAGTCGACCTGGCTTTTGGTTCCTCCTTGGATCACACATCAGAGACCTCCCATAGAGGGTATGTGGATAGGCTGCGGAGGAGCCTGAAGATAGCTTACGAGCAGGCTCAAGCCACCTCGAACTCCAGAGTCAACAGGAACAAGAGAAACTTTGACCTGAAAGTAAGAGTTCAGGATCTTCAACCAGGTGACCGGGTTTTGCTGAGGAATCTAGGCATCCCAGGCAAGCATAAGTTGGCTGATCGTTGGAGATCACAGCCTTATGTTGTGTGTAGGAAGCTTCCAGGGCTCCCAGTGTATGAAATCAAGCCAGAAGGAAACACTGGGCCAATAAAAACCTGGCATCGGAATCACCTTTTACCTCTCACTGAGGCAGTCAGGATAAGCACAGAGGAGGAATTCCCATCCACATCCACCGATGTGTGTAGGCCAATAACCAGATCTCAGCCTGCACCCTCT
This sequence comes from Rana temporaria, assembly GCF_905171775.1. NCBI lineage: Eukaryota > Metazoa > Chordata > Amphibia > Anura > Ranidae > Rana > Rana temporaria. Next base: position 107,123,048 of record NC_053489.1, read on the forward strand.
ACAGATGAAGATGAGGAAGTGGAGATGAGTTGGCTGTGGCCTCCGGAAATTTCAGAAAAAGATGCTGATATCTCTTCAGAAGTAGAGGAGGATAATAACGGAACTCTCAGGGCAGAGGCCCCAGAATTTGTGCCGGCAACTCATCTTGCAGAAGAGCCCAGTACTCTTATTTACTCTCCATTTTTAGTCACTGAGAGGAGGGATGACGACATTTGTCAAAAAGGAATGGATACTCCGAAAGTGCAAAGAGCAAAGAGAGACATTCGCCCACCACGCAGACTGACTTATGATACATTGGGCGAATGCTCTGAAGCATCTCAGTTTGTCAGCAAAAGAAACCTTGAACTGTCTGGTCCCTCTACTTTTGATTCAGTAAGGGACAACCCCACCTCACCCCTTGGCACATATGTACCAGACACAGTAGTATCAGCTGTGAGTGCACAGGATAGCTCCCCATCATATGACAATTGGTGGGAAGCTCCTCTGTCTGTATTGTATAACCGTATAGAGGCTAAAATGCAGAATAGAGTTAGCAATTTGAACCTCTTTGGAGGACCAAAGAGATAAAGTAGGGGGAGTGTGTAGCGCTGACATTCTTGTATATTGATGTGTGTTTGCATACTTTAATACAACGTCTATGGACATTGCTATGTTTAAGTATTTGGAGCCATCTAGTGACCAAATACTGGTAATGCAGAGAGATGTTTTGGGTTGAGGATTTTGGTTGCCTTGGAGACGAGGGGAGACAGGAGTGTAAACAAAAAGCCTTCTGGAGGTGGATGCCGAGCTGCTGGGGAGCGAAAGGCTGAGCTCGGAGAGCTAGAGGACAGTGGCCGGATTGCAGAGACCGAGAGACACTCATCCGAGCATCGGAGAACCGGATCCATCCAGCGGAGCTGAACGGAGCTGACGGAGAAACAAGTTGCAGTCATAGGACCCTGAACAAAAGTTACTACCCGGAGCTCCGATCCAGTGGGTGAGCGGGTCAGGACCCACAGTTTGCTAAGTTTACACACAGTTAGACTCATATACAGGCCTCACTGAGATTTATAGTTCCACAGAGGAGCAGAGGAACTGAAACTGAGAAAGCTTGAGGCCTATCTAATTTGACATTTCAAGCGATTTTAAAATAGTTGTTGCAGTTACACAAGGAGCATTTTCACTTCAATTTGACTCATCAAAACTGTGGATTACAAATCACTTTAACTAGCGAAGAAAAGAAGATCCAAGACCAAGTACTTTAAGTGAGATCTCATGCATAGCTAATAAAGTAGGGGGAGCTCCCAGGTATAAAATGTTTATGTATACTGTTTTCAAATAGCTTATGTTTAAATCAATTGTGCTGTCGTCTTACGTTGGGATGACAGCACAATTACTGTAATCACTTATTTGCATATTTCACAGTAAAATATATCTCTGGTTAAGTATCCAGTTGTTGTGGCGTACTGTTTTTCTCACTCCAAATGCAGTCAGTGGATCCTGGGGTTATAATACAGGTATTTTGTATTGTCTTACATTGTATTGTATTGCATTGCATCACAGCTGTGCCAAGGGGATTGAGCCAAGTTAGTGGGGTTTATTAGTAGAGTGCAGGCCCAAATTAAACCAGCAGCTCCTTCGGGGGTCAGTGCTACATTACTTATTAGTATGGTTGGCCTTCAAAAACAGAAGCAAAAATCGATATTTCAGTTTGCTGTGGTTGCTGGCAAGTTGCATTTCATGCTGGCTTTTTAGATCTCCCTGGAACAGTAAAATCCCCCAGGTAGTGCCAATGCATATTATTATTGTTGTTAACCAAGTGTGCATGTGTCTTTTTAGAGCAGGCATGTCCAAAGTCTGACCCAGGGGCCAATTGTGGCCCCCCTGGTGATTTAATATGGCCCCCCTGGGGATTTGAATATATATAGCCATTGCAGCCTCACATGTGCCCTGAGGGCCACAAAAGATATATACCGTATTTATCGGCGCTGCCTCGGAGGGGACAGGACGTGCGCCGTCAGATTACATGAAGAGAATCTTCTGTTTACTCGGCGGCGTCTGTAATAGGAAGTTCGGTTTCCTGGGATGCCATTGGATGACTGTTCTGTTTATCATAGGAGGCGGGACTTTGTATAAAAGAGGCCACCGAGTAAACAAGAAATTCTCCTGTTTGTAATCTGACGGCACTTGTCCCTCCCCCTCCCTGTCCCCTCCGAGGCTGCAGATGGGCATCGATCAGGCTGCACTGATGGCAATGGTGAGGCTGCATTCATGGCAATGGTGAGGCTGCATTCATGGCAATGGTGAGGCTGCATTCATGGCAATGGTGAGGCTGCATTCATGGCAATGGTGAGGCTGCATTCATGGCAATGGTGAGGCTGCATTCATGGCAATGGTAAGGCTGCATTCATGGTAATGGTGAGGCTACATTCATGGCAATGGTAAGCCTGTGCGTGTTATACGCTTTATCCAAATAACACGCCCAAGCTCATTCTTAGTCCTGAGCAGTGCTTGGGAATTCGTTGGGGCCACAAAAGAGATATATACAGTATATCCAAATAACACGCCCAAGCTCATCTCTTCATCACACACAGCCACAAAGGCAAGAGAATTATTGTTGGGCAGTGTATTAGTTTCTCAGACGAACACACTTAGATCAAATTTTAATGGTTCAAAGAATGTCAGGCAAAATGGTCGGCCCTCGAGCATGTTCACTTCATCAAATGTGGCCCTCTTTGAAAAAAGTTTGGACATCCCTGCTTTAGAGCATTAAGATGCAATGGGGGAGATTTGCACTCAAAATCTGATGCAGCCGTGCATGGTAGCCAATCGGCGTCTAACTTCAGCTTGTTCAGTTAAGCTTTGACAATAAAAACTGGAAGCTGATTGGTTTTTATACAGAAGTGAGCCTGATTTTGCACTCTTCAGCGTTATTAAACAAACCCCACAGTGTCAGGGTAGTCTCTTCATTTTAAATGTGCTGTTGTATTTTCCCACACTAAAAAGTGTACCTGCACTCTAAAACACATGTTCCTTGTGGTGGGCTGGTGAGGTACCATTCAAATAAAATGTCACTTCATTAAACGCAGTGCAGTGACCAGCCTCAGATGATACAGAGATGAAACCATCCCCCCCTACATAACTTGTACTTGTTTATCTGCATCCCTCCTTTTCTCTACAGCCATTTAAAGTGCAGAATGTGTACAGTTTTTCTGAGATTCCAGAGGCAGGGGGTCCAGATCTGACATCACACACTGCACAGCTGAGTTTAATCCGAAACCTGAGTGGAGGCAGTGGACAACAAATCTCCTAGGAAAAAGTGCACAGCTGATGCCGTCAACCACAGGCTGTGTGCTGGAGGTTCCCTCTCTGCCCCCTCAGCTACTTTAAATTGGCGCATCCTGTCAAAAATTACTTGTGCTGATAGAGGACTGAGATAGCAGACAGACATTATACTTGGACTGATGCAAGTACACACTATAGAAGGATATGCTTTGTTCATTTTTTATGTTGGTGGTTTACAACCACTTTAAAGTGTTAAACCTACAACAGTAAAATCTGTCTGTATATGCAGGATTGCATGCTTGCTATACTCTCTACAGGGGCTTAAGGGGTTAATCCTCTGGTTTATGTAAAAAGACTCTTTAATCAATGCTGCCTCACCTGTGTCCATCAATCCATCTACCTCAGATCATCAGAGCACTGAGGAACATTGCCATAACAGCTTTAATTTCAATTGCCATGTGTTCCCTGTGCGTGCCATCACATATAGCCCCGTATCCTGGCCTGGGGACTTTGATATACGCCCCTGGATTGGATGGGTGTTCTGTCTATTAAAGTACCTGGGTTAGGAGGCGGGGCTGTATGTGACAGTGAGTCCCGGGAACACACAGCTATTGAAATTAAAGCTGTTGCAGCTATCCTCTTTTCTCTTCTCTGGGCGATCACTGGAAGAAAGGCTCCCATTCCAACAGGTGAAGCGGCGTTGATGGACACAGGTAGGCTGCATTGTTGGGCACAGGTGAAGCAGCATTGATAGACGTAGGTAGGAAAACAGGTGCTGCCCCTTTATAAACTGATGTATATGGTTCGGAACTGCCCAAAAGAGTTTTCGAAGATTTGGGGTAACTGGATTAAGGCGACAGGACCGACTCTGTGATTACTGGGTGTATCCCCCCCTCTTTTTTTCCCCTCCTCTCCCCTTCCCCCACTCTTCTATCTTTTCCCTTACAAGGGAAAATATCTGTTTTCAATTTTTCCTTTTTGATGGATTTTTGTTGTGTATTGATGAGGATATGTAATATAACCTCCCAGGTGTACGCTTAGGTAATGCAAAATAACACTTCAGTGACCTGTCAGATCTGAGCGAGAGACACAAATTAACACACATGAAAGAGTTAGGAAGTGTATCAGTTTCTCTAGTTTATTGAGCACAGATTTACAGTATTTATGTAGTTTCAAAGACGATAAATGGGGGCAAGGAGGGACTTCCTCTACATCATAAGTCATCTTATCATCGTGTTCCTTCCGCCATCGGGGCCACACATTGATTCGGCTATCCATGCTCACATGATCCGCTGTCGCTGACATATGGGTCCACCTGTTGCGGTAAGAGTATTCATTCTTACTACACTAGAGAAGATTTATTTACATATTGGATGCCCTGCTCATCAGGTTTTCCATACTTATTTAGTTGAAGAGCACCATTTTATCACTGTGGACTTACTCGCCTTTTTTTTTTTTTCTTTATTGGACTTGATTTAGGTCATCAGACTAATTTTGTCTTTTTATCAGGTTGGACTTTTTCTTTTCACATTGAATAATCATAATGCTGGACTTTCTTATTAATTTATTTCATGAATGAATATTAGAAACGTTCATCCTTTTATGTGCACTTTCATTCCATATAAGGATTAGCGCTACATTCATATCCATATTCCATTTTGAATTTTTGTCACATTCATATGTAGCAGCTTCCTGTTTTATCACTCACATCTTCTCATTATGCGTTATTCACCTTTACTGTTTGCACAATATTTCCCCACATATCCACTCTATCTTGATGATGCATATTTCTCAATAACGTATATTACAGTTAGGACAGAAAATGTATTCTTAGGCTTCGGCTAAAACCACAGATCACAATATATGTCACAAGAATGCACAGCTCCATGTATGTGAAACACAGATGTTTCCCGCATATTACTTTGTACCTTTTGTGTTTAGAGACCCCAGCCCCTTTGAAAGTGTAATCTGTACTTATTCTGTACCATCCTATGTTTTTAAATTGTTTTATTTTGTTCTGCTAATCTATACAAAATAAACTGCATCCGTAAAAAAAAAAAAAAAAAAAAAAGAGGGCCAAGCAGAGCTGCAGGTGTGTCTGTGTAAACCCAAGAAGTGACCAGGCAGCAGCTTCAGCTGCCCACAGTTATAATTATTAAAAGTCCAACCTGATAAAAAGACAAAACTAGTCTGATGACCTAAATCAAGTCCAATAAAGAAAAAAAAAAAAAAAGGCGAGTAAGTCCACAGTGATAAAATGGTGCTCTTTAACTAAATGAGTATGGAAAACCTGATGAGCAGGGCATCCAATATGGAAATAAATCTTCTCTAGTGTAATAAGAATGAATACTCTTACCGCAACAGGTCGACCCATATGTCGGCGACACCGGATCATGTGAGCATGGATAGCCGAATCAATGCATGGCCCCGATGGTGGAAGGAACATGATGATAAGATGACTTATGACGTATAGGAAGTCCCTCCTTGCCCCCATTTATCGTCTTTGAAACTACATAATCTGTGCTCAATAAACTAGAGAAACTCTGATACACTTCCTAACTCTTTCATGTGTGTTAATTTGTGTCTCTCGCTCAGATCTGACAGGTCACTGAAGTGTTATTTTGCATTACCTAAGCGTACACCTGGGAGGTTATATTACATATCCTCATCAATACACAACATATAAAAAAAAAATCCATCAAAAAGGAAAAATTGAAAACAGATATTTCCCCTTGTAAGGGAAAAGATAGAAGAGTGGGGGAAGGGGAGAGGAGGGAAAAAAAAGAGGGGGGATACACCCAGTAATCACAGAGTCGGTCCTGTCGTCTTAATCCAGTTACCCCAAATCTTCGAAAATTCTTTTGGGCAGTTCCGAACCATATACTTCAGTTTATAAAGGGGCAGCACCTGGTTCACCAGCTCTCTCCACTGCTTGACCGTGGGGGCCAGGGGGTGTCTTCCATTTAAGTAGGACCAGTTTCCGTGCATAGAACGTTGCATAGAAGAGGAAGCAGCGCTGATAAAAGGAAACCTCCTTTGGGGAGCGAACTCCTAACAGTAAGAAGGCTGGATCCAGTGAAACCTGTTGTTGCATTAGGGCATCCAATTCTTCCACAAGCCCAAGCCAATAAGATTGAAGGGCAGGAGAGGACCATACCATGTGTATAAATGTGCCAACCTCCGTTCCACACCTAGAACAATGTGGGTCAAGCCCCAGATATATAATGGTTAATCTTTGTGGGGTATAGTACGCCATTTTAAGAATTTCAATTGAACAAATCTATCCCTAACTGAGATCAACATAGGAATAAATTGTAGTATATCCACCTCTTAGTCCTCAGCATCCATACCTGGGATATCTGCTTGCCACTTCTGGGACAATTGGGTCATCTTGGTGGCTTTGTGCCCTGATATTCAAAGGTAGATAGAGGAGGCATTTTTAGAGATCAGGAGGCGCTCAATTGGGTGTGATTCCAGTGTATTTAATAAATAGCCTCTGAGGGTGAAAAATAATTCAACATTTAAAGGGGGCGTACCATCATCCAGATGATAGATATAAATATAGAGGTACTGGCTCTAAGGTCCCCAGACCAAAGAGCCAAGTACACGGGGGTTTTGGGCCATGGTTGGATGGACTTGGACTCCCTGTGGCCTTACCTGGCTCACAGTGCCACTGATAGGCGTCACTACCCTGACGCCACCATGGGATCCTTTGTGGTCCCCCCTCCTCCCGGGGTCCATTATCATGGACACCCTTCAGCGGAGGTCAATTTGGCTCCTTCAAGAAACCCTAAACCAGGGCACCCCCTTTCCGGAGGCCCCTTACTTGCTGTTACACAACCTTGTATCTTTGGTCCAATCATCCATACCAGTGCCTCTCCGTCGCCATCCGGACCCTATGTGGTGGCAACTGCCCTCCTCGCTCTGTGCGCGGGGGCTTTTAGACTTTCTTCTGATGAAGCGGCTATAGCCGCGAAACTAGTAAAGATGTTTGACATGACCTTCAACCCACTGTTCTTCTCCCCCTTCTGGGATTACTACACTGGTGTTATGCTGGTCATCTATTGTATTTTTTAACTCTATATTGTCCAATTATGTTTTTATTGTTTTTGTACTCAATAAAATGTCTTTTTATGATTTACTTGTTCTTTTTTACTTCTCATACCTTGCTAATAGTACCGCGATAGTCCAACCATGGCCCAAAACCCTTGTGTACTTGGCTCTTTGGTCTGGGGACCTTAGAGCCAGTACCTCTATATTTATATCTGTGATTCCAGTGTAATTGGATTGGTGAATTGTGCCCTGAATGCGTGGCGCAACTGCATATAACGAAAGAACATTCAGTTGGGCAAGTTAAATCCCTGTTTTAACGGGTCCAAAGTTATTAAGGAACCATCTTTAAATATGTGGTTTAAGGGTAGTGATACCAAAGTTATCTTGTAAATACAAGATAGCGTTGTCCACATATAGTGACACCTTCTCAATGATGAAGCCCACTGCTACACCCAAAACCTCTTCTGCACCACGTAGTCAAATTTCCATGGGTTCAACTGCCAGAGCGAACAAGCTCAGTGAAAGAGGACACCCCTGCCTTGTCCCTCTAAACAGTGAAAAGAAGGGGAAAGCAGGCCATTGGTGCAGACTCTGTAATCTATAAATTAAGGCCCAAATCCAAATTTTTGCAGGACGAGCCAAAGCTACTTCCACTCCATGGAGTCAAAGGCTTTCTCCGCATCCAGATAGGCTACAACTCCCGAGCCAGAGCTACCAGCAATCACGTATAGAGTCACCTAAGGTTGATGTCCGTTCCCTTTCCTAGCATAAATCCTGACTGATCAACATGGACTATGGTGAGAATGACTAAGTTTAGTCTATTGGGCAGAACTTTTAGTCTTAGCATAGAAGAAGCCACGTGGGAGAGTGGCATAACGCCTACAGACGGAGCATGTCATTATCTGGATGCTGTGAGAACCTGCTTGATACTTCTTTATACCACTTTGCTTGTTTTTAATTGAATAAATGTGAGTGCGTTTCTTAGGCTTGGTTGGTACTTTTGTATGCTTATTCACCATGATACTGCACTATTGGAGATTGTTTCCTTTATTTTGAGAGCTCTATGGAGTTATCCTATCCGGGGAAGCTTTAGGGCTCTTTCACACGGGAATTGTTTTAGGCGGACCCATTTTTTTAGGCGGACCTGAATGGGCGCTCCGTGCTCCTCTATGGAGCCACGGATGTCAGTGGTGACATGCCCGCTGACATCCGACCCGCTCCGATCTGCCAAATTTTGACGGAGGAAAACCCTATTTTCCATCCGTCTGGTGGATTGGATCGGGTGACAACGGACTCTACAGTCCCTCGTCTTCCGATCCCCCATAGGGGAGAGCGGCGCTCTGACAGGTCGGTCCCTGCACAGTGTGCAGAGACAGACCTGTCATCTGCTGGCTCAGTGGGGATCGACGGAGCGATCCCCGCTGAGCAAAGCGGAGCCCGAAAACGGTCTGCCCCGTGTGAAAGAGCCCTACTATCTGAGGAGGAAGTGAGCAGAGGACCTACCACCTGGTGTATACGATTGATTTCCTTTATGCTGTGTTGGCCCATTTGTGGGTCTTGTCCTAAGGTGAGTGTGTACTTCACCAGGTGACAGAGCACTGTCTATGATATGGTAGAGCCCTCATTGAAATGTAAAGATTTACACGCACTTTTTTTCGTATGAAGACGCACTATTAGAGCGCTTTATGTGTGGACTCTTGGGACTCTTTATATAGTTCATTATGTACCGTATTTATCGGGGTATAGCGCGCTCCCGCGTATAGCGCGCACCCCTAAAGTTGCCCCGAATTCCTGTGGAAAATTTTTTTTTTGTACTTACAGTTTTGGTGTCTTGCGCTGCGTCCATCGGCGGCCTCGTCGGGTCCGGCGTCCGTCTGCGGCTTCGGGTGTCCTCTTCATCGGGTCCTGCGTCCTTCTGCGGCGTCCTCGCGTCCTCCCCGCTCGTTTCCTGCGCCGAGTTTGAATACTGCGCCGACATATACAGAGCGCAGTACACTTGTGTATTGTCGGGCAGGCTCGGCTACTCTCGCGCTGACGTCCTGTACGTCCAGGACGTCAGCGCGAGAGGACCCGAGACTGCCCGACAATACACGAGTGTACTGCGCTCGGTATATGTCGGCGCAGTATTCAAACTCGGCGCGGGAAAGCGGGTATCGGCGTATACCGCGCACCCACGATTTTGCTCTGATTTTCAGGGCAAAAAAGTGCGCGGTATACGCCGATAAATACGGTATATATTTTTTGTTCTATCTTTTCTCATCATACAACACTGTTGTTTTATTGTTTATGTTTAGCACATATTTTTTTGTTTATTAATTATTGATTGAATGTATTTTTTGGGCAGCACTATCGCACATAGTATGTGTATGTATATATGTATAATTCCATTTAATTTTATATACATAGGTGAGGTTTAAAAAAGACACAAGTCTATCAAGTCCAACCTATGTGTGTGATTATATGTCAGTATTACATTGTATATCCCTGTATGTTGTGGTTGTTCAGATGCTTATCTAATAGTTTCTTGAAGCCATCAATGCCCCCCGCTGAGACCACTGCCTGTGGAAGGGAATTCCACATCCTTGCCGCTCTTATATAACCATATAGATCAGACCAAAAAGAGTGACAAATGAGGAAGAAAGAGGGACTTTGTTCCAAATCAGGGACAGGCCCGCAAAATCAGGAACTGTTGGGAATGTATTAGGGCTAAGACAGACATTTTACTGCAATGTAAAACCTCTTTTACCGCAGGGACACGCAGGAAGCAATTGTTTCCAATGTGTCCCATTAACTCTGAAACACAGCACATGGCTGCGCTAACATGCAGTGCACCGTGCTGAATCTCATGGTAATGTATGGCAGCACAGCGCATCGCACTGCTGTATATTGTTATGAAGGAAGTACAGTAAAACGTTGGTTTGCGAGCATAATTCGTTCCAGAAACATGCTTGTATTCCAAAGCACTTGTATATCAAAGCATTTTTTTTTGCAGGGTATAAAAGAGAAGCAAGGCACCTCTAAGTGTAGCATTAAGTTGCTAAATGTTGTACCTTCATTAAAGCGGATCTCCACCCTAAAGTGGAACTCACGCTGATCGGAACCCGCCCCCCCTCCGGTGTCACATTTGACACCTTTCAGGGGGGAGGGGGGTGCAGATACCTGTCTAAAGACAGGTATTTGCACCCACTTCCGGCCACACGCTACGGGCAAAAGACGGGTTTTTCTGACTTCCCGTCTGTCGCCCGTTGTGTGCTGGGAACACTCGGCTCCCAGCACACAGCGTGTGAGCCAATCAGCGGGCGCAGCGCGATTCGCGCATCCGCCGTAGGGAACCGGGTAGTGAAGCCGGAGCGCTTCACTTCCTGGTTCCCTCACTGAGGATGGCGGGGGGAGCAGCAGAGAGACGAGCGATCGCTCATCCTCTGCTGCGGACGGCGCTGGACTCCAGGACAGGTAAGTGTCCTAATATTAAAAGTCAGCAGCTGCAGTATTTGTATCTGCTGGCTTTTAATATTCTTTTTTAATGGCACATCCGCTTTAAATGTAACCATATTGCTACACTTAGAGGCTCCTCTCTTCTTTTTTATACTCAGTTGTGACATGACGCTACTCTTATATCAAGACATCGCTTGCATATTAAGGCAAAATGTATTAAAACATTTTGCTTGTCTTGCAAAATGCTCTCAAACCAAGTTACTCTCAAACCAAGGTTTTATTGTATTTCTTTTGTGCAAAAAGAAAAAAGAGTGCGGTATGATGTGCTGAACTGCGCACCATGCTGCCTCCTACCACAGCTGGCAATGGAGAGCTGCCATAGTGGAATACAGCCTTATCATAAAAAAAACTTGCCCTTAATTTTCTCAAACAAGTCTACGTTTCATATAAGTGATATTTTTTTACACAAACGTGAGGAATTCTCTGAGGTACTCGATGCAGCCAAGGCGCCAATATAACTTATGGCCACAAGAGGTCGCACTTCGGTTTCTTTGGCTGCACTTCGAGCAGAGCTGGAGGGCTGTGAATATATGAAGGAATCTCAGTGATTGGCTCATGAAGTGCCGAGCACTGATTTGCTGTGCCGGAGTTGTCCCCGCCTCCTTCCTGTAGTTCCGTCCAGTTTTGTACGTGGATGAGGAGGGCACTGCGGTGCGGTGACCCCAGGGTGTATATCACTTGTATGGTGGTCACGGTGGGCGCTGTCATTACTTATTACAGGCTGTTCTGCTGCAGTGTGCCGGCTATGGAGGAGAGGCATGGTAAGCTGAGCTCCTATCACACTGTCTGCAGCCCCTCTGGCTCCTTCTCCTGCAGTTTTCTATGGGGAAGTCATTGTAATCATGGAGAGTGGATAGACTGTGCTCCTCACTTTCCTTCTATTAGGCCCCATTCACACTTTGTATAAAAGGAACTTGTCACATTTGGAAGAATTACACAAACTAATCTTTTATTCGTGGTTTTACCACAAATAGAGATTTTTTTGGTGATATTTGATCACCTCTGTGTTTTATTTTTTATTTTTTGCTCTATAATTAATAATAAAAAAAAAATAACCGTTTTGAAAAAACTCACAGTTTTTGCTATAAAACATACCCAATAAAAAAATGTAAAAAATCGAATTTTCCTTTTCTAATCAATTTAGGCCAATATGTATTCTACACGTTTTTGGTAAAAAATATCAAAAGGCTTATATTGATTGGTTCGCGCAAAAGTTATCACATCTACAAACTATGGGATATTTTTATTTATTTTTTTACGAGTAATGACGGCGACTGGCGACTTAAAGGGGGACTGCGACATTGCAGCAGACAAATCTGACCCTAAGGCTGCTTTCACACTGAGGTGCTATAACACTACAAATAGGGCCTGTAAAGCGCCTCTCCCCTCACTCCCCAGAGCGGTGCACTGGCAGGACGCTAAAAATATAGCGATTCTTTACTGCCGACGCTCCCTCTGCCCCAGTGTAAAAGTAGCCTAAGTGACACTTTTTGAAGTTACGCTGAGTAAATAATTACCTAACACGTCACGCTTCAAAATTGCACAGGCTCATGGAATGGCGCCAAACTTCGGTACTTAAAAATCCCATAGGCGAAGCTTTAATTTTTTTTTGAGTTACAGAGAAGGTCTAGGACCAAAATTATTGCTCTCGCTCTAACGTTCGTGGTGCTACCTCACATGTATGGTTTGAACGCTGTTTTCATATGCGTTCGCTTCTGCGTGAGTGCACACGAGGACAGGGACGCTTTAAAAAACGTTTTTTTTTATTAATTTTACTCTATTTTTTTTAGTTTGACTTTTTTTATCGCTTTTATTCCTATTACAAGGGATGTAATAAACATCCTGTGTGATAGGAATATGGCATGATCAGTCCTTTACAGTGAGATATGGGGACAGTGAGACCCCACATCTCACCTCTAGGCTGGGAAGCCGAGGTGGCGCCATTTGTTTGAATGCAGAGGCCGAGCGTGATGTCATAATATCACGCTTGGCCTCAGACGATCATAGAGACTCCAGCAACCATCTGGTCTGCCGGGAATCTCTATGGTAAACATCCAGGGCCAGCGGATCCGTTCTACGACTCACCGATCGTAGTGGTGAGTCGGTAGAAGCACCGAAGGGCGGTGGGAGGGGGGGGGTCCCCTCTTGCCGCCTGTAAGAACGATCAAGTGGCGGAACAGCCACTAAGATTGTTCTTATGGTGTAGGGAATGGCCGGCTGAAAAAGCCGATATAAGGGCTTTCCTTCCCCAGTCCTGGCAGCTGAATGGAGCAGCATGCTGCTCGTGGGAGGTAAAGCTCACCTAGGGTCAAAATGTAGAATCATATATATTTATTTGAGTAATTGCTAGCCTATTCCTATTAACCACTTCAGCCCCGGACCATTTCGCTGGTCAAAGACCAGGCCACTTTTTGCGATTCGCCACTGCGTCGCTTTAACTGACAATTGCGCGGTCGTGCGACGTGGCTCCCAAACAAAATTGACGTCCTTTTTTCCCACAAATAGAGATTTCTTTTGGTGGTATTTGATCACCTCTGCGTTTTTGTTTTTTTTTTGCGCTATAAACAAAAATAGAGCGACAATACTGAAAAAAATGAATATTTTTTACTTTTTGCTATAATTAATATCCCCCAAAAATATATAAAAAAAAATGTTTTTTTCCCCCTCGATTTAGGTCGATACGTATTCTTCTACATATTTTTGGTAAAAAAATCACACGTTTGATTGGTTTACGCAAAAGTTATAGCGTCTACAAAATAGGGGATAGTTTTATGGCATTTTTATTAGTATATATATATTTTTTTACTAAATTCTAAAGTAATAGTGGTGATCAGCAATTTTTATCGTGGCTGCGACATTATGGCGGACACATCAGACACTTTTGACACCATTTTGGGACCATTGTCATTTTCACAGCGATCAGTGCTATAAAAATGCACTGATTACTGTAAAAATTACGCGGGCAGTGAAGGGGTTAAGCACTAGGTGGCGCTGTAGGGGTTAAGTGTGACCTGGTGAGTGATTCTTACTGTAGGGGGATGGGCTGTGTGTGACATGACACTGATCTCTGCTCCGTGCGCTGTCATTGTCTCTAGGCAGAGCGGGGAGATGCGTGTTTACATTAGCATCTCCCTGCTCTATCTCTCCGTGAGACGATCATGGGTATACCCGCGGCGATCGAGTCTGTAGGACCCACGGTCGAGCTCGCGGCAGGGTCGCGAGCACACGGCGGTATCTTAAAGGGGACGTACCTGTACGCCCATATGCCTGTCCGTGCTTTTGCCGATGTAAATAGGCGTGCGGTGGTCCTTAAGCGGTTAATCTGAACCATCTTGACATTTTTTGAACTTGGTGAAGATCTCCACACATTTACTTCCTTGACGTTTGTGGCATGTATTCTCTATGCCCTGTGAGTAGGCTACAGCAGCGGTGTCCAACCTGCAGCCCATGATGGCTGTGAATGCGGCCCAAACTTATTTTAATTTTTTTATTTTTTTGGAATTTCTTGTAAAAATATGTTTACATTTAGTGAACACATGAGGCCAAAGAAAAATATGACAGTGTCTTTACTGGACTTTTAAACGTTTTATCTTCCCAAAGAAAAATCTCCCATTCATCGCAATCGCACCCTATTCATGTCATCTGTTTTCAGGGGCACCTATATTTTGTGAGCAACTATTTCCAGGGAAGAAGCACCTTGAAGGGCTAAATTAGAACTAGAGGTGCACCAAAATGAAAATTTAGGATGCGCTTGGCCGAAAATGACTGTTTTTAAAAAAAAAATATATATATATTTTTATATATAATATTATTATAATCGACTTTTAATTAATATCATGAATATAAACTTATTGTCGGCCATTATCGGCACTTTTAGTGCAAGCTCAAGGAAAATGCATCCCATTAGCTGCATTTCGGTCAGTTAAAAAAGGCACTAAAAACGCACCTCTCGGTTGAAATGCATTGAAAGAACGGCAAGAACAAATCAATAAGGCACCCGTGTTTTTGATGTGGTTTTTGAGTCACATGACCCATGAAAAACAAACAACAAGCATAGTAAAATTGTGGCAAAATCGTGTGCATTTTTGGTGCCATTATTGGCACCTATTTCTCTATCTGCGAAACACAGATACAGTAGGTGACCGCGATATTCTGTCAATCTCGCTCCCTTTCTCGGCGAGATTGACCACCTACGAGCCCCATCGCGGGAGCCAGCACCGCGATGGAGACAAAGCCGTCATAGAAGCGACAGGAGATCCGACTTGGATTCCAAGTTCCAATTCTAGCTGCGGCATTTGGTATGCATTCCTGAGAGGGAGAACTCCACGCCAATTTTTAAATAAAAAACCGACATGGGTCCCCCCCCCCAGGAGCATACCAGGCCCTTAGGTCTGGTATGGGTTGTAAGGAGACCCCCCCTACGCCGAAAAACAGACCTAGGGGGTCCCCCTACAATCCATACCAGACCCGTATCCAAAGCATGCTACCCGGCCGGCCAGGAAAGGAGTGAGGACGAGCGAGCGCCCCTCCCCCCCTCCTGAGCCGTACCAGGCCGCTTGCCCTCAACATGGGGGGGCTGGGTGCTCTGGGGCAGGGGGCGCACTGCGGGGCCCCCCCACCCCAGAGCACCCTGTCCCCATGTTAAGGACAGGGCCTCTTCCCGACAACCCTGGCCGTTGGTTGTCGGGGTCTGCGGGCGGGGGGCTTATCGGAATCTGGGAGCCCCCTCAAATAAGGGGGCCCCCAGATACCGGCCCCCCACCCTAAGTGAATGGATATGGGGTACATCGTACCCCTACCCATTCACCTGGAGGCAAAGTGTTAAAGTTAATAAACACATGACATAGTCTGCTCCAGGGGCCCCCCTGTCTTCTTTAGCTCTTTCACCAGGGGGTGGCTTCTTCTTCACCGCCGTCTGGTTCTCTTCCGCTCTCCGGGGGGGTCTTCTCCGCTCTCGGGGGGTCTTCTATCTTCGCCGCTCTCCACTGTTGACTCGGCGCTCCCCCGGTTCTTCTCCCGCTGTCCGGTGCCTTCTCCTTCAGGGCTGGCCGCCGCTATCTTCGTGTGTTAGCTCAATTACTAGCAGCGGCCAGCCCGCTGTTCTGTGACGTCTTCTTCTCCCTTCTTCCGATGTTGATCCAACGCCTATTCTCACTGCAATGACGGGTGCGCGGTTTGCATCCGATTTATATAGGCCTCACAGTCCCATCATGCTCCGGTATCTACCCATGTGGGTAGGTAAGCACGTGGGTAGGTACCGGAGCATGATGGGACTATGAGGCCTATATAAATCGGATGCAAACCGCGCACCTTTCATTGCAGCAAGAAGAGGCGTCGGGTCAACATTGGAAGAAGAGAAGAGAAGAAGACGTCACAGAACAGCGGGCTGGCCGCCGCTAGTAATTGAGCTAACACACGAAGATAGCGGCGGCCAGCCCTGAAGGAGAAGGCACTGGACAACGGGAGAAGAACCAGGATGCGCCGAGTCAACAGCGGAGAGCGGCGAAGATAGAAGACCCCCCCGGAGAGCGGAAGAGAACCAGACGGCGGTGAAAAAGAAGCCCCCCCTGGTGAAAGAGCTAAAGACAGGGGGTAAAAATAAATAAAAATAAAGGCTTTTGCTCCACTCCTATTTTTCTTTTGTTTTCCGGTGCTCTCTTTTGCCATACCAACTATAGGTAGGGGCAGGCTTTAGGGCTCTTTCACACGTCCGTTCCGTTTGTCAATTTTTTGGATGTCCGTTAACGGACCGCAATGCTTCCCTATGGGCTAGCGTCCGTTAGCGGATGAGCATCCGCTAACGTCCGTTAGCATGCGTCTCTGTTCAGTTCCGTTTTTTTGGACGGAAGAAAACCCTATTTTTCTTCCGTCTAAAAAACGGAACGGACGAAAAACGGACGTTAACGGATGATCCGTTTATCATCCGTTCCGCTAACATCCGTTTTTCTATGTAAAAAGCCCCCCCAAAAAAAAAGAAAAAACGGATGCAAAAACGGATGCAAAAACTGATGCAAAAACTGATGCAAAAACTGATGCAAAAACTGATGCAAAAACTGATGGAAAAACTGATGGAAAAACTGATGGAAAAACTGATGAAAAAACTGATCAACTGATGAAAAAAAAACTGATCTGAAAAACTGAACGGACGTGTGAAAGAGCCCTTAGGATATCACCTGTCCTCTGCCTATTGATTAGCACACCTGGGCTCCCTTTCAGGAGACCTTAAATTCATAGTTAGGACTGCAGCTACACAGAGTGTCGTGTCGCAGGCGCTGCAGCTTCCCAGGTATTTGCAAATGCTTGCAACTAAACCTCTGTTTTTAATTACATCAGTTAGACAGAATAATTTGGTTTAGTGCTTTTTGGTTGACAACTTTGAGCCTGGCCACATGGTAACATTTTTTTTTCCCCATGTTTATATTTAATTGCATATTGCTAAAATCGCATCTCATATAAAGTCCCAACCTCCCCCATTTTTTATCTATTTACAGGGATGGAGGCCTATGGTAGTATCTCTATATGCCTCATTTAAAGTCCCACCCCTATCCCCCCTCTTTTTATAGAAGACAGGGGGGGCCCCCGGAGCAGACTAATAAATTATTTTAAAAACCATGTGTCGTGTGTTTATTAACTTTAACACTTTGCCTCCAGGTGAATGGGTAGGGGTACGATGTACCCCATATCCATTCACTTAGGGTGGGGGGCCGGTATCTGGGGGCCCCCTTATTTGAGGGGGCTCCCAGATTCCGATAAGCCCCCCGCCCTCAGACACCAACAACCAACAGCCAGGGTTGTCGGGAAGAGGCCCTGTCCTTATCAACATGGGGACAGGGTTCTCTGGAGTGGGGGGGCCCTGCAGTGCGCCTTCCTGCCCCAGAGCACCGAACCACCCATGTTGAGGGCATGCGGCTTGGTACGGCTCAGGAGGGGGGGGCGCTCGCTCATCCCCACTCCTTTTCTGGCCGGCCAGGTAGCGTGCTTTGGATACGGGTCTGGTATGGATTGTAGGGGGACCCCCTACGTCTGTTTTTTGGCGTAGGGGGGGGTCTCCTTACAACCCATACCAGACCAAAGGGCCTGGTATGCTCCTGGGGGGGGGAACCCATGTCGGTTTTTTATTTAAAAATTGGCGTGGAGTTCTCCCTCTCTGGAATGTATACCAAATGCCGCAGCTAGAATTGGCGGGAATCCAAGTCGGATCCCCGTCGCTTCTATGACGCGCTCGCTGGAATGTGCTTTGTCTATTCCAGCGAGTGCGAGATGTCGGCACCATGTCGCCGAGAATCAGCGCGATGCTGTCGTGCTAGAAACACATTCTCGGCAACATGTACTGTAACCCTTTTTCAAGGTAGAAGTTTTTTCACCTAAATGCATTATGTGCATTAAGGTGAAAAACATCTGAGGATTAGCGTTGCCCTAACCCCCCCGTTTACTTACCTAACCCCTCGAAAGTCCTGTGCCGTGAACACGCTTGCTTCTTGGCTCATTCATTGGTTGATTGAAAGCAGCGCAGCCATTGGCTGGCGCTGTTGACAATCGCATCCAATGACGCGGCGGACCAGGGGGGGGGCCGAGTGATACAGTGAGCGGCTATGGCCACTGGCTGTATCCCAGGAGCGCGCCCACAAGAACTCGTTACCATGCTCGCTCGCTCGCTCGCACGAAGGTGATCAGTTCTTGTGGGAAGGAGCCGAGACAGCCGCAGAGGGACCCCAGAAGACCAGGTTCGGGGCCACTCTGTGCTAAACGAGCTGCACAGTGGAGGTAAGTATAACATGTTTATTTTTTTTCTTTACATACCCTTTAAGTTGTATCTCTAATTAGAACTAAACTATCTGATGAGCACCATGAGAATGCTACTCCATCCATCAAACCAGATATTGATGTGTTAGTTTATCAAAAACATTGTCAAATATCGCACTAGTCTTATGTTGCCCTCTTTTACTTTTATAATAAAAAATATTACCAAAAATGTATGTTCTATTAATCAGATAGGTAAGTTATTTATGATCATTAACTTGTTGTCTGTCTGACCTTTTCTGCTCATTTGCAATCCTTATTGTTAGTGTATTTTATGTGCGGCCCAAGACAATTCCTCTTTTTTCAATGTGGCCCTGGAAGGTCAAAAGGCTGGACACTCCTGCGCTACATTGTCAGACATTTCACAGAGCCTGCCTTCTAAACTACAGGTGCTGGGAGGAGGAGTTTCAGAAGGTGGAGTCAGTACAGCTTGCAGGCAGCAAGGTACCATGGGATATGTAGTCCCTAGAAATTGAAGGTAAACAGCAGAGGTGGAGCTGCAATATGAAGGTAAAATACATTAAGTATACAGCTCCCCCCCCCCCTCATAGCACATTCTAATACTTGTCTAAGCCCTAACCCGATTCACCGATTTGAGTGAGAGCAGCTGCTTTTCTGGGTCACTGCCTCCTCATTGGCTGAGAGACAGCAGCGGGAGCCAATGTTAATCGCAGCCAGTGAGGAGGGGGTAGTGGCCCCGTTCTATGTGTCTTATGGACATTCAGTGCGGCGCTCAGGAGCAAGCACATACAAGTGCCCCAATAGCAAGCAGTTTGAGAGAAGCGGGGGACCTGAGAGGAGGATGATCGGGGCGGCTCTGTGCAAAACCATAAAGCAGAAAAGCATCATTTTATTTTTTATTTTTTTTTATTTACCTTTAATATCACTTTAAGGAAATATATAATATACATGTATATTAGGATCCATTGATCATGTTTTTAAAAGTTAATTTTTTTCTGTTTGAATGTTGAAGCAGGTCCGTGGGGTGAAGATATCCTAGATTTTTTCCTGAGTAAAGGACTGATAAAAAGCAAGGATGGGATAGAAATTGTGTGGGAGCATGCTGCAAACAGCAAGGACAAGTTACACCATGCATTAGAGAGTGAGTATGGCATTGCACATAGATGGTGAGGTATGGCATTCAAGGTGTTGTTTTCTGTCAAAATAAATGATTCTGATACATTGTCAGAGTAGGTGGCTGTGTCACCAGCTGACTATTGTTTGCGGTATGGAGGCTGCTATTTGCTCAAATTCCTTTGTGAAAATGCTACTTGCTTGGCTGTTCTGGTTTTAGTTCTAATGCCGTGTACACATGACCGTTTTTCGGGTTGTAAAAAATTTAGTTATTTTTTAATGTCATTAAAAATTATCGTGTGTGGGCTCCTGAGCATTTTTCACGATGTAAAAAATGGCCATTAAAAATTTCGAACATGGGGGGGCGTGTCCAAGATGGCGCTGGGAGCAGACATGTAATCCACGAGCTCCCACTCAGAGAATCTCTCCTACCTCGATCCTGTGTGGAATTTGGTTTGCCTTCTCACCTTTTCTTACCCTCTTCCGTGGGGAATGCGCCGGAACAACAAGGGAGGCCAGACTCGCCGGAAAACCGCTCCTGTGGGCACCCCTCCCAAATCTGGGCCTACACTGCCCTCGCCGCCTGCCCGCATGGAGGCTCACGTGGACCCACGTGGTGCGATCCAAACCGGATCGGAGGCGTTCGAGGCGCTCATGACGGCGATTTCCACCTGCCAGACCACCCTCACGGTGAAGATAGACCATGTGCAGGCAGACACGGCGCTTATCCGGCGAGACCTCGATGCGTTCCGAGACCGTGTGACGGAAGCGGAGAGGCGGGTCTCGGACCTGGAAGACATCCAGCATGACCACCACTCCGATATCCAGGCCCTGAAATCCAGAGTGAAGGCCTTGGAGGACAGGGCGGAAGACGCCGAAAACAGGAATCGGCGCAATAATCTGCGCGTACTCGGGATCCCAGAAGGGGCGGAAGGCACCGATCCGGTGGCCTTTATGGAGCAGATCCTCCCTACCCTCCTCCCTGCTGCCCGCTTCTCACACTACTTCTCCATAGAGAGGGCCCATCGAATTCCGGCGACCAGGGGCCCTGTGGGAGCGCCGCCGCGCACCTTTATTTTCAAGTTCCTCCACTACAAGGACCGAGACACCGTCCTCCGTGCTGCCCGCCTACAGGGAGAACTCAAGTTTCAGAATGCCCGGCTCCTGATCTTCCCTGATTACTCCGTGGAGACACAGCGCCAACGCAAGTCGTTTGACCACGTCCGAGCCATGCTCCGAGATCGCAGGGTTAAATACAGCATGCTTTTCCCTGCCAGGCTCCGAGTCCAGGACGGCGAGAGGGTGCAATTTTTCACTTCCCCGAGGGATGCTGCAGCCTGGGCTGATTCCCTTCCAAGATGAGAGGCCTGGTCGTTTCTCCTACAGCGTGCATCCTGGCTGACTGTGAGTAGCCTCCTGGGGGATTTTCTCTATGGGGGGCTGGGGGACTTGCCTGGTCGCCCGTACGGTACTTGGGGCACTCATCCCTCCTACCATGGCTGCGGGTACACCTGACTGGCCCATCCTGGATGGAGACTATGGAGTTCATTCCCCCGGCAGCCTAGCGAACACATACTTCTCCTGTTTGTCCCCTGGGGGTTGGATGGGTCCCGTTCCCCACTTGCTGGCCCCCTCAGCCCTCCAATGCTCACTGACTCTCCCCTGAGGGTTGAACCCCGGACCGTCCCCCTGTTCTTTACCCCTCCACTCTCTCCAGCGATGGGTGCCCCTCTTTACTCCCAGGAACTGTCGCACTGCAGCGATGGCCCACACTCCTTGCTGAAACGGCATGTGATTTTTTTCCCCTTCCCCGGTCTTTTTTGTTTCTGTTTTTGGATCCTTACTGTTTTTCCGCCTTTTATTTGTCCCTAAGTATTGCGCCCCCGGGGCTCCGGGTGATCCACACATTTTCATCCTACTATGGATTCTCAGGTTCACTGACTGTTGTACCTAGCAGAAGCGGACAGTCGCTTGTTCGATGCCCTCATGTCCGGCCTGAGGGCTGGGTTTAGTTTGGGGATACAAGCCCTCTTCCATGTTTGGGGGGGGGTGGGGGGGGTTGGGGGGCCCTGTTGGCACCCGGTTGATTTTTTATGTTTTATGGTTAACGACAGTACTAATTGAAATTGTTGATTTGCATGCTCTGTTGGTGGGCCAGGGCCCTTCCTCCGGCCGTGCTCTGGCCTGGGGGAATGATCCGGGGCTCTTATGTTTGCCTTATCCTCCTTTGCTCTCCCTGTTGGGTCACCATGACAACCCTTGATGTCCTCTCCTGGAACACACGGGGATTGAACTCGCCAATCAAGAGATCCCTTGTGTTTCAATTCATTAAAAAGCATAGTCCTCATATCTGTGTGTTGCAGGAGACGCACCTGGTGGGCAGCAAGACCCTTAGCCTTAAAAAACCATGGGTAGGACACCACTACCACTCCACGTATTCTAACTACGCCAGAGGGGTCAGTGTTTTGGTGCTCAAATCACTCCCTTTTAAACTCCTTGACCTAGTGCTAGACCCGGGTGGTAGGTTTGTGTTGGTACACGCCCTGATTTGTAACCTTCCGTGGGTCTTGGTGGGGCTATATCTCCCCCCCCCCCGCCTCCTTGGGGGTCCTGGGTGTACTTGCGGCCAAGTTGGCGCAATTCCCCTGTGACAATGTGGTCCTGATGGGTGACTTCAACCTAGTCCCAGACACTGGTATGGACAGGTTCACCCCATCGGGCACTACTCGCCAGGGACTGGCGGAATGGGCGGACACTTATGGTCTTACAGATGTCTGGCGTTGGAGACACCCGACCTCCCGGGCCTTCACATGTCACTCGGCCACCCACAAATCCTTTTCACGGATAGATCTGGCGTACGTGGGGAAGGCGGTCCTCCCTAGGGTGCGGGACATTGCTATCCTCCCCCGAGGGATCTCGGACCACGCTCCCCTGCTTCTCTCATTGACACTGTCGACCGAACCGAATAGCATTTTATGGCGGCTCTCCAGGTTCTGGGCATCTGACCCGGAGGTGGAACCCAAGTTTCATGATACCCTGCGGACATATTGGACGGAAAACCCCGGTTCGGCTGGGGAGGCCACGGTGTGGGATGCCTTCAAGGCGTCCTCCCGGGGCCATTACCAATCGATTATCGCAGGGGTGAGGAGGGAGCGGAGGAGGGAGCTTACCGAAGCAGAGAGGGAGGCTGTCAGGCAGGAGGCCCTCTATGTGCGTACACGGGGCCCTCACCACTATTCCCAGCTTCAGATACTGACACAACAAACCGTCCTTTTGCGGACGGCCCTGACGCAGAAGAAGCTCCTCCATCAATCCCAGCGCATCTTTGAGCAGGGGGAACGGACGGGGAAGCTTCTTGCCTGGCTGTCCAAGGAACAGTCGGGCGCGTCTGCCATAGCCCAGGTTAGGGACAGTGACGGGGCCCTCCATTCGACTCCGAAGGAGATCAACCAATGCTTTACCGACTATTACCAGCACTTGTACAGCTCCAGAGTGACATATGACTTAGCTGACCTACTGAGCTACCTAGAGGGGGTAGATGTCCCGGTCCTCACTACCTCATCTATGCGTAAATTGGATGCTCCATTTAAACTGGAGGAGGTACAGGCTGCTTTAAAAATGATGCAGGGGGGCAAGACCCCGGGACCAGATGGCTTCCCGGTGGAGTTTTATAAACTCTACGGGGAGGATCTGGCCCCTAAGTTACAGTCGCTTTTTGCCGACACGTTGACATCGGGAGCTCTCCCGGAGTCGATGAGCGAGGCAATAATCGTAGTTATTCCTAAGCCCGGTAAGGACCCTGCCCTATGTTCATCATATCGCCCCATATCCCTCCTAAATGTCGATGCAAAAATTTTTGCTAAGGTCCTGGCCAATAGACTCAACTCGGTGATCACGGCCCTGGTTCACCCGGACCAGACGGGCTTTATGCCGGGCCGGGGAACGGACGTAAACCTTCGTCGTCTCCATACCCACCTAGCGCTGGCCGGCCCTGGGGAGTCCGGGGTGGTGGCCTCACTCGATGCCGAGAAGGCATTCGACTCGGTCGAGTGGGGCTACCTCTGGGCGGTGTTGTCTCGGTTCGGTTTCGGACCCCGCTTTCTGTCCTGGATACAGATGCTGTATGCCCGCCCCAGGGCGCGCATTCGGACCAATGGGACCCTGTCTGCCTCCTTCCCCTTGGAGCGGGGGACCAGGCAGGGCTGCCCGTTGTCACCGGCATTGTTTGCCCTGGCCCTGGAGCCCCTGGCTGCGCACATTCGGCGCGACCCAGGGGTCCGGGGGGTTAGGGTAGGTCCCCTGGAGGAAAAATTGTCCCTCTATGCCGACGACGCTCTGCTATACTTGGCGGACGCCTCCGCCTCTCTACAGAACGCATTGTCACATTTTGAGATGTTCGGTCGGTTTTCGGGGGTGCGAATCAATTGGGACAAGTCGGTCCTGCTCCCACTCCATCCATCGTTGCCACGAGTGGACACTCGCACTCCTCTCCGGTGGGTGGACGACTTCACCTACCTGGGGGTGAGGGTGGGTCTCGAACTCGGATCCTACTTAGACAAAAATGTCCTTCCAATGCTGGACCTCCTGACCAAAAGATGCTCGACGTGGCGTAGCCTCCCCCTTACACCGGTGGGCCGGGGAAATCTCATCAAGATGGTGATACTGCCTAAATTGCTCTATTTCTTCCGCCAGACCCCGGTCATTATCCCGAGGTCCTTTTTTCGACGGCTCGACGCTATCGTGATGTCGTTCATTTGGGCGGGCAGCCCTCCCCGGGTTGCTAAACGTGTCCTCTATCTTCCCTTGTCCGGGGGCGGGTTAGCCCTTCCAAACTTCCTGGCCTACTACTGGGCGGCGGTCCTGGTAACGGTCCGGTGGTGGTTTTCCCAGCCACGGCAGAACCCGGCGGTCACTCTGGAGGCGGCGGTACTAGGGTCCTACGCGGCCCTTTCCAACCTTGTGTTCCGAGGGCGCAGGGCTCATCCCTCCGTCACGGAACCCATGGCGACGGTGATACGGGTATGGACGTCGTCTAGAGCTCGAATGCTTAAACCACAGACCGTATCCCCGCACACCCCGTTGTGGGGTAACCCGCATCTTCCTCACCTGAACACGGTCCCTGACCCGGTAGTCTGGGCTCGGCGGGGGGGGCCCCCCCCTCCGGCATGTGATGCCGGATGGTGTGGTGATGCCCTTTCAGGAGCTATGCCAGACCTATAAAGTCCCATCCTCCTTTAGTTTTAGATATGCGCAATTGAGACATGCTCAGTTCCCGGAACCGGTGGTGCTCGAGTCGGACTCGGTCGAGCGCCTCCTGGTTTCGGGTGTTATGGGGAAACCCCTCTCATCCCTCTACTTAAGGTTCACGTTGGCATACGACACGGACATGACGCGCACCCTGGCCAAGTGGAATGCCGACATACCGGATCTGGACGAGGAGATTTGGGAGGAGTGTGTTTCTTCTTATCTTCCGTCCATGATCGCATCCAAAGACAGGTTCATTCAACTAAAACTTCTACACAGGGCCTACTACACCCCTCAGAGACTTGCTAAAATCTACCCCGCTAGGAGCCCGGCCTGTACAAGATGTCTGGGGGACGAAGGCTCATTTATCCACATGGTCTGGTCCTGCCCCAAATTAGATGAGTACTGGAGGAAGGTGGCGGAGGTCCTCTCGGACCGCTGTGGGGTGGTGCTTGTGAAGGATCCAAAAATTTTCCTTCTGAGTTACCTGGGTGAGATAGAGGGAGATAGATATACTAAATTATCCATCACTTTCGCACTATTCTATGCCAGAAGGGAGATCCTACTCCGATGGCGGGGCTCTGAGCTCCCCACTGTGTCCTCCTGGCTGGCCACGATCAGCAAAGTCCTTCCCCTTTACCGGTTGACATACGAAAGCAGAAACTGCCCAGCAAAATTCGAACGCATTTGGTCGAAATGGATTGATTCGGTTGGAGACCCCTGATCGCATCCTCTATCATGTCTCTGCCCCCGGGGGCGGGGAGGTGGGTGAGACCCCCTCCCCCCCCCCCCCGGCCGTGCCCCTCCCCTCCTCTGCCCCCTCGCTTCCCTCCTAAAAGGGGGGGTGACGGGGCGGGATTGGCGGACGGGTGGCGCCTCATGGTGCCGTCCTTCATTGGTCTCAGCTCCCTCCTTGCAGTTTATCCCGCCCTAGGCGTGGCCGGTATGTCCTCCCGCCAGGAGTATGCTATGTTTGTGCTGTACGTGTATGATCATCTACATTTGCACTGTGACCTTTGCACTCTCTGTACTGTTGTGTTTATGTGTGTGTTGTTGTTTGTCTTTTAAAAACAATAAAAAACTTATACTGTAAAAAAAAAAATTTCGAACATGCTCTAGTTTTTGAAAAAAAAACGTGCATTCTCAGAAGCAAGTTATGAGACGGAAACGCTCTTTCTGGTAAAACTAGCGTTCATAATGGAGTAAGCACATTCATCACGCTGTAACAAACTGAAAAGCGCAAATCGTCTTTTACTAACACGAAATCAGCAAAAGCAGGCCAAAGGGTGGCGCCATCTGCATGGAACTTCCCCTTTATAGTGCCGTCGTACGTGTTGTACGTCACCGCGCTTTGCTAGACCATTTCTTTTTCACGATCGTGTGTAGGCAACGTCGTTCTAATGATCGGGTTGAAAAAAAACGTTGTTTTTTCTAGACCCTTAAAAACTGCATTTTTTTACAACCCGGAAAACGGTCGTGTGTACGCGGCATTGGACTCATTGGCACAAGTATGCAGATCAGCTATTCTGACTTTTGTGATCTGAAACTTGTTCTATAAACTGTATTGAAACAAGGGGCCAAAAATAACAGCCTATCAACTGACATTTGTCAGTCAGTAATGGCAGCCTCTGTAGTTCTTTCAGAACAGGTTTCCTTTTAAAAGACAAATACTCAGGGAAACCGGCTTAAGAAAATCGTACTGCAGTTTTAGAGCGGAAATAACCCTCTGTGTAAAAATGTGTAAGGCCCATTCACACTTGTCCATTGTGGCAACGTGCGTTAAAACTTGCCTTACTAAAAGACACAGCAATAGATCTGTCATTGGCACCCCAATACGCTGTACAATGCAGCACTCCAATGAATGATGCAATGCAGCACTCCACAAAGCGCGGTATGTTTATTGTGGTGTACTACTCTTCCAATAAAGGGCTATCTGCATTTTTGATTTGTTGTGGTGCTTTAGCAATAAAGAAAAAACGACTCGAGAGATGCTAAAATTCACATTTACTTCCTTAACCTCCCCAGAGATCAGCTATGACTCATATGCCAACAACTAATTATTCTGGTTGTCAGGTTTTCTGTACTGAAAACTTAGATCTCAGATGATACAATAATTTTTTTACAATATACTTGCACATGTTTACATCATGGTCATACAAATGTTCATTGCTTTTTGCTTGTATCTGAAATTGTTCTTTAACCACCTCAGTACTGATGTACAGTGCATCCGGAAAGTATTCACAGCGCTTCACTTTTTCCACATTTTGTTATGTTACAGCCTTATTCCAAAATAGATTAAAATCATTTTTCCTCCAAATTCTACAAACAATATCCCAAAATGACAACGTGAAAGGTGTTTGTTTGAAATCTTTTCAAACTTATTAAAAATAAAAAAAATCACATGTACAGAAGTATTCACAGCCTTTGCTCAATACTTGTTGGAGCCCCTTTAGCACCAATTACAGCCTCAAGTCTTTTTGAGTATGATGCTTGGCACACCTATTTTTGGGAAGTTTCTCCCATTCTTCTTTGCAGGACCCATCACGCTCCATCAAGTTGGCTGGGGAGCCTCGGTGCACAGCTATTTTCAGATCTCTCCAGAGATATTTAATCGGCTTCAAGTCTGGGCTTCCTGTTGGAAGATTAACCTTTGCCCCAGTCTAAGGTCCAGAGCTCTCTTGAGCAGGTTTTCATCAAGGATGTGTCTCTACATTGCTGCATTCATCTTTCCATCCATCCTGACTAGTCTCCCAGTTCCTGTCCCTAAAAAACATCCCCACAGCATGATGCTGCCACCACCATGCTTCACTGTAGGGATGGTATTGGCCAGGTGATGAATGGTGACTTTTTTTTTCAGATGTAATGCTTCCCTTTCTGTGATCGCTCAGTTTGGCTGTGCTGCCCCCTCTAGGAAGAGTCTTGGTGGTTGCAAACATCTTCCATTTACGGATGATGGAGGCCACTGTGCTCATTGGGAGCTTCAATGCTGCAGACATTTTTCTCTACTCTTTCCTAGATCTATGCCTCGACACAATCCTGTCTCAGCGGTCTACAGACAATTCCTTGGCTTTCATGGCTTGGTTTGTGCTCTGACATGTACTGTAAACTGTGGGTCCTTATATAGAGAGGTGTGTGCCTTTCCAAATCATGTCCAATCAACTGCATTTATCACAGGTGGGCTCCAATCAAGTTGTAGAAACATCTCAAGGATGATCACTGGAAACCTGAGCTTAATTTTGAGTGTCATGGCAAAGGCTGTGAATACTTATTTACATGTGATTTTTTTTTTTTTAATACATTTGCAGATTTCAAACAAACTTCTTTCACGTTGTCATTATGGGGTATTGTTTGTAGAATTTTGGGGAAAAAAATGAATTTAATTCATTTTGGAATAAGGCTGTAACATAACAATGTGGAAAAAGCGAGGCGCTGTGAATACTTTCCAGATGCACTGTATGTCTACATATTGTATTGAGGTGGTTATACTGGGGGCATGGTTGATGCTACAGCCATGATCCTGGCACTGTTTTTTAGAGTAGGCGATTCTCTTTCTTGTAAAAGTGATCCACGCAGCTATACAGCTGCTGGATCACGAAAGGGGTCCCCCCTCCACTCCCGCCCTCGCCTTTTACCAGGCTCTTTTGTTCGATTTGGTCGCATTCATTGAGAAGAGCGTCAGGAACAGAAGTTCCCACCTCTCTTCTCTGACATCAGAAACCAGAACCAAAAGGATTTTGTCACTTCTGACTTTGGCTTGTTGACAAGCCATTACTAGCTTGTACAGCATCTTTTCAAACCAATCTCTGTTAGATCTAATGCTTTGGAGACCAGATGAGAGATCTGGGGTCTAATACAGCAGTTCCCAACCTTTTCGCTGCCAGGGTCTGGTATCGTGCAGCCAATTTTTACATGTATGAGAAAAATGTGAGAATTGGCCTGATAGACAAGTGGCTAAACAGATTACCAATGCTATTATTTTTTTTAAACAGGTAAAGGTTTATTGAATAACGCACAGGCTAAATATAAAAATCAGTCAGTATAACACATTATGAATCCATCACGTATATGCCACAATCAGGAATACAACAGGTCATACAGTACATCACACAGTAATTTGCACCGTGTATGGCCTGCTTAACTCTACATTATTTATCTCAACTCCTTTTGAAGATGCTGATTTACCAAAGTGTAATGTGGGATAATTCATTTCAGTTATCCAGTCATCTAAAAAGCAAGTTTCTGTTCACTTTGAATACCCAATCATGCACAGATGAGCTAGGTAACTAGGTGTCTGGTTTATCACATGAATAAATTGTGTGAATATTCACTTCAATTTTGAATCACGCCTCCTTTAGTAAATCAGGTAATATTATAGTTAGAGTTGAGCATACCAGGGTTTGACCATTATCCATGACAGTTCGTGGATTCCTGACACCTGGGTGTATCAGTGTGAACCCCTGGATATGACAAGCCAGGTGCACCAGTTATGTTGGCTATCATGTCCACTGTGTAGAGCCCCTTCTGCATGGGGCTGTTCAGCTCCAATGCATCCCTGGCATTTTAGTGCACCCAGAAGGGACAGGTGTCAAACCCTGCTGAACACATCCTGTGTCTATGGCAGGCTGTGGCTTGATGGGGCTGAACACTGCTCTGAGCGGTACTGGTGTTTAGGGTACTGTGCATTCAGGGATGAAGGTCATTCTTTTGATCTGCAGATGAATGATACAGTTCATACAAAAGTAACAATGTAATTATCCTGCACCTAAACAGTGTTTATAAGCATAATGTCAGATGGTCTGTTTTTTTTACTTCAGCTTCTACAGTTGCTGTATTTACATAGCAATGCCCGGCTGTCGTTTGGACAGCTGAAATTTGCCTGCAAGTGCGACAGAGAGGGCGTCAGGTAGGGGAGAAGGACTTGATCTACTGCACACACCTTTTGTACTTCATTGAAAATATTTTGTCCATGTGTAGCCTGCCTAAGGTGCACGACTGGTTAGGCATACAACTTTTTTTTTTTTTTTTTAAATCAGGCAAACCACATCTTTCCTCATAACATAGGGCTCATATTTTTGATTGGTGGAATTTTACTTTTGCATGAATGTCAACTTTAAATTTTTATCTTCTCTGTATTGACAGGTGAGGACCATATGATTGAAGCAGATGTTCTCCTTGGGGGATCAGGTGATGGAGAGCCAATCATGGCTCATCCTCCTGCTACCGAAAGTGATATAAACCTAAAAGACTGGCTGACTGCGGTCTCTGATTCTAACAAAGGCATTAAGCTTGATTTTAAAAGGTAAGATGGGCTGAAGAGGCTATTCTAATAATTTGCTGAGCCTAATTTACAATGATGTCCTGAGAAACAGCTGCTAATTTCCCCCTTAGTAACCAATCAGATCTTCCCTTTCTTTCTCCCAGTACAGTATATGATAAGAAGGCTCCATTCACACCTGAACGATCTGCAGCAGTAGCCTCTTTTTTTTTTGGTTAAGCATTTTTGTTAAGGCACCATTCACTTGAATGGGCCTCCCTCTGCTCCAAAGGAAGCTCATGTACCAAATCTTGACACAGAGCCAGGAGCGTTAGCGGTCACGATTGTTTGCTGCGATTGTAGCAAAATCGCCCCGTGGTGCCATTAAAAAATAATGGCATTGCAAACGCATTCTGCATTTTGCCACGATTCTGCCTAGGTGTGCACGTAGCTCAAAGGAAATCATTCTTTGTATACCAAGGGCAGTGAAGGCTGTCTGAGACAATTCTTCCAATATAAAATATGGAAGTCTCAAGGATGAGATGGTATTATCCAATTTACTTACTACAGCCAGTTGGATTGGCTTCAATCATGTTGCTTCTGAAATGTTTGGCACCAATAAACTGGTAAATGGGCTAACCATGTTTCTTTATTACATATAAAGCCTGTCTGGTAACATCCTGATGAAGTCTTTATTCCCACAAGTGTTTTTGTAATCCATTTTTTCTTCAGTAGTAGATATGCTTTCTTGTTGGTCAAGGGGCTAAGATCAATGAGTGTTTCTGTATTTGTATGCATTATACAATAGTTTTTCCCCAGTCGTCTTCCAAGTCAGCCCTTGAGAGATGTAGCTCCTCCTCGCAATCAGGAAACACATTGCCATTAATTCCTTTTCCTCCCTTTAAGAGGCGGTCCCTCAGGTCCCTGGTCAGTCTTAGTGTTTCCTCTGTCCAGAGGAGACATGTTGCCAGAGGACCTGGAGGAGCTCCATTTCTCATGGGCTGACAGGGACAGGCGTTCTATGGTGCAGCAAATCTTTCGTGCACAACAGGCACAGGGAGTGGAGGAGCCTCAAAAAAACGGCAGGGGGTCAGGGGACTCACCGGCGCTGTGATGCGGTGGAGGAGGTCGGTTTTGTCGCGACCACGGGCAACCCTCCGTCGGCGGATGAAGGAGGTGTCCTGGGTTCGGATTTCCTCTGTGCCCAGGCGTGGAGAAAGGCGCCATCTCGTTGTTCCCTTGGCAGCGTCAGCAGGGGGCGGATACCCACGCTGAATGCAGCTTGACCCGGAAGATGCGGCGCATCACTTCCGGGGCGGAGTGACGTCATCGGCGTGCGCCGGGGAAACTGGTCCAATCCCCTTAAAGGCGCGGGAAATTCGAACGGTCGGCTGGTACAAACGGTGGATGCAGCTGCATGCGTCAGCACAAAGCACCACATTAACCAGGAGGCTCGTGAAACGGCGGCACTCTATCTTGAAATGCTGGAGGAGGATGAGATCCAGTCGGGCCAGGCTCCAGGGGAAAGTACCAGCAGGGTACAGGTAGGCACCAGTGGGTGATCCTTTTTGTACCTATTTTGTGTAAAGGGAACAGCAGCTAGATGGTGGTGGTCACTAGCTTAGCTGGGGGCTTACAGGGGTAGTGTCACCGGGTGTACACTGTAATGGTATGGTAGAATAGGTAACTCACCGCCATGGGGCCCCTATGTTTTTTTGTGTCTTTGTACAGGTGAAAACACCTAAAGAGCAAAAGCCCACTCCCAGGAAGCGGTGTGCAAAGTGTAATACAAAGATGCCTTTAGAATACACTGAGCCGCTATGCCAGACTTGCATGGACAAGCTGGTACAAAAACAATCTGACGCAGTTTATGCAAAGATTTTTGGATCCGTGAGGGAGGATATGGCTAACACCTTTAAGGATCTCAAAAAGTTTATTGCAGAAGTTAAAAACCCAGCAATTCCTTCTGGAAATCCCTCTCCTATGGCCTCTCCCAGATCTGAAATCGCATCGGGGTCACATGAGTCTGTGAGGGAGCGAGCAGGCAGCAGCGCAGCTAGCGTTTTGGCCAGCGATGACTCTGAACCAGAACAGGAGGAGGGGGGTGAAGAAAGAAGGAAGGCACCCAATTACAAATTGTCGCTGGAAGAGGTGGATGATTTACTTGGGGCCATCTATGAAACCCTGGAAATCGAACATGAAAGGGAGGAACCTTCCAAGCATGACCTAATGTATCAGGGTCTGAGGAAGAAAAATTCCAAGGTGTTCCCAGTGCATCAGGTGATGTCTGACACCGTAATAAATGAATGGAAAGATCCAGAGAAAAAACCATTTTTTGCAGCAAGTCACAAAAGACGTTTCCCTTTTAGTGACGATCCAAAAGAAGTTTGGAACAAAAATCCAAAACTGGATGCGCCACTTTCAAAAGTGTCAAAAAATTCTGCATTAGCTTTTGAGGACATGGGTCATTTAAAAGAAGCTATGGACAAAAAAGGTGACATTATCCTAAAAAGAGCCTGGGAGACAAGTGTCGCTAGCTTAAAACCAGCGCTAGCTACCACCTGTGTTGCAAGAAACATGGAATTCTGGCTAACCCAGTTACAGGAACATATTAAAAACGGTACACCTAGAGAGGAAATCTTGAAGACCCTTCCAGTACTCTCTAAAGCTGTGGGTTATATTGCAGATGCCTCTGCAGAATCCGTAAAACTGGCAGCAAGGTCAGGTGGACTAGCCGTCGCAGCTAGGCGTGCGATTTGGATGAAGACCTGGACAGGTGACGCTGCATCCAAAAAAAGACTTTGCAATTTGCCTTTCACAGGAGACTTGCTATTCGGGTCAGGCCTAGATGAGGCTTTGGAGCGAACAGCAGATAGGAAGAAGTCCTTTCCTACGGAAAAACGAAAATTCCAACAAAAAAGATTTTTTCAGGGGAAAAGAAATCGACCACAAGAGGGGAAGAAAGAATTCCCAAAGAAAAATTGGACAGGTCAAAAGGGAAACCAAAAGAGTAACCCACTCTTTGGCGCTGCTAACACAGCCGCCAAGCAATGACAACCAGATGCCAGTAGGGGGAAGACTGGCTGCCTTCCTACCTCAGTGGCAAAAGGCGACAGCCAATCAATTTATTTTGGAAATAATCACAAAAGGTTACTCGCTGGAGTTCAGTTGTCATCCTCCAGAGAGATTCCTATTGACGAAGCTTCCCAGAGATTCGGAAAAAGCAAAAGCTCTTCCTCTGTTGCTGGGGGAAATGGTGGATCAAAATGTCCTTACCCCAGTTCCAGAGAAGGAAAAAAGAAAGGGTTTTTACTCTCACGTATTCATAGTCAAGAAGCCCTCCGGGAAGTTCCGTCTAATACTGAATCTCAAACCTTTGAATCAATCGATTCAATACAAAAAATTCCGCATGGAATCCATTTTTTCTGTCAAGAACATTCTGCAACCAGAAACATTCATGGCGACCATGGATCTCAGGGACGCATATCTTCACATTCCAATCAGAGAAGAATCCCAGAGATTCCTAAGGTTAGCTGTAGAAATAGACGGGAAGGAATACCACTTTCAAAGCAGAGCTCTTCCGTTCGGGCTGTCCTCATCACCAAGGATATTCACCAAAGTGTTGGCAGAGGTTCTAGCCCCTCTAAGGTTAAAAAAGATGACAGTAATTCCTTATCTGGACGACCTACTGTTCGCAGCTCCATCAGAAGCACAGCTGATAGGGAATCTCAACGAAGCTCAACGGTGGTTGAAATCCCTGGGTTGGATCCTAAACTTGGAAAAGTCAAACCTTTGTCCCACCCAAAACATTCGGTTTCTGGGGTATCTACTCAGTTCTACAGAACAGAAAACGTTTCTTCCACAAGAAAAAATTCAAAACCTCATCACGAGGGTAGGTTCCATTCAGAACAATCTACCGATCACAATCAGAGAACTGATGTCGGTTCTGGGACTGATGACGTCATCGATTCCGGCAGTCCAGTGGGCAAAATTTCACCTAAGACCACTTCAAATTTTTCTCTTAAAAAATCAAAGAGGAGATCTGGACAAAGCTGTGTTGCTCCCAACATCAGTAAAAAGATCGCTATGGTGGTGGAGAACCCACACAAATCTAAACCAAGGTCTGGCTTGGTCCTTCCAGGTATCCCAGAAGTTGACCACGGATGCGAGCAGTTGGGGTTGGGGAGCTCACCTGGCGGGGCAACCTGCTCAGGGGAGATGGTCCCCAGAGGAAACCAAACAATCCTCAAATTGGAGAGAGCTCATGGCAATAGCCAAAGCCATGGAGGTTTTTCAGAACCAGCTGAGGAGTCACCACATCCTGGTACTGTCAGACAATGCCACAGCAGTGGCTTATCTAAACAAACAAGGGGGCACAAGAAGTTCCTCTCTAAGTTGCATCTCCAACCAGATATGCCGGTGGGCAGAAGGGAACTTACTCTCACTAAGTGCAGTTCACCTGAAAGGGGAAGACAATCAAGTGGCGGACTTCCTCAGTCGCCAGGAGATCTCCCGGGAGGAATGGGCATTACATCCAGAGGTTTTCAAAGAGATTACAGTCCGCTGGGGAGTCCCAAGTGTAGACCTGTTTGCTTCGAGAAAGAATGCTCAGGTGAAGTATTTCTTCTCTCTAAACCAGCAAGACCATCCGCTGGGAATAGATGCTCTCCAGAACCCCTGGAACTTCAGGATGTGCTATGCCTTCCCTCCAGTTCATCTGATCCCAAGAGTGATAAAAAAGTTTCTTCAAGAACAAACGAAACTCATACTAATTGCACCATACTGGCCCAAGAGAGCCTGGTTCTCCCAGCTCCTCAGTCTCTCAGCGGAAGAACCATGGCTTCTACCTCACAGGACAGACCTGATGTGTCAGGGTCCACTAACCGGCCTAAAGCAAGAACATTTCAAGTGGGTGGCCTGGTTACTGAAGAGGACCTTTTAAGATCAAAGGGACTCTCAGAAAGGGTAGTAAAAACGCTTCTGAGTGCCAGGAAGCCGAACACCAGAGCCATCTATAGAAAGGTTTGGAGAAGATTCAACAGTTGGTGCACAGAGAATCAAAGACAGAGAATGGACACTCCAACGGTCCTTGAATTCTTACAACAAGGCGCTGATAAAGGGCTAGCGCTCAGTACACTGAAGGTACAGGTGGCAGCACTTTCAGTGTACCTAGAAAGGACACTACAAAAAGACCCTTTGGTCTCTCGGTTTTGCAGAGCATTGGCAAAACATAAAAAACCCAAAATCAAAAAGTGTCCCACATGGGATCTATCGGTGGTGCTTAGGGGGATCATCAAAGGTCCATTTGAACCACTTCAAGAAACATCCTTGAGATTACTAACCTTAAAGACGGTTTTTCTTGTGGCCATTACCACGGCAAGAAGAATTGGTTATTTTACTGATAAGGCTTGAATTTCTCCTTTTTTAAAGATCTATGATGATAGAATAGTTCTTCAAACTGATCCGGGATTCGTGCCAAAAGTGGCATCAACTTTTCACAAATCCCAGGATATTGTGTTACCTTCTTTTTGTACCTCTCCAAAAAACGACAAGGAACAAAATTTAAGTTTTCTAGACGTCAGACGGTGTCTACTTCAATATCTAGAAGTAACCAATGAGTTTAGATTATCAGATAATTTATTTGTGTTGTATGCCGGCCAACAAAAGGGCAAACAGGCGTCCAAAAATACGATCGCCAGATGGATTAAGGCAGCTATCCTGGAGTGCTACAATGTGATGGAAAAAACACCTCCAGAAGATCTTAAAGCTCACTCTACAAGAGCTTCAGCAGCCTCGTGGGCAGAAAAAGCAGGGGCCACTCCAGAACAAATATGCAAAGCTGCAACATGGTCAAGATTTTCGACTTTTGTTCAACATTACAGGCTGGATCTGATTTCCAGCCAGGACCAAGCTTTTGGGAGGAAAGTCCTCCAGGCTGTTGTCCCGCCCTAGATCTGGTGAGTTCTTGATTATCCTCTCAAGGGCTGACTTGGAAGACGACTGGGGAAAAAGCAGAGTTAGATTCTTACCGGTAACTCTGTTTCCAGTAGTCTTCCAAGGCAGCACGATCCCACCCTTGAATGTCTAACCTTGTGGGGTTGTGTTGTGTATTCTATATCATTTCAGATTCCGGCCTTCGGTTCTCGGGGATGACTGACCAGGGACCTGAGGGACCGCCTCTTAAAGGGAGGAAAAGGAATTAATGGCAATGTGTTTCCTGATTGCGAGGAGGAGCTACATCTCTCAAGGGCTGCCTTGGAAGACTACTGGAAACAGAGTTACCGGTAAGAATCTAACTCTGCTTTTTCACAAGATATCAAACCCCCCCCAAGAGCATCTGCAGCATGGAAATCACTTGTGTAGGCCATGTGCTTTGCTGGTTTAGCCTGTTGCTCAATGTACATTACATTCTTCTAATCCCTGTACATTCCACACATTGACATCTGAACTCTGTATATTCTGTACACCTTTTACCCTATGTACAATCTCACTACATTGTGCCATCTCTCTTTTTTTTTTTTTTTTTTATCTCCTGCCATCCAAGAATCCCTTTCAAATGTTTACAGCTCTTGGGGAGGGGATATTGGCAAAGGGGAGTGTCGGGTAAACTGTAAAATCCAAAATTCTGAATTGTAACCAGAACAAAACTAGAGCGGGGACACGTCTTCTGGTGACAAATTTGTGGGCAAAAAATTTGCCTGGACTATGATTGTATCTTTGCAATCTTTGGAAAAGTGCTATCTAGATACTTAACATCTGTAGCAGATCTATGTTGTTAGTTAGAGGGTTTTACCTTAGTGATTTCTCCCGTCCATGCTAAACAGTTTGGATAGAGCAACCCAAGTGCCCGCTGTTGTATTCTGTCTAAATATCTCAAAAGTGATTGTATCTGATAAGAAGCAATCCCTGTTCAGCTAACTATTTTCTACCTGGTTCAGTTGATTTTTAAATCAACTTTTACTGAGCAGGATGATGCTGACCAGGCCACCCATGGTTTGAATTTTGCCCAATTAAGAAAGTCCATGGTTATCTTAAAGGGGTTGTAAAGGTAAAAGTTATTTTACCTTAAAGCGGGGGTTTACCCTAAAAAAAAAAAAAAATTTTTGTCTACCATGCCATCCAGCATACTAGCGTCAGCTACAGTATGCCTTTATTTAATTTTTTTTCGCTGTACTCACAGTTTAATCCATTAGTTACGTTTCAGACTCCCCGCGGGGAGTAGGCGTTCCTATGAAGAGGGGAACATGATTGACGGCCGGCTATGGCGCGTCACGCTTCCCGAAAATAGCCGAAATAGGACTTGGCTCTTCACGGCGCCTGCGCAGTCAGCTCCTAGTCTGTGCGCAGGCGCCGTATAGCGCTGTGAAGAGCCGAGTTCTACTCCGGCTATTTTTGGGAAGCATGACGCGCCATAGCCGGCCGTCAATCAGGTTCCCCTCTTCATAGGAACACCTACTCCCCGCGGGTAGTCTGAAACAAAACTAATGGATTAAACTGTGAGTACAGCGCAAAAAAATAAAATAAAGGCATACTGTAGCTCACGCTAGTATGCTGGATGGCATGGTAGAAAGTTGTTTTTTAGTGTGAACCTCCGCTTTAATGCACTCTATGCATTCAGGTGAAAAAACATCTGTGGATTAGCGCCCCCCGTTTACTTACCTGACGCCTTGAAAGCGCAGGCTTCTCGGCCGTCTTCTCCGCTGATTCATTGGTTGATTGAAAGCAGCGCAGCCATTGGCTCCCGCTGCTGTCAATCACATCCAATATATTTTTTAATTTTTTTTTTATTTACCTTGTTTCTATGGCATAATTCTTCTCTTCCTATGTACACCCGCCGCGGCGAGATATGTTATTTCCAGCTGCGCAATGGCTCCTGGGAGATGCTTGTCATCAATCCCAGGAGTCGATGGGCATCGCTGGTTGGAAGCATCACGTTCTTTCCTTTCCGAAGATCTCCAAGCAACGCTCCTTGATCTAAACCTCATCACTAGCGAAGCGTTCCCTGAGAGTTCCTGCCGCAGAGCCGCCTCC
The DNA here is from genome assembly GCF_905171775.1 of Rana temporaria. Lineage (NCBI taxonomy): Eukaryota > Metazoa > Chordata > Amphibia > Anura > Ranidae > Rana > Rana temporaria. The sequence continues at coordinate 107,161,263 of NC_053489.1, forward strand.
TGCTCTCTCCCCCCCCCCCCCAAGAAACTTCAACCCTCACCAAGCACCAACACCAGCACCCGAACCTGAGGATTCCATTGACTGACTTGTCTGACCTGAACCTCGGTTACTTGCTACCCTGGTGTACCAGGTGCCCTCCTTCACCTTACCCTTTAGGCGGCACTGAAGTCACTGTTTTGTTTTTATTTTTAACTATACTCTGGCCAAACTCTCAATCCAAATTGAGATGAACATCACCATCCTCTTCTTAAATATGCTAATGTAATTACCCAAATGCTCCCCCCTAATCCCTTACCCCTGCATAGCTCCTCTTATGCCTATATTACTGTCAGTTATGCCTTTAACTATTTTATAGAGATTGTGTCCTACAGGCACCTTACTCATTATAGTTCCCCATTAACTTACTCTAACAAGCTCTTCTTTGCTTGGAAACATTTATTCCTGAAACCTCTGATAGACGCCTTGAGTTCACAATCCCCTTGATAAGAATAGTTGACTTTGTGGGGCCTAGCTCATCCCACCATCTCTATTGGCTGGGGAGACCCATGTCCAACTATGTTATTCTAACCATTTTAATAGTTCAAGTGGTTACTGTTAGATCATACATATGCCTATTAACGTTATTATAACTAGGTTGTTATTATTTCTCTCCAATAGTACATGAGATTTAAACCGCTAACTCACCTGACCATTTGTACTCCTACCAGGCATATAAGTGGAAAGTTAGACTTGACCCATATTCTACTGCCTAGACCTTCTGCATACCATATATTGGAGGGTGTACCCCTTAGTTTTTCCCCATGCCCCACAGGGCCCCTTTAGTAGTTTTGCTTGGGCACCCATAACCAATGCAATGTTGAGATTGGTTACGTTCACATTACTGTTAACAGTTCTTTCACCTTATGTAGGCTGCAGCAGTCTCGGCGACAGTCCACTGCATCCTCACATGAGCCTCGATTTTTTTTTTTTTATTTTTTTTTTTTACCCCTTATTTTCTGGGATAATCCCTGGCTCACTTTTTTTTTTGTCCTTTGGCCATGTAGAAACTGCTACAACAATTGCTTTAAAACACCCTCTTCCGCCCATCTTTCTTTACCACCCACTCTCTTTTTTTCTTTCCCCACTCTACCACCCCCCCCGCACCCCTAGAGCGGCACCTCTGGTCACAGATAAAGCAACCAATCTTACCCTCTCCTAGCTTTCTCTAACCCAGATAATGGCCACTCTTAACGTCCTCACACTCGATGTGAAAGGCCTCAACCCCCTCCTATAAACATTCTAAAGCATGTCCCTTCTCCTCTCCGTCTCGTCAACGTCCAAATATTTTACTCCACAAGTTTTCACTACTTCAGCATCTACTAGGCAAAGGGGCTATCTGATTGCATTCCACCATACTACTCCCTTCACTCTCCTGACAGAAGTCCGAGACCCAGAAGGGTCTTACTGTTTACCTTTTTAGATAGCGAAGTCACAGTAGTTTCTTACTACACCCTTAACAAAAACCATCTGCCGTTTCTTTCCCATTTGCTAACTGTTATCAACTCCCACAAACAGGGAATGTTTTCACTCAGCGGTGACTCAAATCGGATCATATATCCCTTTTCTGGAAACCCTAGCCCAGGATACCCCATATCCTCATTCCTTTTAACAACTACCAAACCAACACTCTCTGCTTGACTCCTGGAGAGAGCAGAACCCAGCCAGACGACAATATACCAACGACTCCTACTATCAAAGCCAGTACCTCTCCTCTCCTCACCTCTACCATAATCCCCTGTTCCTAGTCCGATCACAATGCCCCTTTCTCTTCCTTGGTCCCCCGACCCTGGACTATCCAATGATAGTCTTTACTTGCTATTCAATCCCTATGACTAGAAATTGAGAGCGCAATCAAGAACTACCAAGCCAACAACAATTGCACAGGTGTTGCCCCACCTTAATGTTGTGGGAGTCCCACAAACCAGTAATTAGGGGAGTCTGCATTTGCCAAGCATCGCAAAGAGAAATGTATCCTCAACAAGCAACTCAAAGATGCCTTCTTTAAGGCCTCACTGGTCTTTCAATCCTCACCACCTCCATCCTCTTATTGGGACTTTGAAAAGACCCGCTTAGAACTAGACCTGACAGATTCTGCGGGAAAAAAACCTTTGCAAAATGTTACTTTTTTTTTTTTGGAGTGGGGAAATGTCACCCCTGTCAGGTTTTATTACTGTACTGTATGCTTTTTGCAGGGGAAACTGGTGGGAAATCGAGTGTAGCAGCCCCCAGAGTGATGGGAGCAGGCCCACTTGTTCCCTGCTCTCTTACTCCCAACAAATCCATTCACACATGTTTAGTATTAAAGACCTACATCCAAGGTGAGTCACCATTGGTGTTTGGTGTGAATTCGTTTCCCACTGAAGGTAAATTAAATATGTTTTGCACAAACATCTGCTAGCTGCAAAGTTTGAAGGCATCATGAATTTATAGAGCACCATTGTAAAGACATGAGTAAAAAATCATGACATCTGAACATCTTTCAGCAAGATGCATTTTTATTTAGCAAGCTATTTACGTAACTTGTTTACAAGTGTGTGTTGGTGTTACACTCATTTATCCGAATTCATTACAAATTGTACACAAGGTAACTAATTTCAGGGAGATTGTCATAAGAGGCAGACCTAGATGGCTGCAGCACCAATCCCAGCTGCATTTGTCCCCTGCCATCTCTACCCTGAGAACTAGGCAGTCAAACACTGCCGATTGCTCAGTGTCCCTCTCCGCTCTGAGCAGAGAGCTGTGACTGTCAGTTAGCGGCTCTCTGCTCTGCTACTCCAGCGTTCACTGGAGCGCTGGGCTGTGGAAGGGGCAGGAGGGGCTGAGAGGCTGAGCTAGCTGTCAGCCCAGGCATCTGGGGGGGTCCCAACTGTAAAGTGGCATCAGCTGACAGCAGGCTTTAGCCCAATGTTGGCTGAAAACGGGTCACAGGAGTGCAGAATGACCTGCACTCCTGTGATCCATAGAAGTGTAGCCAAAATTCTTTAGCTATACTTTTCCTTTCAGACCCCTTTCACACATGCGGACCGTTTGTCCGTTTTTCATCCATCCGTTGACTGATAAAAAAAAAAATGCATCCCTATGAAAAAACTGATGTAAATGGATGATCATCCATTTACATCTGCTTCCATCAACATCTGTTATTTTGGAAAAGATCAAAACTCTTCTTCTTTTCTTCCTTTAATCAAACGGATCGGACGATAACACGGATGACAAACTGATGTAAACTTCATCAGTTTTTTTTCTTGATGAAATGAACGGTCGGCATGTGTGAAAGGGGCCTATTAAAAGACACTCATTTTCACCTGGTGTTTCCATGCCACTACTGTGGCAAAAGTACACTTCTTACTTTTTTTTTTTTTCTATGTAGATGTTGTATTATGAGCTCCTTCAAGAGTAAGACGTGTGTGTGCGCGCAGGTGCATGTGTTTGAATGCTTGTGCATTTATGCTTGCATGTGGGTTCTATTGTGTGTACATATGCGAGTATGTATGTGAATGCGTGTGTTTTTTTTGTGTGTGTGTTTGTGTTGTAGAAATGTTATTAAGATGTATTGTCCGTGTCCCCCACTGTTCTACTTGCAGCTAGCTCATAAGTGTGAACCGGCACAGGTGAAAGGACTGGTAGTGAAAAGCTTCCTGTGGATGTGAACAGGTGTTCGCTGTGCAAGGATATGTCCGCCAGCGAGGGCCCCTGCATTATGCGCAGATTTGTTTGATTGGTGGGGATATGTTCGCTCTGCAAAGACATTATCGGTTTGATACCTATCTGCTTTTGCGGAGAGATGTATGCTCATGTCTGATCACCACATGAAAAGGCCTTAGCATGTCCCTGCAGATAGCCTCGCATCCATAAGAACAGTAGTATAATCCGGCTATGCATTGTTCTCTGAACAACGTATATTCATTTCCACAACAGTGTGCTTGTGTTCTTTCGTGCATGTGTGGGATTGCTCGTGTTTGATTTGACAAAAGGGTGGAAATAACCTGGAAGTGTCCATGAGATTACTTGCAAAGCTTTTTCAGTACATTGCATAACACTTTTATTAAAACTTTCTAAACTACATTTTTTATGTCATTTTAGTACATTCTCTCTTTCTTTCTTTTTTTTTTCTCACTTTTTTTGATGTGTTTGCCAGGTTCACACTGGTGCGTTTTGACATGCGATTTGGCATGTCAAAACGGCGGTATTTGCCGCAAATTGCCGGCAATGGCACCGTCCTAATCGGTGCGACTCCGCATCTGCGGAGCTGCACCGATTTCAAAAAGAAGTTTCCACGATTTACATTGACATCTGTGCAGAAACCTGCATAGATGTCTCTAAAATCGCGGCCGAAATCAGGACTGCCAGCAAGAGTGAAATTGTGCGAGTTCAGCTGAACTTGCACGGCTTCACTCCCGCAGCCCAGTGTGAACCTGGGCTTAAAGTCATTCCAGTACGTTTTTTTTTTATATGTGTTTTGTCGCATTCCAGTAAAGTTCTGTGCATAAATAATGCAGCATGCTCTACTTTTTTTTTTTTTCTGTGCTGGAACTAACCGCACTGGTGTGAATTTCATTGGAATCTACTGTACATGCATTTTTGATACAGGGGAAAAAAAATCGTGCTGGACTGCACCTGGTGTGAACTGGCCCTAAAACTGCTGTACTGGGAGGTGGATAGGGAGTGGAGACAAGGGTGGCCTGGGGAAGTGGAAGGGGACTGTGAGCACCTGCACCAATTCCTTGACAACAAAAACTTTTTCCGGGCAATCCATTTTAAAATGTATTTTCTACTGTGGGGAAAAAAGCCGGATGGGCAGGCCAGGAAGTAAATAAATCACTTTTGGCTGCAGCAATCAGAGGTTTGTGGGTGCAAATTGGGCAAATCTGACCATTTAGTCCAGGGATCCTCAAACTACAGCCCTCCAGCTGTTGTGGAACTACACATCCCATGAGGCATTGTAACACACTGACATTCACAGACATGACTAGGAATGATGGGAATTGTAGTTCCTGAACAACTGGAGGGCCGTAGTTTGAAGACCCATGATTTAGTCCATCCGTTCAATGAACCATAAACAGCTAGAGTTTGGATTGACTTCTCCATCGACCTTAACCTGAAGCTCATCTCTAGTTGCTAGTCTGTGTTAGGCTTTTCTGATCTTTATATTGGTAACGGCTTCTACTTCTACAACTGTTGGTTTCGTTTTTAAATGTGAACATGCAGGAAGAGAATGTAAGTTGACCAATGAGGTGATTTTCTTTGACCAATCACTCCTACTATTTCTGAAAAGATAAACAGGATGCAGAGCAGCCCACGTTAGGAAGTCTCGAGCCTACGGCATGATACCACAGATGCTGCCTGTAATCACTGCTGACACTTTTCAGTAAAGCTGTAAGAGATGGCAGCCAGCTTCCCAGCAGCAGGTCCAACATGCTACAAGCACTTAATGCTTGGCTCAAAATGATTTTAATTTTCTTTTTTTGTTATATTTTTTTAATTAAACGGTTAGTCTGCCCAAAACGTGCTTTGCTTAGATGCTAGATAATTTAATCACCTAATGGGTCCAGCAGCAATTTATAGAACAGATAAGCTGGGTGGTGATTTCACTTTTTTTTAACAATAGTTTTTATTTAAAATTTTCAGATTTTCCATAGTAAAACTAAATATATACAAAATATAAATAAAAGTTCTTCTAGTGGGGTCTGTGTCTATGCCAAATGAACACTTTTAGGTTTCAGCCTGATGACCCGCATAATTGAGTCCTCCTAATCAGGTGTAACCAAGAGGATTATTTTACCCAAAGAGAGGTAGTTTAAGAAGAAAGAGTTTGAAATTTAGAAAGTGACCCTCGCACCTCTACGTCCACCCCCGATATCAATGTAGTCCCAGAATCTTCCGTTAAATATTGTACACCCTGATCCTGTATCGCCTCACTTTGGGACACTGCCACCATATGTGGAACATTGTCCCCAGTTGTCCACAGCCTCTAAAACATTGCGGGGATGCTTCGGGTATAAAAGTCGCCAGCCTTATAGGGACCATATACCATCTCGTTAAGACTTTGAAATTTACTCCTATTAATGAAGTATTTATGATGGATTTTGTGGCCTCCTGGGCTATTTTGTGCCATTCGTCCAGCTCAATGTTCTCCTGGAGGTCAGCCTCCCATCTCTGCATATATTCTAACTTTTCAGTCCATTTTGTTAGGACTATATATATTTCAGACATATGACCCCTGATCCTATCGTACTGTGTACATAGATATTCCATTGGGGTTGGATGATTTCACTTTATATCTTCCTATGAAAATATGAATTTACAATCTAAAAGCTTGCAAGTTTAACTTGAACACCAGCACTGCTCAAAAAGTCAGTTGATGAACATTTTCCACAAACCCCTGTTGTGTAAGTGCAGTGCTATATCTCGTAGCCTGATATATTATCTTAAAATGTATCCCTATTTGTGTGTCAAATGGTAATGTACAAAATTACTATACATATTTTTTCAGTTAATTCTGGTCTGGACCAAAAAAAGTATTTTAGTTGGTTAATATGAAATATTGCATATACATTTTTGTTTTCTGATATACAGTCAGCAAGTAAAAGCCTTTGACTCCTATTTATTTGTTTTTATCTTCTCTCCTTACTGCCTTTTAGAAAATGCCTGTTGTTTACATGGCTCAATAGCTGATGCTAATGTCAGAACTGTGACACTTCCACTCCTCTCCCTTTCTCCCGTCTCCAATTTTTAATAAAAAAAAGTAAACCCGAAGTTAAGCAGGTTTTTCTGTGCTATGACTTTTGAAAACTGGAGGGCTCTAGTAATCCCTTCCTAAATGAAATAATTAAGCATGTAATTGGTAATGTTGGTAATGTTTATGTGATGAGAGTCACTTTGAGCAGGGGGCTCGTGGAACCCAGCTTAACTCAGAGAGCTCTGGAAACTCATTTTGCAGCCCCCCAGGGCTCTCCTATGTTTAAGTCACCCTGTGTCTACTATTAGGGGTACAGGGGGACTGAGAACCCCAGTGGGGTCTGCCCTAACCAGACTCCCAGTACAACCATACCAGACTTTCATTTGGGACAGTAATATTTATGAACAACATCCCTCAAGAATTATATGAATAAAAATAATTCCATCTTTCAGACTGCTAGAATATTGTAGGAGGGTCTGGGAAATCCAAACTTCTACCTGAATCCAAGGTCCGGATAGCAGGAGAGGAGAGTTACACATACCAGCTGCTATGGAAGAGAAGTTTGGAAGGAGATTACGAGAGATGCGTACCAGTGTCAGAGCAGGTCCTGCTGGGATGGTATGATTATGTCCGCTGGGAACTCTGGAAGGAAGTGCTAGCCCGGGAGCAGTGACACCAGGGAAAAATTCTCCCCTCCATCCAGGAAACGTACTGGTCGCAGTACGAAGTGTGAATGCTGGTTTTGGGGAAACAACCGCACAAAGAATGGAAAGCTGAGTGGTTGGATGAGAGCTACAGAGCCCTCCGCTGGTATGTAGCCCAAGTGTGCCTGTTGACAGTGGATGAAAGCCCAATGGAAGGCTTTGGCTACGGAGGCCTTAGGCTGTTATTAGAGAGGCTGTCCAAGGACCCTGACTTTGGGAGCGATCTGGAGTGGCATTTGGAGGAAATTTTGGAATACAAAGAAGAGATGCTGAATGTCTCTGGGCACTGGAAGATTTGGAGTTTCTAGCCAATCAGAAATGGGAGCTGGAGATCACCTACAGGTGACTGCTGGACTCTGCCTGGGATAGTCCTTTGCCTGGGACTATCAGGAAAGACCAGTTGACGGCTCTGAAATCCTGGCTATGTGGCAGAGTAACAGTGTGCTTTGCACATCTCCACCCGTGGCTATGGAAGCGGAGGTCTTATGGCAAATGCAGCAAGTGCTGACTCACCTTGACGATCCTGTTTCTGCATGGAACAATCTTGGATGGAGGAATGCATCTGTCCAGCAGTCGGATGAAGGTATGGGAGATGGAGGAGTCTCCAGCCACAGATCATATGGATGGATTTAATTGACTTTTTATTGAAGGATGTTTATGGATTATGAGTCACCTTCTAGAATGTTGGCACTGGGCCCAAGTGCCGCCAACCTGTGCCCTGGGTTTTCAGCAGTTCCAGAGACTAGTGATTTATTCAATAGACTTTTCTGCTGAGGAGGAACAACCCAGTGAACCTTCAGCACTGGAGCTAGCATCAGGGCAGAGCTCTGCTGACCTCTGCCTGCAGCAGTTTGTAAACCTGTATAATTTGTGCAAGGCCACTGACTTTTTTTAGTTTACTTCCCAGCAGAACAGCTGGCATCAGGGCTGAACATCACTGAGCTCTCCCCAGCACCAACAGCAGCTTCAGCCTTCCTGAGAAGCAGCCTGCCGTTCTCCCACACCACTGACAGGAACATGGGACTTCCCAACAGCAGCATCTGTGGAGTAGCAACAAACTTCTCCAGCTGAAGCACTGCCGACTGGACAGAGGGTCCAAGACCCCTGTCCCACATCTGCAGCCGGTGGGCCGAGGAGACGATCAGTTCCCAGCAGCAGATCAGAATCCAAGGGGAGAAGGGAGAGGAGGTTGTCGCCCTCTCTCCCCAACAGTCAGCCAGAGGGGAGGAAACTGTGTTCCCTCCCCAGCAGGGATACGTGCACCTAGGAGACGGTGACAGAAAAATGTCATCCCAGCAGCCAGATGAGGGAATGGGAGATGCAAGCACCTCGCTCAACTCCCCCAACGGCAGCTACACAGTTTAGGAGAGAATGAGGAAACGGAATTTGGAACAGATCCGTCAGTTTACATCCATAAAGTATGTTGGACCCAGCTGGTGCTAAAGGAGTCCTTAATTTCACCGGTAAGGCATGCACAGAATGACTCATTCCAATTCACGAAGCAAAAATAGTCGTACAAGTTGCCTAAACGCATCTGAGCTATCTGGACTGTATAGCCTTGTATACATGATGAGACTATCTGATGAAGTATTGTCTATTTGTTTTATTTGCATGCTAGTCTCTCATATTGAAAAGGAAGAGGTTATTAAAGTTACAAAAATTCTCGTACGTCCGAATACAACTTCGGAAGCGATGTAATGTGTTGTAGTGTATTCTTTCATTTCCGAGCATGCGTGGTCTTGGTCTTTCGATTTTTATTTATTTTCAGCCCAATACTGATTAAATGAAAATCATTTTTGTTATGGTATCTTACAAGAAAAGTTTTTGTGTATGTTCCTTCAAATAATTCCACATGAACTGTTATCGACTCTCGAAAGCTGTGTACTAACGATCAGATTATCATATGATCGCTGCAAAATCTGTATTTTTCATCTGGTTTTGTGATCGTGTCATCAAATCCCACCAATACTGAGGAGAGGTAATGTACCAGACTCTGCAAAATGGCACACAAGTATAGAAAAAGCAAAATTTAACACAGATTTGCATGTATACGTATGCACTATTGCAAATTTTACATGTTTGCATTAAAAAGATACTCTAGTTATATAGTTAGTAAACACAGTATTTTAAATATATACTGTATTTATGTGGAGAAACCAAGCTAAATGTATCATCTGATTACACAACCAATATTTCCTAATATGCCAGTTTTCTAGTTAATATTTAACTAGACCTAGCACTAATATTTAACTAGAACTAACTAGCATTAGCTACATACAATAAGCGGTGCTGTGTTCTAGCAGCAGTACTGATGACTTCCCATCTGCCAGAATTGGAGAGTCGGACTTGGTGCTTCTTCACCATTTAGGAGATGCCTTGTATTTTTTATGATTAAACACAAGACTTCCTTTGGTTCGCCATGGTGGAAATTGTAATGGCATCCACCTGCTTCTCCACCTTTGCCATTCAAAGAAAGCCTTGCATTCATTGAAAAAAAAATTACAAAGCTTTTACTGAATGTCCGAGAAGCACTCAGTCTGACTCTCTTTATTTCCGTCATCAAGGTCGCCTGCCCTGTACTCATGGAACACAGCCCACTGTCTTTAGCTAAGGCTACTACAGTCCATTACAGCACACACAGCAGCAGCTGTATTGTTCTGTAGTGGAAATATTTTATTTGCACCAGCTTGACCCAAACAAACTATTTAACCAGTTAAGACCCGGACCAATATGCAGGTTAAGGACATTTCCCCTTTTTGCGATTCGGCCCTGCGTCGCTTTAACTGACAATTGCGCGGTCGTGTGACGTGGCTCCCAAACAAATTTGGCGTCCTTTTTTTCCCGACAAATAGAGCTTTCTTTTGGTGGTATTTGATCACCTCCTGCGGTTTTTATTTTTTGCGCTATAAACAAAAATAGAGCGACAATTTTGAAAAAAATGCAATATTTTTTACTTTTTGCTATAATGAATATTCCCAAAAAAGATATAACATTTATTTTTTCCCCTCAGTTTAGGCTGATACGAATTCTTCTACCTATTTTTTGTAAAAATAATCGCAATAAGCATTTATCCATTGGTTTGCGCTAAATCTATAGCGTTTACAAAATAGGGGATAGTTTTATGGCATTTTTATTAATAATTTTTTTTTACTACTAATGGCGGCGATCAGCTTTTTTTTTTTTTTTTTTTTTTTTTGTGACTGCGACATTATGGCGGACACATCGGACACTTTTGACACATTTTTGGGACCATTGTCATTTTCACAGCGAAAAGTGCTACAAAAATGCACTGATTACTATGACAATGGTAGTGAAGGGGTTAACCACTAGGGGGCGCTGTAGGGGTTAAGTGTGACCTCCATGTGTGTTTCTAACTGTAGGGCGGCGGGGCTGGACATGTGACGTCAGTGATCGTCGTTCCCTATATCAGGGAACAGACGATCACTGACATTGCCACACAGAAGAACGGGGAAGGTGTGTTTACACTCGCCTCTCCCCGTTCTTCAGCTCCTGTGACCCGATTGCGGGACACCCGTGGCGATCAGGTCCGCAGGTTCTGCGGGCGCGGTCATGGAGCTTCGGACCATGGCTGGGCTCTTAAAGGGGACGTATATATACGTCCCTGTGCCCAGCCGTGCCATTCTGCCGACGTATATCGTCGTGCGGCGGTCCTTAAGTGATTAAAGGTAAATTAAACCTGGAATTCACCCTTTTCACTCATGGTGCAGAACTGCTTGACCTTGAAAGAATTTAGAAACCTCTCAAACTAGCTTTTCAGAGGCAGAAAGTTTCCATTTGGCTAAGGGTAGCTATTAGATTCCATTGGACTTATTGGCTAGGGTCTTATGAATGACCCCTGCTCCTGGTTAACACCCCCCCTTTACTAAAAAGTTCCCGTACTTTTTGTAAAACTGAAAACAAGTCCTTTAATTATTATAATATGGTTCATTTTTTTTACATTCTAAAATGAAACATAAAAAGTACAACATGAGGTAACGGTAAAGTAAGTCATTTCCTTGAAATCTTTTCACGTTTCCATTGTTATTACCGTGACCACCAATACATGTCATTATTACTGGCCTTTGAGGCCTTCTGCCTCCTATTCCCGTGCCTGTCATGTGAGTCATTCAAGTGCAAAGTAATTCTGGTCCCGGCGGTAGCACAGGGGGGTCATGTGATTCGTATAGAATGAGGAAGCCATGACAGCCTAACAATTTCTCTTCAATTACTGTTTAAAATAAGCTTTCAAGCTGTCAACTCTTTAATGCTGCAATTTATATTAGTCGTATATGCAATCTACACCAATTACCAGAGTTCTGTATCTGTACAACACAGTCAATCTTCTGTTACTCATCTACTTTCACAGGAAAGGTGAAGGTCGACAATTCACTAACCTTTTAATATTCTCTAGAAAATTACAATAAAATGCTCCATGTTTTAATATCTGATTTTTAAACTGATCAACATCCTAGAATGCAGATAATTATCATTTATAGAACAGAAACTGTCCTAGCATACTTAGTAATATTTTAAGGGGGACTTGTCACTTTGTTGAAGATATATTGCTACAAAACAATGGTGGCAAGTTTTAAGTTACTAGAAATGCTGTTTATTGACTTCAACTTGAAGCTGTAGACCCAGGTGACCCCTATATTTTACAATGCAGTGCACATGCTTTGGTGACCAATCAAGTACAATTTTTATTTTTATTTTTTTTAACAGGTGGCTTAGTGCTTAACAATTTGACATGCAGCACTGGAACTTTTGCTTTAAGTGCTGATCAGGATACTATCTGCATGGAGTTTGCATGTTCTCCCTGTGCTTACATGGGTTTCCTCCAGGTACACCAGTTTCCTCTCACACGCCAAAAAAACTTTGTAGGTTATTTGGCTAATGTCTAATATTGGCCCTAGTATTATAGAAATATAAATTAAAACATTTAAATCATTAATTTTAAAATAAATAGTTTGTTGTATGTGGCAGGTTTTGGAACCTTCTGAACAGATTTGGAGAAACGATTTTACATACCAGTGTTAACCTGACGCCTTTCTTTACTGCTAGCAAGTTGTCAGAGCTTGTTCACGCTTGTGCAGTAATTGTTTTCTTTTTCTGTCTTGATCTCTGCAAGAGCACACTGGAAACAGTTGTTTTCTTTGTGCCCTGTTGACACGCGTAACGTAAACTGTGCTTTAAATGCGAAATGCACCACCGGCCTTAACCTTCACCTCCTTCACAGTAAAAGACAGTGTTGTAAACTTTGCCTTTTTGTTTACATTAGACGGCTGACAGGATGCAAAGTTTCTGTTCCTTAGTGTGCATGATCTAGGCACAGGTTCACTTTAAAGCAGATAAAGCATATCCTTCTATAGTGTGTACTTTCCTTGATCCAAATCATCTACTGCAGGGGTCTCAAACTCAAATTACCTGAGGGCCACAAGACAAGTTTTCATATGCCATGGGGAGCCGCATGCAAACTTTCAAACTTCAAAAACAACAGCACTGGTGTCAGCGAGCGCATTAGTACCACCAGCACTGGTGTCAGCGAGCGCATTATTACCACCAGCACTGGTGTCAGCGAGCGCATTATTACCACCAGCACTGGTGTCAGCGAGCGCATTATTACCACCAGCACTGGTGTAAGTCAGGGTTTGACAAATTTGCTTGGAATCTAGGAGCCAGCTAAAAAAGTTAGGAGCCAGAAAACGCACCCCGTCCCGACGAGCTTGCGCGCAGAAGCGAACACATATGTGAGCAGCGCCCGCATATGTAAACGGTGTTCAAACCACACATGTGAGGTATCGCCGCGATTGGTAGAGTGAGAGCAATAATTCTAGCTCCTCTGTAACTTAAAACATGCAACCTGTAGATTTTTTTTAAACGTCGCCTATGAAGATTTTAAAGGGTAAAAAAGTTTGTCGGCATTCCACAAGCGGACACAATTTTGAAGCGTGACATGTTGGGTATGAATTTACTCGGCGTAACATTATCTTTCATAATATTAAAAAAAATGGGGATAACTTTACTGTTGTCTTATTTTTTTAATTAAAAAAAGTGTAATTTTTTCCCAAAAAAGTGTAATTTTTTCCCAAAAAAGTGCGCTTGTAAGACCGCTGCGCAAATACGGCGTAACAAAGTATTGCAACGATCGCTATTTTATTCTCTAGGGTGTTAGGATAAAAAATATATATAATGTTTGGGGGTTCTAATTAGAGGGAAGAATATGGCAGTGAAAATAGTGTAAAATTACATTAGAATTGCTGTTTAACTTGTAATGCTTAACTTGTAATACCAACGGCCACCACCAGATGGCGCCAGCTTACACATCTGGTGGTAATAACTTGTAATACCAATGGCTCACCACCAGATGGCGCCAGCTCACATCTGGTGGTAATAACTTGTAATACCAACGGCTCACCACCAGATGGCGCCAGCTCAAAAAAAAAAAAATTTTTTTTTTTTTTTGCTCCCCTCACTTCCACCATGCCTGCGGGCCATTTATAACTGGTCCGCGGGCCGGTTCTTTGAGACCACTGATCTACTGTGATTTCTTTCTGCCTGCTCTGTCATTCCTCTTCTATCTGTACAAATCACTTCTGACAATCTATGCAGACACCAAGCATTCCCCATAGACAGCTTGGCCCACCTCCAGCACAAAGAAAGTGATTGACTTAGCTGTGCATGTTTCTCTATTGGACAGTGTAGGGGTTGCCCACTTCCTTCATTCAGGTCTCCGATTACACTCAGCTCCCTGTTTTATGCTGTGCAGAGTGTGGTTTCAGATCCCCGCCTCCTGCCTTCTGGAGCTCAGAGATGCTGTGTAAAATGTGTGCTTTAAGAGGCTGTAGAGGAGCGAGGGCAGCAGATAAACAGGTACAACTTATGTAGGATTTATTTTATCTCTGTGTATCACTTCAGAGGTGGTTCTGGTCAGCTCAGTAGATTGCTTTAAGAGAGGCCTGGATTCTTTCCTAAATGTACATAATATAACTGGGTACTAACATTTATAGGTAAAGTTGATCCGGGAAAAATCTGATTGCCTCTTGGGGGTCAGGAAGGAATTTCTTCCCCTGCTGTAGCAAATTGGATCATGCTTTTGCTGTGTGTTTTTTTTTTTGCCTTCCTCTGGGTCAACTATGGGATTGATTGATATTTATTATTTATTATTTTTTATTTATTTATTTTTATGGTTGAACTAGATGAACTTGTGTTGTGTTTTTCTTTTTTTTTTTTTGTTATCAACCTAACTATGCAACTTCAGTGGGTATATGCAGGGTTTACAACCACTTTAACCCAAAAAACAAAAATTTACTATTTTACAGCTTACCAATCCTTTTTTTTTAGGGTAAGTTTTATTAGTGGAGAAGTCCAGCCTGAGCTCATTCGGCTGGGCTTCTCCTATGGGTCACAGAAGTGCAATTAGTTTTGCACTCCTGTGACCCGTTTTCACTAGAGAGCGGGCTGAAGTCCGCTCTCTGATGTCACTGGAATCAGTCCAGGCACTGCGTTATCCCGACTTTGTGAGTTTGTGAGGTGCCCTGGACTGATAGCTGTCTCAGCCTCTCAGCGAGCTTGAGACCAGCCTCGCGGTGCTTCAGCATTTGACAGTCAGCAGCTCTCTGCTTGGTGGTGGGGGACAGATGCAGCATCCACCTAGGTAAGTGTAAACCTGCAAAAAAAATACATACGTCTCTCTTTTTTTTGTTTTTAAAGTTTTGCACTTCTTTATAGTCTTGTGTGTGTTTTGTTAAATCTCATAGAATTTGAAGCAACAGATAATCAACACAAATCAATTAAACAATTAAAATCAAAAGTAGCAGCAACAAACGTATTATTATATTTTGTAAAATAACAATTACAACCAGATGCGATACATTACCAATTCTTAGCTGTGGTAGCTACATTTTTTTTTTTTTCACCTACTGACGGGGGCGCTTAAAATGGTCCGCGTTTAATCATTAACCTCTTTTTGCCTGCCATCCACATATACAGTATGTGGCCTGCTTTGCAGATGTGCCTTAATGCTGAGCAGCCACATATATGTGGCCATGTTAAAACAACTTACCATGCTAAGAGTGTGCTCCTTGTAGGGTAGCCGGCGGTGATCCGTAAGCTTTCCAATCATGTGGCTGCTGTGAAAGCCAATCACAGCAGTCGCATGACCCGAATGCCTGCCTCTGCCTCAAAACCATGCTGTAAAAACTGTAAGTTGGAGTTTGGCTTTCTTTTCTTGCTCAAGTCTATCTAAACTTGGTAGTGCATCTAACGCTTCCCTCTCCCCAGATTGTCAATGCTACTGTCCACAGATGTCTCAATTGCTCCTCCATCCAGAGGAAGTGGAAGTGTTTTACTGGCTGGATTACAAGGCTAAAATAAAGCAAAAAAAGCATAAAAAAAGAAAACATCGGCACCACATTTAGGAATTGCTTAAAGGGGTTGTAAAGGTAATTTTTTTTCCCTAAATGGCTTCCTTTACCTTAGTGCAGTCCTCCTTCACTTACCTCATTATTCGATTTTGCTTTTAAATGTCCTTATTTCTTCTGAGAAATCCTCACTTCCTGTTCTTCTGTCTGTAACTACACACAGTAATGCAAGGCTTTCTCCCTGGTGTGGAGAAAGCCTCTTGAGGGGCGAGCAGGAGTGTCAGGGCACTCTCTACTTTGCAGATAGAGAAAGGAGCTGTGTGTTAGTGGGTGTCCTAACAGTCCTGCTTGCCCCCTTCCCCCTCAAGAGGCTTTCTCCACACCAGGGAGAAAGCCTTGCATTACTGTGTGGAGTTACAGACAGAAGAACAGGAAGTGAGGATTTCTCAGAAGAAATAAGGACATTTAAAAGCAAAATGGAAGGATGAGGTAAGTGAAGGAGGACTGCACTAAGGTAAAGGAAGCTATTTAGGGATTTTTTTTTTACCTTTACAACCCCTTTAACTGTAACATATTAAACATTTGTTTATGGGTTTAACTGTTGAGAACTCAGATGTGGTGTTTGTCTAAGTCAGGGGTGCCCACGGAGCCCTCTGATGTGGCCCGCGACCCTCCTGCTCTGGGATGGAATAAAAAGAATACTGTTATTAAAGGTCAGTTTATTACTAAAATCACAGTGTATATATGGGCATATCTTTTCTGCAGTGGTTACTGGGCTGCTTTCAAACTGACCTGCAGGTGTAGAGCAGTTTACCTGCGTGTTACCTGCACTGAGCCATAGACTTCTGTAATTACCTGCGAGTTTGATGAGCTTTCTGAAAGTGCACCACACCTGCAGAATATAATAGAAGTACAAAGTGCAGGAAAGCCAAAGGTACACTGCATTGCACCAGTGGTGCAGGTAAACCACACCGTATCAGTGTGAAAGCAGCCTTGGACGCCTTTCACACGGTCAGTCCGACCAATTGGACCCTCCAGTAGTAGTAGTGGCAGACATAAACTGACTTGTGTTCTATTTCCAATACGATCCGCTCAAAAGTATCATGGACTACGTCCGTGTCCACTCTGCATATGCATAGCAGACACGGACATGCCATCCACCTGCTTCGCTCATTGTGGCCCGCAACCGGTTACCAAGTCGCTTAAGTGGCCCTCACTCTTCAAAAGGTTGGGCACCCCTGGTCTAAGTCTACCACTAGCAAAGCAGAAACAAAAGTCCAAAGATACTTCATGGCTCAATCTTTGTGAAATGTGTTGTATCCTAATCTGAATTAATTACTGCTTGGATCGTTACCCTATAAGAACTCTGTGCTGAGTACTATTTACTGAGAGCTCTCTTGTACCAAATGAATTAAATTGTAGAATATTAACTTTTTACTTATGATTCACTTTAACATATTTAAACAAATTAGCAGTTAATCACTTGCCTTGATTTAAAATTGATCTGAACATGTATTATGTAAGACACATAAAAGCAGTGCAAAGGGCTAAGTGCACCAATCTATAGCAACAAATGGAAATCCATATTGTACTGGTGTAGCTACAGCAGTGTTCACTCTTATTGCTATGGGTTATTCTCCTTAGCACTCTGTTTTTTGCATTGTTTATTGAACAAGCTCTTCCATTCATAGACTGACATTGTATGTGCTAGCTGTATTGGCTGCACAAACTAAAGTAAATCATCAAAGGTAGAGTGATAGTTTTAAAGCAGTTTTGTTCCTATTAAAGATCTCAGTGCATTGACAGGTTTTTCGAGCTAAGAACATGTGGGCTGAACAAAATTATTTTGCAGAAAGATCTAGAATCTGTAGGTGTTTTTGTGAAGGATTTTAGTCAAAAAGAAAATGTCACTTTTGAAATTAATCCACTAGAAATTGTCTTGTGCTGTGAATAGACATTATATAATTTGAGTATTTACTGCATTTTATTTGTGATTAACCACTTGCCGCCCGCCCATTGCAGATTGACGTCGGCAAAGTGGTTTGAATATCCTGACTGGACGTCATATGAAGTCCTCAGGATATTGAGCCGCTGCGTGCCCCCGGGGGCGCGCATCGCGGTGATCGTTGTTGCAGGGTGTCGGTCTGACACACCACAACACCGATCTAGGTAAAGATCCTTGTGATCAGCCGTGTCCAATCACGGCTGATCACGATGTAAACAGGAAAAGCCGATAATCGGCTTTTCCTCACTCGCGTCTGTCAGACGTGAGTAGAGGAGAGCTGATCGGCTGTTCCTCTGACAGGGGGGGGTTTGTGCTGATCGATTATCAGGGTAGCCCCCCCCCCCCCCGAGGATGCCCACACTGGACCATTATAGATGCCACTAGACCACCAAGGATGCCCACCACAGGTATCACAAAAAAGATGCAAATCAGTGCCCACAATGGATGCCAATCAGTGCCCACAATGGGCATCACTGATTGGCAGGCATTGTTTGGCACTGATTGGCATCCATTAGTACAACACATACATTAATACGTTGGTGCCACCTATCAGTGCCCATCTATGCCCATCCGTTCCGCCTATCCGTGCCCATCCGTTCCGCCTATCCGTGCCCATCCATGCCACCTATCCGTGCCCATCCATGCCGCCTATCCGTGCCCATCCATGCCGCCTATCCGTGCCCATCCATGCCGCCTATTCGTGCCTATTAGTGCCCATCAGTGCCACCACATTATTGCCACCTCATCGGTGCCCATCAGTGCCCGTCAGTGCAGTACCATCAGTGCCCATCAGTAAAGGAGAAAACTCACTTATCTACAATGTTTTATAACAGAAACCAAAAAAACTTTTTTTTTTCAAAATTTTCGGTCATTTTTTTAAAAAATTTTTGCAGAAAATAAAAATCCCAGAGGTGATCAAATACCACTAAAATAATGCTCTATTTGTGGGAACAAAATTATAAAAATTTTGTTTGGGTACAGTGTAGCACAACCGCGCAATTGTGATTCAAAGTGCAACAGCGCTGAAAGCTTAAAGCGGTAGTTCACCCCCCCGACACATTTTACCATCGAGACAGGCATTGTAGCGCGAGCTACAGTATGCCTGTCCCGATTTTTTTAACCCCGTACTCACCTTGTACTCGGACATCGTAGATTTCGGCTCCCGCGGGGAATGGGCGTGCCTATGGAGAGGGAGGATGATTGACGGCCGGCCCTGGCACGTCACTCTCCCCGAAGACAGCCGGAGTAGGTCTCGGCTCTTCACGGCGCCTGCGCACAGGCTATGCGCACGCGTCGTGAAGACCAAGCCTATTTCGGCTATTTCCGGAGAAGCGTGACGCGCCAGAGCCGGCCGTCAATCATCCTCCGTCTCCATAGGCACGCCCATTCCCCGGTATCTTCGATGGACGACTACAAGGTGAGTACGGGGGTAAAAAATTCGGGACAGGCATACTGTAGCTCGCGCTACAATGCCTGATTTTAAGGTAAAAGAAAAAAAAATGTTTTTTTTTTTCGTCGATAGGGTGAACCCCCGCTTTAAAATTGGTCTGGGTGGAAGGGTGTATAAGTGCCCGGTATGGAAGTGGTTAAAATTGCATCCCACCTTCATCAAAAGCTTCAGCTCTATACACAGCACTACAGACGCGTTTGCTCATAGGAAATTAGCAACGTTGACTACAATGGAATTATATATGGTGTTATACGTTATGTAATAATCTGATCTCAACATAGAAATATTGGTTTATTTCAGCAAACTGGTCCCCTCTGGGAGGGCAACTCCAGCCTAACTGCTTAAAACTCTGGATAAAGGAACTTCTCAGTTTCCCGTTAGATATGTACAGTAGTGCAGATATGCTTGTCACCTTCCCACCTGTACTGTGCTAGGCGGGTATAAAGCGGCATTGTCCAATTTAATTTGGCTCAAAGGCCACATTTGTATCCTCAAACCAACTGCCTCCTATATGAACACCTCTGCTATACCTTTTCCAGGCTACATGGCCTCATGGGATTGGTGGGTCAAGGTCCCCTGGCAAGTGTGCGGTCCCCAAGTGTGCGGTCCTGTCCCCCCCCCCCCCCCATCAAACGTTTCAATTTAAAAAATGTACAAATAGTTTCTAAAAGTTTACACTCAAATGAAACAAAAGCTAAGGGAAAGAATTAATAAAGACTCATTAGAGTACACAAACATTTTAACTAGAGATTTAAAATTTTAAGGTGGTTGTAAACCTCAGTCATCGAATTTGAGCAAAGCACACATATCTGCAGTGTTTACTTATCTCTCTCCAAAGCTGGAAGTGTCACTTCTCTCTGCTGCTTCATTCCTCTGTTATCAGCATGAGTCCCTTCTGATAAGTCTTTCCAACGCATAAGATAAATTTGTGTCGGGGAGGGGAGCTCAGAATGGAGCTTGTCTATTCAGAACTCAGTTCTTCTGCTTTTGTGAGGGAGGTGTGTTCCTTTCCTCCAATCAGCTCTAACACTAACTGCAGTCTCTCCAGCCAATCCACTGTGCTGACAGACGAAGAAAGAATTTTATTACAATCTGGGTGTAGAGAGAACACATAAGGGAAACCTATGTAGGATGATTTATTTAGTCTCCATGTATCATCTGAGGCTGTTCACTTCACTGGGTATATGTTCGGGTTTGCCACTTTAATACAAACTTTATTTCTGTTTTTATGGTTCTATCACAAAGCATGTTTTAAATTCTGTGCTACAAAAATGAATGGACACACATTTAAAATGTTTGTATACAAAGGATAAAAAAACAAAACACATTCTGCAAAAAAAAACTGCTACAGGAAGGGGGATGAAGGATTAAAAGAGAAGTATGTTGTGTTTTTGTTTTTTTGTTTTTTGCAGTCTTATACTTACACACTTATCAATATGATGCTGCATTTGTCCCCCAGCTCCTCTGCGCTGAGAACAGAGCAATTGAGAACCGCAGATGGCTTGGTTCTCACAGCTCTCTGAGCAGAGAGCTGCTGACTGTCAATGGAAAATCTGCCCATTTGTATGCTCCATCGGACAATTGTTGGATTTTCCATGGAAAAATGTTGGATAGCATGCTTTAAAATTTTCCGCCAACAATTGTGTGTTGTCGTATTTTCCGAGCGTGTGTAAACGTGTCCGTCAGTACAAACACGCATGCTCCGAAGCCATGCTCACCATACTGCAACATTAGCAGAAATTGCCCAAAGGGTGGTGCTAAAGAGCTGAAAAAACACGTAGTTTTGTGTTTGTTGGTCGACAATTTTTTGCCGTTTGTATGCAAGACAAGTTAGTGGCCAACGCACTTCGGACAAAAGTCCTACGCTTTGTCCGCAGAAAATCCAATCATGTGTACCAGGCTTAAGAGTTGTTTATCCAGCTGAACTTTGAATCTAAATGTTCAGTGAGACTGTCCAAAGTAAATTTTAGACACTTAAAGAAAACATATGAACTTTTTCTACCCTGAAGTATTTTAGAAAATATGACGTTCAAATGATATAAAGATATAATCGTCATTTCAGTATATACTAAGTATTTTATATATTATTTAGATAGAGATGTATAGATATAATCTATAGGTAGGTAGAATATATACATATATATATATATATATATATATATATATATATATATATATATATATAATTATCCAGATTCACGTATCTGGCCGTATCTTTGTGCGGGCGTAGCGTATCCTATTTACGCTACGCCTCCGCAACTTGGACAGGCAAGTGCAGTATTCACAAAGCACTTGCTCCGTAAGTTGCGGCGGCGTAGCGTAAATTGGCCTGCGTAACCCCGCCTAATTCAAAATAGGCTGGTAGGGGGCGTGTTGTATGTAAATGAATCGTGACCCCGCGTAAATGACGCGCCTAACGAACAGCACATGCGCGCGCATGCTCAGTATCACGTCGAATTTACTCCATAAGATACGCCAGGCCCAATGCCTGTGACGTGAACGTAACCTACGCACAGCCCCATTCACGTACTACTTACGTAAACAACGTAAAAAGATTTGCTTGCCGACGTCCATACTTTGCATTGGCTCATATAGCAGGGGTAACTTTATGCCAGATGTAAGCCTAACATAACCGGCGTAGCGGGCGCAAAGTACATTCGTGAATCGGCGTATCTACCTAATTTACATATTCAACGCGTAAATCTACGGAAGCCCTCCATGCGGCCAGCGTAAATAAGCACCCAAGATACGACGGCGTATGAGACTTACGCCGCTCGTATCTTGGCCAAATCTATGTGTAACTGATTCTAAGAATCAGGCGCATAGATACGACGGCTCACATTCGGACTTACGACGGCGTACGTGGAGATACGCCGTCGTAAGTCCACTGTGAATCTGGCCCACAATCTCTATCTATCTATCTATCTATCTATCTATCTATCTTGACCATGTCTACATAAATATATATTCATATAGAATGTGTTTTTTTTTATTATTTTTTTACCTAGATGAATAAGTATTTATAGTATATACAAGATTAATACATTTATCCATATTCAATCATTATATATATATATATATATATATATATATATATATATATATATATAGATATATATATATATATATATATATATATATATATATATATATATAGATATATATATATATAGATATATAGATATATAGATATATATATATAGATATATATATATATATATATATATATATATATATATATATATATATATATATATATATATATAATTATAGATATTTCAGGTTAAGTATTACAGTATCTGCCCTTGGACATGCTTGGTGGTTGAAAGAGGTATTACCTAAACCTTCAAAAGGGTTTATCAATAGATCTTTCCAGCAATGGAAATAAAGACACGGCTTGTGGGTTAGGTTATTAAATTTTTTAGAAGTTCATTGTTCATAGTGGTATTTAAGACCACTGAGTTACCCAAAAGGACACTCAATCAGACATACACACACTGCATTCATTAAGTCATAACTCCACCCACATTCATGAAGCTTCCTTGACACCTTAGGGCTCTTTCACACTGGCGGCCCGTTCAGATCCGCCTGCCAGTTTTTTAGGCGGACCTGAATGGGCGCTCCGTGCTCCTCTATGGAGCCGCGGATGTCAGTGGTGACATCCCCGCTGACATCCGACCCGCTCTGATCTGCCAAAGTGTGACGGAGGAAAAAACGGAAAATTGTATACTCACCTTTCCGTAATTTTCCTTTCCTGACGCATCTTCATGGCAGCACACACTGGGTTGTGACTCCGCCCCCACAACCTGACAGGATTGGTTAGCTATAAATTTGAAGGGGAGACGCCCCGCACCATTCTCTGTATATATCATCATAAAACAATAGGGCAGGCATCTGTGTGCTGCCATGAAGATGCGTCGGGAAAGGAAAATTACGGAAAGGTGAGTATAAAATTTTCCGTTTTCCTGACGCATTCATGGCAGCACACACTGGGAAATAACTCGCCAGTCGGGAGGGTGCAAGAAAACAGTAATATTTATTCTCTATAGCGCTGAGGAATTGGCTCTAAGAACAGATCTGCCAAAGTCGACGGTAGCCAAGAGAGCAGAATCCACTCTGTAGTGAGAAATTAAGATGTGTTGGGAAGACCAAGTTGCTGCTCTGCCTATGGTTTCCGGTGAAATCCCGCAATATGCTGCCCAAGAAGTGGCCACTGCCCCTGTCGAATGAGCCCTAATGCTCTTTAGGAGTCGTAAGTTGCTGGATGGAATAGGTCTCCGCGATAGCACTAACAACCAAGAGGTAATGGTACGGGAGGTAGCTGGCTGACCTCGTCTGCTCCCGTGTGGGATAATTAAGACAGAATCCGTCTTCCTGAGATGTAGCTGTGAAGTAACTGGAGATGGTAGGATTGACATCCTAGGCATGGGACTCGCCCCTCTCATTAGTAAAAGATGGAAGGACGATGTCCTGGTTATAATGAAAGGAGGAAGTTACCCTTGGATAAAAATGGTCTGAGGGCTTCAGAACCACTCTGTCAGGGGAGAACACTAAATAGGGGTTCCGTAGCCATAAGTGCTTGTATCTCCGACGTCCTCTTAGCTGAGGTGATCGCAATACGGGAAGCCATCTTCAGAGCTAGGTTCCACGGTGAGACTAAGTTGAATGGAGAAAAGGGTGGATTGGACAGGGCCTCGAGTACTACACAGAGATCCCCTGTTGGAAAGGCTGGCCTCCTAGGTGGTCTGATCTTACGCAGGCCCTGAGGAACAGAGTGACCGGATGATGAAGAGCCCATCTAGTACCCGTCATGGCTGAAAGGGCGGATACTTGCACCTTCAGGGTACCCGGGCCCGGGCCCTTGTTAAGCCCTGACTGAAGAAATTCAAGAATTTGAGATGGGATTCCAATCTCTTTGCTGTGACGACACGAACCTCTCCCAGATCCTAGTATAGGTGACATCAGTGGAGCTCCTTAGAGCTTGTAATAAGGTTGATATTACCTCCTGAGAGTATCCTAGTTCCCCTAACCTAGCCCTCTCAACTTCCAAGCTGGCAAATGCAGCTTCTCTGGGCTGGATGGAAGAATTGCCTCTGATGTATGAGATCCCAGGTTACTGGAAGATGTATTGGAGGCCGCGTACCTAGTTGTAGCAGGGTCGTAAACCATGGCCTCCTCGGTCGGAACGGTATTGGTACAATAACCGTGGCTGAGGACCTCCGAAGTCGGGACAGGAATCTTGTAATCCAAGAAGTTGGAAGAAAAATGTACCCCAGCTCGAAGCTCCATGGAAGAGCTAGGCAGTTTGTCCCTTCGGCTGATGGAAAGTGGGCTCTGGACAGGAACCTCTGACACTTGGAGTTCTTTGGCGTGGCCGCTAGGTCGACTTCTGGTATTCCACAAGTTTTCATAAGAATGGAGAATACCTGTTGGTTCAGGGACCATTCGTTGTTTGAAAGTGTCTCTCGGCTTAGGTAGTTGGCCAACGAATTTTGTGTTGCCGGGACGTACACTGCCCATAGATCTAACAGGTGCACTTGTGCCCTTTCCAATATGGGCAAACTTCCTCTTGAAGCGTGCGACTCCTGATGCCCCCCTTTATCTGGATACATGACACCGCTACTTGTTGTCCATCCTGATCAGGACACTCTTCCCCTCTAGAAGAGGCGCAACGGCCAGGAGAGCCTGAAAGGCTGCTCTGAGCTCTAAAATATTTGACACTATGCCCTGAGCCCGAAAGTGCCACTGTCCTTGGGCTACTTGGTCTAGATAGTGTGGACCCCATCCCCCCTGGCTGGCGTCCGATGTTACTACTTCTGGACTTGGGGGAACTATTGGAATGGACTCCCTGAGGTTGGACGGGTGTGTCCACCACCATACTAATTGCTTTACCCAGTTCGGGATGTGAATGGTTTGGAGTATTGACGTTCCATTCCACTGCCTGAGAAAGGAGTTCTGTAAGACTTGCATGTGTCACAGGGGCCACTGTATCAAAGGTATGGATGCTGACATGGACCCCCGGGTACTGAGGCAGGCTCTGACAGTAGACGTCTGGATGATAGCAGATTCTGTACCTTCTGGAGTAAGGGCTTCAGCCTCTCATGAGGGAGTTGCACTCGGTACAACCTGGTATATTATTCTGCCCCTAGGAACACCCTGACTTGCTGAATGCTCTGGGTGCTGAGGTGATGCGGAATGGGGGGCACCAAAATTGGAAATAAGATTGATAGATTGAGAACCGAAGGGACCTCTGGAAGGCAGGATGATCGGGACGTGAAGGTAAACGTCCGAAAAATCTAGGAGATAGCATCCAGTCTCCCACGTCCACTGTCAACAAAATGGACTGAAGGCTTTTCCAATCTGAGGGCCTCTATTTTGATCGTCTGTTGAACCTCTTTAGGTCCAGGACTGGACGTAGATCCCGTTTTTTTTTTTTTTTGTACCAGAAATAAAGGGGAATAAAACCCCCTCCCTTTCTGGTGCGGAGGTACTTGGTAGGCTGGAATGTGTTCCCTGGCAATGTGCCCATGAATTTCCAATTGTGACCGGTCTTGATAGAGGATAGTGTCCATGAATCTGTTATACGAGTTGCCCATATCCGAGCGAATCTCTTGAGTCTGGTGCCCACCTGAGCTGGGTGGGCAGACGGACCCTCAAAAAGGACTTCTGCTGTTCCCCGGCTGTGATAGCCTTGGCTTACTGTAAATACATGAAGGAGGGTCGAGTCTTCCAGTCCCTCCTAAATTTCCTGCCGGGACGGTAGGATCTAGCATCCCTGTACTTGACAGGAAGATCGCGTCTGTAAGCGGGGCCCTTCTGGGGCTCTGGTCTCCTATCGGAGGGAATCAGCCCGGATTTCCCCCCGGTAACCTTGGAGATGGCCAAGTCCATCTTTGTGCCAAATACACTTGAGCCGCCATATGGAGTTTTGCACCAGTAGATTTTGATGCTGTCTCCGCTATCCAGGGTCTCAGCCATAAGGCTCTTCCCAGTCATGAAGTCGCCCCCTCAGGAGCTGTAAGCCAACTTAATTTCCCTGCAGGGAGGAGAATATCTTCCCCTGGTCGGCTCCTTCTAGAATGGAATTCTCAACGTTAGCCGCCCATGCAGCGATAGTTTTAGCTACTGACGCCGTGGTGATAGCCGGCCTACTAGCGTCTCCTGCCGTGGAGCAGGCTTCCTTCAGTTCTATATTGATTTCACGATCAAGAACGTCTCGGATGGTAACTGCATCTTCAATCGGTAGAGAAACGTCTCTAGCGAGTCGCATTAAAGATGAATCGACCGTAGTTGCATTGATCAAAGAATTGATCCTAGACTCCCACAAGGGGTACAATCTGCAAACGTGTTGCTCATACTGGGCCGCTTATGCGATCTCCCCTACTCATCCTTTATGAGGTTTTCCAGCTCTTTGATGAAGGGAAATGATTCAGGACCCCCTTTTCAGCACCAGGAAATATTTCTGAACCTTCAGAGGTTCTGCCATAACCCCTTCCCAGCCGATCGCTTCCTCGACTGAATGGGCAAATGGTTCAACTAAAGAAGAGACAGTCCGACGCCTGCTCACACTCCTCATTCTTAGAGAGGGTTTTTGCAGCCTGGCGTAACGGCCGGGTGCTGGGCGATGTGCTTGGGGAAGGATCGCCCACAATTGATCCCTGTGCGATTCTCCTAGGAGCTCAGTATATACTCTGGCCTCCGAATCCTTGGTTACTTCAATGAAGCACAAGCGGCAGGCCAATTCCCCTGGCAAGGCTGGCACCCCGCATATTTGGCAAACATTTGCTGTGGTGCGGGTAAGATAGCTCCATCTGGGATGAAGGTAATCGTCTGCGGTGGGACCGACTATGACAGGAGTGGCTGTGACGCGAGCGGCTATGCCTTGATTGAAGAAAGCAAGAGGGTAACCTTGAGTGACTTCTTGCGCCTTCTGCCGGAAGCATGGCTAGAATCTCCCTCTGTGCCGCAAACTTGCGTCTTTTGACCCGATAGGGCTACCAAAACTGTAGCGTCAGTGGCCAAGCTCTCTTTTTTGTCTCTTCTCTACTTACCACCTTCTGGACGGCCTCTATACCTGGTCAGCTGATGGTGGTCTGCGAGGGCAGTGGCCCCCATGAGGATAGCAGGGACACAGCCCGGAAAGGTGGGAAAAAAGAGAGAAGGGAAAACATTACAATATGTCCCCCCCCCCCCCCCAACATTTCTATTTATTAAATATAATGATTTATATACATATATCTATCCTTATTTTATTTTTTATTTTTTGGATTATATTAATTGTTTAATTATGGATATACTTTCTCCTATAATATGTTATAAATTAATATATAAATGTATTATATCTTCTATCCTATTTGTTCCTATTTCTTTTTTTTTTTGTATGTAATCAATTGGCCCAGGCTGAACTGGGACGAGCCTGCACACACCTGGTGCAATCTTCACTCTGAGTAGAGCAGCAGGACTGCAGCCAGAACTACAGAGCGATAGGACTGTTTCCTTTTTTTTTTTTCTTTTTTTTTTTTAAACGGCGCCGCCATTTGGAAGAGGGCAGAGGAGACCGGCGGCATCATCACTGAGCTGCGTGCATGCGCAGAGCGCTGAGGGGTACGCGGCGGTGACCCCGAGAGTATGGGGTGTCAGAGGAACCACAGGGCTCAGCAGAGCTGAGAAAAAAACAGGCAGGCAAAGGTACAAAACAGACTAACCTTAGGTGGCAAATGTAATGATACAAATACCTTTGTGGAAGCACACACTGCACTGGAAGGAAAGACAGAGCGAAAGTGGGGACCACTGCGAGATTTGAAGCTTCTTTAAAGCTTGCTACAGATGCCAGTATAATTCCAGAGCCCCTGAGACCACCAGAACGGGGGTTCCCACCATAAAGCTCATTTAGAGACTGTACAGGAGGGACTTCCAAGCAGGAGAGGCTGAACCTGCTGGGGCAATCTGCGGTAAGAGGCATGCTTCTTGCTTGTTCGTCCAATCTGTCAGGTGAGGATAAAAAAAGAGAATGGTGCGGGGCGTCTCCCCTTCAAATTTATAGCTAACCAATCCTGTCAGGTTGTGGGGGCGGAGTCACAACCCAGTGTGTGCTGCCATGAATGCGTCAGGAAACCTACTTTTCCATCTGTCTGGCGGATCGGATCAGATGAACACGGACATACGGTCCGTGTTCATTCGATCCCCCCCATAGGGGAGAGCGGAGAAAAGACAGGGCGGTCCCTGCACAGTGTGCGGGGACCGCCCTGTCATCCGCCGGCTCAGCGGGGATCAACGGAGCGATCCCGGCTGAGCAAGTGGAGGTACATGGGGCGGATCATTACTGATCCGCCCCATGTGAAAGGGGCCTTATACTCTGAACCTGAGGACGAAAAACAGTCCTCTTTAAGCAGAAGCCATCTTGAAAACCACAGCTGCCATTGTAGAAAAACATGGGAACCACCTTTTTAGGCAGGTAGCCATTTTGGAAAGAGTAATTATACTGGATTAATTTTTACCTTCTATTCATTTTATTTTATTATTATTTTTTTTGTTTTTTATTTGATTGTTTTAAGCAGTTTGATAACCACCTTGTATATGTTTTTTTTTTTTCCAAGCTTCATTTTTACATTTATAGTTTTTGTAGTTTCCTTTCTGTTGACATAGCAGACGTCTATTTTATTTCACGATTTCACGTTATTGATCACTTACCTGCAGTATAGTAACAGTTGAATTAGTGAAATTCAGACGTTCTGTCTAATCGTCATATATACACAGTTATTGACTCTACAGGGAAGTTTTTATAATTTCTGTGTCATTTAACCACTTCCCGACCTCCGCATGTAAATGTACGTCCACAATATGGCACGTACAGGCACATGGGCGTCATTGTACGTCCTTGCGTATTAGCGGGTGGGGGGTCCGATCGGGATCCCCCCCGCTACATGCGGAGGTCGGGTCGGCTCGGGGAGCGATCCGGGACCACGGCGCGGCTATTTGTTTATAGCCGCTCCGTCGCGATCGCTCCCCGGAGCTGAAGAACGGGGAGAGCCGTATGTAAACACGGCTTCCCCGTGCTTCACTGTGGCGGCGCATCGATCGTGTCATCCCCTTTATAGGGGAGACGCAATCGATGACGTCAGTCCTACAGCCACACCCCCCTACAGCTGCAGTCTCTCGGGAGACTTGTGGAGGAGATCGCTGTCGCATATACTGAACCAGGCTTACCACTGCCTTAATACCTGGCTATCAGCCGGCACCCAGCTCTGGTTGCTCACTTCTGCTACCAGGAAGTTTAGCATTTATTGAGGATTGATAGAGGGTACTGTTTACTCTCTCCCTTCTTTCCTTTCCTCAAGCCCTGCCCTCCTTCATTGAAGACTGTTACTTTTTATTTTATTTGGGTCATTTCCCCTATACCCCTTACAACGTCCAGCAGCCCGGACACAGTCTGTTTCTTCCTCTATTATTGCCAGAAAATTTATGTATCGATCCCCCTACCAACCAATACTGTTTTTAAAACTACACTGCTGACTCCGTGAGGAAGCGCTGCTAAAGCGCGAAACCGGTCGAGTCTACCAACGCAGCAAGCCAAACCACCACAGACATATCTTTGCCTGCATTTCCACAACTTGACAGGATTACTAATTATGTTTATGCACTTTATTCCAAATCCTTTTGGAAGTGTTCAATCTCATTGTGGATACATTGTTATATTTTATGTATAATTCCTGTCAATGTTTATGGATAGGCTTGCCTAGTTAGCCTCTTAGATAGTTTTTTGTGCTGGAAACGGCAATACTTTTTCTTCTTTATTTGTTCTACATATTACGATATTTTATATCTAAATAAACAAACCTATTTTTTAGAGAAAATCTTTTCTTGTGTAAATATATTCTGACCAACCAAATCGTGCCTAAAAAGTCCAAAAACTAGCCCTTAGTTATCTCCTTTATCATTTATACTAGGACGTGGCACCCTCTCTTTACTTTATAATATCCACATGCACACTACATGTGAGGATATTGTCATCCCTCCCCCCTACAGTTGTAAACACACACTAGATGAACCCTAACTCCTACAGCGCCACCTGTGGTTAACTCCCAAACTGCAACTGTCATTTTCACAATAAAGAATGCATTTTAAATGCATTTTTTGCTGTGAAAATGACAATGGTCCCAAAAATGTGTCAAAATTGTCCGAAGTGTCCGCCATAATGTCGCAGTCACGAAAAAAATTGCTGATCGCCGCCATTAGTAGTAAAAAAAATATTTTTTTATAAAAATGCAATAAAACTATCCCCTATTTTGTAAACGCTATAAATTTTGCGCGAAACCAACCGATGAACGCTTATTGCGATTTTTTTTTTACTAAAAATAGGTAGAAGAATACGTATCGGCCTAAACTGAGGAAAAAAAATGTTTTTATATATGTTTTTGGGGGATATTTATTATAACAAAAAGTAAAAAATATTGCATTTTTATCAAAATTGTCGCTCTATTTTTGTTTATAGCGCAAAAACTAAAAACCGCAGATGTGATCAAATACCACCAAAAGAAAGCTCTATTTGTGGGGAAAAAAGGACGCCAATTTTGTTTGGGAGCCACGTCGCACGACCGCGCAATTGTCTGTTAAAGCGACGCAGTCCCGAACTGTAAAAACACCTTGGGTCTTTAGGCTGCATATTGGTCCGGGGCTTAAAAAGTACATCTTTCCCATTAGCGGCCTTTCCAAATCCTGTCCATTGAATTGAATTTACAACAGGTGGACTCCAATCATGTTGTAGAAACATCTCAAGGATGATCAGTGGAAACAGGATGCACCTGAGCTCAATTTTAAAAGTCATGGCAAAGGCTGTGAATACTTCTGTACATTCAATTTTATATATATATATATATATATATATATATATATATATATATATATATATATATATATTTGCAAAGGTTTCAAACAAACTTCTTTCATGTTGTCATTATTGGGTATTGTTTGTAGATCTTTGAGAAAATAATGACTTTAATCCATTTTGGATGAAGGCTGTAAGTCCCCATTTACATCTAGGCGTTTTGTCGCCTGTAGTGCGACGCCGCTGCCGCCAGAGGGATGAAAAGACATTGCCCTCTATGGAGATGGTTCACATCTCCACGCCGAACGCCTGCCGCCTGAAAAAAGGTCCCGGACCTTTTTTTCAGGCGGCTTTCAGCGTTCAGGAACCATCTCCATAGAGGGGCACATCTAGGCGGACAATCGCGGCGACAAAATCGCGGTACAAAACGCCGCTATTTGCCGCCGCAATTCGCCGCGAATTTGTCTGCCTAGATGTGAATGGAGCCTAGCATGGCAAAATATGAAAAAAGTGAAGGGTTGTGAATACTTTCCGGATGCACTGGAAATTAAATTGTGTGTTTTTTTAGTATCACTTTAAGGTTGAGGTTTGGGCATGGATCCAATTTGTTGTTTTAAAAAAAAAAAGGTTGCAAGGCCTATGCCATGGCTCTTTATTGACTGCGGCTGCAATTTGATATTCACATAAACATAATGTTAAAATGGTGTGCTTTGATACAGGGCTGTTAATAGGGGGGGGGCACCGGTCCTCTTGTAGGGGGCCTGAGCACGCAGAAGGGCCCACAAATGGAGGGGGATTAATGATGGCCGAAAATTGAAGAACACTTTCTCCAGCAACTGAAAGCTGGTCTCTCCCCCTCAAGCTGCTGCCAGATTTTATCTGCTGAGAAAGAGACCCTCATCCCTCACATCCCTCACTAATCTCCCCCCCCCCTAATGTTCACTCTAATGCTAGCTCTGCTCCTGAGTTTGTAACCTTTGTTTCTCTCCCTCTGTCTTTCTGATCCTGGAGCCCAGCCTGTATATTTTTTTCATCTCATCTTCATTTTTATTTATTAACTCAGTTTTGTCTTTTAGATTTAGCAGGAATTATGCGAGTTATGTTGTATTTGTGTCTGCTAATAATGAAGTTATTGTATTTTTGTCTACTAATAATGATTTTATTGTATTTTTAGCGAAAAGTAGCAGGGGGCCCTGTCAGGTAGTCTGTACGGGGCCTTACGATTTCTATCAGCAGCCCTGCTATGATATGAATGCTTCTGTTTTTTTTCTTCAATATGTCAATTTCCACCAATCCCCCCTAGACTTTGCACACAGTCTAATCAGGAGCCTCTGTACTCCTGGGGTAGTCTGTCAAAAGGAAAAATTTAAATCTATGTAATGTAACCCATTGGGACAGTCCATAAATATCTTTGCATATAAATAAATGTATATGTCTCTGTTCTTTAAATGTAATCATGATCCTGGAATAAATAGATGTTCAGGATCTGTTGGCACCAGATGCACATATGGAAATCCTGTCTCCCAAAATATGTGCTATTAACCACTTAAGCCCCGGACCATATTGCTGCCTAAAGACCCAAGGGGTTTTTACAGTTCGGGACTGCGTCGCTTTAACAGACAATTGCGCGGTCGTGCGACGTGGCTCCCAAACAAAATTGGCGTCCTTTTTCCCCCACAAATAGAGCTTTCTTTTGGTGGTATTTGATCACCTCTGCGGTTTTTATTTTTTGCGCTATAAACAAAAATAGAGCGACAATTTGGAAAAAAATGCAATACTTTTTGCTGTAATAAATATCCCCCAAAAACATATATAATTTTTTTTTTTACCTCAGTTTAGGCCGATATGTATTCTTCTACCTATTTTTGGTAAAAAAAATCGCAATAATCGTTTATCGGTTGGTTTGCGCAAAATTTATAGCGTTTACAAAATAGGGGATAGTTTTTTTGCATTTTTTTTTTTTTTTTTTACTACTAATGGCGGCGATCAGCGATTTTTTTTTCGTGACTGCGACATTATGGCGGACACTTCGGACAATTTTGACACATTTTTAGGACCATTGTCATTTTCACAGCAAAAAATGCATTTAAATTGTGAAAATGACAGTTGCAGATTGGGAGTTAAACACAAGGGGCGCTGTAACATTTAGTGTTCACTTGGTGTGTGTTTACTAGTGTAGGGGGGTGTGGCTGTAGGAATGACATCATCGATCGGGTCTTCCCTATAAAGGGAATCACCCGATCGATGCGCCGCCACAGTGAAGCACGGGGAAGCCGTGTTTACACACGGCTCTCCCCGTTCTTCAGCTCCGGGGAGCGATCGCGACGGAGCGGCTATAAACAAATAGCCGCGCCGTCGTCCCGGATCGCTCCCCGAGCGGACCCGACCTCCGCATGTACCGGGGGGGTCCCGATCGGACCCCCCCACCCACGTCTAGCAGAGGACGTACAGGTACGTACATGTGCCTGTCCGTGCCATTCTGCCGACGTAAATGTACATGAGGAGGTCGGGAAGTGGTTAATGACATCAAAAAATGATGAAATGCTGTGCAAAATTGCTTGTGGACAGCCATTGATTTATCCAATAGGAATAACACTTGCCAAATGTCCCTAGATTTTAAAGACTGAGCCACCATATCGTAAAATTCCTTTTAGTTGATTCATCTTCCATGATGACACCTTAATTTTAAGAACTCCTCCAACACTAACTAAGGTCTTTTGCTGGGCTGTCTCACCTAAGGTTATGGTTCCCTCCTGGAAGCCTTACCTCTGTTGGTCACCTCACTATAATGAGCAGGTTTCAGTAAGCTTCCCATCACATCTTTGCAACTCTGCACAAACAAGGTGCTTTGAAAGTGTGGTATCCCTACTGCCTACTTGGGTGACTTCCATCCAGCCTGCATTACTAGGGCTTCAGGGAGAAAGAGAGCATCTCCACTGTCTGGTAGAAAGCTGCTAAGCAGTGAAGACCCTTCACCACCTGTCCCACGGAAGCGGAAAACGCCATAGAGAAGTAAGGCAGGGCTTTAAAAAAAATCTTTAATTACAACCTATTAACAGTTTTTTAGTTTTACTGCTAATAAGCAGACTAGCTTGAATCAGAATCTTCACCTGTTTTCTTTTAAAGGAAACCACCAACTACAAAGTGTTGAAGTTAGACAGGCAGGTAGACATTTCTACCAGCAAGGGAAGCATCCCTATATTTCACTCCAATACAGGTTTTCTTTAAACTCTCTGCTTCCTTACTTAAAGGATCACTAAAGGAATTTTTTTTTTTTTTTAGCTAAATAGCTTCCTTTACCTTACTGCAGTACTGGTTTCATGTCCCTATTGTTCGTTTTTGCTTTGAAGTAGCTGTAATTCTGCTGTGATCTCCACACTTCCTGGTTGTCTGGCTCCTTATAACCACAGTACTGGGAGCTTTTCACTGTAGGTCTAAGCTGTCATTACTGTGTGTCTAAAACTTAACAGAACCAATCAGATTCATTTTAAAAACAAAACACTGCCCTGGATTTGTTTGTTTTTGTTCTGTGTGTCTCTCTAGTTCACAGGAACATGAAACCAGTTTAAAAGTGAAACTAACCTGCAGGCACATTATAGGATTGGTTTTTATCTATTTGTAATCATTTTTAAAAGGAATCGGTTAACTTTTATGTCTCTACACCCTGTAAACAGTCATTTCAGCAAAAAAAATGTTTTCCTTTAGTGACCCTTTAATACTAATAATTAATATTAGATAGGCCGAATAATTTTTATAATTAAAGATGTTAATTAGATTCTGTTTGTATACCGTATTCCCTGAATAATAATCAGGACTTTAAAAGATGAGATCCATTTCCACCTTTTACAGGCTAAGTTTTGTTTACGTGGAATCGGATGCTCAAAAGATCTTTATAGGTTTGTGACTAACTTCTTGCTACTTGCACAACCATTCACCAAGAAATACACACTTCTAATCATTGACTGTCATCAATTTGTTATTACTGAAGAGCAGTACTACCACCATCACCAGTGGGTGATCAAAAATACACTGGCCCAGATTCAAGTAGAATCGCGCAATATTTGCGTGGGCAAAGAGCAAATTTTTTTCTCTGCGCCCACGCAAATATTGCGCTTTGCCCGCGATTCACGGAGCAGTTGCTCCGTAAATTGCGCGGGCAATATGCTAAGCAGCCGGGCGCAAGGCTGCCTAATGTAAATGATCCCGCCGGGGGCGGGAATCATTTAAATTAGGCGCGCTCCCGCGCCGAGCGAACAGCGCATGCTCCGTCGGGAAACTTTCCCGACGTGCATTGCGGCAAATGACGTCGCAAGGACGTCATTTGCTTGTAAGTGAACGTGAATGGCGTCCAGCGCCATTCACGGTTCACTTACGTAAACGACGTGAAATTTGAACGTCGCGAGCGGGAGGCGCAGCTATACTTTAGCATTGGCTGCGCCTGCTATAGCAGGAGCAGCCTTATGCTAAAGGCGCCGTACGGAAACTCCGTACCATGCGTGAGAAGGGCCCGCGCAACTTTTGTGAATCGGTGGTAGTATGCAATTTGCATACTATACGCCGATTACAATGGCCGCGCCCCCTAGCGGCCAACGCAAGATTGCAGCCTGGGATGTGAAGGCATAAGGAGGCTTATGTCTGTCACATCCTAGGCTGCAGTCGGTGTAACGAGGTTCCTGAATCAGGAGCACTCGTTACACCGGAGCAAGTAAGCCCTTGCGCCGCGCAACCTATGGTTGCGCGGGCGCAAGTGCTTCTTGAATCTGGGCCACTGTATATTAACTATAATAAGAATAACATAAATATGTGCATATACTAAATACTATATTTCACTGGGTATTTCTTTGTTAGTTGTAGATATTTAATATTATTAATTCTCATCA